>NC_081824.1:211547410-212152410 GCF_030867095.1 Alligator mississippiensis | reverse complement strand
GAGGATATTTTTTACCCCACTCAAATGTTGCTAAAGTAGGCTGGATGTTGGAGATAACTATTTTCTGTTCCTGGCAGAAAGAAAATATTGCTACAAACTCCCTTTGTTTTGTTGGTTTTTTTACTTATTAAAGAATAAAACTTAATTGTCTTGAGTTTTTCCTGCTTTTGTGCAAAAAATCAAATTTTATATTTAAAAGCATAGGCTTGATTTGAACTTGTACTTTTTTAAGCTGATTTTTTGGTGCCTATGAAATACCCCCAGGCATGCTATAGGTCAGGGGTGGGAGGCCATTCTATCCAGCCCACAGCACCCCTAAAAAAATTAAAAAATAAATATCTATCTGCCCTTGGTTCCTGTCAAAAATGACAGGAACCAAGGGCAGTTAGACCCAGGGGAAGCCCGGTGGGCTCCCACAACAGCAGGGCCTGCCCAGCCCCACCCTCCCAGCCAGAAGCCCCAGCCAGGGCTTCTGGCCTGGGACCACGTGGCTGCCCCACACTGGAACCACAGGTAAGGGGGAAGGTCGGGGGAGAAGGGCAGGGGAGGACCCCGGGCAGGGAAGGAACCCGGAGAAAAGTGGCCTGGGGAAAAGTTGGATGGGCAAAAAATTGGCTGATGGGGTGCACCCAGAGAGTAGTGGTGGATGGGTTGTACTCAACCTGGTGAGATGTGAGCAGGGGGGTACCCCAGGGCTCGGTCCTTGGACCCGCACTGTTTAACATCTTAATCACCGACTTGGACAAGGGGGTGGAAAGCACGCTGTCCAAATTTGCTGATGACACTAAGATGTGGGGGGAGGTGGACACACTTGAAGGGAGAGAGAGGCTGCAACTAGATTTGGACAGACTACAAAAGTGGGCAGATGAGAATAGGCAAGGGTTCAACGTAGACAAATGCAGGGTGCTGCACCTTGGGAGAAGGAATCCACAGCATACATATGGGCTGGGGAGTTCCCTTCTTGAAAGCACAGAGGCGGAAAGGGATCTCGGAGTCATTATTGACTCCAAGATAAACATGAGCCGCCAATGCCAGACCGCAGCCAGCAAGGCCAGCCATACCTTGTCATGCATCCAGAGGTGCATCTCAGGCTGGTCCAGAGAGGTGATACTCGCTCTCTATGCGACTTTGGTCAGGCTGCAGTTGGAGTACTCCATCCAGTACTGGGCACCGCACTTCAAAAGGGATGTGGCCAGCCTGGAGAGGGTTCAGAGGATGGCCACCCGCTTGGTGAGAGGGCAGCAGGACAGGCCCTATGAAGAGAGACTGAAGGACCTGAACCTGTTCAGCCTCAGCAAGAGGAGGCTGAGGGGGGACCTGGTGGCTGCCTACAAGCTCATCAGGGGAGATCAACAGCAAATAGGCAGAGCCCTTTTCTCCCCAGCACCACCTGGGGTGACAAGGAACAATGGTAATAAGCTGATGGAGAATAGGTTTAGGTTGGAGATCAGAAGGCAATATTTTACAGTTAGGGTGGCCAAAATCTGGAACCAACTTCCCAGGGAGGAGGTCCTCGCCCCTACCTTGGGCAAATTCAAGAGGAGGATGGACGATCTTTTGTCTGGTGTCTTGTGAACCCAGCATTCATTCTTGTCTGTGGCAGGGGGTCAGGCTAGATGATCTGTTCAGGTCCCTCCTGACCCTAGCTACTATGAAACTATGAAAAGCTGAGCGCGGGGTGGGGTGTGGAAAAGTGGCCCCTCGCCCGCCCCGTGACCAGTGTCCCACATTGCAACTGTTCGCAGTCCGCCTGGGGCTGCCAGTGCCCGCTCTGGACAGCCTTGTGCGGGCTGTGAGCAGCTACAGCAGCGTGCGCTGGCCACGGGGCAGGCGAGGGGCCGCCGCTGCGCCGCCGCCGCCCCCCCCCCAGGCGCTTAGCTCTTCCCTGCTCCTTCCCAGTGTGGAGGAAAGTGGCCCCTCACTTGCCCTGTGGCCGGCATCCTGCTCTGCAGCTGCTCACAGCCCTCATTGGGCTGTCCAGAGTGGGCACAGGTAGCCCCACGTGGGCTGCGAGCGGCTACAGCATGGGGCTCCAGGCACGGGGCCGGCAAGGGGCTTCTTTTCCCCCCTGCGCTCAGCACTACTTTGTAACCTGGCCCCATGCTGCCTCTGGGCTTGCCCGTTGGGGCTGCACGTGAGGACAGCACCTGCGGCCCTCCCCACTTGCTGCACCAGTCAGTGTTTGCCACTGCCACCTGTGGGCTGCCCAGCGTGCGAGCTTGGGGTGGGTGGCAGCAGCCAGCACTACCCGGCACGGCAAGCGGGGGGGGGGCGGCGACGCAGCTACTGCTGCTGCACGCAGCCCCGATGGGCAAGCCTGGAGCCAGCGTGGGGCCCAGGCTGGCAGCAGGGCCGGGTTAAAAGCTGGTGCTGAGCACAGGGGAAAAGTTACCCTTCGCTTGCCCTGCACTGTAGCTGCTTGCAGCCCGCATGAGGCTGCCTGTGCCTGCTCCAGACAGCCCCACATGGACTGCAAGCGCCTGCAGAGAGCGCTGACCACGGGGAGGGCGAGGGGCCGCTTTTCTCCGCGCTCAGCAACAGCTTCTTCCCTGCCGGTGAGCAGGGGGCTGGGGCTCCGCACTGTCCCCTGCCTGTACCACAGGGCTGGGGGAACACTGGGAGTGAGTGGGCGGGGAGCCAGCAGGAACACGGGGCCCGCACCTTTGTCCTGGGGCCAGTGTCAATGGGGCCCAGAGCATGGTGGCAGGAGCATGGGGTCCCAGCCAGCAGGGGCTCTGTGGAGCCGGGCCAGCTCCCACTCCCTGCTGGTGCAGCCCAGCCCAGCTCCACAGACCCCTGCTAACCTGTGTCCTGCTTTGGGCCCCACCGGTGCTGGCCCTGGGACATTGGTCCCAAGATGGTGACCAGGGGGCAGGGCACCTTTCAAGGGGCAGGGCTACCCATGCGGCCCTTGACAGCCTGCCAAAACTGAGGAAGCGGCCCTCCACCTGAAATAATTTCCCGCCCCTGCTATAGATGGATACCTTAGGGAAATCACAACTTTACTGAATGGAAATTTTGCCATTTTCTTCATGGAATCAGGATTTTGTTCTATGTATATTTCCCTGGAAAGTATTTTTTCTATATTATCTACCTGATATGAAACAGCTTTGCTATTCCAGTCCTGAGCCTTTGCTGAATAGAGGACTGCCAAACTTGTATCAAAGTATATATTGGTTTGTTAGTTAGACAAATGACCACTAGAAACTGAGGCCAGTTGTCCAAGGAATTGAAGTATAAGAGTTCTGTTTTAAAGTATTGCTAATACACATCTCATGATAATTTAATAAAGCTAGTATACAACTCCACTGAATTGAATGCATTGGTCCACAGATATATTGGGCCAGATTTCTAGTGTTGAATATACAATATTTCAAATAAATGTATGGTTTTCTTAGTCTTGTGAATCATGCCTGTTTTTCAGAAAACCTTAAGGTAAATAAAGGCAGGGTGAATATTACAAGAACATGTTCATGTTCAAGGTTTGTGCATAAAATAAAGCTATTGAGACTAAACTTGACCTTTATATGAGGCTTCTTTACTGGTTGATATGTCTGAAACTTTATGCTCCCCACGCTTATCATTAGCAGACTCAGAGCAGGTAAGCTCTCTCTTGGCATGTCACAGTTCAGCACATGTTCTGGTTTTACTGAAAATGTGTAATATCATTTTGTTCAGATGCAGCTCAGAAATTTATCATTACCTGGTATTTTTGAGCATTACATAGGGCATGTGTATTCTGAGCTTGAATTTTTAGTTATTGTCTTAACTGAAGGTACCATGAAGGGAAAAAATGTGACGTTTATTCAGGTACCCAATGGTTTAAAGGGGTACTTAAAAAAAAAAAAAAAAATGTATCAGTTTAAAGTCCTAGAAGCATAGATGCTGAACTAAAGTTACAGATGAAGCAAGATACTTTTTGCACTAAGATCCCTTGAATCAGACATTGAAAAGCTGAAATCATTAAAATACAGTGTAGAGGTAGGAAGAGACAATTCAGTTTATCTCTAAAGAATAATGTAGGATCAGGAGAACCAACCCAATAATAGTACATACCATCTCACACTGAAGCAACAATTTTGATTTAGGGGCACATATACCTTCCTGCTGACTGGTTTGTGAGCACCAATAGGGCCTGTCTCTTACCTTCTGAATTTTTAGACTTCTCACAGATGCTCATTTTGAGGTGCGATGAGATCTAATCCACAATCCCAGCAATTGCTCCTCCTGCCATGCCACATGCACATGCCAGGGTGCACAATTTTGGGATTGGGAATTAATTAGATCCCTATCACACCTTGCTTTCCTCCCTCTCCCTCAAGGAAGTTGAAATCTGGGTGCCAACAATCAGTTGATTGTCACTTGGGGGCAGTCTGAAACTGACCCCAGTCTGGTGTCTGGCCCCAACCAGCAATCAGCTGCTTATTAAAACTCTAGCTGGGGGGCACGTGTAGTTTTTAATCATCCCTGGGCACAGGGACCCTGGGATCCAGCACATGGCGACCTCGGGATTGGGTTGATCCTGGGATCTCCATGTCTGCGGATGAGTAAAAACCAAACCTTCTGGCTAGGTGGCACACAGAGTTTTATAGGTCCCAGAGCATGGGGACCCTGGGATTGGGCTGCTGCAGCTCAATCTCTGAGGCACTGTGGACTGGGACGTGCATATAAAACCACATGTGCTGTCAAGCTGAGTCGCATAAGGGGTTTATACAGGTCCTGGTGCACGGGGACCCCAGGATGAGGCTTCTGTAGCCCAGCCTTGGGAGCTCCATGCCCAGGGGTAAATAAAAACCATGTGTGCTGCCCAAGTGGGTAGCATACATGACTTCTGCAGATCCCAGAGCATGGGGACCCCCAGTTTCAGGGAGCATCACCACAATCCTGAGGTCCTGTTATGCTGAAACCTTTAAAAACCACATAGGTAGCTGGGATGCACATGAAGTTTTCTGACATCCCCTGTACATGGGGACCACCTGATCAGGGAGAAGCTCCTTGATCTTAGGTTTCCCAGGTGCTGGGGATGTCAGAAAACCATGCATCAGGCTCACTAGATCCCTTATCTGCCTCTGGGTGTCATGTGAGGGTCTGGGTCTGGGGGCTGGTTCTGTCACAAGTCTGAATGGGTTGGGGACAGTGTGTACCAGACCATGGGGATGCTGCATCCTGGATCCTGACACTCAACTGAGTGTTGAGATTTGTTATGGACCAGCCCCAACCAGCCATATGTTCACTTTAAGGTGTGGTACAAATGAACTACAAAGTTGTTACACATTATATGTGGAATAACTTTGTGGCTTGTTTACTGTATTGTCATGCCTTAAATTGACTTGATTTTGTGGCCAGGTTACTATTTAAAGTGCAATTAACCTGTTACTTGTGTATTAAATATAATGTCAGGGACCTTAGTATATTCAGATGTTAAATACCTATAATCTATGGTCCCATAAAGAAACAATGGATCTATGAAGGACTCTACTTCTTTCCAAGGAAAAGTAGTAATCTGCCAAGATTGGAGGTAAAAGAGAGGGGTTCTTTGACATTGCCATCAAGTATTGTCAATGTGTAGAGGGTGCATGCAGGTGCATGTGTACCCCCTGAGATTGGCCGTGCACCCCCTGGAAATGCCAGCCATGAAACCGGAAGTGCAGGCAGAAGTGCACTTCCAGTTTTGCTGCTGGTGATTTTGGGCTTTGCGATCGGTTCCTGGGAGAGACACCCCCTGCCCCCCGCCCCCCCCCCAGCTCATCAGCGATCAGCTGCTGGGAGAGACACCCCCAATCAGTGATCTGGTGCCCCCCCCCCAGACTCAGGAGGCACCAGTCACCCATGCCATCAAGGTTCTGATTGTCTGCAGAACATCATATCAGGCAAGCCTATGCAGAAGATACCAAGTTTTTGCAGAAAATAAAGCAAGGCAGGGCTTAAATAAGCTGAGGAGTCGGTGGTGACAGAGGAAAAAGGAATATAGAAATCTATACCTATAATTCAAAAGAACGGCCAAATCTCTGCTTGCAGTTGAACAAAATATTGGGTGCTAGGTATTACTTTGAGAAAAAAAATTGGACATTAAGGCATTCCCTTCTAGAAACTGGAGAAGTGAAGTAAGCATAACATTGCTCTGAGACCTGCAACTCCCAACAGATTCTCCTTAAGCACCTGCTAAGTGAGAGCAAAGGGCACTGTTCCCCCATCCTCTGCATGCCAGGATTGGGTCTTGGGGGCCCAGTGCCATCCTGTTCATGCCCTGACATGCCAGCCCTGACATGCTGGGATCACGTTCTAGGGGCGTGACTCTTCTTCCTGGGTACCAGGATTGGGTTCTGGGGCCCAGTGCTCTTCTCATCCATCCATGCACACTGGGATCAGGCTCCAGATCCAGTGTGCAGGGCCTGGGGCTCCCCATGGGTCCATACGTTTGGCAGCAGGGGAGTGGTGGCACCGCTCCCCTGCTGCCAAAGTTCTGGGCCTGTGGGGAGCCCTGCAGACTGTATGACATGTAGTGGGCTGGAACTGGCCTGTGAGCTGGTGGTTGAGCACCCTTGCTCTACAGTGACTTGGTTGCCCTTCCCATCCTCAGCTCTACAATCCTGTGTCTACCTTATCATCCAGGAGGGATGACATTAATGGCATACCTATGAGTACTTTCTGATGTTGGAATCTTTGTGAAATTGGTTGTAAGTGAAGGCTAAATTGCAGTAATTTATCCTTGGTAAATTATCTGTCAATGTAACAGTTTGTAAATTATTGAGATCTAGCTTGCACTTACTGTGGGATATAGCAGATTCATGAAACAGGGAAGATTCACCTGAATCAGAGTAGTTTGTCTACACTTTCCAGCAGTATAATTTTTTTGTCTGTCCAGAGCTACAGTCAGCAACAGTCTTTATTCTGTGAAGTGTCTGAAAGAGACTATGAGTTGGAAAAAAGTTATGAGTATCCATGGTTGGAAATAGATTTCTTTAGTCTTGTTCATAAAAAGTCCATATTATACACTGAACAAGAATCTCTTTGTGAGCTTGGTAGGGAATAATGTGTAGCACATACATACTGAGGGAGGTACACCTGATAAAAAATCAAGGTGATATGACTAACCCAAAGAGAAAAAATTTGAACTCATAATCTGGGATCCTGGTTTTCTCTGTTTAAAAATAGCAGATTCTCTGATTAAAACCCCCAAAATCTGCGATGAAATGAAATGCCACTAATATATATATTTCTCAATTGAACACAATGTTTTATTGATAGATTTACAATTTTAAAGCAGTTCAGAAGCCTACCAGTGCCTCAGTCACTATATAATAAAATTAATTCTAAGTACCTATACATTTCGGTATTTGATTTGAGGGTTTTTATTATGGAAAGTTGGAGCTCCCCCTGCCCCCTTTGCTCACCAGGATGCAGGTCCAGGATTCTCACTCCCCATCCACAGTACCATCCCCACAGCCCTGCCAGAGGGGGCCCTCAGTTGCCAGGGCTATGGGGCCTGGGTCCACAGCCTCCTGCCCCTCTGCAGCAGCACCTGAACCCCAGCTGCCACCCATGGGAAGCAGCTGCTTTAGTGGAGCACGGAGCCTGGCTCCCCCTCTCCCACAGGTGGCATGGTTGGAGCAGAGCCCATGGTGGGGGCAGGGAGGGGGAGTGAATGCAGGCTGCCCACTGCAGGCCCCGGCTCCCCACCTTTCTTCCTTCCCCCAGGGCTTCCGCAGCCCAGCGGGTGGGACCTGGTGCAGCATAGCAGAGCAGGGCTGGAGCAGGAAAGCGCACTGCTGTCGCTGGGAGCTCTGCTCATCCTGCCCACCTGGCAGCAGCAAGGGGCACAGCTCTGCGCCGCTGACCCTGCTGCTGCTGGGCAGGCAGGAGGTGCTTTGCCAGGGTGAAGTGGGGCTCATAGTGGCAACGAGCTTCCATGCCCAGCTCTGCTCTACCCTGCCGTGCCGGGTCCTGCCCTTTGGGCCCTGGGGGAGGGCAGCAGGGCGGGGAGCCCAAACCCAGTGGGCAGCCTGCCCTAGCCCTGTGCATGGACCTGCGGGGCACATGCTCCTATACTTCCCCCCCCCCCCCCAGGAGTGCACACAGTGGCGGGGAGCCACCCCACTTCCTCCTGCCCTACCTCTGACCCTGAATGAGCCGCCTGCGGCTCTGTCCCATTCCCTGCCAGGGCCCTGCAGCTGGTCATTCTGGCCCCAGGCCCCAAGGCCTACGTACTGCCCAGGCTGGGCAGCACCCCCAGCTCTAGCCCACCCCAACTCCCTCCCTCATTATGGGGCTTCAGTTCCCCCCACATTACCAGACTTACCTGCTCGTGCGTACACATGGCACTCCCTGTCTGACCACCCTTCTGCTCCCCCACAAGCTGCAGAGAGCTCTTTGCAAAAGTAGAAAATCCATGTTTCTCCGTTTAAAATGAAAAACCTGCATTTTTCTCAGTTAAAAGGGAGAACCCGTGTTTTTTCTGTTTTTGCGGTGCAAACAGAAAACCCAGATCCCTGCTCATAATAGGGAACTCTTAAAAGGATGCAAGAGGGACCTGTTATGAGCCCATTTTACCAAGATATGGAAGCAGAAATCTGAAAAGTAGACCGTCCAAATACATCTAAAGAATTAAGAGACCAATATTAGTGAACTTGTAACAGGGGTGTAGGTTGTAGCCGTGTTGGTCCAAGGACATAGGCAGACAAGGTTCTTTGAGTGAATCTGATATTTTTTATTAGACCAACTTAAATAGTTGAAAAACAATTATTAAGTGAGCTTTCGGGTTCAAAAACCCTTTGTCAGGCAAAGGAAGTTTCAGCAGGTGGTGTGTGCTCCTCCTGGATGGAATGAAAAGTAAAGAAGCCAGAGGCTGGTTTGGTCTGCATACAAGACAGGTAGTCAGTGAAAATGTAGATCGAGTCAATGGGTGAGAGACAGGCTCAAGTGCGGGGCGGGGGCAAGAGAGAGAGAAAGGGGTGAATAGTTGAGAGAGACCTGGGGAGTCGGATGTCAGGCAGGTTATAATGTGTCATAAATCCAATGTCTATATTTAGTCCATGATTTTTAGTGTCCAGGAGGTTGATGAAGTGGAGCTCATAGGCTCGTCTCTGGGAAGTGTTGTGTAAGTTTCCTTTGAGGATCAGGGAGGTTGGACTGAAAACCTACAATCTCTAATTGAGTTCTATCAGAGATTCCACAATCACCATCCCTCCATCCAACTTTCTCTAGAATACTCCAGCACCAACATCTCCTTTTTAGACACGATGATCAGTGTCCAGAATGATAAAATACAGACCATGTTATACAAGAAACCCACAGACCAACATACATAACTGCACAGAACCAGCAATCACCCTAAACATACCAAAAAAGCTGTGATATACAGCCAAGCCCTCAGATACCACCGAATTTGCACTGAAGAGAACACCCAGGATTGCCATCTCACCAGTCTTAAAAAGGCTTTCACCCAACAAGGACACTCCTCCAGAGAGAGAGATCGCACATTTGAAAGAGCTATCCAGATACCACGTGAAGAACTGCAGTACAGAGGGAAAACCCCCACAAATTGCACACTGCTGGTTATGACATATCACCCCTCCCTTGAACCTGTACGGAAAATCCTCAAACAACTGCAACTCATACTAGAAAGAGACCCTATTCTTAAAAAGATCTTCCCAGAGCCACCCGTCCTAGCCTTCAAACAAGCACTGAACCTCGCTAACCTCATCACCTGAAGCAAACTTCCTCAAGCCCAGAACACACCAAAAGGATCCAGACCGTGCCATGACAAGAAATGCAAAACCTGCCAACACATCTCCACCACCTCCACTATTACTACACCCCACAACAGAGCCATCGGCATTCCTGGATCTTACAGCTGCACCTCCAGGAATGTAATATCTCTCATCCAATGCACCAAATACCCTGATGGAAAATACGTAGGAGAGACCAAATAACAACTGCGCGCCAGAATGAACGCACACTGGAAATCTATCAAAGACAGGAATACCCAGTTACCTGTGCGGGCACATTTCTCACAAGAAAACCACTCTCTCTCCGTTCTCTCAGTCCTGATCCTCAAAGGAAACTTACACAACACTTCCCAGAGATGAGCCTATGAGCTCCACTCATCAACATCCTGGATACTAAAAATCATGGACTAAATATAGACAGTGGATTTATGACACATAATAACCTGCCTGACACTTGACTCCCCAGGTCTCTCTCCACTATTCATCCCCCTTCTCTCTCTTTCCCCCCTTTCCCAGCCTGTCTCTCACCCATTGACTCCTCAGTCTACATTTTCACTGACTTCCTGTCTTGTATGCATACCAGACCAGCCCCTGGCTTGTTTACTTTTCATTCCATCCAGGAAGAGCACACACCAAGTGCTGAAACTTCCTTAGCCTGACAAAGGGTTTTTGAACCTGAAAGCCTGCTTAATAATTGTTTTCCAACTATTTAAGTTGGTCTAATAAAAGATATCAGATTCATGCAAAGAACCTTGTCTGCCAGTGAACTTGTAAAGTATTTAAATGTGCTGAAGCTACCAAGATCTAAAATGAGTTTTTAGACACCTCCCTTCTTTTCCCTCTAAAATTAGAATATCTGAAACAGCTAAAAACTTCAGTTTCGTAAGGCTTCAACAATCCTATCATCACTACCCCAATACCAGACAATTTTAATGTTTCTTTTTAAAAGGATACTATGGGAGTAAGGTATTCCTTGAAGTGTAGGAGGTCAGTGAAAAGGGACAAATGGTTGCAAAGGGGCCTATAAGATGAACTGTGTTTAAAAGTGGGTTGTACCCAAGTTTTCAGTGACACATTGGAAATGCTGCCTAGAGTATGAAGCAGGTACTGGGATCAGAGAAAGTAAAGCGATCTTCTACCCACGGGGCAATCCTTTCGAATAGGCAGCTTTAAGATGGCATTGTAACACAATCGTACTCAAACTGAGATGTTGACAACTGCTGACACTAACCTCTCAAATCTGAGCAAAAAAAAAAAAGGGAAAGAAAGAAGTTATTCCCTTTAGTTTAATATCATGTCATTTTATGAAGAAGATTGCATCAGCTCCTTTAGAGGTTAAGCTCAGTACTATTCCCTGTTTCTTCTGGTAAAAATGCAAGATCTGAGCTAAGAATAAATTAAGTATAATAAAAATTTGACTGCTATTAGATTTTAATGGTCTTTTCCAAAATACTTTTTTTGGTTTTGTTTAGTGAACAATTTCTTGTTAATGTTTTTTGATAATTAAAGTTTTTTTTAATGCCTATATTGTTCCTGGTGTGTTGTGACAGGTGAGACCAGCTGAAGGTGATATTTTGATTGTCCTTGAGCCTGTTGAGACTAAGCATCAAAAGCATTTAACTCAGATAAAAAGGATGTTTGTAGGGGTGAAAACCTTGTGGTCTCTAGCTTAGTGGCTACAACAGTGACTCTCAACCTGGGTTCTGGAGCACTCTGGGGTACTGTGGAATTCCTTTAATGTTGCAGCACCCTAAGCACTCAGTGCATGATTCACAAGATAAACCCAGACATTTTAAATAGGAATCTATAGTATCAAAACCATTCTGACCTGTTGAGATCTTCCTCAGGTCTTTGCAACAGAAGAATTGTTCTATTACTTTTCTTAGTCAAAAAATGAGTGAAACCTAAAAGCTGGCACTTCCTTAGCGGTGCTTTGTGTCTAATGTGGTTGAGAACTGCTGGATTAAAGTGTTTTGTCCAGGAAGGGGCAGGGGGGATGCACACCGGGATCCTGTGCCCTTCTCACCTTCAAGGGATTTAAACATACATGTTCCAATTCGTGGGAGGATTCCCTAACCACCACACTGTAGAATAAACTGGACGAGGACATCCTCTATTTATTTGGAGGAAGGTGGGTCACTGGAACGCAAGCAACAAGTGGCCAGAAGGAGGCTAAGCAAGAGGGAGTCTGCCTCTAGCTTCATGGTTATGGTGCTTCCCTGGGAAGGAGGAATCCTGGATTACTGGTCCTTGCTGTTAAACCTGTTTACACATTTCACTTTAGAGATCATTAGTTAAAACCTAGGAAAAAAATAAGAACAGAGACCAGAGCCTCTGGACTTTCTGTATCATCCTTAGGAGATATTTACCATTCCCAGTTCTCTGTAGGGAGAATTGGTGCCTAAGCCTGAATTGCTTTTTGGAGACATCTAACTTTTCCTGGTGACATCTTGGGAATTCTAAGTGCCCACATGTAGTCAAATTGAATTACATTCCTACGCAAGGCACCTAAGTTTTAGGTATTGAAATGTGTAGCAGTTTGAATCAATTTTAATGTGATCCTTAAAATCCAAATTCGGAGATAACCAAACAAATTGCCAAGTCTCCCTTGAACACTATAGAATTAAAAAAGATGGAAATGTTTGGAAGTTTGGGAACAATGTACAGTACATTGTTCTAAACAGTCAAACCTGTTTAATAGTTTAGAATTTATTCCTGTTATTAGACAGTGTTGTAATTTGTGTGTTTGAAAAGAGCTTAAGGAAAAGCTGGTAGCAAATGTCACCTGAGGCAATTATTTTCTAAACCAGAAGTTTAAATTTGAAAGCAATTTTATATAGTGGCAATTTGCAAGTGTGGATATTCTTAGATTATATCTGACGCACACATTTCCCAAAGTTTATAAAACAGACTTGACTTAATATGATATGGGATGCAAATTATATACATGCTTTGAAAAACTGAAATTGGTGCAATTAGTTATTTTTCAGAAATTAGAAAAACAGTATTGAATATGAACATTTATTTAGAGATAATATACATTTCTAGAGTCTGGACATTTTGAAAATAATTTTAACATGCCTTATAAACAGTTAAGTTCATAAATACAAGTATAGATTAATGGCAACCTTGATTTTGTCGCTTAATTCCCTATTTGGAATCATTTGTTGAAAGAGAGGAATATTTAGGCTTTGCATCATTTATTATTTATCATGCAGTGCAGTTCTTGAATATAACAGTGGATGTTCTAAATAGTTAGAAATAAAGAAGAATGCTTTTTCTTTCCATTCCTCAATTAACTGTTTAGCTTTAACTTGTTCAGGAGGAGAGCACATACTCATACAAAGTACATAGTGTGACTATGCAAGTAAGTGTTCTTTAAGTGCACAGTCTATTCCATAATAGTTCTTTGGCTACTCTGAAAAGTGTACCTTTCTGCCATCCTTTTGCTGGTATGGAAGTTTTCTTGCACCGTTCCAATATTGAAAAGAGAATTGTTGCTCATCAACTCATTATATTCATCAAAATTGGATAGTGTCAGAAGACAGAAACTTCTGAAATGCTGGTTTTTTTGAGAATCACCTTATCACTATTGTAAACTTGGTACCATCTCATTGAGTTTATAAATTTCTTTGTCCTTATTTTGGGTGGTCATTAAGTTTGGCAACTTGAAGCTGTAAAGTGTAGTCATAAGAACTAGGCAGACAAGGTTCCTTGGGTGAGTTTGATATCTTTTATTAGACCAACCCAAATGGTTGGAGAATATTTATTAAGCAAGCTTTCGGGTTCAAAAACCCTTCGTCAGGCTAAGGAGGCTGCAGCAGTTGCTGTGTGCTCTTCCTGGATGGAATGAAAAGTAAACAAGCCAGGGGCTGGGCTGGGCTGGGGAGTCAGTTGTCAGGCAGATTGTAACGTATCAAAAATCCAATGTCTATGTTTAGTCCCTGATCTCTAGTATCCAGCAGGTTGATGAAATGGAGCTTAGGCTCGTCTCTGGGAAGTGTTGTGTAAGTTTCCCTTGAGGATCAGGACTGAGAGATTGGAGAGAGAGTGGCCCTCCTGTGAGAAATGTGCCCCCACCGGTACTTGGGTGTTTGTCTTTGATGGATTTCCGGTGTGCATTCATTCTGGTGCGCAGTTGTTGTCTGGTCTCTCCTACGTATTTTCCGTCAGGGCATTTGGTGCATTGGATGAGGTATACTACATTCCTGGAGGTGCAGCTGTAAGATCCAGGAATGCCGATGGCTCTGTTGTGGGGTGTAGTAATTGTGGGGGTGGTGGAGATGTGGGGGCAGGTTTTGCATTTCTTGTCGTGGCACGGTCTGGATCCTTTTGGTGTGTTCTGGGCTTGAGGAAGTTTGCTTCTGGTGATGAGGTTGGTGCGGTTCGGTGCTTGTCTGAAGGCTAGGATGGGTGGCTCTGGGAAGATCTGTTTAAGAATAGGGTCTTTTTCTAATATGGGTTGCATTTTTTTGAGGATTTTCCGTACAGGTTCAAGGGATGGGTGATAGGTCATAACCAGCAGTGTGCGATTTGTGGGTGTTTTTCTTCTGTACTGCAGCAGTTCTTCACGTGGTATCGAGGTGGCTCTTTCAAACGTGCAATCTACCTCTCTGGAGGAGTGTCCTTGCTGGGTGAAAGCCTTTTTAAGATTGGTGAGGTGGCAATCCTGGGTGTTCTCTTTAGTACAGATGCGGTGGTATCTGAGGGCTTGGCTGTATATCACAGCTTTTTTGGTGTGTTTCGGGTGATTGCTGGTTCTGTGCAGATATGTATGTTGGTCTGTGGGTTTCTTGTATACTGTGGTCTGTATTTTACCCTTCTGGATACTGATCCTTGTGTCTAAGAAGGGGATGTTGGTGTTGGAGTATTCTAAAGAAAGTCGGATGGAGGGGTGGTGACTGTTGAATTTCTGGTGGAACTCAATTAGAGATTCCAGGTTCTCACTCCAAATGATGAAGATGTCATCGATATATCGTAAGTACAGCAAGGGTTTGATGGTGCAGTTCTTGAGGAAGTCTTCTTCCAGGTGGCTCATAAAAAGGTCGGCATACTGTGGGGCCATTTTAGTGCCCATAGCTGTTCCCATCATCTGGAGCAAGTGTTGATTATTAAAAGTGAAATTGTCGTGTGTGAGGGTGAAGTGTATAAGCTCAGTGATATCTTTGGGTCTGTATTCTGGGTTGTAATCTTGTTCCTGTAGATATGTAAGGCAGGCATGGATGCCGTCCTGGTGTGGGATGTTGGTATATAGGCTGGTAACATCCATGGTGGCTAGGAGTGTGTTGCTGGGAAGGTGGTCTATGTTTTTAAGTTTCCATAGCAAGTCTGTGGTGTCTTGGACAAAACTTGCTCTGTGGGTGACAAGCGGTTTTAGGATGGATTCAACAAAACCTGATATTTCCTCAGTTAGGGTCCCATGGTTGGATATGACAGGTCTGCCAGGGTTCCCTTGTTTGTGGATTTTAGGGAGCATGTAAAAAGTCCCTGGGTTAGGTAGCGGGGGGATCAAGGTCTGTAGTTTTTCTTGTAGTCTTGATGGAAATGATTTGATGGTATTGTTGAGTTTTTTGGTGAAAAGGGGAGTAGGGTCTTCTTGTAGTTCTTTGTAGTAGGTGGTGTCAGAGAGCTGTCTGTTGGCTTCCTTTATGTAATCCTCACGGTTTAGAATGACTATGGCTCCTCCTTTATCTGCTGCTTTTATTACTATTTGGTGGTTAGATCTTAGAGATTCTATGGCCTTTTTCTCTGGTAGAGAGAGGTTGTTGTGGTGGCGTGTGTTGCTGATTATTTCATTGTTCATTCTTTCCCTGAAGTAGTCAATGTAGCTTTATGCTGGGGGTCAGAGTTCTTCCTCTCAGACTCTTATCTAGTTACATCTCTCATTTAGTTGTGTGTAGCCTTGTGCACAATTTTTTTTATCTGGGTGTGTACAGAGTACAGAATTTTACCCTTGGGGTGTGTCAGCTAGAGTCTGTGATCTGAATACCCAAACTTTCACAAATGATTTATGGCGATAAAATCCTTGGGAGACTATGGTTTCACCTACTTGATTGAGTTGAAGGAGTGAAGAATTGTCTGGGAGGAGGTTTTTTGAGCAGCCAATTTTTAGTTTGGAAAATTCAGTCCCATTATCACTTTCTATTTGATAGTTTTTGATTGGCTGTAGGCAAAGATCAGTTGTATTATGAATGAAATATGATTTTTTTTAAATGTCTACTGACAGTTATTCAATTAACTATGTAAGTCATGTAAATAGGATACACACAAACTGTGTGAATTGCCATTTCCACAAGATTTGATGAAAAGGAAAAAAATAAAAATATTCAGTTGCTCTCCTGGAAAAATTATATAAATAACTTCCAGATTTGGAAATACTTGTGAATTTTAATTGTTTTTGCATTTCATGTCAAAATTAGCTTGCATAATTTGTTTTAGTCCTCTGTACTTCTCTTTTATAATCTATATCTGCAAGCTGCACATGTTTTGGATTTAGAGAACAGTTTTTATTTACTTGTAAATAGATAAATGAGAGTAAAGGGAGCACTGTTTAGGAAGCAATTTTATCGTTCTTGTATAGAAAATAATTATATATTTGTCTATATTTTGTTACACATAGGTCCATTGCAAAAGAGCTTGCAGACTGGCTTATCAGCAACAATGTGGTTGAGCATATATTTGGACCAAATTTACACATTGAGGTTTGTGTACAATAGTTGTAATTTTACTGTATGCATGAGGAAGTAAGTGTTTGTTCTGCTAAGGCACTTCTAAATATATTTTCACTTTGCAGATCATCAAACAGTGCCAAGTGATTCTGAATTTTCTCGCAGCTGAAGGGCGGCTTAGTACTCAGCACATAGACTGTATTTGGGCAGCAGCACAGGTATATATGTATATAGGCATATTTACAAGAAGGAACTGAAAAGCCAGTTGATATGGGCCTAAAGTCATGCTTTTGTGTTTGTGTCATTACATCACTTGTTATTGAATTGGTATGATGCTTCTTTTTTTCTCTGTTTCTCTTTTTATTTGTGAAATGTAAAGTGTGCATTTTGTTTGTTATATAGCGATAACAATGAGTGACTGGTGCCTCCTGAATCTGGGGGGACACCCGCAGAAGCTGCTGACGGCGGTGGCCCTGTCGGGGGGGCACCAGCCCTACCTCACAACATCACTGTCAGTCGTCAGGGGGGACACGTGCACCTCCATGCACCCCTACCAGTCCCGTATGGATATAGCTTTATTTGTATTTTTAGATGTATTTTAAATATGAAAAGGATTCTAATTTAGGGCTATAATGGTTTCTCTCTTCAAGAATTCTATTCCTCTTTTCTCTGACTTGTTTCTTAAGAAGACAAGGGAGCAGATACGCTAAAACCTATGCATATATATATTTTTATACCATATTACTTTCTATAAAGTTGGTACTTTTTACTTTTGATGGTATTACTTAGTATAACATGGTTTCTGAACATGGTTATATTGTCTGAAGAAGGTACCTACCCCTGTGCTTAAATTTTGGGTACATAAAACGTTTCCATGCAATGCCTCCACTGAATATTTCCCCAGATTACTGCACAAAATGTTATTTTAAATAAGTTTATCTGCATTTGTTTAAATAAAATATATTTATATATCATATTGTTCCAATTAATGTCAACCTTTCTCCCCTCTAGAAGAACCATAACAATTGGATTTGACTTACTTGTAGGGTTGAATTGTAATTGATACACCAATGATCTTGACTCTTTTTGTACTTGCAGCATTTTTGTGCGTGCAGTCAAATGACCAAAGAAGAATTTATTTTCCAAGCAGTTTTTTTATTTTAGTATTTTCAGTGCATTTAGCTCACTGGATGCTTTCCTTGATTATTTGATTTGTCCATGGAGTTTGGTAATTGTAGTAGCATTTCAAGGGTTTTATCTATAGTTATGGACTTGTATTTGGGGAGAAGGCTGTTTTTCCTAAAATTGAACCTGCAAATGTGGAGTTACTTCTGCTGAGGGTTAACTTATAATCAGACTAATATGGTAGTTTTAAAATACTAAGTTCTTTTTCTTTATATTTGATACAAGGTAGAATTTGGCAGATTATCTTAATTAAGTGTGGAGGTGTTTTCTAACCAACGCCATTCTTTTATGATCTCCTACTTTACTTCTCCCATATTTTTCTCATACATCAGCTTGTTTTTTTCCATGAATAGACATTTGGGCAATGCTGTCCAGTTCCAGTGGTACTATCCAAGAACTGATTTCAGTTCTGTTCCATCCCTGCTGCTTCTGCAGGTCCAGTGGATACTCTGTAATATTTATGCAGCTCTATGGAGGCAGTAAGGAAGACAAAAAGCCATTTGACATTTAAAAATGTGTCGTAACAACACTTCCAAAATATTAAAAATACTCTCAAGATAAGAAATGATGATTCTTGTTGCTGCTTCTCCATAAAATCAAAAGGTCTGGCCCATTAATAGTAGCAAAAACCTGGGAGTGAAGGGGCGTAAAGGTAGAGAATTTGGGGATTTATACACATAATCAACAATCAATTAAATTGGAGTTCAAAAGGTAAAATATTTTGATATTGATCATAGAGGGTGTCTCATTGTAAACGTGACTTTCTATTTAATTAATAGTCAAGTGTTTTATTGTATTAAAGCATTTATTTATGATAATAAAATACAATGCAGTATGATGTTAATAATAATATGTAATTATTTTATTAATATGAATGTTTTTATTTTCTAAACATTAAAGTTATGAGAAGATATAGGACACTGTTTAAAGTCAAAGGAGACTTCTCTTGTTTGATCTTGAGCGCTATCTCTCTTTAGTGGCATGGGAGAGGCCACTTAAAAGGAAAACACTATTAATTGCTGGAGGCTATATCCATATATACCATTTATGTTGAAAGCATAATAATTTGGATAAATTGTGTTTTGTAGATAGTGGCTTAATTTGTAACGTCTTCATCTGCATTCACCAGTGCTAACATGAAATGCTAGTCAAATATTAAGAGACAAAAATAATTGAATTAGCAATTAAACGAAAATTTAAAATCAGAATCAGTTCCAAACACATCACTCAAAACCTCTTATAAATTTAAAACTATAAATGAGCTCTGTGGTTTTTACATGTTGTAATATCTTTAGATTTCAAGTGCTTGGAAGTAAGACTGTTGGGTTAAATTGGAATTGGTAGCTTTTTTTATATTTAATATTACTGAGAACTGTTTTTGTATAATGAAGTTTCTAGAGTGTTGTATGAATTTTTTTTACCCAGCCAGGTTTATGAATATTTCACTTCTTTGTTTTGTTTTTGTAGTTGAAGCATTGTAGTCGTTATATACACGATCTTTTTCCTTCATTGATCAAGAACTTGGACCCTGTCCCGCTTAGACATCTTCTTAATCTAGTCTCAACTCTTCATCCAAGTGCTCATACTGAACAGGTAAAAACAAAGAAACCTGAAGTACAGCTGTACATTTTGTAACTGTTGTTGAGTATAAATTGTATTTAAAGAAAAAGGCAGAATATTAGCATATTAGTCACATAATATTTGTTTCTCTTAGACCACTGGAATATTTAATAATGTATTGAATAGGAAAATATAATTTAAATTCTTCTGTTGTTTTAAAGTAAGCCCTTATGGCTTTTAAATTTAGATAATACTTTTTGGGAAAATGTATGCATAGCAATTGTTAAGCTTCTTTATTTTTCATGTAGAATGTTTCTCTGTTTTGTTAAAAATGGATTCACTTGTATTCTTGTGATATTTACTTTGATGCACCATAATATTGGAGTACAAAGGAAGCAACAAGTATGTCTTTTGCATACACAACCTACTGCTTTTTCAGAAAACTATAATTTGATTTTGTTTATAGACCTTATATTTGGCATCAATGCTTATTAAAGCACTTTGGAATAATGCACTAGCAGCAAAGGCCCAGCTTTCAAAACAGAGTTCATTTGCATCTTTACTCAGTACAAATCTACCCATGGGAAATAAAAAAGGTGAGTATATATTTTACGTTGTCATATGTGTGTATTTTTCCAACATAGAAGTCATAGATGAGTTTTTGATTGTATCAGTCTCAGTAATATTGACCTATGAGCTTCATTTTTAGTAGTCTACACATGAAATTATTTTAAAATGTGGTTTGTGTATATTGGAGCATATTTTAAAAGTAAAGTCAAAAGATGAAGATTAAAGAGAGAATTCCTGTTCCCACCTATTTCCCATAAGGAAGTTTTGAAACTTCATGAACATCCTTGAAAAGCTTTCCATTAAGAAACAATACTACTAATGCATCCACATTGTATGTATTTTTCTCTTCCTTTTTTCACACTTCTTAATGAATTATCAGTTGACTACTCTTCTGTTGAATGTTTATATCTATAGTACATTGTTTGTTTTTCTAAAAGTTAATCTAATTTTCACCAATTTTTTTACAATACATATTACTACTCTTTTCTTAGGCTTTTCTTTTTAGGTACCTACAATCACTACTGAAGGTGGGGTGGTCCTATGTTATTTTAGGTTTCCCTTCCTTTGCCACTGTTGATTTATGTAATTATGAAGAAGTGATATGCTGACCCAAAACAGCTCAGTCACTTAGAATGTTTCCCTCCTGTTTCTTTTCCTTTCCCTTCAGAGGAAGAAGAGCTCAGGAGAGCAGCCCCATCACCTTGTAAGTTAAGTCCTAGAAATACACTGCACCCTCACTTATAATCTTTGATATCAAGATGGCCCTCTAAAGCAGTAGGTTTTTGTGTAGTAGAAATGAGTTTGTGCAAACTGTGAAGTATTACTTTTGAGATGTGAGTTATCAGAAGAAAATTATATTTTGTAAAAGGTCTGACAGAATATCTCAGTTGCATTCTATATGTTAGACATTTCAGTTACTGAAACACATGATTTGCAGCGAAGTGCTGATTTGGTGTTCAAAAATAATTTTATAAGGAGTTTCATTCTTTGTTGAACTACTGGCAGGTGTTAAGTTCAAGATGACAAGGCAGCTTTATCTAAAACTGTTACTTTGTTATTTACACTAATTTGAATATAACTGAGAATGTGCTTTTAAAATAGGGTCACCTGCGGCTAGCCCTCAAAGTAGTGACAACAGTGATACCCATCAGAGTGGGGGTAGTGACATAGAGATGGAGGAACAGCTTATTAACAGAACGAAACATGTTCAGCAACGACTTTCAGACACAGAGGTACAGTTACAAATTTTACGTTATGGGTAGGGGTGCACCGATAAAGAGTCTTTGGGCCGATGCCGTTGGCTGGCCAGCCATATCATCCGATACCGATCTGATTGCTGATATGCAGCCTGGCAGCTTGGAGAGCAGCATCTGGCTGGTAAGTCTGTTGCGGGGCACAGGTGCAGGAGAGGGAAAGGGTATGCGAGGGGCCAGATTGAGTCCCCCGCAGTAAGGGAGGAAGTGGAGCAGGGGCAATGGCAGACTCTACACAGCCGGGGCAGGACGTGGGACAGAGCCACGGCTTGTCCAAGGGGTCGGGGGTGGCTCTTGCTGCTGCATACACCCCTGGGGGAGGCATGGGGGGGGGCATGTGCCCCCCGGATCTGTGTGCGGAGTGAGGGCTGGCTGCTGCTGCGCACTTAGGGCCGAAGGCTGTGCCAGCCTTTTCCCGGCACGGAGGCTGGGCCCATGCTGTGCTTGGGTGAGGTAGGGTGGGAAGCGGTGGCTCTGGGAGGAGGAAATTATGGGGGGCTGCAGCCACCCCAGAATTTGCTGTAGCCTCACCATCCAGCGCCATTGCTGCCCACCTCACCCCTGCCCATCCCAAGCCCAGTCCCACCACTGAGCAGAGGCTAGTGCAACCCATGGCCCCAAGCATGCAGTGGCAGCCCGTCCACGCCCTGTGCACAAATCTGGGGGTCATATTCCTCCCCCCCCCCCCCAATGCCTCCCCTGGGGGTGCACACAGTTGTGGGAGCCACCCTTCAGATGAGCTGCAGCTCTGTTCCCTGCCCCACCCTAGCTGTGCAGCGCCTGCCCCAGCCCCACTCCCTCCTTCACCACGGGGGCCGCAATTTGCTTCCCCTGCTGCCGCCCCCCCCCCCCCCCCCAACTTACTGTCCGGACGCTGCTCTCCAAACTGCCAGGCTGCACTCCTAGCCATGTGTGCACGCTGCATTTATCAGCAACATTATTGGTCACATCAGCCAAAAAAAAACCAATTGCCAGTGATGTAAATTTTCTTTTTATTGGTGCCAATATGATGTGGACCGATGTATCAGTGCACCTCTAATTATGAGTTTAATTATTGAATTGCCATTAGTTGGTTTTGAATATGATATTTTTTGAGATTTTCAGAGTAACTTAAAAGACAAGTGAAACTATTGATATGGATACATATACTCTGTGGGTGTACATACATGCAAGACACGATCTAGCCCTAAGTAAATAAAGACAGTAAGAAAAAGTAGAATACTATGCCATGAAATGTATTTAAGCAAAACTGTACTTCAGTGTACTTTCTAATGCCTGTTTGACCTAGTATCATGTCATAGTATATTCAGGTGTAGAATATATAACATATGGGGGAATTAAAAAAAATATCTTGTTTGTATATGTAAATTTTGGTAAAACAAAAGATATTGGTAATGTATTATGGACAGAAGAACTACAAATGGATGAAAAAACACTATTACTATATTTACCCAAATCCAGGAGAACACTGACTTTAAGGTGGTTCCCCAGTTGTTAGATACTAGAAATGGAAAATTAGAAATATGTTTTAATTTTCCATGTCTAGCATCTAGTTGCTGGAGGGTCTTATTAAATTCATCACCTCCATCATTGCCACATGAAAAGCAGTGGCTGGGGGGCAGGCATCCTGCCCTATACTCCTTATCATCATGCCCCTTACCACTTGCCTTTCCCCTCCTGCCACTTGTCCCCTTCTGGTGCCTGCTCCCACCCTTACCTTTGCAGCACTCTAGCTCTGTTTCTGCTAGGAGTACACAGCATATGGGTGGGCCAGGCAGTAGTGGAGTAGTGGTAGCTGTGACTTCAGGCTCCAGTTTCCAGCCTGGTTAGGATCAGGGCTGGACTTGCAGCAGCTCTCCCCACCACTCCATGCTTTGTCACTCACCTCACTTTGTGTGTCCTTTCTCTGTGTTCCCCCTTGCAATGTGCACCCCCTTCCCAATGCCCTTTCCCTGCCCTCCTTTCATTCTGTCCTCCCTTTCCCTGCTCTCCTTTCATTCTGTCCTCTGTTTGCTCTGCATCCTTTCCCTGAACTCTATGCGTTCCTTTACCCATGGTCCCCTTACTCTGCTTGTCCCTTCCTCTCTAGCAGGCACCTCCTGCCTGTCGCATGAGGTACCCTGGCCTTATCTGGAGCTGTAGCAGCTGCTTCCCTGGGTTATACTTGAATCTAAGACATGCTTCCCCCCCCACAAGTTAAATGGGGGGACATCATCTTAGATTTGAGTAAATACAGAATTAGAGAATTTTGAAATATAGCTAATTAATATAGTTGCTGATAAGATTACTTTACACATTATTTTAAATAATCAATTTTTAAAATTGTAGGAGTCTATGCAAGGAAGTTCTGATGAGACGGCAAACAGTGGTGAGGATGGCAGTAGTGGTCCTGGTAGTAGCAGTGGCCATAGTGATGGATCTAGTAATGAAGCCAATTCCAGTCATGCAAGCCAGTCTGCAGGAAGCCCTGGCAGTGAGGTGCAATCAGAAGATATTGCAGATATTGAAGCTCTCAAAGAAGAGGAAGAGGAAGAAGAGGAAGATAGGGGTCATAATCCTCAGAAAAACAGTCGGAATGCAGAACTCAGAAGCAGGAAGATGGATTCTCAAACAGGCATTTGTTTGGGAGATTCACAAGGAACAGCAGAGAGGAGTGGTGGAAACAATGGGACAGGAAAGGAACATGTTTTTAATGCTGAGTCTGTGCCACCAGTGGATAATCGAATTAGGATGCTAGATACCTGTTCACACGCTGAAGATACAGAACATGATATGACAGGGGAAATGAGTGCTGCTCACATATCACAAGGGTCTCAGGATTCTTGTATAACACATACGGGGGATTTCCTTGGGGAAACAATTGGAAATGAACTGTTTAACTGTCGGCAGTTTATTGGGCCACAGCATCATCATCATCACCATCACCATCATCACCATGATGGGTAGGTTGTAATGCTTCTTTTATTTTCCTTTATAGTATCAGTAAAAGCAGTAGCTTAACATATAGTTCAGATGCACATTTTTATAGATATTGTTCCATGCTTGTGGATCATTCAGATTGCCACTAGAGTAATTGCCCCATGTTCCATTTTGTCAGCATTGTCTGATTAAAGTTGTCACATGTAGAGAAGTATTAGAAGAGAAGTATTAAGTCCTCTTGCAAATGTATTTGGTTCAGTAGAAATAGCACCCATCATTTTTTGTTAATGATACCTAAAATTTGCCTATTTTGATAGTCTGAAATATACCAGTTTACACCTATCTTTCTCTCTAAACATACAAAGTCTCTTCATGTAAATTGATTTGTGTTTGATTCAGTTTAAGAACTACCCGTTGACTTTCTTCATTGCAAAGAAGGTTCCTTGGGTGAATCTGATATCTTTATTAGACCAACCCAAATAGTTGGAGAATAGTTATTAAGCAAGCTTTCAGGTTCAAAAACCCTTCCTCAGGCTAAGGAAGTTTTAGCAGTTGGTGTGTGCTCTTCCTGGATGGAATGAAAAGTAAAGAAGCCAGCAGCTGGACTGGTATGCATACAAGACAGCTAGTCAGTGAAAATGTAGATTTGAGGAGTCAATGGATGAGAGACCGAGGGAGGAGAAGAGAGAGAAGGGATGAAAGTGGAGAGATACCTGGGGAGTCAGATGTCAGGCAGGTTATAATGTGTCATAAATCCACTGTCTATATTTAGTCCATGATTTTTAGTATCCAGGACGTTGATGAAGTGGAGCTCATAGGCTCGTCTCTGGGAAGTGTTTTGTAAGTTTCCTTTGAGGATCAGGACTGAGAGAACGGAGAGAGAGAGTGGTTATCTTGTGAGAAATGTGCCCGCACAGGTAACTGGATATTTCTGTCTTTGATAGATTTCCAGTGTGCGTTCATTCTGGTGCGCAGTTGTTGTTTTGTCTCTCCTACGTATTTTCCATCAGGGCATTTGGTGCATTGGATGAGAGAGATTACATTTCTGGAGGTGCAGCTGTAAGATCCAGGAATGCTGATGGCTCTGTTGTGGGGTGTAGTAATAGTGGAGGTGGTGGAGATGTGTTGGCAGGTTTTGTATTTCTTGTCATGGCACGGTCTGGATCCTTTTGGTGTGTTCTGGGCTTGAGGAAGTTTGCTTCTGGTGATGAGGTTAGTGGGGTTCAGTGCTTGTTTGAAGGCTAGAATGGGTGGCTCTGGGAAGATCTTTTTAAGAATAGGGTCTCTTTCTAGTATGAGTTGCAGTTGTTTGAGGATTTTCCGTACAGGTTTAAGGGAGGGGTGATATGTCATAACCAGCAGTGTGCGATTTGTGGGAGGTTTTCTTCTGTACTGCAGCAGTTCTTCACGTGGTATCCGGGTGGCTCTTTCAAGTGTGCGATCAAGCGTGTCCTTGTTGGGTGAAAGCCTTTTTAAGATTGGGGAGGTGGCAATCCTGAGTGTTCTCTTCAGTGCAGATGCAGTGGTATCGAGGGCTTGGCTGTATATCACAGCTTTTTTGGTGTGTTTCGGGTGATTGCTGGTTCTTTGCAGATAAGTATGTTGGTCTGTGGGTTTCTTGTATAACATGGTCTGTATTTTATCATTCTGGATACTGATCATCATGTCTAAAAAGGAGATGCTGGTGCTAGAGTATTCTAGAGAAAGTTGGATGGAGGGATGGTGATTGTTGAATCTCTGATGGAACTCAATCAGAGATTGTAAGTTTTCAGTCCAAATGATGAAGGTGTCATCGATATATCTTAAGTATAGTAAGGGTTTCATGGTGCAGTTCTTGATGAAGTCTTCTTCCAGGTGGCTCATAAAAAGGTTGGCATACTGTGGGGCCATTTTAGTGCCCATAGCTGTTCCCATCATCTGGAGGAAGTGTTGATTATTAAAAGTGAAATTGTTGTGTGTGAGGATGAAGTGTATAAGCTCAGTGATATCTTTGGGTCTGTATTCTGGGTTGTAATCTTGTTCCTGTAGATATGTAAGGCAGGCATGGATGCCATCCAGGTGTGGGATGTTGGTATATAGGCTGGTAACGTCCATGGTGGCTAGGAGTGTGTTGCTGGGAAGGTGGTCTATGTTTTTAAGTTTCCGTAGAAAGTCTGTAGTGTCTTCTACAAAACTTGCTCTGTGGGTGACGAGCGGTTTTAGGATGGATTCAACGTATCCTGATATTTCTTCAGTTAGGGTCCCGTGGTTGGATATGACAGGTCTGCCAGGGTTCCCTTGTTTGTGGATTTTAGGGAGCATGTAAAAAGTCCCCAGGTTAGGTAGTGGGGGATCAAGGTCTGTAGTTTTTCTTTTAGTCTTGATGGAAATGATTTGATGATATTGTTGAGTTTTTTGGTGAAAAGGGGAGTAGGATCTTCTTGTAGTTCTTTGTAGTAGGTGGTGTCAGAGAGCTGTCTGTTGCCTTCCTTTATGTAGTCTTCACGGTTTAGGATGACTATGGCTCCTCCTTTATCTACTGGTTTTATTACTATTTGGTGGTTAGATCTTAGAGATTCTTTGGCCTTTTTCTCTGGTAGAGGAGGTTGTTAAGTGGCGCGTGTTGCTGATTATTTCATTGTTCATTCTTTCCCTGAAGCAGTCGATGTAGCGGTCAAGGTTAGGGTTTCGTCCACTGTGAGGTGTCCAATCTGATTTTTTGGGGGCTTTTTGGCGTTGACCTTTGCCTGAATGTTGTCAGAGGATGAGTTGTTGTTGGGAGTAGGTTCAGTTTGGTCGTGGAAATATTCCTTGAGGCGGAGGCGTCGGAAGAATTCTTCTAGTTCTCCACATTGAAGTATTTTATTAGGGTATTTTTCTGGACAGAAATTTAGGCCTTTAGAAAGGACAGATTTTTCAGTTTTGGTAAGTGTGTGTGTGTGTGTGGAGAGATTGATAATATTTGTGGGTTGGTTGCTGCTTTCAGTTTCATCAAGTCTGAGGTTGGGATGTTGTAATGTGTTGGGGTTGTACCTCTGATGGTTGTTTTGTGGCTGGGGAGCTTGTTCTTGGAGTAATTTGTTACATTTCTTCCTTTTATGTAGGATGAGTGCTGTAGAAAGTTTTTCAGTCTCCTTTGTATCCATTGTATATTATTAGGGAAAATGCTTGGATTTCTGTCTTTTAAGTTGTTGTAGTATGTGGTGATTTCCTTACTGAGTTGGTCTCTGTTTTTGGAGTAGAGTAGGTGAAGTAGATGATTTCTAATTTTCTCTGAAATTCTTCTGCATAGCTGGGAAGCATATTTGGAGTTGTGTGTAGTAGTCAGAAGATTGTAGATGTTTAGTCCTCGGGGAACGAAATTGTGTTTCTTGCAAAGGCTTAGAAAATATATGTCGCTGTTGAGTTTGGATTCTTATTTTTTCATGTTGTATAGTTTCCATTCATTGCAAAGAAGTATTTCAATTAATTGGTCTGCTGTGATAGTTTCTTCCTAAAATGTTGCTGTAATGGGGATTTTGGCAGGGATTTTATTATACAAATCCAGTTCTTGAGAGATTTGATTTTAATGTTTCTATTTTACAGACACATGGTTGATGATATGCTAAGTGCAGATGATGTCAGTTGTAGTAGTTCCCAGGTCAGTGCAAAATCAGAGAAAAATATGGCTGATTTTGATGGTGAAGAGTCTGGCTGTGAAGAAGAACTTGTGCAGATTAATTCACATGCTGAGCTAACATCTCATCTTCAACAGCACCTTCCTAATCTTGCCTCTATCTACCATGAACACCTTAGTCAAGGTAAGAGTCAATAATGACAAGGAAATAAACTACTTTTATACTTCATCTTACTATACTGCTTCTGTTTTTAATTTTATATCTTTTAAGAATATATCTCCCAATAATTTCACCATGCAGATCATTTTAAGAAGTAAAGCTTGTGAATGAACAAAAGTAGTATGCATGTGTATGTATAATAGAATAGTCAACTGAAAGAAATTCTGGTATTGAATCATAGTCAGACTTCCACATAGTTATGTTGCTAAGATATCAACATTATGTGGCTTTTGGAAAAGCTAGATTCCGTGTCAGATTCTTTGTAAGTATATTTTATTTAAGTTCAGTTGTCAGACAGTTTCTGTGTAAAATAAAATACAATCTAGTGGCCTGAAGAACATGCTAAATAGTTTTTTGTAACTGATGTTTTCATAAATGGCATGTGCCCCCGGTGGCTGGTGGGGCATGGCTGTGCTGGCAGTGGCGGGAGTGCGGCGGTGGTAGCAGCAAGCAGAGAGCTCCTGCAGATGCCGCCAGCACTGTCGGCTGGGCGGGGGGTGGTGAGTGGCGACCACCTGCAGGTGCTGCCGACAGCGGCGGCCAGAGGCGATTTATGTTCTGGCAGTGTGGTGGCAAGCGGTGACTGCCCACAAGCACCGCTGGCAGTGTCGGTGGCGCCTTTTTGCAGGGGGTACACTGGTGTGCACAGGGTGTGCACGTGTACCCACGAGCACCTCCTATGCATCGCCCCTGGATGGTTTATTATTAAGGCAGAACAAAAGACAATAGAGATATACCACTTTATATATAATCTACATCTCTATCACTTTGACTTCTGTATATATTGAGATTGGCCACCTCACTTTCTGCCTGGACATACTTATATGAATTCATATATAAGTCACATAGTGATTGTTATATATTATACACTTCTTATATATAAAACAATTATGTAACAGTGTAACAATTACATATAACATTTAACATGTCAGCTGTAAATTTGAAGATTATACTGCTTACATACAACAGTTGTGAATATACTCTGAAAATAATTGGTTAATTGTATTTCAGTTGTTGGATCAAGAGGTTTAGGCAATTGACACAGGTTTTCTTTTCTGGTTTTTAAGTATATGGTGAGCACAGACATTTTCTAACACTTTTTAAAAAAAAAAAAAGACATTTGGTTGCTTTTGTGGAGGTTTGTTTTAAATTTCTTTCAGACTAGCAGTGGTAGTATGAACCTGATTACCTCAATGAAACCAAAGGCAAATTATAACTAGTTTGTTATAAAGCACAGGTGGTAATACTTAGCATTTATGTTGTGCCTTATGTTTTTGCAAAGTATTTTTTTAACCCAGTTTTTTAACTGTGTCCAGTTTTGGCTTGCATACTTCAAGAAGGATGTGGACAGATTGAAAAGAGTTTAACACATAGTGATAAAAATGATTAGGGGTCTGGGAAGTGAGACTTATGAGGAAAGGCTGAAAGAACTGGTGTTATTTAGCTTGGAGAAGAAAACACTGAGGGGAGGTTTAATAAAAGTTTTCAAATACCTTAAGAGCAATTGTAGAAAGGATGGAGATGGTCTTTCCTCTGTGGCCATAGGGGATGGACCAGAACAGGGGTTTTCAACCTTTTTAGATCAGTGTATCCCCGGTGGCTGGATGCCAGACGCCGCCCACCTGCTCAGTCAGATGGGTAGAGGGGCAGGTGGTGCGCGCAACTGGATGCGGGTAGGGGGGAGGGTTGGCGCACAGCTGAACATGGAATGGCGGCAGCTGCCATGTGCAAGCTTCCCCCGCGTCCAGGTATGTGGTACCCACCTGCCCACACATCCCCGCTAGGACCTTCTCAAGTACCCCCAGGTGTACACGTACTCCCTGTTGACAACCCCTGGACTGGAAGCAATAGCCTCAGATTGCAACAGAGGAAATACAAGTTGGAGATTAGGAAGAATTTTCTGACTATGAGGGTGGTTAGGAACTGGAACAGACTACCTAAAGGGGTTGTGGAATCTTCATCCTTGAAAGTTTTCAGGAGCAGGTTAGACCAGCACTCGACTGGGATGGCTTAGTTAGGGATAATCTTGCTCTGAGCAGTGAGGCTGGACTAGATTTGTGAGGTCCCTTCCAGTCCTACTTTCTTCTGGTTTTATAAATTCCACTCATGATTTTCCTTAATAGGCAGTATTTATGACTACTTTATAGGTGGGGAAAACCAAGGCACACAAGTTAAATAACTTGCCTAAAGTTGTATATTAGACCAATTGAAAAGTATGCATTAGAACTCGGGACTTGCTGGTTCTGTAAACCTATGCCCAATCTACTGGATTTTAAATTGGCTGTCAAACTTTTCTATACTATTTTAAGGAAGGAAAATAACTATGGTTATTTCTTAGGGTAGAAATGCCTTTCTCCCCTTTTTTTTATTGCAGTTAACGTGAAACTAAAATCTTTGTCATTGTTGGAATATACTGTGGATTACTTCTTCAGCATTCCACCTTAAATGTTATCAAGTTGTTTTTTGTTTTAAACACTAAAGTTATGATTTTGATTAGGATCTCAACCCAGATGCCTTTTGCTATTCCTAATTTTACAGCTGCCAGATAATTACCGTGTTTTCACGTGCAGACTTAAATAGTATGTTAAATGTTTCCTAGACTTTTCTGATGCATCATTTCTTAAACATCTAAATAGTATCGCATGTGTCCACATGAAAGCAAAATTGTACTTGACCAGCTGTTGTACCTTACAAATTATGGATGCAGAAAGACAGACTTTAAACGTTTTGTGGAAGAAAATGCCTGGTGGTGGTGGTGTTTTATTGGATGAATATGGTACCGTTCAGAATAAGGGAGGAAAGTTTTGAAATTACTTGCATCCCTTCCTTGACATAACTTCTATAAAGACTGGAGGTCTCCAAATCTGAGGTTTGCAGATGGTCTTCTCTTAAAAAAATAAACAAAATACAAAATTGCACAGACCAATAAGTAAGTCTTCTGTTGGCATGGACAAACTGTACACTGTAGATTAGTTGTCTTAGACTGCTTGTACAGTTGCGTCATCTTGGTTTTCTAATATATTGTATCTATAAGAAAAGGTTGTGACTATATATAAATTTGACAAAATATATTTAAAATAAATTAATAAGATCTTTTCATAGCTGTACCATGAAGGATAATATTCAAATTAGACTGTCCTTTACACGTATTCAGTAACGGCCTCTATGTTTTGCTCAGGGCCGGCAGTTCATAAACACCAATACAACAGCAATGCAGTGACGGATATTAACTTGGACAATGTTTGTAAGAAGGGAAATACTCTTTTGTGGGATCTGGTTCAGGATGAAGATGCAGTAAGTTACATATTGCAGAAGAATATTTGCAAAAAGGAAGTAAATGCATGTCAATAACTTACTTTTACTTGCTCTAGATTCATCTTTCTGAAGGCTTAATAAATGAAGCAGAGAAGCTGCTATGTTCCTTGGTGTGCTGGTTTACTGATAGACAGATTCGAATGAGATTCATTGAAGGCTGCCTAGAAAACTTAGCAAATAACAGGTAACTGAATATGTGATTTTAATTTTTCTGTCATAGATTGTAATAATGTTGCCACTGTTGTTGTTGTTGGCCCATTTCTTTCATTTAAGTGAAGAGCCTTATAACAAAGTCCTGTAGACTGTATCCATTTATTATTTTTACTATATAAAACTAGTAAGGGAAAAAAACATAAAAGCAAAAATAATCAAACTCTCTAAATGTTCTAAACTTTTCTGCAAGAAGAAAGCATTCTTGCGAGTGAAATCTTTATTGGACCAACAGCATGGCTGGGATACCCAAAAGCATTGCCTACATGTATCACAGTACCTTTCTTCTAGCCTTTGGGAGAGAAGCAGCTGCAGAAGAGCTAAGTAGCAGATAGAACAAAAGCTTGTGTAAAACTCCATATGTAAATAAGAAACAGGATACAAGAGAAATTATTAAGTATCCAACAGGCAGGAAAAATGCAGTAAAAAGCTGATGATGGAAGGACAAGATTCTTTAGAAGGGTTATTATTACCTGTGAACTTCAGAGGTTAGCAAGCATTAGGTGGGTTATAAAGGACCATGAAGTTACTGTCCTTAGTACATAGTGTCCAGTAGGCTAATGAATTTCTGTTCCCACGCTTGTCTTGTAAAGGTGCTGGATAGATTTCCTTTTAGCACAGAACTGTAAGATCAGACATGGAGAGACTTCTTTTTCTGTTGAAAAAATTATCTCCTAATTGTGTTCTAGGCTAAGTTCAGACAGTCAAAAAGCCTCAGGTTGAATCAATTCAGTCTGTGGAGGTTTCTCTAAACTGCATACATTGAACCGATAAGCAAGTGAACTCACTTTCACACCTGCAGCCAGATTCCTGCAATGGCCCATACCAGTATCTTGGAGGTTATAGAGCATGCCTCCTAGCCTGCCAGCTACTGCTAAAGGCACCCAAATGCAGCTGAGCAGGGCTCATACTTGATTGACTGCCCAGCACACCCCCCACCCCTCAAATCCTTGTGGTCCCCCCTGCCCCCCCCGGGGGGAACGGTCCCTATAGCCAGGGGCTGGCCAGGTCACCCAGGTCCTCTGAGCCCTGCCCCTAGTGCAGAGAGGGGATTCTCCCCCTGTCCTCCCCCATCAGTAGACTTAATATTAGACTTTAGGGTGGAGGGGAAATCTCCTCTCCCCCTGGCCCAGCACTGGAGCCCCAGCCAGGTGCTGCCTGGCATGCAGGGAAGAGGAGGAAGTCTGCAGCTCTGCAGTACACAGTGGCAGTGCAGAGGAGCTGTAGGGCAGCCTGGGTGCAGGCTCTGGGTGGGTACAGCAGGAAGGGTGGGGAGTGGGGGCACACTTGTGCATCCTCCCACAACCCCCATCCAGCACCCAGAGCAGCTGGGTTGGCAGTGCTAGGGGTTTGGGGAAGGCAGCCCTGAGCCTTGGCGGGGCTGCCTGGCACCCTTGGGGCCCCACTGCTCAGGGCAGAGCGGGTCAGGACCACCTGGGAACTCTGGCATGAGCCATCTCTGGGCCTGTGGGTCCCTACATATCCCTGGTCTGGGCCCCCAGGGAGTGCTGTGGCAGTGATGGTGGCCCTGCATCTTGTGTCTCTGGATGCAGCTGCTGCAGGCAGTTAGGGGTGAGATTCCTGCGGAGCTACCTCCTGCAAACCCTGGCCCATGCAGCACTGCACGCCCAGCCCAGCACCGCCAGAACCTCAGTCACGCCCAGTGCCACTGCCAAAAAGAGCAGAGCCACTGCTCTCCTCCCTGCACCGCCTGGGCTCCTGACAGCTCTGTGCTGGTCCTAGCGGGATGTGCGTCTGTGTAGCTGCAGTAGGAAGGTGGGATAGGGCCCACACCCACTCACATCTCCCATCCGTGGTCCCGAGCAGCCAGGCTGGCAGCGCTGGGTATTTAGAGAAGGTAGTGCTGGGCTGCGGCAAGATTGCCTGACACCCTCAGGCCTGGGGTGAGTTGGGACCTCCTGGGACCCACTGGGGAAGTAAGTGGGGAAGTTCAGGCCAGGGCCACAGCAGCTGCCCCCACCCTGGACTGCCTGCGGCCATCGCTGCTGGGGCAAGGGTGGAGTGTGCTTTAGTGAGAGATGCCTCTTGGGCCCAGGGCAGCCCCACAGAGACCCCATTCAGATTAAACATCCTGCCAGGGTGTGCAAGGGTCCCCCCTTTCTGGGCTCCAGACCCCACTGTGGGCAACCCCCCTCTCTGAGCTCCAAACACCACACCCACAGCCCCTACACCTTCACAAATTCCACCCCCACAACCACACAAAGTATCTGCATAATTTTGCAGTATTTTGAGGTTTTTCTGTGCATTATTTTGAGTTTTTAGCTGTGCAATTAAAATTGTGATTAATTGCAACTAATTTTTTTAATTGTGCAACTAATCGCGATCAAATTTTTTAATCATTTGACAACCCTACTTCCAACATATCTTCCATATGTGACTGACCGCTCTAGCATTAGTCATTATTACCATTTTAGTCTGAGCTGCTTTTCCATAATTTTATAACATATAGTTGTTACGTCTTGGTTTCCATTTGGTTTTTAAAGTACATCTGTTGCAATGGTGTGCATTAGCAAGACTGGTGAATTTGATCCTGGTGACAAGGTTTCATAATCTATAGTTTGTGTAAAAACAGCACTGGAGAAAACAAAGAAATCCTTTAAAATACAAGCTCTAAGAGAGAATACTCCCAGTATATAGTTTATATATAGTTTTTATCCATCAGCATTTTTTCTTATTTATGATCATTGGAAGTTAAGGTCCAGAACTGGACCTTATGCTACCGGACATATCCAGTAAATATGTCCAGAATTGTATTTGATACTAATTTCCAGTTGTTAGACGAGGAAGGGAAACTGTAACGGAACTTTTTTTTAATACAATCTGTGTTTTCTCCACTAGTGTTCTAAATGAAGAAATACTGCAGCAGGGGTTAGAGGAATCCCTAAATACCTTTTCAAAATCTGGATAACATTAACCTGGGTACTCCAGTTTCATTTTTTAAATTGATTGGGCACTTTGACTTTCAGTGGGACTTGAGATCACAAGTTCCTAAATCACGTTTGAAAATAAGACTTGAGTGGCTAAATGAGTCAACCTGGTCAGTGTAATTCTTTAATTTTCTTTTCCTTTTTTTTAAATAATATGGGCCATAATGCTTCTGTTATGAAAGCTGGCAGTTAGTACTTTTTATTAAAAAAAGAAAAAAAATTACACCTTAAAAGTGACTTTCCAGTCCTGATTGCCTACTAAATTCATATGGAGGTTTTTAAATAAAAAGGCCTAATTTTGAGCAATTTACCCAGTTTTAGCTCCCCATTAAATCAATAGGAACTGCAGCTCTTCAGCATCTCTTAAAATCAGGTCAGTTTTATTAAGGCCTTTAAAAATAGATGCTGTCACTGAAAGCTTCCATCAAATGCATGGCATTATTTCTGAGCATGGTGTTGGCATTACTTTTGACAATCTGCCATTTGTTTGGCATATCTAAAAATGGTATCTGATATGTGTTGTTCAGGTTGCTTTCTAAGTAGGTTGCTAGAAGCATAACTAGTAATGTTTGTGCCTTGGGCCACTATTCCCCAAACCTAGTTGGCCACCTTTATGCCCTGTTCTGAAGCTGTTGCTGCTGCCACTTCCCTCACTGCAGATTGCCATGGTTGAGTACCACTGCCAGTGGCAATGGGCAACAGGGAATTTAGCAGGAATAGAAGTGGCGCCTTCAGTAAGGGTGGGGGAAAAGAGGGTTACTATACCCAACTGCTGTTACTGCCACCATAGTGCAAACTCTCTGTTGGTGCCCAGGGGTGGTACTCCATTCACCCACCCCTAATTACATTACTGCAAGTTGCAAACATGGAGGCAGAAAATTGCATGTTTACTTAATCTCTAGTATTTTGGATTATTGGATCTACCAATTCAAGGAACCACTGATACAGAGTTTTGTGTACTCCTATACGGTTGCCCTTTCTGTGTGGGATTTGGGGATGTCTACTAGTGATTTTCCCCATAGTACATAGCTGCAACAAAGCAGTGTGGCCGATGGTGATCTGTAAAATTGCTTTCGGGCCTTTTGTGGGAAGATTGCTGCTCAAGGCTTGATTCTAGATATCTCTTTTGTAAAATAGTATTTTATTATTACTAAATCAGTTGCACTTTATTCCTTAAATATGTGTATATCTAAATAAAGAGAAATATACATACATAATATGCTAATTTATAGTTACATTCTTCTAGAACCATTTGCACTTCAGTAGACATTTGTGAATTGTATTAACTTTAGTAGAACTTGTATGCGCACTTTTAAAAGTTAGAAAAAACCCAGTTAAGCACCTGAAGAATAGGTCTGTGCAAAGCTTCAGGTGCTGATTCAATTCAGAGGAGATTCAGCCCAATTTGGTGGCTGAATCTCCAAACATGAATCGAATCAGGAGATCAGTAAAAAGGTCTGAATTGATTCGAAGCTGTCCAAATTGTTTTGGACAAGATTCAGAGAGCTTTGGTGATTTGGGCAGTCCTCACTCGCCGCCACAGGGAGCTAGACCTGGACTCAATGCCAGTAAGTAGGGAGCAGGGTGGGGGCTGGAGGAGGGGACCATAGGGGGAACCCCCACCAGGCCCCATCCCCTGCCTACTCCTCTAGTCCCCTTGAGCGCCCCCGGCCCTCACCCACTCTCCCAGCCCCAGCTTCTGGTTCTTTTAAAAAAAAAAAAAAAAAAAAAAAAGAAGGCCGGGAGGCTGGGGCCGGGTGCGGCAGCCATGAGGGGGGCCTGGGAGAGTGGGCAGAGGATAGGGGCTCATGACAGATCCCCCCATGCAGCACGAGGCAGTGGGGGGGCAGTGAGGATCACCCCCCACTGGGCAGCAGCCGGTGAGTTGGGGCTTTTTTTTTATTTTCTTTTTTAAAGAGCCTGGAAGCTGGAGCCAGGCGGGGGCAGCCATTGATGGGGCTGGGAGAGGAGGTCTGTTTGATTTGGCCGATTTGATTCGGGACAGTGATTCGAATTGCTGTATCGAATCTCTGTCCCCTGAATTGGCCGAATCCAAAATGAATACTAGATGCTTCACCCAGGCCTACTGAAGAAGCTGTTGTAAGCATAAATCCTGTTTTACTGAGGCAAAGGAAGTTGGTGATAGCAACTTACTACCTGTAACTCAGAAAACCATTAGCATTTGGAGGTACCCATTACTTTCTAATTTGGCTAAAGTCCAAATCTGAATGACTTTCTGAAAGTGATTTTTTCAGAAGTATGCCAGGGTAGTTGCTCGTTATGGGAAGTTCACATTATTTTTAGCTTAGAATCTTTATTTTGTAATAAAACTATTTTAAGTGACTTCATAATCATTAATACATAGTTTAATTTAAAAACAGTTACTTTCTGCTGTTCTAATGCAGAATCACATTTTATCAAGATTCATGGAAGAATCTTGTTTAGTAGCAGGTTGACTGGATGTTATATAGGAAATAAAGCTAGATAGATATTTATTAAACTTTTTCAGTCTGTTTTTTATAACACAACCAATTATAGATGGCAGCATGTAAAATAAATACAGATATATTATGCATAAGAAATCAGAAAAGACCAGGATACATAGTGCTTGGATTCCTATATATTAAGTATCGTGTTGTCATCACGCTGATTTTCATGGTGTGTAAGAAAATGAAACAAAAACAGTTTTAAAATTAAGGAAATCCATGCCAAAAAGAAAAAGGGCAATCAGGGTGGATAGAGATAACGAGAAGAAAAACAAGTATATGGGCTTATCTCTTGCTAAAAGTTATTACTTTTGATAGAAGTAGGACAAACACAGCTTTAGGGTATTACTATTTAGAGTCCTCAACAAACTGGTTAAAAATGATTATGTCATTCATAGAGGCAAATTCATCAAATATATCCACTGCAAAAAATATCTAATAAACATCTTAAATTATGAGTTATCTTGGCTTCATTGTGTAAGAGGAGATATTGAACTATTCCTTGCTCCAGCTAGGAATCTTCAGTTGGCTCTGTGCCTCCTAGACACTTGTGTTATAGGCACTTATGCTGTACTTCAGACAACACAATGATAAGTGAAAGCTACTTCTGGTTGATTAAGCAGCCAAGCTTATTGGCATTTTTCCTATTACACAACTATCCTTTCCGCAAAGAACTTTATTCCTGGTAAGATGCATCATGTAAACAAATTTTGGGTGTTTATTTTTTTTAATGGAATTAATTTTCCATCTCAAATAGCAAGGTGTGCAATATTACTCATTGCTATGTTTTTGGGTTGTTGAAGGCAATTAGTCTTTCTCATACATGCATAGTTGTGGCTATATTGGCAGTTTGGGACAGATCCTGTCCTGCTACATGTACATCACATTACTAAAAGGGAAGCTGCGTCCGTTTTTTCAAAATTTCAAAAGAAGGTGTATTACCTCTCTTCATGAAACGTGGAAATTATGAGTATGGTTTTGATGACATATTTTGACATTTCAAACTTCTGGAATGAGAAAAAGCAGTGCTAATGTATTTGATACTTGTTCATAGTTTTTTTCAATGAGGCTGTGCACGAGGTATTAAATATAAACACGTAAACTATTGACAGACTAACCCCAGTTCATTAGATGATTGCACACAAAGTAAACTTTACCTGAATATGTCCAATACTTTTCATTCAGGGTTGTCAAACCAACTGTCCATGAGAGGCTAACATGCAGGCTCTGGGTTCTCACCCAGCTACCGCTGCACGCATTGTTCCAGGAGCAGCCAGGGTCTAGTGGCTACTCTTCCTCCTTTAGCTTCCACTGCTTTCATTTGAATAGTTTCATTGTAAAACACGAGCCACTCAAAGTAACTTCTTAGTTACAGATTTCAAGTTATAAAAATTAAAATCTTATTCTTTCTTTTCCTTTTAGATCAGTAGTAGTTTCACTTCGCCTTCTTCCAAAGTTATTTGGTACCTTTCAGCAATTTGGGAGCAGCTATGATACACATTGGATTACAATGTAAGTAAAAAATACTAATGTCCTTTTCCCCTGTAAGAATGTAAGGTCCACAGGTTTATAAAGCTCAGTACTCTGTGGGAGTGGCTACACGTGCACTTTAATGCACGGTAGCCTATTTTACTGTGCATTAAAGCATTGTGTGAAAAACAACTGCTAGTATGCTAATGTGCAGTAAAAATAGGCCACGGTGCATTAAGCGTCACTAAAAAAGCGTGCACTTTCACTACTGCGCATTAGGAAAGCGCATTAATGAATGTGTAGATGCACTTTGTATCTTACAGTGGCACAGCGTGACTGCTAAGTGGAAGAGTGCTTATGCATGGCCTTTCCAGACCGATCTGTTTACCTGTTCCTCTTCCCTTCCAGCTTCCAGCATTTAGAGCTGGAATCCTAATTTGGAGCTTGCATCCTTGATTATAATGTTTAGTACCCACGGATAGACCTATCTTGAATTAATTTATCTAATCCTCTCTTGAACCTTGTTTAAGTGTTAGCCTCCCCATTGTCTCATGGCAGTAAGTTTCACAAAAGGATTACATTTTGCATGGGGGGGATCCATTGTGAAGTCCAAGGAACCATTGGGAACAGAGCTGCTTTGATATGGCTTAGGTTGATAATGACCAGTTGCTGTCAATGACTGCTGTCAAATGGAATGAAATAAGTTTAATTCTTTGTCTCATCTTTGTTGGGGTTTTTTTTTTTAATAATATGAGCATAATTTATGCAAAGGCTCATGTTTGGGTGGGTTTGTACCTTTAGATCATCACAAGTAGATCCATCAGAAAATTCTAGAAGGGCATGGATGATGTGTATGGACAAAATTGTTTTACTAGAAACTGCTCTCTTTGTTTTCACTGTGTATCCGGTGCCTTTCAGCAATAAAAAAATCACTTAAAAATATTCTGTTTTGACAAAATGAAGGAACTGTACAGCTGTATTGCCATATTGGGGGAAAAAAACAGGTCAACTTCCTAGGCTCGCAGAAGCTTGGAGCTTACCTAGATTTAAAAAAAAAGACATAGTACATGGTATCTATTGTTCATCAGCAGGCCATGATTCAGCAAGGTATTTAAGTTCATGCCTACCTTTAAGCATATGAGTAGTCCCACTGAAGTTAGTGGGTGACCTTAAAACTGGCCCATAACTTACACTCTGGGGAATTATGCAATTATGTGCCTATGCAATTTTGCATAAAGAAGGCATGCCCTTGCATAATTTTGCATAATTTAACCGTGGCGGGCTTTGTGCCTCCACCTTCACGGGGCTCCCAGCACTCCAACTGGGAGCGCCAGGATGTGGAGGCACAGAGCTGTATGACTGGACATCTGGGTAAGTGGAGAGAGGAGCTCCTGCCTGCAGGAGATGGGGGAGGTGTAGGGTTTGTGGGTGGGTATGGGCTGTGCACCGTTGGGCCTGCTGGCTCTGGGACTCTGCATGGGGCTTCCAGTCCTCCAGTGGGAAACCACATGTGGAGGCAAGCAGGAGCCTGCCTGGCCTAACGGTGCGCAACTCTGTGCCTCCATGTGCGGCTTCCCACTTAACCCAGTGGCACACTGCTCCCAGTCCACACACCATGGCCCTCCCAATCCGCAGCCCTCCATGTGGGGTTTCTAGCACTCCAGCAGGATGTGGCACATGGAGGACATAGCTCCGCCTGGCCCAATGGTGAACAGCTTCTACCTCCAGTGCCATGAGCCCCATATGCTGGCCTGGAGCCCACCTGGTCTGGTCTGAAGGGGCATGCCAGCAGGCCAGGCCAGCTCCGTGCCAGCATGTGCAGGCCCTAGGACTTAGCCGGAGGAGCATGCAACTGGTGGGCTCTGCCTGCTGCAGCCATGAGTGCCGCAAGGGCCCCTGCCTGCTGCTGCTGAAACGCCAGCGGTGGGGGCTGTGCGCCACAAACCCCACACCCCTTCACAATTCCCCCCACAAACCCCATGCCTGCCCACAAACCCCACATATTTCCATACCCACAACCCTTCACTATCCTCCCACAACCCCCCCACACACCCCAGCCATACAAAGTACCTGCATATATTTCTAAAGAAGGTTCAAATAGTGTTACATTTAGTTTAATTTGTGTTAAAAAAGGTAAAAATATATTTGCATAATTTTGAATATTTCTGTACATACTGCTGAATTTTTCTGTGCATAATTCCCTAGAGTGTAATAACTATTTAAACATATGGGTAAAGTCAGTGGATAACTACTTATATTTGTAGATAGGCACATGCTTCTGGTCATTGCCATATTAGGTTCACAGTGAGCAGATCTGATGGGCTCTGAAGGGAGTTCTTTCCTCTTAGACATCTTGAAAATGGTGACTAGCCTAGGAATACTTAAAAATTAAGATTAAGAACAGAGAAACTCAGTAGAGAATCCTCAAGGTTTTACAAGTGATGGGGGCATTTTCAAAGCAGATAGAAAGTGATTTGTTTACTGTTAATATGTACTTGAACTTCATTACAATATATTCCTCAGGGGAAAAAAATTAAGCTTTTCTCCTTTCAATTGGAACAGGTGGGCAGAAAAGGAACTTAACATGATGAAACTTTTCTTTGATAATTTGGTACACTACATCCAAGCGGTTAGGGAAGGACGGCATAAACATGCCTTGTAAGTATAGTATGTGCGCTGGTATTTGTGAGTATTGAATATTTTTATATATATTTTAAACACATTGAAAGCACATTTGAACAGTGTGAATTTAAACAGTTGAAATATTTAGTTATTAGGAAGGGTCACATTTGAAACTTTACCCAAAGCTTTATTCCTTCCTACAGAGGAGGCAGTCAGATAGCTCTGTAATGAGATCTGTTTCTAAAGTTGTTTTGCAGTTGACTGAATATTTATTCTTAAGTATGAAATAGTTCACGGCAAAAAACAAGCTATTATATTGTTCCCCCTTTTCCTTTTTATCTTTATTGAGTAAGTGACTTGCAGCAGATGGGAAATACAATATTTGTAGGCAGTAAGTATGTGCAAAGTTTCTCACCAGAAGAGTAATTCTATCTTTAAGCAGCGATTGGAAGTTCAAATATTTTTCAGCATTTGGTAAATACATGAGAAATTTAATCCCATTTTGCTAGCATGTAAACAGAGGTTGCAGTTCTCCCAGGAAAAAAAAAGCATTTTTGTCCTGGGTTCCTACGTACTCTAAGTACCTGTGAAGTATGCAAGAGAAGATGTGGTAACACTTGCCTACACCAGTGCTGTGTAAGGCTGTAAATTAATTACAGGTCAATCAAGTTAACTGGGAGTCATTCCAGAGACAAACCTGTTCGGCTGTGTGGTCTCTCTGGTCCCCTACTGATATCAGAACAGCTTGGAAGGGCTGTGTATTAATAGTGGGCTGCTTGTGTCTTAATCTGAGGCCAGGTACAGATGTTCCATTTGTGTTGAGAGAAAGCCCTTTTCCCCTGGAATAAAAAGGAGAGCATAGAGATATTCAAGGCCTGCCTTAAAACCCAGGACAATCAAGACTGGCTTAAATGAAATGTCTGCTTACAGCCTTAGATACTGAGTACAAACTGCTTCAATTCAAATTGTGCAAAATATATACAAAACTTGCCTGATGACTGCCTGTTAGGGGTGTGCAAATCGGGGATAGTGATACGATTCATTGATTTGGATCACTGTACCCTATTCGGTTTGGCCAAATCCAAATCTGAAGATTCAATGCTGATTTGGCGAATCACCAATTTGGCGATAGACACAGCTTTAAATGTTTTTTCTACATACCTCAAGGTACCAGGCGTGGCTCGTGAACACTGCGATGCTGGGGCAGATGGAGTGTCCCACAGGAGCGCGGGGGAGCCCCCTGGCTCCTCTGGGGAAGGCGCTGGGGACCCCCCCCCCCTGCACCTTCCTGGCTTGGCGATTGGCCACGGGGATTCCCCAGCTGCTCCCACAGACCCAGGAGGCACCTGTCGCCAAGCCGGAGGGGTGTGCAGGGAGCCCCCCCCAGTGCTTCTGGTTCACATCCAGGTCTGCTGCCGAGTGCACCGGGGAGCCCCCCATGCTCCTGTGGAGCGCTGCATCCACCCCAGCATCTCAGCATTCACAAGCCATCTGGTACCTTGAGATATGTAGAAAAAATATTTAAAAGTGTCTGTCTGAATCGCTGAATCTTTACGAATCTCTCCAAATTGATTCTGAGGGTTCCAATTCGATTTGGAGAGATTAAAAGGTCTCCTGATTTGATTCGTATTCAGAGATTCAGCCACTGAATCGAGCTGAGTCTCCACTGGATCAAATTGGGGACCAAAGCTTCGCACAGCCCTACTGCATATCATCTCTTTTTTCCCCCCAAGTACTGTATATGTTGCTACAATTTTTATGGCTGGAGTGTAGATTATTCCTTGACCTAAGTTTCAGGTTTTAAAAATAGAATAATATTAATGAGAGAAAATGTTGTTGTATTAGCTCAAGTGTGTGTATGTTCAGAGCTGTGTGTTGAAGGATAGTAAAGTATTGATGTGAATAAACATCTGAGAAAACTAACAAATGGTTTTATTTCAAATATAGGTACAGCCATAGTGCAGAAGTGCAAGTGCGACTTCAGTTCTTGACATGTGTTTTTTCAACTTTAGGATCACCAGATCATTTCAGTGAGTTTTTCATGTCACCAGACATTTAATATCTATCTTTCAAAACTTGCAGTTAAACACATTTACTTCTTAATAATTTAACCTTTTTTTTTTTTTTTTAAATGGCCATGTAGCTTGTTCTTGTAGCATAGAACTGAAAGTTAGGAGTTTGATAATCTGTTTCCAATTATGCTACATCAAGTTATTTATCTTTGCTATGGTCCATTTTTCATACTATTGATATAATAATAATTATTATTAAAATAGTATTACATTATTAGAATAAGGATAGTATGTGTTCTTTAAATTGTGCAGGTATTGTAGGATTTCAGTTTTGTCTGTAAAGATACGTTGGATGTAAAATACTAGATGAGTAAAAAGTATTATTTTTATTATATTATTATAATTTGAGAGATTTGTATGAAATCATTTTAAAGTTACAAGCAATTTGTTGGAATGGTGTCTTGTATGTAAAATTATTATTATATTTAGCGACATGGAAATAACCTTTTAAAATGAAAATAAAATGCTGGCTTTGTTGATTGAGTTGATATATGACTTTCTGGTGTTTGTAAACCTCTGAAGGCTGTATATACATATCTCTCCAGAAGAAAAGTGGGGCTGGTGAAATTTATCTATTAGTAAAACCGGATTTCCAACAGCAGATTGAGATCAAGGAGCCTTTCACAGAATATTTTGTGTGTCACTACAGCAGTACATGCTTTGCAAGACCAAGAAGTTAGAAAAGTTTATATGGCAATTGGAAACAGATGCAGACAAATAAATTCTGAATGTTGACGCTAAGTTTGAACCATTCACATTGCTTTCCTGAAAACAATTAATAAACACAAAAATATTATTGGAGGAGGTCTTCTACTTCTATGGCATAATAGAGAAAAAGTTTAGAGAATACTCATTCAAGCTAACCAGTTGCTTTATGTAATTTGTGTTGCATCTTGCTGATGATTCTTAGAAACAGCTGGATAGATGGATAAGCAAGTTTTTCAGCAACAAGAAAATCTTGGGCAGAATCTTTCAGAAACATCAAGGAAAATTCAACTCCCACATATAACAACAAATGAAAATGAACAATCGGACCAAATTTCTACTACTTGATAGTGGATAAGCCTGGAAATCCTATAGTAACTCTTTGAGTAGCTAGGATCAAACAATAAAAACTGCCATGAATGAGATCCCAAGTCACATGATTCTCCGGTACTGCTTCTCTTGTATTTAGATAAGGCAGCATCTGCTAGATGATATACTGTGCTGCATATCCAAACTGTCATGTCAGGTTTCTGCAGATTTAGTAATGCACTCTCCTGAAGTTAACATGTTTCATTTAAAATATTTTAAAATATTATGTTATTGGTCTCCTGGCAGAATCTCTACTGTTACTTACAGAAAGGATATATAACCCATATGGCCTACAGCTAGCTTATAGGGGTGAAGAAAGTATATAGACTCCAGGTGGTTCTGCAGTTGCTTGCCAGAGCTTTCTGAATAACATTTCCCCAAAAGTTTCATGTTAGATATAAGGTAGTAATTAGTAAGATCATCATTATTAAGAGACATTTTATCAGCCGCTTGGTTTCACTCCAAATAGCATCTTGTCAAGGAAGACGTGATTATCCAGTGCATTCCAGAATTGTCATTGTTTTGGTGACCATGAAATACAAGGTTTCATTTTGCAACTTATGCCATAGATCTTCAACTACTTAGAGAAAATCTTGCAGAAAGTGAGAGAAAATATTGCTGTTGTTACCTGCTGGTGTGGTACTGCTCCTGCAGCCAGAAAACTGAAGAATCTAACCCAAATTTGTATGTTTATCCAGACATTCCTCAGCACGAGGAAAATGTTAATTTCAAGTCCAAATGAGGATTGTCTTTTGAAATTGTACTGCTGATAAGAACTTCATGGATTCCATGGTGCGAGAAAAAAGAGACTGCTAACAGACAAGCTTATAACTTGAAAAACTCTCTCTGCCATACTACAAGTGCACTTGCTGTAAGTGCATTCTACACGAGCTATACTATCTATGGCATTCTAGACTTCTTCCCATCATATCTTGTCTGTTGTAGGTTGACTCTGTCCATGTGATCTGTGAGAATAATAAAGGCATGGAGGACATTTAGGATCCATTTCCTGTATCAGTTGTTAGAGGAGAACATATGACTGGCCCCAGCAGTCATTAGGTTATGGGACAAAAGAGGAAGGAAAATATTAGTAGTCACAGGCAAAAAGTATTGTAATATATGGTGCCAGTGATAGAAGAGTTTTGATGTGTTTCCTTGAAGAAATCTGGAATGTAACCAGCACTACAACCAGCTAATTAATGCACTACTTTGATGAAAGTTAAATTCACAATTGATCTCATCGTGAAGGAAGTATTGGTGAAATCCTGCAAAGTATTATTTTCGACCACAATCTTAATTTTCAATTAAAAAATGAAGTCCAGAATATAGAAGCCACCCCTATTTTGATAGGTGTAAGATCCCAAGTCAGCCCATGAGAGTAATTGTTTGTATAATTACTGGCAAAACCAAGGATTAAAAGTCATAGCACTCCTTTGTTCCCTCCAGTCTGCACAAAAGTTCTGGAGAATGGGATGTCCGTGGTGAATTCTTTGGCTGCTGGTTTTTTAAACTTTTCAGCTTAACAGAAGGCTTTCTGACATTCAATGTATGTTCCTATTTTAGGTAGAATATTTAAATTTGTTTGCTGTTATGAAGGAACATTTTAAACATCTTTTTTATTATTTCTAGGGTTGAGTTTAGAACAAGTGGACATTTTATGGCACTGTTTAGTAGAAGATTCTGAGTGCTATGATGATGCACTACATTGGTTCTTAAATCAAGTACGAAGTAAAGATCAGCATGCTATGGGAATGGAAACCTATAAGCATCTTTTCTTAGAAAAGGTATAGAAAAAGAATTTTTATTTGATCTGATGAATTTTACTTAGTGTCTTCATCTACAACAAAATGATTTTAACATATTTAAAATTATTTCAGTGGGGCAATCCTTCCCTTTTTACAGCTTAGGGGGCCCAGATGCAATGGAATTATTCCTTTGCACGGTAGGGGAAAAATATATCCTATTTAACCATCCCTGTTGAGTCTTAGAGTCAACCATAGAGTCTTAGTGGGCATGTGTGTGGTGGGTATTAGAACAGGACAGGACTGTACTGAGGAAAGACAGGATTGTCTGTATATGATTACACTATTTCTGTCTTCTGTACATGGGAGCAAAAGAGGGATCAGTATTGTAGAAGTGGCTATGGTGCTTCTTTATCTGCTTTACTGACTTTTAAAACTCATTTTTCAGCCTTTCTCACGTTGCCATGCCCTCTGTTCTAACCTAAACCTGATTGGCTTATCACTTGGTGCAGGATTGCTAATTAAATAGCAATTGCCTATTATAAAATCTTATTTTTTATCTACTGACTTCCTGTCACTTTATTATTATGACACATGGTATGGCTTGTGCTTCCTTTGTCATTGAATCTGGGGAGATGGGAGGGGGAAGAGTGCCATTTTCCCTTTTTTTATACCCTCTTGTTTTGACTTTCTTTAACCTTAAATATCTTACAGCCTCAGTCTTCAATTTATGAAGGAAGTTAGATCTTTTTCTGAAGTAATCATATTGACAACTAAAATTCCATGCTTTCAGGATAGATCATCTAAACTGAACCATATTGTTTTAATCTGGGAAAAGAAAATTTTATCCTTCTGCTCATATACTTGGAAATTACATCTACAGGGCTGAAAAGTAGATTTCTACTTTGTTCTAGACTTTAAGTTTCCACAAATCTTACAGTATAAATCAGCAAGATTCATGTGATGTTTTGAATGATAAAGTATATGGCATAGTATGTTGTTTCGTTTTTGCTTTTTAATGCTAACTACTTATAAGTAGGTACAAAATGCAAACTGCAAAGTAACAAATACTGTACACCTAGTTCCGCGATTCCAGTTATTGTCTCCAGGCATCATAGTTACTTTAAAACTCTGAAACAGTGTACATTACCCAATCATCCTATTGTTGACAAACTGCTAACAATACAGTATTGAAAATGTTTTTGTCCCCTCTAAACTGTTCTCAGGGCCAAGTGGGATGGATACAGAGCAAGAAATGCACAGTGGAGTTATCAGTGGTTTAATTTTTGTGTAAAGTGCTAATAGATTTATATTTCTTATTGAAACATAGTTGGACTGACTTAAAACTTGTTTGTTTTGAAGATAAGTGTGTTTATTCTTTGTTCTGATATTGTAAATGCCCTGAAATATTGTCAACATTATAATTGTGAACTTTCTTTTCATAGTAAAGCAAATTTATTTTATTTAGATGCCACAGCTGAAGCCTGAAACTATTAGTATGACTGGTCTAAACTTATTCCAGCATTTATGTAACTTGGCCCGATTGGCTACCAGTGCATATGATGGGGGTTCAAACTCAGAGGTAAGTATGGACTTAATGCTATTATTGCCTTTCTTTCCTAAGTTAATTCTCTGTGAATGGAATACCCTTAAGAATAGTTAGAATGATTTTGTGCTGGGGGCTGTGCATGGTGTTTTGGGAACACTGAAATTGTGGATGGTACTCCACTTTTTAGAAGGCATGTGCTCTCTTCTAGCTGATATGGAGATGAGAAGAATTGTGACCGACTCCTCACTGTGTACCTTGACAGGACTGCAGTTGTGTGGTTTGTGGGGTGTTTTTGATTTTATGAATGAAGAAAGGGGTAGAAACTACAAAGAAAGTGTTATCTCCATGTGTCCACTCCCCACTGTCCATGCAGCTATAGTTACTTACACTCTAACCATAAATGTAATGTGTTAAGTGGCATAGTTGTTTAAGAGAGTAGATTAGAGTAGGTCTTACAATTTACATTCAGTTAATAAATGCAGGGTAGGTGATGGTCTTTGTACAGCACGTGTGACCCTTGTTAACAGTAATTTTGGCTAGAAACACACCATAAAATAATATATCTTACATTTTATATAGTATACTGTAATGTCCTTTTGGCTTGATGAGGTGCTTTACACACAAAACATCTCAGAAATGTAAATGCATGTGGGACGGCATTCAGTGACCTGCTATGGTGTGAAGGGGTGTAACAACAGTTGAGGAATACTGTTTCTTTAGAAAGAAAAGTGCAGTGGGCAAGGTCTTCAGTCAGAGGCAGGTAGCTGAGCAAGGGCTTGCTATAATAGATTAAGCAACCATGGAAAACTGAAGATGGGGCCACTGGGCTGTAAGTAACTTCTGGAGAGCGGCGTTGTGGCAGTGTAGAGACCCAGCGTGGGATATGAGCTTATGCCAGAGATTGGTGGATTTATATTTGTCTATATTTGTGTTTTGTTTAACTGGTGGCTTGGGAGTGGCTATAAGGGGCTGGTCCTGTTCTAGGAGGATAATGTGTCTCCAAGTGAGAGAATTTTGAGTTCACTTCATGCTAATTTCTGCTCTTGCAAAAAAAAATCAGAGATGTGTGCCAAACAAGGTCTCTTACTTCGTTAAAGTCTCATTTAAAGACTTTTTTGTGAAAAGTAAACACTTACCATTTGAATGCAACACATTCATTTTTTCTCTACAATGAAAAAAGACTTGTCAGTAGAATAAAAGAATGTTACAGTAACAAATATGTGATGATCAGGGGTGCACCGATAGAGATTTTTGAAGGTGATACCAATAGCTAATTTTTAAGGAGTCATATTGGCTGATACCGATTTGATTTCTGATACCTAGCCCAGCAGCATGGAGCACTGCCTCCAGCTGGTAAATCTAGCGTGGTGGAAGGGGAGGGGGGAGGGAAGGGGTTGGCGGGGCAGATCAAAGCCCCCTGCAGTGAGGGAGGGTGTGGGTGCCCAGCCAAGGTGGGGTGGGTGCAGCATGGAACTGCGGACCAACCGTTGCGGGAGGGGGCGGGGGGGGGGCAGTGGCTTGCGCTGCTTGTCCAGGAGCCGCTGGCCCAGCACTCGCCTGCTTGTCCAGCGGCTCCTGCTGCTGCTCCTGCTGCTCATCCGGGAGGGCATGGGGGAGGGGAGGTGCTCCTGGATGTACACAGGGTAGACTGGGGCCGGAGCTGTGCCAAGCTCTTGCCAGCGGGGTGGGGCTGCGCTGGAAAGTGGCTATGGGGAGGGGGGACGCTGCAGCCACAAATTCACCATAGCCCCTTCCCAGCACAGCCCCACCCCGCTGGTAAGAGCTTGGCGCAGCCCTGGCCCCAGCCCACCCCATGCAGATCCGGGGGCACAGGTTTCCCCCCCCGCCTCGTGCCCTGCCAGACGAGCGGCAGGAGTAGTGGTGAGAGCTGCCGATTGAGCAGGCAAGCATCGGATCAGTGGCTCCTGGATGTGCGGCACGCAGCGGCAGGAGCTGTGCCATGCTGGCGCGCGCGCGCCCCCCCCCCCCCGATCTGTGGTTTTGAGCAGTGCTTGCCCCTGCTCTGACCCCAGCCTCAGCCCCACACCCTCTCTCACCGTGGGGGCCTTGATCTGCCTCCCCCCAGCCCCTTCCCCCCCTCCCCTTCTACCACACCAGACTTACCAGCTGGAGGTGGCTCTCCATGCTGCCAGGCTGTGCTCCTTGCCACCAGTGGTGCACTGCGGCTGCATGCGTGCATGGGCCATTTATTGGCCAAATTATTGGCCAGATATGGCCGATTTCTGATATAGTAACTTTTCTTTATATCAGTGCGGATCCGATATCGGACCGATGTATTGGTGAACCTCTAATGATGATGAGAGCCTGAATGAAAGTTTTAGCAGATGGACAGATAGGGAAAGGCTGTAACACCAATGTTATCAGACCTCTTGCATACAAATTACTTCTTGGACAAGATTATGCATTATGGACTCTCTGGGGTTCTTCTTAAAGTCCTGGAACCATTTCCAAAAAGAGATGTGAAGTTCAATACAGATGCCTTCTAGAGTAACAGTGTCCCTCACTTGGTAAAAACCAAAACCCCATTTTATAGTAGACTCTTCTAGTCACAAAAATAGACTGATATCTGAACATAGGTATGTCAACCCAGGGAGCTTAGAAGGGCCACCATAATATACAGGGAGTATATTCAAGATCAGAAAAGCTCCAGAACATTAACTTCCAAGATATGCAAATTAGTCCTGCTAATTTTTTTAGAATGTTTAGGATTACCAGAGAAAGCAGAGCATATTAATTCAGTCAGACATCACAGTGATTATGACATGTTACATATATAAGTTTGAAAGCATAGATTTTTCTCTTTTGGATATAATGACATTTTATCTGTGCTTCCACTGGAAACTCAGATCACAACATACTGCAGGTCTTACCTTAAGCAAAATGTCTCCATTCAATTTCCATGAATTTTGAAATATAAATCGAATAGATTTATGTGGTATTTTGTATGATAAAATATGTGGCATCATATGTGGCATATGTTGATTAATAAATTGGGTGTGAGATCAGTTAGTCATTATCATAGGGATGCACTCGAAAAAACATTGTGCAAAAACTTGGCCAACAAGTTCTTGGACTAAGTGCTTGGAATGGTCAAAGTTCAAAATGCTACAGGTGACATCTTAAAAGAAAGGCCACAATTAGGTGGATCTATTTTGCATAAGTAAAAACTCAAGAGATAAGCAGACCAGTGATCACTTGGAGCAGACAGTGGTTCACAATTAACTGGCTTTGGGATTTTTTTTCCATCTTTCAACTGTGTAGCTAAGTGGTTCAGAAGCTGATAAAAAATTAGGTGGGAAACCTCATCATTGCCTGGAATTGGCTAAGAATGCTGTGGTACCTAGACCTAGTGCAACTTTCATGGAGTTCAATCCTTATTCCCAGCAAGCTGGATCTCCTGTCTCAGGGCTTGTCTATACTGCTGCTGGCACACCTCAGAGTCCTCTTGAGGAGTATATTCTGCCTGTTTGCTTCCACTTAATGCATACAAATACCCAAAATAAGACAGAGTTTAGATTGCTCTGAGCACATGCTCTAAGCCCTGTCAGGTTACCTCTCAGGTTACTATCTTGGCATGTGTTCAGGGCTACTGTAAGCTAGCTATAGTGCCTTGTTCCTGGGGGTTGGCAGTAGCTGGGGGGCAGGACATGCTCCCTTGCCGTTGTTCCTCTTTGTGACATGGAGGTGGTGTAGACATGTCATCAGTATCTGCTACTGTAACTTGATCCATACTAACTGAGCTTTTTTGTGGCCCTTTCACCTATTTCTCTTATTCAGGAGTGTGGTCAGAGTTCTGCTGGTGCCAAGATAGAAAGATTAGCACCAAAGATTGAGGCTTTCCATCTCATTATTTATTCCTTATATATAATGGCTTAGGTATTAAAAAGTGTACCATCATCTCTTCTAGTCTCACTGCTGTAAACTCACACCCACCCACTTATTGGGTAGATAGCTGAATTGTGTCAGGTTTCCTTAGGGCAGTCTATTTGTCTGAACCCACACTTGCATTTGTTTCCTGCTTAGAGGTATCCAAAGTTGCCAGCCTTTTCAACCTACAGATCTAATTTGCAGTGAGGGAGGGACTTGGCCAAGTCAGTGGATTTTATGGACTATGTTGAGTTATCCATAGTACTTTCAGGGAGAGGTGCCATGCAAAATGTCTCTCCGAAATAAGGAAGAGGTTTTTCCTATTTGTAACACATCTGGGTAACAGCTTTTTAATTTTTCTCCATAGTTGTGTGGTATGGACCAATTCTGGGGCATTGCTTTACGAGCACAGTCTGGTGATGTCAGTCGAGCAGCCATTCAGTATATTAACTCCTATTATATTAATGGTAAGAATTCTCAGTTTTACTTGAACCAAGGTATTAAAATGTCAGGAAAATTTTAGTTTTTTGTTAAAATTAATCCTTTTAAAGATGCACACACATTTTTCTTTTAAATGTAAGTACAAAATTTAACTGTTTTAAGTGCAGTGCTCATGTAGTTATTTAATATTGATCTTGTAGGTAAAACAGGTCTTGAGAAAGAACAAGAATTTATTAGCAAATGTATGGAAAGCCTAATGATAGCTTCCAGTAACCTTGAGCAAGACTCCCACTCAAGTCTCACCATTATTGAAAGAGGACTTTTAATGCTAAAGACACACCTGGAAGCTTTTAGAAGAAGGTAAACAAATCCCAAGCCAAAATGTACCAAAGACTTGTAATTATTTTCTTATAATTTGTACTTAATAGAAGTTTACAAGTTAAGATTGAAATTGTGAAAAATCAGATTAATTTTTTCACTTAGTTTTTGTTTTCTGGTGTGTAAAATGGGGCAATAATATTTAGTTTACAAAGGTGTTTTCTGAGGTTTAAGTGGATAAACATGGTTGGCAGAAAACCGTGGTGAACCCTATTGATGTCTCATGAAGTTTAAAAAAGTGGACATGTTTTTCAGGGTTTTTTATTTTAGTGGTTGTTTAACTTGAGAAACACTAGGAATATCAAGCCTTATTTTTCCATTTTTCTCTTGGAAAACTCTGGAAGATCATAGCCATTTCAAGCATTTGATTTAAGTCAGTTTTGGAAAATGTGCATTTCTTTTTATATTTGACTTTTACCTGCTTCTTAAGGTTTGCATATCATCTGAGACAGTGGCAGATTGAAGGCACTGGTATTAGCAGTCACTTAAAGGCACTTAGTGACAAACAGTCATTGCCACTAAGAATTGTATGTCAGCCAGCTGGTCTTCCTGACAAGGTAATTAAAAGAGTTCTGATTTTCAAAATGGATTTTATTCCTAAATCATTACACTTCATAATATCTGTTGTGCATTCTGGAAAAAAAATATGTATTGTGTTTCAGATGACTATAGAAATGTATCCAAGTGATCAGGTGGCAGATCTCAGGGCTGAGGTTACCCATTGGTATGAAAATTTGCAGAAAGAGCAGATAAACCAACAAGCTCAGCTTCAGGAGTTTGGCCAAAGCAGCCGGAAAGGAGATTTTCCTGGTAAGTTGTACAATACTCATAGCTATAGCTCATCTTCCATATCTGGGCATTCATATAGAGGGTAAAAGATGCTTCTTTAGGCTATCTAGGAAAAAAGAGCAAGCTTCACTTTTGGTTTTCTTTACATATTTGTGACCATCAGCAGCCTCATACTCTATTATTAAATACCTTATTTACTCAAATCCAAGGTGAGGTTCCCTCCACCCCCCCCCCCCATTCAGTGGGGGGTGAGAGGAAGCCCCTTGTCTCGGATTTAAGTACAAGGGTGTGTGTGTGGGGGGGGGGGGGCACATGATTGCTGCAGGTCTGACTCTGCCCCCTCCCTCTCCCCACCAGGTTACTGGCTGACATGACTCCATGGCAGCTGGAGACACAGAACACAGGGTACTCTGGCCCAGCATAGAACCAGACTGTTGTTGGCCAATAAGCTGGTGGAGAGGGGGCAAAGCCTGTGGAGGGAAGAAGGGGAGGGGGAAGGCTGCAGGGGGAACAGTTACAGGGGCAGAGGTTGCAGGTTGGGGGAGAAGAGGTGTCAGGGGGGTCCAGGTGCTGGGGAAGGGGAACAAGTGATGGGGAGCAAGGGATGGGGGATCAGGCTGCTTGCCTCACCCCTCCCACTATAGCAGGGGGGAGGGACACATTTAAGGCAACCCATCAATAGATAGACTGCATACATAGAGAACTATAACAAATGTATTTATTTTCCATGTTTAGAATCTAGTTATTGGTGTGTTACCCAAATCCAAGACTTTGAATTTAAGATAAATATAGTAGTCCCTTGGCAGTGTTATCATTTCTTTTAAAGAGCAACGGAGGAACATTTAGAACAAGATACATGCATTAATAATGTCTAACAGCAAGGTTTTTATTAGGCTGTGGACTGAAGTACTGTAACAGTTGAAACATTTCAAATGCCTTTGGAATGTGTCAAAGGGCCAGCTATACAAATATACCAAAAGTGGTCCATGTGCTCCAAAATAACGCCTTTTGAAATGAGGTGCTACTTTGAAGTGTTTCACTTCTTGTTACATGTGTATGGGCACAAAGGACCCATGGGTCCCCCAGAATCCCATAGTACTTCATTCTCCCCATATTCCCCTGCCCCCCTTCCATGTGCAGGGAAGGAGAGCTGGGTGGACTGACAGCCTGCCAGAAATCCAGATACCAAGTCTCTGTAGAGTGCTGCCAGATCCCCACTTGGCAGCCGAGATCCTCCACTGCTACCCTTGCAGCCCCTGAACCTCTCCCACCAGGCCTGTGCTGAATCCTAGGGCTACCACTGGTGCTAGGCACTGGTGACTGGAAGATCCTGCTTACCTCTCTACTCTGGTGATTTGTGCTTTCCTTTTCTTTCTACCCTTCCCTCCATGTGGGGGGAGCTGAGCCCCTGTCTTCTCCCCTACCACCATCCTCAGAGCAGTAGAGATCAGTTTTGTAGCGTTCCAGCTGAGGATATCACAGGATACATGCGTCCCAGAGCTGAAACAATACCACTTTGAAGTGTTTCCAAACTGATTATATTTGGAAATTTTTCAGAAGTTACTTTTGTTTGTGTACCTTCAGTTATAACCTTTTCTCTTTTTCTTCCTTGCTGTATCTTCCCCTTCCCCGTTACCGTTGTTGATTTTTTTTTTTTTTTTTTGGGGGGGGGGCTCATTATTTCTTATTTACTTTGCAAGCTCTCTTATGTGTTAGTCTGTGAGGTCCATGCACCTTTATGTCACTATATAAGTAAATAATAAGGGTTCAGTGTTTCTATGGGTCTCACAAATAAGTTTTCAGCTTCCAGTTGACTATGAGGATTGTTTTACTGCATCTTTAAGTCTTTTTGCAACTGTGTACATTTATTATTGATAATCTTGTGGCAAAATTGCTTGCTTGTTTTATTGATGCTCTTTATGTGGAACTTCACTTTGTTCTTGAGGCCTCTTTCATTTAATTGCTTACAGTAGTATAGATTCTATTCCTCTTGTTGCTGCCTGATGCTTTTTTTTGGTTAGGGGAAACTTCAGGTGCATCTTCTGGGAAACACATAGCACCAAGTATGAATCAGACAAATATGTCACCTTCCAAACTTTTTTTTAGATATTCTTCCTTATAAAACACTTACTGTTGTCAATCACAGTTCTTATTTAATTAATCTGGCCTCTGTTTCTTCTGGTTCCAGGCTGAGGTTATATGTGCCTGTGTATGATATAAAAGCACATACATATTTAAGAACAAGTATCATCTACACTAAGCCAGCTTTTCTGTCTGCTGGCCATCAATATAAGTTTATGACATTTTTTTAGCCTTACTTTCTTGCTTTTATTCCCAGACAATTTTAAATCCATTTTTAAAAGCTTGTGTTGTCCATGCACTGGACACTGAGCCTTAGAAACTTCAGTTACTTTGGGTTTTTGTGAAGTCATCCTTCTTTCCAATTCCAGATTTTGGAAGATGCTTATTACAAAGTAAATATCCTGTTCACTTACCAGCTCTCCCAAAAGAACCATGGAGGGCTATATAAATATATATTTTTTTTCCCCACAGGGAATATATATTATAAATAAGTAATAATTGTATATAATAATTATAAATACAGGATATTTATATAAAATATTATGTATTTATAATTTTATTGTGATTTTTATAGGCCTAAAAGTCAGAAGATTCAAACTGCAAATCCCACAGCAGCTGTAATTTAACCATATATATATGAAGGAAACATTATGGTTGCTGTAGTAACCATCACATTAATTTCCTTGATTTTTACACATTTTATATTTCACCAAAGTATTAAAATAATTTATTTTTTGCATTTAATACCCAGATTATTAACCATATTGCAACTGGGAGATGGGAAAACTACATATATGGATGAGTGTAGTCTGTTTATTGTTTATGCACCCAGTGTCCTCCAGGTAAGCTTAGATATCTACATGACATCCCTGAGTGCTAGATTTTTATTTGCTATTTGAGTTAGTTGACAGCTATATGAAATTATGTAACTAGACAGATTCCTGTTAACGAGGCTCTAAACGATATCATGCTCACAGCCTCATGTATTTGGAAGAATATATACTTGTGATTTTTGTTCTCAATAAGGTAGTAATTGATATAGTAGCATATAAATTATTGAGACATAGCAATACCACCTACCACTTTTAGTCAGACTACACCTTGTTTCAGGGAGTTGACACACAAAGTTGTATTAAGTACTCGTAGACATTAGGGCTGTGCAAAATGGCTGTGTTTTGATTCAGTTTCAGACTCTGCTGTTTTGGAGGACAGTGATTCATTCTGGTGTTTTGCATCAATGTCCTGTTTCATCATGGCCGAATCTGTCTCAGAGGTTCGGCTCTGCCGAATCTCCTCTGAATCTGTTTCGAATGGGCTGCAAAGCAAGCTTTGTACAGCCCTACCCAGCCAGGTGGGGCTTTGGGCCCCAGCAGAGAAGAGAACAGGGCTGTGGGTGGTTTGTGAGGGGGAAGGGTAGCACCGCTGCCCTCTGTGCAGGTGAGGAGAACCCTGCGCGGATCTCCGATCCCTGTCATGCCGGGTGAAGGGGCAAGGAAACAGCGCAGAGCAGCGAGCAAGCCTGCTGCTTCCTGCCACGTGACTCGGCTCCACAGGGATCAGAGATCTGCGCCGGGGGTCTCTTCGCCGCTGCTGCCTGCCCCATGCTGCCCCAGTGATGTGGGGCTGCACAGGGTGGGCAGCGCCAGTGAGGAGACCCCAGCGTGGATCTCTGCTCCCTGCAGAGCCAGGTCACATGGCAGGGACCATCACTAGGGAGCAGAGATCCATGACGGGGGGGTCTTCTCGCCACCACTGTCCACCCCGGGCAGCCCTGCATCACCAGGGCAGCGCAGAGTGGGCAGTGGTGGTGAGGAGACCTGCGTGCGGATCTCTGCTTCCTGCGGAGCTGAATTGTGCAGTAGGGCAGCAGCATACAGCTGTTTCCCTTCAGGCCCAACTCATTTCGGAAATGTTTCAGATGCCTTCTTTCCTTTCAGAGATGTTTTTTAGCCTTCTGTTTCAATTTGGATTTAGTGTTTCAGTTGCCAAAACAGCTCAAAACACCTCCAAAATGAAAAGGCTGCCAAAATTTTGCACAGCTATAATAGACATCCTAATAACATTTTTCAGGATGCCAGGATCCTAAGTTGCTACAGTTGAGTGTGTAGGATGCTATTAATCTTTTAAGGCCTCAGATTGTCTTGCGGGCACAGCAGTATTCCTGTCTTGGTGTCCCCTGATCCTCTGTGTCAGGTAGCGGGTGCTTTCATCTTTCTCTGGCAGACGGGACAATGTCCTGTAGCTGCCTACCAAAGGAACTTTTTAGAGCTCTGGAGGACTCTTTTCTCATGGGGTCTCCTGCCTAGATCCATCTAGTGCCTCAGCAGGTGGTTCACACTTACCTGCTTAGGAGAAGGACATGCTGCAGGTGACCAGGTTCATATTTTGCATTGTAATTACTGCAGCATCCTTTACTTTCGGTTTGGTAATGCAATCTTTTCCAGATCAGATCCATCTAGAATAGTGCTGAAGGGGTTTAATGTGTTGCTTTGACCTGGCGTCATGGTTTGGCACCACTGGTCATCATTTCTCTAACATAACACACATGGGAAATCTTTATACGTGCTCCAGGGGTGGGGGGACACTTTAGAGTGGCTCCAAGAGTGTCAGAGTGCAGTGTCTCATGTATTCAGTGTACCTGTGCTTCAAAATGGTGGCAGGGGTGCTTTAATTAAAGCTCGTTTGTGGGCCCTGTGGGGGGGGGCAGTAGCCCCCAGTTAGCGAGCTGTGGCCCCTGTGGGGGGCAGTTTGTGAGCTGTGCAGGGGGGCAGGTGACCCACCCATCCTGAGCAGCCCCCTCATGTCCCGCCCACATGCACAGTCCTCCCACAATCCACCCACAAACCCCACCCCCCCAAGCATCCCCACAAACCCCTCACCTGCATACCTGGCCCTGTGGGTCAGGAGTGAGGGGACTGGGGCGAGGGGCAGGCTGTGGGTTGAGAGTGAGGGGCAAGGGCAGGGGCAGGGCACTAGCATACTTTGCTCACATCCTGGTGAGCAAAGGGGGTAGGGGCAGCTCTGATTTTTCTATGACAAAAAAGGCAAAAGTAAATGCCAAACTGTATAGCTATTTAGAATTTATTTTATTAGGATGAAAGAGGCACTTGTAGGCTTCCAAATTGCCTAAACATTGTAAATATATCAGTAAGACATTGCCCAACTGATTTGATTGAGTGACTTTGGGATTTTTCTATCAGGGATTTTGAAGTTTTTAAATGGAGAACACCAAAATTGCTGCTAGTAAGCCAAGTGGCAGGACCCAGGCAAAAGAGCCTGCTCAGAGCTAGCACCCAGGACCCAGCTGGAGGTGGCTGACCTCCTGGTTACTTGGGGCCAGGAGGACATGCTTTGACAGTTCAAAGCAGGCCACCACACTGATAACATCTGGGCGGTAGCTGCCTAGATGGCTGGGAGGTGGCGCACATGGCAGTAGTGCCATGCAAAAGCCAACTGTGCAGCCATAGCCCACGGGCAGCTGGCCCAGAGGTGCAGATGCCTCTACTGGCCATGCAGTCCCCATCTGGTTCTGGCAGGTGCTCATCCTTGGGGCCACATGCTGTCACAGGTGCCAGCAGGTCACAGCCAGGCAGCAGCCCCCACTGCCAGACTCTGCAGTGGGTAGAGGGTACAGGGAACTCTCAGAGCTGCTTCAGTAGTCCAGCTGGCACAAAGGGTAGTGTCCCCAGATAGCAACTGGCCAGGCCCCAGAAACTCCTGAGAGCAAATAGCCATCAGCTACTTGCCAGGGCAGCTTTTTATACTGCTGTGGCCAGCACAGGCAGGTTTTTATGCTCTAGCTCCCCCTGGCTCTGGGAGGAGCCAGGCAGGGTTATTTTGTCCCAAGTGGCACAATTTGCCCCACACTAAAGTGCATATCCAGGGATGTGCATTGAGGCAAAAAGACCCAGCTCACATTTGCGCTGCTTCTGTTTGAGCTGCTGCAAGTGCACGTGCCTGCATGTATGGATGCGCCCTAGGAATGTCGTGAAGAGGGTTGCAGAGACATGGGTTTGGGATACCATAGAAGGTGCTGCCTTCGCCTGCTGTTCTCTGTGCAGCTGCAGGGGGTTGTGGTGTAGAGCCCAGCTAGCTATGCACCTGGAGGAGTGGCACTCTGAATAACCTGGCTCAGGATGCTGTGCTACGCAACCTATTTCCTGCTGGCTTCCCAGTGGGCAGTTTGCTCCCACATTGTAGTAGTGCTGGCCACATGGAAAAGAGGGGAGAATAGAGGGTATAGGACTTTCCCCAGGAGAAACAGCTGCTCTGGCTCCTGGGAAACTTGCTTAGGGTTCTGTGCCACTGATCCCATTTCCTGCTGGCTTTGGTACCTGTAGTTTGCTCCCTTTATGTCAGTAGCAGCACTAGCCACGTGGAGGGGATGGGGAAAAGGGGTTTGGGACTTTCCACAGGAGTGACACATGCCCTGAACTCTGGGAGCTGGCTAGGGGTCCACACTGCTTAATTCCCTGCTGGCTTTGGTGCTTTCTGTTTCCTCTCTATGGCTGCGTTCACATGACCGTGGATGGTTCCCCGGGGACAAGTAGCAGCAGTGCACCTTGCACTGCTGCTACTTGTCCCCAGGGAACGCCTGTGCCATGTGCACTTTAGTGCATGGCAAGTTACCCTAGGTGGGATATGGGAGTCTGGGGCCAGCACTGGGCTGGCCCCAGCAGCCTTACCTGGGGTCCTCCCAGGGCTGCAGCAGTGGCAATTCTGCCAGGCAGAGCCTGGACAGCAGCTGCAGCATGGCTCCAGGTGGCCCAGCTCTGCTTTTGAGCGACACATGCTGCCCATGCCTGCGCTGCTCCCTTTTTTTTCCGCGAAGGAGCGCATGCATGGCCAATGCTCCCTTGCAGTGCAGAGAACATCTGAATGTGCAGTATGTGATGCTGCAGACATGTTTGCGGCACCGCATACCTCACTGCCTTGCTTGTTTGGACACAGCCGATAGTAGCAGTCATGCTGGCCATGTGGAAGGGAGTTGGGGAGAGGGGATGGTACCTTCCCCCAGAGTAGCATGTGCCTTGGCTCCCAGGAACCTGGACTAGGGCTCCACAGTTCTTACCTTATCCCCTTAAAATCTCCTCATCTGCCCCTCTTTCCCAGCTTCCCTCTTACTGGCTCACTCCGCTGCTTCCAGATTTGTCCTGTAGACATGACTTCCAGCAAAGTCTGACATTTCTTGGGGCATGTCAGGCTCCCTTAGTACACCCGCTGAGAGGAGCAATAATCAAAGGGGGATGAGTCTATGCTGTTGCACCCTCTATGGATCCTCCTTGCCTGTGTACTTTTTTTTCCCATGTTGTCCCCATGCTTGAGATGAGTCCCCCTTAAACATTTGCCAGACTACCTCATTGTCTGCCTTCAGATCTCCTCCATCATAAAACTTGATAGCTAGGCTGCTAGAGTGTAGAGAGCTCTACCTAACACAGTGACCAGCATTATCTTTGTTTTTTGGGTCTCCTTCATTTGTGATCTTTTGCCTGCTTGGATTACAAGATCTTTAAGGCAGAAGCTGTCTTTTTGGGGGGATTGTGCAGTGCCTAATACAGTGAAGTTGTAGTCTGTGACTAGGCTTTTAGATATTGTGTCTAGACAAATGATACATAATAGTTTTAGAAGTTGCACATATGAGGACAGGATTTGAGGTTGTATGATGCATTTACCCTTTTGAGAGCTTTTTTCCTGTAGTACTTACTTTATATTATATCTGTATATTTTGACCTTCTCATCCATTACTTTTTTCTGATATTAAAGAAGCTGTGTCAATTTAAATACAGCACAATTGAAAAGTTATTACTAAAAACAGTGCTTGTTTGTTTGGAAACTGAAAGCTGGTTGTGTCATTCTGAGTAAGGTAGAAATCTGAGTAGTGTTTGTCAACTTTCAGCTAAATTAAAAGCATTTTAAGTCATGGTGACAGAATATTAGAAACATTTATCTCTTTTCCTTCGGTGTACAAATCCTGGTATCCTTAGGTAATTTTATTCAGTTCTTCCAGTGGAAATGTATCTGTTTTTAGAAATTTGATTTTTATTTCATGATCTGACCTCAGGCTTTCAACTTTCAGCTGTGTGCATATATCTTCAAGCCTTTTCTACTTTCTTATTTGTTTGCTGTTTGTAATCATGACTGGTATCTCTCCCTGCCACTTGGCTCTTTCAGTACTCTTTGGTGACCTGTGCTCCTTTTCATCATCTGGGTGGGGATTCCATTTCCAGCTGTTTTGCCCAAGCCTTTACATTATTCAGCTTCTCTCTGCTTAAGGTTAGAAACCAGTTTTTCATGGGGTTCAAATAGGTGTCAACTCCAATTTACATCTTAAAAGGAAATTTTACGGAAGAATTGGGAATAAAATGTTAAATAGAATAAAATAAACTGAGATAAGTTATTCCTCGTTGGAAGGGAAGCTACTAGCAAGGTCCTAAGATTGGATAAGCAATTTTGAAGCCATACATTTCTGATATTTTTGACATCTTGCCTCTGTCAAGGGAGCGTCTGAAAATGCCCAGCTGCCAAAACTTTGGGAGTATATCTGTAAGTACTAGATGCATTCACCTTAAAGTTTCCTTTTAGCTGTCTTTCAGTACTGTCAACTTAATATTTTGTGGCTTCTAGCCATCTCCCAAATCACTCTTGAGGGCTAGGAACATTACTTTTTGAAATGTTGAACACTTTAAAATTATACCTGGAATTGTGGAACTACTTTTGCTTTTCATAAGCAGAAGTGTCATTCTGATTACTCAAATTATTATTTTAGTTTTGGAATCTTTGCTTGTGTATATAATGTGGGAGTTTTCTGTGAACATTATGTGCCTTAGTTTACTTGCTTGATGATATACTGCTTGACTGCATGGACTTAAATAAAAGGAGGTTGTTGGGCAAAAAAGGAAGGGAAATAACTTATCAGAGAGTAAACTGTGGGTCCTGGCACATATTAAAAGGGGAATGAATCCCCTCTTGCCAGCTTCCAGCTACATGGAAAGGAAACGTGATGCTGAGTGGTAGCAGTTAATAGATGAAAGTCTGATGGACCCTGCAGCACTCTTTCATTTTCTTTATCTCTTTCACTCTGCTTTAAGATATAAGGAAGTTTAGGCTCAGGGGAATTAACCAAAATATTGTAAGAGAAAAGATAGAGGGTAGGTAAGGTTCATGAACGCAGGTTGCCTTTGTTGTTTGAACCCACTTCTCTGAACATTATCATTTTGTTTTGGAAAGGCCGAACTGTTTCATTGCATATGTTTTCAGTGTATAAAGCTCACAAGGGGGAAGATTTCTGAAGTGAGTCTAGCAAAATTAGCTATGCTGATAACCAGGGTTACTAGAGCCTGGAGACACCTGTCTAAAATTGGCAGTCATGGAAATGCTTGGCACTAGGAGAAGAATGCACTCGTAAGAAACTGCCTAAGAGTACCAGGCATAACATACTTTGTTCTATGATAGCCCTGTTTGATAGATGTCCTTGGGTGGGTAGCTCAATGGTTCTCAACTTCTTTAGGGTAAAGGCACTCCTTGGAAAATGCTAGCTCTTAGCTTTCGCTCATTTCTTGATTATAGAAAAATAATAGAGGAGTTCTTTTGTTACAAAGAACTCAGAAAAACCAGAAGTCACAATGTTTTCTACACTGTCAAGTCTTATTTCAAATCTTTCAAATCACAGGATTTGGAATCCTGTGTAGATGTTTGCATACTTAACAGTGCTAATGTTCTGTCACCCCATGGCACCCTTAAAAGGATCTCATGACACCACACAGCGACATAGCACCTTAGGTGAGAATAACTGGTGTAACTAATCCATCAGTTTAGTACAGGACACAAACTCATTATGCATGGTACTTCATGGTTATGCGCTTTCCCTCCTGTAAATTAAGTTAACCTTTTTTAAAGTATTTCCTTTAACCATTCACAAGTCTTGTTCAGCATTCAGACTTCCATGGAAGGCGTTTTTGTGTCTTTTGCCTTTCAATAACATGCCTTTTTTCAGTCCAAACTTAGTTTTTGTGTTGCATTGCTTTTTTCCGTGGCTGATTTTCTTACAGGTGTCTTGCAAAAGAATTTTAAAGCTGCTATGAGTTTTAGATTGGATTACTTCCTTTTGCACTCTGATATGTTAACTCTTCATAAATATAGATGAACATAGTTTGCAAATTCATTGCTATTTTTTTTTTTTTTTAATTCTGGTTGGGTAGTAAACTTGATAACTTAAGTTCCTCAGTTGTCTCAGTTGCTTGTGAATCCCTCTCAGGAAGTCCAGTTTCATCTCTCTTGACAAATACAGAGCTTATTATATATTGGTCTTTTGCACAGTGTCATGAAAGTCAATTCTTAAATACTTTCTCACTTTTTATCTAATAATCATAATTATTTTCCAGAATTCATCACTGCTGTAGTAGAATCCTTACTAGGAAATTTGAAAGGAATTTTAAAATCTGTAATGCAGGCATTTTGCATTGATTGGATGAGTTTTTACTTAACCATGTATTTGTAAATAGACTTAGGTGGCACTTCAACATGTGCTTGGGGGGGAGGCGCTTTAATTAGAGTAGCTACGAGAGCTGCTCTAATGAAAGCGCTGCTCTGTCTTGTATATCACTGTCCCGGTGCTTAAAAATGACAGCAGAGTACTTGAACTAAAGCTTGTTTGAGCTTTAATTCAGGTGCCCCTGCTGCCAGTTTTAAGTGTGGGGATGCTGATATATGAGACACAGGAGGCTCCTAGAGCATGGCAGTTAATTGAGTCTGCTCCAACACACTGGAATTCCAGCACATTGGAGCAGCCTTGCTGCCCCTGTATAGGTACCCAAAGACACTAATGGATTTAATAACTAAATCACTTGCCAAATAAATCACTAACCATTTTTGGCTGATTTAATTGTAGCATTAAAAAAGCATTCAATGGTATTTAAACCTTGTTAAAACTGTCAGCATTTAAAATAAAGCTGATGAAGTAATTTTTCATCCCAGGCAGTACAGAACCTCACCTGAGCTATTGTAATCTATTACCTTCTTTCCACTTTCCAGTGGAAAACCCTATATTATGTGATATTTTTGGGACAGGGTTGCCTTTTTATTATAAGGTATCATTGTATCAAACTAAAGCAAGATTTAGGGCCTAATCCAGAGTTCTTTGAAGTCAGTGGGAAAACTCTGTTACCAGGAAACTGTTATAAAATGATGTTTCTTTTATGTCAATAGACTCCATGTCAATACTGATATTAATTTGACTTTTTAAATAGCCAGACAATGAAATCATGGTTCCAGAAATTCACTGCATTGTTACTTATTGTAGGTGGCCTAATGGGACCCGTGAGAATGATTTCGTCTGGGCATGAGCTAACAACTGATTATGATGAAAAAACACTCCATGAATTGGGCTTTAAGGATATGCAGGTATTACCAGTATGCAGATTACAGACAAATATTATACGATCACTTGACATGCTGTTCTTTTTGTGTTAAGTAATATAATCAGTAATGCTGCTTGCAGACATTTAAAAAACCCCCCCAAAAAATGCATTTTACCAGAAAAAGCAGCGTGTTACTTTGAACCAGCTCTACAGTGTCTGTATATATAGTGCACTTTAGCGGGGCTTTCTGGTGCATTTCTCTAAAGCTGCTTCAATCAGCTATTAGATAAAAGCACCAAGAAAGCCCCACTAAAGCACCTGACCTATACAGACATTGGGTGAGCAAGGTCCAACTACCGCAATGCCTCTTCTGGGCATGTGCTGGGTCCGCACTGAGTTTAAAGTAGAGCGCCATTTGGGGGGTATTTTTTAATGTCTGCAGGCCGCCTAAATGTATCAGGTGGTGAAAAGTAAAATTCTCTCTGGGAACACCTTAAAAATCTTTTGAAGTCCACTTATTGTTTCTTGATGCATAGTATACCTCCTTTTTATTTCCAAAATAGTACCTCCAGTTCCTGCGGACATACATTTATGTTCTGCTGCTCTGTTGTCCAGCTGTTGAAAATGAAAGGTCTGGTTTTAACAACTTCTGGTTCTGATTGTTTTAGTAAATATAAAATGTGAAGTGCTCATTTGAAATAAAACATTTAATCTTATACACAGTAAAACTCAGATCACAAGTATCTGGATGGTTTCCAGGATGATTTATTTTCAGCAGGTTGCTGAATTAGGAGTGAAATGCTTAACAGCTTTTACTAAAAAGTATGCAGCTTCTCCACCCAGTTGGAGCAGAGCAGCTGATCAGAGGAGCGAGTGATATCCATTTCTAGTCAGCTATCTAATGCAGCTGTTTGCTATTGCTGTGGCTGCAAACTAGCCCTGTGTTTTCAGACTAGCCCTGACTAGTTTGCAAATACTCATCTTCGCAGAGGTGTGAGGAACCAAACCCTCTGAAGAATCAGGATTTCACTGTATTTTATTGAGAAAAAGAGAGAGGCATGATTGCAGAATTTGACATCCAGGTTTGGCCCAATAGTCGCAACTCAGGGTAATTTCTCAAAGCAGCTTATCCCATCAGCAGTGGAATGGGAAGGGCCACAGCCACCCAAGCTGTCACCATCTTTTTCTTTTCTAATGCTTAAAGCCAGAGCATTCTATAAACGCTTTACATGCAGAGTCCCTATCAGAGACTGATTTACTCTAAAGGGCTATAGAGGCTTGCAACCCTTATCAGTATTTTGTGTAGGGGATCAGCAACCATTCTCTGGGGCTAGGGACAGAAAATACACATAAACTGGTATAAGTGATCAGAAAGTGGCTCAGATCTGTAACAACAGATGTTCAGTGCACATAAATTGCTTTCAAAATGGCTAAAACCAGTTTAAGATAAACCTGGATGGATGTAGTATCAGACTTAACTGATTTAAGTTAAATCAGTTCATTGAACTTCTGTCCAAGATCCCGTCCGGATTCAAGTTAACTTACAGTGCCCCAGCATCCCAAGATGTTTTACACCTGCCCTACAACCCCCTCCCCCAGGGTGGGTGAGCTAGCTTTGGACCAGACTGTCTGCTTCTGTCAAGCAGGAAGGTGTGCTCTAGTGCCCCTCCCCTAGCTTCTGGCCTGGGCCACTGCAGGCATGTGGCTGCATTTCCAGAATCAGAAGTCAATGTCTGTTTACTTGCTTATCTGTTCAATCTACGCAGCTTAGACTAACTTGCAAAGATTGAATCGATTCAGCCTGAGGCTTTGTGACTGTCTGTACTTAGCCTGGGGGTGAATCCAGCCCCCTTTCCAAACATGTGCTTATATCTTCGTTTTTGGAAAGGAGGTTGTCAGTGTACCTTTCTAACCTCTGGGAGTTGAAGGAACCAACCACTGTATACACCCTCCCCACCTCCCCCTGCCCTTAATAGAATAGACTTAAGGAGGAGTTTTTAACAAGCAAATTGAAAAAATCTGATTAGAAATGTTTTTCACATACATGTATGTTTAATATGCTTCCTGTGGAGGACAAAGGCAAAGCAGACCTCTAGTACAGTCCAATATATGTAATTTTGGGGTTATTACACACTGATACATTAAGTAAAAGATCAACAGCAGAGATGCTCATGTATACTTCCAAATTTGTATTCTTATTTTTTTCTTATTCAAAAGATAACTTAAAAAAAAATAAGGTAAACGCATCTACACAAAAATGAATTTGAATCTCACAACGGACTTTTGAAGTCACAACTGTGATGGGTACCTGATCATACAGTTAAGTAGTCAAAGGGGGCTGGACTTGATATTACCAATGGTTGCTTGCAGAAAAAAAACAACCCGAAAAACAAAAAAAAACCATGCCGAAGAATCAGCACGTTATTTCAACTTGGCTCTGCAGTGTCTAAAAGATTGTGTGCTTCAGCAGGCTTTTGGGTGCTTTTAGCTAAAGCTGATAAGATAAAAGTGCCAGGAAAGCCCCACAAATGTTCCTGATCTTTACAGACATTGGACAAGCTGGGTTGAAGTAATGTGCAGCCTTTCCAGGGCGTGTGTGGGGCTCAGTGCACCGAGTTTAAAGTAAAGCACCAGGTTTTTTGGGGGTCTTTTACGTCTGCAAGTACCTGATGTCACTACTTTGCATAATGATGCTTACAGAAGCTGTAATGCGCAACTGTGCTAGCCCACTGGACTGATAGACAACAGGTGGACCTTTGGCTTTTTGAGGTATGTCTCAAAACTTGTCTCTCTCCCTTTCTGTCTCCACCCTTTATTTTTAGATGGTGTTTGTATCTTTGGGTGCGCCAAGAAGAGAACGTAAAGGTGAAGGTGTTCAGCTTCCAGCATCTTGCCTACCTCCTCCTCAGAAGGACAATATTCCAATGCTTTTACTTTTGCAAGAACCTCATCTTACCACCCTGTTTGATTTGTTAGAGATGCTTGCATCTTTTAAACCACCTTCTGGAGAAGTGGCTATGGAAGATAGTGAGGTAATTTAAAGTAATTTTAATTACAGTGATTACAGGTCATCTAATGTAATTAAATCTGTTTTCTCTCTCCAGTCTATTTCTGGTGTTACCATGGTACCCAAATATAAAATACATATGTATATACACATATGAATGTATATATGCATACATACATATATATGTGCATATATAATTAAATATACAGATATAGGTGTTTGTGTAAATTCTGATATCTTTATATTGAATTTCATTGGTTTATTGTTTTTATTACACTTACCTTCTAGATATTTGAGCTTTTTAATAATCCATCTGTTGTGACATTTATGAAGTTTCCTAAATGTTCTGTGAGTTCTAAAAATGTGAAACTCCAGACAGACAGGATATGTACTGTTGAAAAGTGATTTGCTTTAGGGGATTTGAAAGACAAGTTGTAAAGTTCTGTAACTACATAGAAGCTAAAGAAGTTACATTGGGACTATATTTGCACAAAATGTTGTTTATTTAATTCCAATATTAGTTTGCATTGAAATTTTTTTGCATAGTTTTATAGCACAGTACATAGAGTAACCTCAATTCCTTTAGTCATGTTGGGCATGTCTACACATGCACTTTACTGCAGAGTGGACTAATTTGGTCTGCAGTAAAGCATCACCATCTACACATGTACTACAATTAAGGTGCACTAGACTAATTTATAATGGCCTATGGTGGTTTCATCAGACACAAGAGCTGTCTTACACCAGGCTAAATAACTGTGATTAAATGAACGTGTAGACAGTGACACAGGTGCAAATTGCACCCAGTCAGCTGAAACAGCAGGGCGCCAGGGCAGATCAGGAGTGTCCCTGGATTAAACTGCTCCACCTGGGCTCAATTTGATCATGTCACTGGGTTCACTTTCAGACGCTGAGCCTGGCTTAGTTTACTCCAGCAGAAATTGCGCCAAAGTAAATTCACTCGCATTAATTGCACGTGTAGGCGTGCCCATTGAGACCTAAATCAGCATGCTTTGTATATAAATATTGTTTAAAGTTTAATTTGGAAATTAACTTCTATTTAAAATATAAATCACAAAGCAATCCTAGATTTATTATTTGTTAATAATAAACAAAATTTTAATACTGGTAATTGTTTTGTGTGTTAGAGTGCCAGATGTGAAGAACTCCACCTTCATGCAGAAAACCTGTCCAGGCGCGTCTGGGAACTGTTAATGCTTCTGCCTACATGCCCTAACATGTTACAGGCATTCCAAAATATTTCTGAAGAACAGGTAAACTTATGTTGCTAATTTTAATGACTATATCTGCAATTCCACTAGAATTTTTATTGTTGAATTTTTTATGGCTTTCCTAAAGATGAATGATAAAATAAATAGAAAATAACTGATGATTCCATGCAGGAAATTTTTAATATATGAAGGAAAACATTCCAGATAATGAAACACCAGGACAGGTAATGGAGAAAAATATATTTTATTCTATCTGTCTTGGGTAGAGTGATAAAATAAAAGGGGAGGGACCACTTTCACCTGTTGTCTTACTTTGTTCAGCAATCATCAAAATGTGCCTACAGCTGATTTGTACATTTAAAGGAAATAACATTTTTTAAACAAGAATTTACTGAAAATAGTTAATGAATCTTACGTTTAATGACTTCATTGATTCACATTAATCTCAGATGTCAGTTGTGTCGGGACCCAGGGCAGCCGGCCAGCAGCTCTCCCTGACTCCCACCCGGGCAGTTAAGCGTTCGTCAGGCAGGTACTTGTGAAGCATGGAGTGGAATTAATTAGGCAGACGCTTATCGGTTGCAAAGCAAGATTGTTTACTCACGTCAAGGTGGTGTAAGACGGAGGTCAGAGATACTTAGTTAGTTACAGCTTAGAGATCGTCATTCAGTCATTCTGTAGATATATATATACGGGCCGGCGGTCGGCTTATCGGGCATGCGGGGCAAGGGTACGCCAGGGAGGTCGCGGCGGGAAGACGCTGACAACTGATCAAATTGTCAGATTTACTCCAAGGTGTGGGCAGAGTTGTCTTCGACTTTGCGAAAAATGTAAGCGGGTTTTGTTTGTATGATAGCCAATTGTTTTTCGCCACGTCATAAATCTAATTAGAATCACCAATTATCTAGCGGTCTTTGCTAGGGTGTTATTTTCACAGGGTTACTCCTTGTTTTCTTTGACCAATTATAATGATTTATATAAAGCAAAGAAGGCAAAAGTTTTTAGCTCTGTTAGTGGCACAGCAATAAATTTCTTTTTGACATGCGCAGAAAAAAGCGGTTACTATCATTATTGTTAACCCTTAGTTAACCTAGTGCAGAAAAAAACTGTTTTAAATGGTTATTACTTGTTTGTGACATGGGCACTACTTAATTTGGTTGTGACAAGTTGATCAGTGCAAGCAAATGGATTACAGTACTTTTATTTTCAAGTTTGTGGGGTGTTCTAGCAGTAAAATACCTTCTTATTTCTTAAAGTTAAGGAAATACTGCTAAGAATATTGTTCTCAAATTTAAGTGCCTTTACAACTGAATCTTATGTTATCATTTGTCTCTGTAAAGGTCTTGTTTTGAAATTCCTTGTTGCAGCGTTGCATAATAATAAACACACAACTAGAGGTGCACCAATACATCGGTCCCATATTGGATTGGCACTGACATAGGGAAAACTGACAGTATTGGAAATCAGCTTTTCTTGCCTGATGTGGCTGATAAATGCTCCGTGCACGCGTGCAGTGGCAGCATGCGTTCAGCCAGGAGCACAGCCCAGCAGCTTGGAGAGCAGCATCTGTCTGGTAAGTTTGGTGTGAGGGGAGGGAAGGGTCATGAGGAGGGGAGCATATCGAGGCCTCCATGATGAGGGAGGAAGTGGGGCAGGCACTGCTTGGGTGGGGCATGGGACGTAGTCACGAGTGGCTCGTTCAGGGGACATGGGGAGGGGGCAGCTCCTGCATCTATATGTACCCCAGGAGGGCATGGGGGGAGTGTCTCCAGATTTGCGTGTGGGGAGAGGGCGGGCTGCCACTGTGGGCTAGGACCGGGCTGGCACCGAGCTCTTCCTGGAGAGGAGCTGGGCTGGGCTGCACTCAAGGCAGGCTGTGGCAGTGCTGGGAGGGGGCTATGGTGAATTTTGGGGTGGCTGTGGCCTCCTTTCCCCCATAGCCACCCTCCCAGTGCTGCCCCCTCCCACCCTGAGTGCAGGCCAGCCCAGCCTCTTGCCGGGAAGAGCTGGCGCTGGCCCGGCCCCAGCCCGCAGCAGCAACCCACCCTCGCCCTGTGCGCAGATCTAGGAACCCCCCCCATGTTCTCCTGGGGTGCATGCAGGAGGTGCCCCCCCTTATGCCTCCCGGACAAGCCTCTCACAGCTCCGTCCATCACCCTGTCCTGCCCTGGCTGAGTAGTGCCTGCTCCTGCCCTACTCCCTCCCTCACCACAGGGGCCTCAATCTGCCTCCCCCACCCCTTCCCAAGCTGCATATCAAAACTGGTCTCCAAGCTGCCCAGCTGCATATTGAAATCAGATAGGTATTGGCCGATATGGCTCCTTAAAAATTGGCCGTAGGTATCTGCTCAAAAAATCTCTTATCATTGCACCCCTACGCACAACAACAACAACCCATTGTTCTTGGCATACATAACTTGTTTATATTAAAACTTGTATTAATTGTGGTACGCTTATTTTTACGGTTTTGAATGGGAGAAATATGGTATATTATTGTAATAAAGAAGATGACATTTTGTAACATATGGATCCACTTTAATTTTGTTTTTTGGCTAGGGACAGAAATTGCACACAAACAGGTTTAAGTGATCAGAAACTGTTTTAAACCTGTAACAACTGAAGTTCAGTGCACATAAACTGCTTTCAAAATGGCTGAAACTGGTTTAAGATAAACCTGATTGAATGTAGTTTTAGACTTAACTGATTTAGCTTAAACTGGTTTATGGAGCTTCTGCCCCAGATCCCCTCCTTATTCAAGTTAACTCAAAGTCCCCCAGAATCCCATGATGCTTTGCAGCCCTGGGCTGTGCCATCTGCTCCAGCCAGCAGGGTTTGCCCCACCCCTCTGCTCCTTAGCCTGATATCAGTCCTCCGGATGGCTGAGCAGGGTGTGAGGGGTAGAAACTCGTCCTTCTGGCTCAGCACCAGACCCCCAGTTGGGTACTGCCAGCCGTGGGAGGGGTGGAGGAGTCTGCAGAAGGAGCTTGACTCTGTCGCCCAGAACCAGGAGCTGGGAACCATGCCTGCTTCTCAGCCTCTGGGCTGGCTGAGAAGTGTGGGGGAGAAGACAAGCCTGCACCAGGGCTTGGCTCCAGTTCCAGAGCTGGGAGCTAGGAGCCATGCCCCTTCTCAGCTTCCTGGCTGGCTGGGAGGAGAGAGAAGCCTGAACTGGGCTTGGAGCGGGGCTGGAGTCCCTTTGCTACACCTTCTTCTCAGCCTCTAGGCTGGCTGGGAGGAAGGAAGAGCCTGTACCAGGGCTGTGGCTTTGGGAATCAGAGGACTCAGGCTCTCGCAGTGGCTAGCAGGCTAGTGCCCCCAGGCTGCCTTTCCTGTTTGAAAAGTGAACATCAGTTCACTTACTTATTGTTCACTCTGTGCCTTTGAACTTTGCAGTTAAAGTTTTACTGGGATGATTTACAGGGAGAACTGAATTCCCGGGTACTTTTGGGAGCTTTTTAACGTCTTGAGAACAAACATGTATGATAAGATAGAAATCTTCCAATGTAAACCAACTAGATCTAGGGATGGTATGGGGGGCACGTAGTAAGACGCGCAACTGAGACATTCAGAGTTGACAGTTATTGGAAATGAACAGGCATTTTAATACCCATTGATCGATGGTAAGAGGTTCAGATTTCTGAGGATTCCTTTTAATTGTGACTACCAGAAAAATGGTGTATTGGAAGATAGGTTGGGTTGTGGTACAGTTGTCACTACCTTAGGAAAATAAGAACCAATTGAACCTAAATGCAACAATTCTCAGACAGACAACCCTCTGGAATTTATGCCAAAGTCTTCACCTACATACGTGAATTTCCTCATTAAATGCACTGACCACAGATAATTTTTCACTTGGACTGCCTATTTTGCATATTGGCTTCTATTCCACCATGGAGAACACATAACACCAGCAGACTCTCCATCTGCCTGAAGAAGGGTGTTTGTGCCCGAAAGCTTGCAAAGAACAATTTTTCCACCTGTTTAGTTGGTCTAATAAGATATCACATTTTCCCAAAGAACCTTGTCTACACTTTTTATGACATTCAGGTGCCAGCAATCTTTGTTGGGGTTGTAATAGTTATTAAACAAATAAGTTTAATTTAGACATATTTGTATTTTCTCTGAACAAAGTTGACCCGAATGGTAATTTTTTACTATTGATTAGGTTGGATAAAGTTCTTTTCAGTGTATATTATTGATATTCTTTTAATCTTGGAATTCTGTTTTGAAATTGTAAGAACTTAGTATATTGCTTTTTTTGAAGAAGAAGAAGTTATGGGGAAGGGTAGGAAGGAAAGAGTTGGCTGTGTATTCTCTGTTCTGTGTAATAATGAGCAATCAAAACTGCCCTTTTTATTTCTAATGGTTTTACAGAGGTTCCTTCAAAGTTTGGGGCATTGAGGAAGGTTGGTGCAAATGAAGAAATCATCTCATAATCTCAGCATGCTCATATTAGTAAAATATTTTTAAAATACAACTTCAGTTGTTTTGATTTTTTTCATGGTTTTTGTGCTACTGAAAGCTAAAATGAATGTTTATTATACTACGATCTATTTTTTTTTATGATGGAACTTTCTGAGAATTATACCTTCCAACTTAATTTATCTTGCATAATGAAGAAGCTTGCTGTTTATTTTAAAGATATAAAGAGATGAAAAATACACTTTTTCAATATTAATTATATATTAAGGCCCTTTTTGGGTCCCGTGTAATGAACTGGAAGCTGAACTTACAATTTGAGACATGCAGGTTGACTATTTTTCGCTGAAGGTTTTTACCTTTTAAAAATTATTTGTGTCGTAGTGGATGTGCTATAGTAACTTTTAATCATGTTGGAAGGTTACGAAAATTCTTACTGTACTTTATTCAGATTGTGTGAAGTAGGTGTATCTGAAGTTGTCAGTTTTCTAATAATAAAATTTCAGTTTAAAGGTACATAAAACTTGAAGACTGCCAAACTTGCCACCATCTCTTAAATTGTATTGTTTTCCTTCCTTAAGAGGGTCAGCATTTATTTAATTCTCTTAACTTTTTTTTTAAAGGGAAATGATGGTTTTAATTGGAAAGATCTTCTGCGAATAAAAAGTGCCCATAAACTTTTGTATGCACTTGAAATTATTGAAGCCCTGGGCAAGCCAAACAGAAGAATAAGACGAGAATCTACGGTAATACAGTTTCTGAGATAGGAGAAAAAAATACATGTTTAAGTCTGTAAATTCAAATATTTATCAGTTGTGTTAATTTTCTTGTTTATCCTTAGGGAAGTTACAGTGACCTTTACCCAGACTCAGATGATTCAAGTGAAGATCAAATAGAAAATAGTAAAAATACCTGGAGCTGCAAGGTTTGATCTTTGTTGAAGTGTTTTGTAATATTTAATACAGATTTTTTACAAGCATGTAAAAGAATTTCTGTTTTAAGTTAATGTAAATTGTCAGATATTGCTTAACCCTTAGGAGTCCATTAATCTTGCATCCATTTTATCAGCATATAATGTTTTTTGCACAGAACATTTGTCACAAAATCACAAGTTCTGGGGTAAATGGTGAATGAAAAAAAAGGAATATTACATTTTTACCACAATGCTTTTTTCCCCATAAAATCAGGCCTGTCAGTTTATGATACTTGTGTACAACTGTTTTCTGAAGGACACAGGAAATAAGTAGCTGCATACTTTATCAATATTTTATTTCTAGCAGTTAAATTTATTGCTTGTGCTGAGGCAAGCAGTTTTTAAATATCCTGTGTACCTGCTTTTTCTGACTGCTGTCATGATTTACTTACAGTTTGTTGCTGCTGGAGGGCTTCAACAGTTGTTAGAAATTTTTAATTCTGGAATTCTAGAGCCTAAAGAGCAGGAATCATGGACTGTGGTAGGTGATTATTCACTGTGGTAACAAGTTCTGAGGTAGCTGCTTTTAAGTACTTCTGTGACTGGCAGCCTTTGTTATGTTTACTTGCAGAATTTATTCAATAAATGAGAAGAAATGGAAAATAGAAAATGCACACTGAAAGTTGCAGCTGATCAGCCGATTTGTTTTTCCATCTGTAACACATAGAAACCCATTGCTAAATTTATGCCAGTAAACATGCCTACATACTTCGGTGTATTTTTCTCGAATGTAACATTGGTCATGTAATTGTAGTTTTAATATGCCCTTTAAAACCTTTAGCTTTTCTATTTCTGACTTCTCTTTGTTTTATGATGATATTTTTGTATTTTTTTTTCTGTGCGTGTTTATTTTTGCTTTTTTTTCCCTGTAGTTCATAAGAAAAAAAAATCTAGTTTATAGATATAAAAGTCCAGTACATATTGATAATGCTTTCTTGAAGTAAGGTTGTGGATCCAGGCACTGGGAACTCTTTTAGCTGCACCGATGCAATTGCAGGATCAGGGCATCAGTTTGCTAATACTAACTACAAATGTGGGAAACCAGTGTATTCTTTAGAAGGATGTTTGGTCTATGGACTGGAAGAGAAGTCTGTCACTGCACTACTGCTTTAAAAATCAAATTTGTCAGTGGTATCTCTTCCTCTTCCATGCCAGCAATCAGAATTTCTTGGTCCCTAATCTATGACAGTCACCAAGATAATACAGCAGCATTGTGGCTAAGGGTTTAAATACGGACATTTCCTAACAATGCACTTTAGTGTTAATTGATTACATACAATTTTGTCTTTCATCCTTTTTTGTCTATCAATTAATCTGAGATAAATTTATCTCGTGCTGCATATTGTTTTACAGTTTGAGTTTCTTTTTTTTGTTTGTATCGGTTAGACTGAGTTTGTTGTTCAGTTACTTTTAGTGTGATCATTTCAATAGTAAGTAACTTGTCAGGGTTTAAATATTGGTCAGAGTTTAGGATTTTAAAGTTTCTCTAATACTAGAAAACGGAGTTTGTATACAGTTTTGAAGAGAGAATGGTTGTTTTGAGCCTTGGGTTTTCAAATTTTGCTTTTTTTTTAATATCAAATACTTGATATACTTTTCTACTCCTGTGGCGCTTGACATCTGCTGAGACAGGCTTTTGAACAGCAATTGGAGAGAGAAGCCTGTCTCTCTCTATCCCTAACTTGCAAAGACTTGGGACTGCTCTATGCTCAGTCCCACAGTGGAAATCCAGGCTGCTTTCCACTTGCAAACCTAGGGCAGTTGTCTCAGACCTTGAGGATGCTTCCTGCTCAAACTGGACACTCAACTGAGTTTTAGGATCAGGTAGGGGGCAGCTTCAGGTTTGGCAAATGCCACACATTTAGTTTTAAGGCATGATGCATATCTGCCACAAAGATGTTCTAGGTATCTAGATATATCTATAGAAATACAATGTAGAGCATAACTAATGTAAAACACATCTATATCTATATATACGTGTACGGAATTATATATGAATGTGTGGCATGTTATCATTTATGATATGATTAACACAATTACATAATAAATATAACATCTGTCAGGGCTATAAGATGCACCATCAGTCCTGCAATAAACATGCTAGCATAGATTTCTGAACTTTTGTAGTGTCTCAAACTTCAATGGAACTCTTATGTGTGTGTTTGCCCTGCTGGTGGTGCTGGGCAAAGGCATAGCAGCACAACTGAGATTCTTGGAAGTGGGAACTCTAGAAGGAAATAAAATGTAGAATGGTATTTTTAGTGTAGTTTCTATTTAATATATCAGATATATTCCAGTATAAATACTGGAACATGTTTACTGTACAATTGAATATGCTATCATATTTTCCTTTTATCAGTTCACACATCAGATGATCTCCTAAATGCACTGCTAATTTAGACTAGTTCCTATAACCTTCCTCATTGTAAGGAAAAAAAGAGTTCAGTACCAACCCCTCTTAAAATCTTTAAGACTTAAAAATAAGTCTTATTAGGTCTTGTCAGTTAGTGTGTTGTTTAAGCTTTGTAGCATTGAAGTTCAAGCATAAGCAAAGAATTGTTTGTGAAGTAAATTTCTGAAAAAGGAAAATTAAATTTTCTTCTTCTTCTTCACAGTGGCAGCTAGACTGTCTTGCCTGCTTGCTGAAGTTGATATGCCAGTTTGCAGTTGATCCTTCAGATCTAGATTTGGCTTATCATGATGTCTTTGCTTGGGCTGGAGTGGCGGAGAGCCACAGGAAAAGAACGTGGCCAGGCAAGTCCAGGAAGACTGCCAGCGACCATGCCAAGGGTCTTCATATACCTCGTCTCACAGAGGTAGGAAACAAGTAATATATGTGTATATTTTTTTCAATTTTAGGAAAATAATGTCTTTTACAATTTGAAGATAATGTGAGATATAAAACCTTATGATCTTTTATTCTAATGAAGAAAAATAGAAAAAGAGTAATATAAATAAAGAATAGCTTAGTGAAAGAGCTATTTAAATTAATCAAAATGCTTGTGGTGGTTCCTACCACCTAAGTTTAATTAGAAATTAATTTTATATCATTCTTCTAAGACCTGTAGTTTTATAAGCTTTTATGTTGACAGTATATGAATTGGTATTTCTGCATGTTTGTGGTGATTTGGTTTTTCATTGTTTATGTTTTATTTCTTGCTTTAATCAATTCCTTTTATTTATAACAGCTTTTCACTCATACATTGTGCTGGTACCTTCTGTCTTTGCAGAGACTTGGGCCCCTTGTACATGTTACAAGTATTGTGCAGTTAACTGGTTAATCATGCAGTTACCTTGAGATTGGCTACACGTGCAAAGTAGCTATCACACAACAATAAGCTCCTGAGCCCTGAAGCTCACGGTTGCTGTGTTCCCCAATGCTTGGCAGTACATGAAACTCCCAGACCCACATGAGGCACTTGATCCCAGCTATGCCTTACCCACAGCTGGGATTGAGACCTCTGCAGCTGATGGGGCACTGGATCCAAGCTGTACCTCACAGGCAGCTGGGACCCAGGGACCCCGCAGCTGACAGGCACTGGGTTCCGGTTGCACCTTGTGCAGTCTTACTTAGCAAAGAGGACACCCAGCTATGGGTGCCTGCTTCTTGGCAATGCAGGGAGACCCCAGGATCAGGCTTCCCCCTACCCTGACAGTAAGGCATGATGGAGCTAATGTACAATCTCACAGTTGTGCCTCCTGCCATGCACATGTGGCATAGCAGGAGGTGCGATTGTGTGGATCACACATTAGATCCACTTGCACCTTTACCTGCACATGTAGAGGGGCCTTAGTACACTAAGTGAAAGGTAGCTTGCTTCATTTTGGAAGCTACTCTTTACAAAATCATCTTAGTGTACACAAGTGTGCCCATGTACAGAGTTAGTGCCCTGTCAATTCACACTCTAACTCCCCTGTATACTAATTTCCCATGTGTCAAGCTGTAGAACTTGGCTAATATTATTTTGGTCTCGGACAACTCAAGATACTCGTTGAAGATGAGATTGCTGTTAAGCACATGATAAACTTTTTGCTGTGTGCACATATTGAGATCCAGAACTATGAATTGAAACCAGATAACCCATTTTTCTTTAAATACTGTTCACAAGGCTAGCACATAACTCTCCTGGAAGTATTGTGTTAAAACAGAAATTTAGACTGTAGGAACCTTTACTGTATAGGCTATGTATAAAATTCATTAGTATTTTAATGATATTTACAATGCTATTAGTTATAACTTTTTATACGTCTCATAAGGATCAGTGAGAGCAATCTTTATTGTGTAGATTTTTTGTTAAATTCATGTTCCAAGAGGCTATTTTCAAACTTCCTTTTTAAAAATAGTTTCCATCTTTATAGTTAAGAAGGAAAGTTTAAGTTGCATTGTGTTTGTATTGTCAAAATGTATTTACAACTAGGAGGGCCAGAAACTTGGATTTATTATCAATGAAGTATTAGATTATGGATTATCCAGTTATCATTATAGTATGTTTGTAACGTGAGGTGTATCACCTTCCATTAGTGAAGATTTTGACAATTTAAAAAATGAACAAGCCAACTTTTAAATTAGGTTAATCCATTAAGCATTAGATAGTCTGTGCTTGACATAGTTTAATGGTGAATTAATGAATAACATTTGCAGCTCAAGGAACATGTACTTGTTGAGTTAGAGAATTCCATGAAAATAGCAGAGAAAACAAGCCTTGATTTTAAAAAGGAAGTATTTTAATAGTTTACATTTCAAAACCAAGAGTATTTTTACTGCAAGAATTGAATAGAACGTTCAGCCATTTCTGGAAGAGTTTTAGTGCCAAATTGGACATTTGCTTTTATATTTTACTGAATTAATTCGAAAAGGATTTTAGTTCTGATTAATTATAATAGAGTTTTAAGTATAGAATTAATATCAATGTTGCTAGCATGCTTGCATACAAGAACACAGCTTGGGGGGCAGTTTAAAAATTCACAGAATATGTATAATTTAAAAAAACCACTGCTGTTTGTATTAACTGTTTCTTCTCTGTTTTTTCTTTTGACTTCAATTTTTTGAAAGGTATTTCTTGTACTTGTTCAGGGAACCAGTTTGATTCAGCGGCTTATGTCTGTTGCTTATACATATGACAACTTGGCACCCAGGTATGATGCATTTTATTTCTGTAGCAAGATTTATAAGGTGTGGGCATTTTCATGGTGGCTTTAAATATAAAAGTTCATTTTTCTACAGGCAAGCATGAATAAAAGGTGTGAAAGACAAGCTAAATGATAGCTGTAGACTTCCTGTCATTTAATTTAGTCAAGTTGTTCTTAAACTTATTTCATGTGGTGGACCACAGTAAAAGAAGGATCTTTTCATGTACCTTCTTCCATCCTAAGACTATTTTTTGACTTTCTTTTTAGTAGTTGGAATAATTGATTGCAGGACAATGTGAAAGAGAAAACATTGAAATGAAGTAATTTGAATTCTGTTTCTGTGGTGGTTCAGATTTGTTCTTTTTCCCATCCCTGATTTTATGTCAATAATATTTGCATACACTTAATAACTTAATGCTCTATATTCATTGCATTCTCCATTTCTGTTATTGCTATAAGTTGCTTCATAGTGTGGTTCTATCTTTCTGTATGTTTATTACTTTCTTCCATCCACAAACTTGGTTGTGGCTGAATTTAAATAAAAATGAAGTTACAGAATTTAAGGAAGATGTAAAATAGGTGTCTGGTGCACAGACAGGTTCCTTATAAGCAAACACAAACTATAATTTGGAAACTGTGTGTCCTAGTTTGGACTGCAGAAAACATTAGTCTGTTAGGGGTGTCAAACATGAGCCGCACAGGTGGTATGACTGGGGGCTTCTCATAGGCCAGCCACCTACCTCCATGGACTAGATTCGGAACTCGGGGCTTATTGCCTTGATGCCAGAGGTTTATTCACCCCTGGCAACTAAGGAGGAAAAAAAAGAGGAGGTGCGGGCATGTAGCAGTCATGTTAACTCCCACGGTTCCAGATCTGTGCTGAAATGGTGACTTCCACAGCCCAGGTGATTAAGACTGCTGCCACTGCTCACGGGTCATCCTGCCAGCAGGAAGCCCCATAGTCTGGATTTGGTCTGTGGAGCCAACAAATTTGAAACCCCTGGTTTTTGTTAATGTACCTCCTATATGTGTAAGATCACATTTAATTTTGGGTTTCTTGCTGTAAAATAATAATCTTAGCTATTCAGTTGCAGTAAATATGCCATCCTAGAATGTCCTTGCTACATACATTTCAAAGTAAAACTACATTTCAAATTATATTTACTTTGAGAGAGAGAGAGAGAGAGAGAGAGAATGCAGTTTAAGTGAATGTGAGAACAATATTGTTTCAGTGATGGCATTTCTGAGTGTAATGTCTCACTTACGGTTTTTAGTAGCATTTAACTGATATTGTGTTTTGTTTTGTTTTTCTTCTTTGCCTAGGGTCTTGAAAGCTCAGTCTGATCACAGGTCAAGACATGAAGGTTAGTTTTACTGAAAATACTTGTTCAGTGGTAATAATGAAAGTGGTATAGGTTATAAAAATCTGTGGGTTTGATTCATTCCAACTAATGTAAAGGTGTGTGAAATTGCAATATTTTTTCTCAGCTAGCTACTGTGCTTCAGGTTAGGGTTCATATCCTTTGAGGAACATGGACAGTATTTTTACCATCTACCTCCTCTAGAGATTTTTAATTAAGTACAAATTTTAAATTGAATTAAATTAGTAAATTAAATGAATACATTACATTTTAAATTGAAGCATAGTTTCAAGGAGGGTCCTGTTTCAGAGAACTGCCTGGTCAATTTATTCCCCATGTGTACAAATATATAGATGTATCCCCTTAGAGTTAGGCCTTCTCTTGGAAGGAACCCCCTTTCTTCCTGTTCTGTGAGTCATGTCTCCATGTTTTTAGAGGAGTCAGAATTCTTATAACTCTTCAAAATTAGGGCCTTGGTAAGGGGAAGAAAGAGGCATGGAGGGCAAAGCTGGTTCAAGGAATACCAAAGTTTGTGCTAATATAATCTATCAGGAAATTACCCCCTCAGCACCTTAAATTGTAGGGAAGCAGGAAGGGAATTGCACATCAGAGTGGTGTTGTCTTAATAGTGGGTCAGTAGCTCAGAGTGATCATCAGCAATCGGTAAAGAAATTAATAATTTTTTTTAGGTTTGTTAGCATCCTAGATGCCTAAAGTGATTTTGTTTTCACTCAATATCACAATTAGAGATGTAATATTCTCTTGTGCTTTGACTCTTCAAACAGAAGTCTTCTTCATTGGAAGTCATAGTATTTTTTCCATCTGATTTCCCCTTAGTTACTCATTATTCAATGTGGCTTTTGGTGAGTTGGGCTCACTGCTGTTCTTTGGTGAAATCCAGTTTGGCAGACAGCGATCATTTACAAGATTGGCTAAAGAAACTCACCCTTCTCATTCCAGAGGTAAGATGAAGAGATATTTGCATATTAGTTAGTTTAATATATTACGGGCAAGGTTTAGCCCTCTTGTTAGCTGATGCAGATGAAATTCAGTGTTGGTAAGTACAAAGTGATGAACATGGGGGAAAAATAACCTGAAATGCATATACATGATGATGGGCTGCTACTGCTCAAGAAAGATCTTCAAATTAGTGCGGATGGTTCCCTGAGAACATCAGCCTAGTGTAGATCAGCAGTCAAAAAGGCAAATAGAGTGTTCAGAATTATTAAGAATGGAATTGAAAACAAAACAGAAAACTTCATTATGTCACTATATAAATTCATTGTATGCCTGCACCTTGAGTTCTTTACCTCTTCTGCCTGGTCCCTTCATCTAAAAAGGATATAGTAAAGGTAAAAAGGAGCAGAGAAATCAACAAGCATGACCAATGTAAAAGAGAGGCCTTTGTGTGAGGCGAGACTAAATAGGTTAGAATTCTTCAGCTTAAAGAAAAGAGGATGGGGGGATATGGTAGAGGTATATAAAATCATGAACAGCATGGAGAAACTACATACAGATTTACTATGGTATTTATTGTCTCTGACAGTACTAGAATTAAGGGACATACAATGATTTTATCAGGTAGCAAATTTAAAACAAATGAATGAAAGGTCTTTTCACATAGTATATATTTAACGTGTGCAACTCGTTGCCACAAGATGTTGTAGAGGCTGATAATTTAGTCAGGTTCAAAATAGAATTGAACAGATCATACAGATTCAGTCCATCATTGAATATTCAACGTGACAGTCAGGAGAACAACACCCAAATTATTATTTTCTAGACCTCTAAATACTGAGAAGAGGAGCAGGGGACAGATAAGATCAGTCTGGCATGGCTGTGCATAAATATTCTTTCCCTTAGCATCCACTGTCTGACACTGAGATGCAGATTACTGTTCCTGAATGGACTTGTAGTCTTACCCGGTATGACATGATCTTACTCTGCTGAATTCAAAGAAGTTTGTTGCCAATGATGCTAAGTGATATCTGGTTTAAGACCCAGCAACCACTTACGTTCTCTGAATTTAATGACTAAAAAGTATGTTTTTTTTCCATTAGGAAAATAACTACTTTTTTTTTTTGCAGAGAGTTAAATCAGGTGAAAATTGAAACTGAGTATTAAAATGTTAATAAATTAAGATTCACGTGTTTCCTTAGTTGGAAAATCATTTGGTTTGGTTTAATTGTTGTACTGAGCATGTATAATGGAAAATTTCTTTGCTTGCTAGTGGCTACTTAAATGTAGAAGGCCTGTGGTTTTGTAAGAGAAAACATTTTATTTGATGCTCTAGCCAAATGATTCTAGAGCAAGGAGCATGTAAGGTTCCTAAATTGAATACCTCTGAATTTTTTCTTTTCTTAAAAAAAAAAATAACGAAAAGGAGTGGAAAAAATGAAGATGTCTATTGAAAATAAAAACATTAAATATAAGACCAGGAATGCAGGAATATTTGTTCTAAAAAGCACATAAGCTCTCTCATTGTACATTTTTTTCTTTTAATATTTGTCAGAAAAGAAGCCACAAGGAGTGAGGTAAAGACAGGTTAACTTTCCTGGTGGCACCTTACTTTTGCATTTTTCTGTATCTGATTATTAAGTGAATATTAAGCTGCAAAAATCAACCTCTGGAAGGATAATATCCTGTCTTGGTCCAATAGCTGTATTAAGAACAGTAACATATACGCATTGATGAAAGAGAAGAGTAAAAGGTAATCACATCTACAGTATTACTTTTTAACCATTTGATTTTTTTTCTTTCAGACTGCAGTTCGCCATGAGTCCTGTAATGGCCTGTACAAATTATCTCTTTCTGGTTTGGATGGGGGAGACTCAATTAATCGATCTTTTCTGCTACTGGCGGCATCAACGTTATTAAAGTTTCTTCCTGATGCTCAGGCACTAAAGCCTATTAGGGTGAGAATTTAACTATTTGCTTCACTTGCATGTCAGTGGTAAATTTGTCATTTGTTTGTTTTTTTTAATTGAAAGAAAGAAAAGATTATAAAGAAGAACAATGGGAAAGAAAAATAATCCTTGATCATTATGGCTGAAATTCACTCCTTTCTAGAAAGCCCAAGTAACATATAGAAATAACAATTATTTAACTAAAGGTCTGAAATTCATTCCATTTTTTCAAGAATAATACTGTAATCCTGAATAACTTCATATATAGTTTTGTCTGGAATTATACTGGGAGGAGTAGTAATTGTTTTTCAAATTTGTTCTTTGTATTAATCCAGCTTAATTTCTGAAAATAGGAAAGCCCTTCATTAAACCAGTGTTACTTTGTATGTGACTTTTTTTTTAAACCTTGCTGATCCCAGTTCTGCACAGAAGTCAGTCTTATTATCACCACAACAAACTGAAGTGACAGGTTCATGCTGTTTTAGACTAGTTTGAGATAAATTAAAACCGATTTCAGGAGGTTTCCTCAAGGCTTTGCATCAGCTTTAATCTGTTTCTAAATTAGTTTGAATAGGGAGAAAGCTTTCCTGCCTCCAAGTAGCTCCTGTTGCTATCTTGCCTATTATGGAAGGCTGCCAAAATCTTATTTCCAGTTGGGAGGTCAGATTCAACACGATTTTCTTAGGTCAGTTAGAAAGGAGCGCAAATAAAGTAACATACTTCTCAACAATGCAAGAAGCTGTATCAGTAGCATTCTGCTTCAGCTATTGTGATAGGAATTTTCTAAATTATTGTGTTAAATGTGAAAGTAAAAATATTGTGAAAAATTCCCACAATTCATTGTTGTTGTTGTGGTAGCTTGTTTGGGGAACTCTGATTTCGTAAGTATTAACAGAAAATTCAAAAGAAAATATAATTACTTTGTTTTATCATTTATTTTTTATGTTAGACAAAAAGTGCATCATTTCCAATCTGGAATTAATTTCAGTTTCTGTCCATCATTTTATTTGGTTTCTGATTAAGATGGATGTTGTTGGAAATAGCAAATCTGTTAACTGCTGCAGAAGTATCCTTAGCTTGCTCTACCCTACTTTTTAAGCTGTCCAAATTGTTCTTCAGGCATAGTTTTTGATGATAAAAAATAAAAATATATTTTACAGATAGAGGATTATGAAGAAGAACCAGTGTTGCGACCTGGTTGTAAGGAGTATTTTTGGTTGCTATGCAAACTGATTGATAACATACATGTAAAAGATGCCACACAGGTAGGTGTGATTTAGTTTAGTCTCAATTAACAGGTGTTTTTCATTTTTTCGCTTTGTCAGTTGTATTTGCACTGGTAAAATTTTGCTCTTAAAATAAAATAAGCATATTCTGTATTTAAAATAAGTGTGGAATATTTATAGATATTTCTTTAAAAAGAGAGGCTATTATATGCATGTATTAAATAACTCTCTTATTACTTAATAAAATACAAAATACCCAAGCTCTCTGGATCATCTGGATTTTAACACTGAAATTGATAAAATAATTTACATAGAATCATAGAAAATTAGGAAGAGACCTCAGGAGGTCATCTACTCCAACCCTCTGCTCAAAGCAGAATTGTCCCCAACTAGATCGTCTCACTCAAGGCTTTGTCTAACTGGGTCTTAAAAATCTCCAAGGATGACAATTCCACTACCTCACTGGGTAACCTGTTCCAGTGTTTTACTACACTCCTAGTGATAAAGTTCTTTGTAACATCTAACCTAAACTTCCCTTGCTGCAACTTGAGACCATTGCTCCTTGTTCTGTCATCTACCACCACTGAACACAGTCTAGCTCCATCCTCTGTGGAACCACCCCTCAGGTAGTAGAAGTTTGTTATTAAATCCCCTGTGTCTTCTCTTCTCCAGATTAAATAAACCCAGTTTCCTCAGCCTTTTCTTAAAAGTCATAAGCCCCAGCTCCCTAACAATTTGGAAGCCTGCCAGTGCCTGAATCATTAGGGGTGCACCGATAGAGATTTTGGGGGCTGATACTGATAGCCAATATTTAAGGAGGCATATTGGCCAATACCGATCCGATATCTATATAGCTGGCATCAGGTGGTAAGTTCGGTGTGGTGGGAGGGGAGCGGGGAGGGAAGGGGCATGGGGGGGGTGAGCAACATCCCCCCCCCATGGTGAGGGAGGGGGCAGGGGCAAGTGCTGCCCAGCTGGGGGGGGGCAGGATGGAGGCGCAGCTTGGGGGGGGGCAGCTTCTGCCACTGCTTGCACCCTTGGAGGGCAGGGCGGGGGGGGGGTGCCTCTGGATCTGTGCGGTGTGGAGCAGCAGCAGGGCAGAGCCAGAGCCAGCATTGCGTGGGGCTGTTCTCACCAGGGGCTGGGCTTGGAGTGGGCTTCGGTGGTGCTGGGAGGAGACTACAGCCACCCCAAATTTTGCTGTAGCTCCACTTTCAGCCCTGCGCTGTCAGGTGCAGCCCTGGCTGAATGCCCCACCTTGGGAAAAGTGCCAGCAAAAGCCACAGCTGTGCTGGGCAGCAGCACAGGGTTGGGAGTGGAGCTGCGGTGAAATTTGTGGTGGCTACAGCCTCTTCCCAGCACTGCCGGAGCCCGCTCTGAGCCCAGCCCCCAGCAAGAAAAGCCCTACTCAGCACCAGCTCTGACTACCCTGCAGCAGCAGCCTGCCCCACGCCATGCAGATCTGGAGGCACCTCCCCCAGGGTACAAGCAGTGGCGGGAGCTGCCCCCATCCCGCGAACTGCTCCTTTGTCCCGTGCCCCCCCGCCCCATCCCAGCTGGGCAGCACCTGCCCCTGCCTCACGGTGGCGGGCATTAATCTGCTCCTCCATGCCCCTTCCCTCCCCCCTCCCCTTCCAATTTACCAGCTGGAGGCAGCTCTCTGTACTGCTAGCTCTGCTCTGTGCTGTGCTGCAGCTGTGCGCAACACGGGCATTTATCAGCCAAATTATTGGCCCCATCAGGCTGATATCCAATATAGACAATTTTCTTTATATCAGTACTGATCTGATATCGGATGGATGTATCGGTACGCCTCTAATCATTATAATAAAATACATTCTAAATACCTATATATTTTGATGTTTGATTTGGGTTTTTTTATTCTGGAAAATCAGAGCTCCCCCTGCTCCCTTTTTCTCACAAGGATATGAGTTCAGCTGTGGCCATTCCTTCTCCCTCCCCCTCCACACCGCTCTGTCCTGCTACTTAGTGGCACTGAGGAACCTGATATGCCGGTGCCCTGCATCCGCCCATGCCGTTGCTTCTCACTCCCAACCCACAGTCGTTTTCCTTCCCCCCCCCCCCCCCCGCCATGCTGGAATGGGGGCCCCAGTTGCCCGCCCCCCCCCCACCCCCCCCGGCTGGCCCTGCACAGACTCACAGAACTCCAGCAGAGGAAGGAGGAGGGGGGGCCTTCAGGGGCAGCAGAGAGCTGTGTAGCTGGGCTGCTGAGGGTTGATGCCCATGCTCACACATGCCTGCCCCACACACAACCCCCTGGACAGTCCCCAAGCTTTGGCCCTCCAAGCTTCCCCCATCCCATAGACTTACCTGTATCCAGCTGTTGGGGCTGCTCGCATTACCCTGCCTTGGTTGCATTGACAGCCGTGTGTGTGCGTGCATAAACGCACATGGTTCTCCCTGCCTTCAGTTTCCCTCCTCCCCCTGCTCCCCTGGACTACTACTAGCCTGGAAAGAGAAATCCAGCTTCCCATTTCAAGGGGGAAAGGCTGTGTTTTTCTCCTTTAAAAGGGAAAATAAATGTTTTCCCACATTTTTCTGCAGGAAATGGAAAACTGAGACCCCTGTTGATCCCTTATATTGGTAAAAGTGTAATGTCTGTATCTGGTCCTGTAGAGCAGCAATGGAGTCTGCTGCTGCTAGGGAGACATTTCAAAACTCAGAATTTGGGTTCATAAAAGTTTGTGTTCTATATATCTATGGCTATCTTATTTAGTTAGTCTAAAAAGGTGCATATCTACCTTCTGAGAGATTCCAAGCCATGTTTTTGCCACTGAATTCAGGAGGGTTTTTTTTGGGGGGAAAGGGGTTGCTCCCTTGACCTGAGCATTTGCACAAAAATAATGGGGTGAATTCTCTTCCCAGCAGTAGCAAAATCCAGTGCCACTCTTGAGAATTTAAAATTTTTGGAGTCCCTTGCTTGCGTTTGCTCCTACATGACAAAGCCTCCAAAGCAAAAGGGAAATGGGGAAGGGAGAGGAAGGACTGCTGCAGTTGTCTTGGCCAGTTATGTCTCATGGCACCCCTCCTTAAAGTTGAGGCACCCCTCAGAAAATGCCAACTCTTCTCACTTTCGGGTTTTTTTGCTACAAAAAAATAGAGCAATTCTTTTGTTGCAGCAAACTCAGAAGGACCACAACAGGTCAATTTTTTTTAATTTTATGAATTCTTGTTCAAAATTTCTGAGTGTTGCAGCACCTTGCTTGAGAACCAGTAAGAGTGGCTGCTATATTCGGTGCCAGATGGAGGTGTTTCCTTGAGGCCATGTAGCTTAGTACAGTAAGTCTAGAAACCACAAATGTATAAATTATTTTGGCTAAGACCATCTGCTAGGCTGGAGTCCAGTCTTTTGCCAAAAAAGTTGTTCCTTTTAGCAACAGGAACTCGAACTTATACAGCCAGACAGGGTGACTGGGAACAATTAATTTTGGCTAACTTTGCTATTGTCACCTAGCTTGTGATAATGGGCAGAGGTTGCTTTTTCTCAGGGAAGTTCACAAACTGCTTCATCCTTAAAATGATGTAGTATAATTATTATTTGTGTTTATTGTGATAGCTCATAAAGATGTACCAAGAATTGGGGCTGTGTTGCAGTAGGCACTGTACAAAGATCAATAGAGACTGCCCTATAAAACCTTAAAAGTGGGTCATAGCGTAAATTATATGATAATAGCAAGCATGTAAGTGTAGTTTGGGGGGAAGAGTATAGGTAGGAAAGGGTAAGCTAAAAAGTAGAGAGAGAAAGGACACCAGAGGGAAGGGGATTGAGGGTGATAGGGCAGAGAGGTAGGTAAGTGGGCACATGTGAAATTAAGTTGAGGGAGAGGAAGAGGGCTGATAGAAAATAAGCCCGGACCTGTCTCAATTCTAAAAAGTTCTCTTTGTGTCCAAAATCACATTTTTGACTGCTTCTGCAGTTGCAGACTGGAGTGTCCAGTTGGATCTTCTCTGCAGTTTATAATCTATGTTTCTTTACCCATATTAATAGCTGATATTTTTGTAACTTGTGGAATTGAAGTTGGAATTTGAAATTTTCAATATAATCAACAAAATATTAAATAGTGTTACACATATTTTGATATAAATACACATTTGTTGAAAACTTACATTTTAGATGTTTTACATTTTTCTATATCTTGTTGGCTCCTGAAATTGCAAATTCTTCTTCAACAAATTTATCTGTAATTGCAAACTAAGTTTATTTAGGACAGTTTATGAATCAACTAAGAGATATATAATTATTTTCCATTTACGTTCCATTTTCTTTGTTTTTTTAATTCAGACAACGTTGCTTGATTTAGATGCCCTAGCAAGACACCTGGCTGACTGCATTCGGAGGTAAACTTTGCTAGTGATAATTTTATGTGAAATTTTCTGTTTCATTTTTAATGCAGTAAAAAAGTCTATTTTTTTTTTTCTATAGCAGAGAAATCCTTGACTATCAAGATGGTAACATAGAAGATGATGGGCTAACAGGACTTCTGCGGCTTGCAACAAGTGTTATTAAACACAAGCCGCCCTTTAAATTTTCACGGGAAGGACAGGTAGGGATAAAAGATGTAGAAAAGATTATCAAATAGATAATGTCACATTTTGTTACTGTATTTAACCTTTGTCCTTTCTTGAGCATAGTTGCTGTAGATACTGGTTTTATGGTGATTGCCAGAAACATGTTTGCTAATTGGATTGAAAGAGTAAAGTGGAGCTTATTTTTGCATCCTTTCTCCCTATCTTCAGTGTATTTTTAATCTTAAGACAAAATTGTTATGTTTTAGAGAGCCTGTTTAATTTTGCTTATTGCTAAGTATTTTCAAGACTAATCATGTTTAATCAAGTTCTTACAAATCACCAATACCTATTATTCCTTGACCAAATCCTGTGGCACCCAGTGTACCTATGAAAGATCTTAGCATAGCTTTTAAAGCTGTGAATCAGCTGCACAGCTAGACAGTTTATGAGCCACAAGAATTATGTACTGTTCCTCCTAATCCTTGTATGTGTTGTAGAGATTGAGGCAAAACAGAATTATGGACAGTTCTCTGCACTTCATGGATGCAGTTGGCCCAAACCCTGACATTGACAAGGGACTTGCACATGTTCGTCTTCCCTGTGGCAGTACTCAGCCTGCATTGCAGCTTGGCTTTTTAGGACTGAAATTCCACTTCTAAGATAACAAGCAAAGCCATTCAACAACATGATTTGCTCTGTTCTCCAGTGCTTTGTTCAAAAGTAGTCTGGCTATGGGAGTGATTTATAGAATTGCACGTGAAAGTTGAGACAATCACATCAAGCCTCATCTACTGTAATTTGCTGACATTCATTGTCTTAATAATGTATATTTCAGATAATTTGATTATCTCCTTCTAACTTGGGCATTAACTGAAATGTTTAGTATCTTCAATAAGAGTATTTACAATATGTCTTTATATAACTTCATATGTAGAGAATATGTTTTGTAGAAGAGTAATAAGACAGGAGTCTCCCTTTGAATTTTAGTCTATATAAATAACTTATAGTTGACCAGTGGGGAGTGGGATATAGGAAAAAAACGTGTGATTGGGCAGTAGAATTTAGCAAATCTTGTTAAATATCTTTTTTATTATAATGAACTGTAACATGGATTTGGAAGTTTTTGGCTCATTTTGGTAGCTTAACTTTGAGAGATTTAGTTCTGTAGACTTCTTTAAAAAAGTTTGTTTTAAGGAGGGAACTGGTGGAAGAGGGCCTGGAAAGCAGGTCTGGATGAGAAGTCAAGGCATTAGAGCATAGCGTGAAACAGTGCCAGTCACAGGGGAAGAAGGACATGAGAGACAGTTGGCTATGTAGCTTGGACAGAAGACTAAATGAAAAAATAAAATAAAACAGAGAGGAAGTTGGGTAGGATTTTGAAGATAAAGTCAGGAATTTAGATGGATAGGTATATTGTAGGGAAGCCAGGAAACAGGTTTGAAGAAGGGCTTAATATGAACAGAACAGTGGCTACAGTTGATTTTTTTTTCCAAGAAACTTTTGCTTAAAGACCTGAGTCCCAACACGTTATCTGACAATGTCTTGAACTAACATAGTTTTTAAAAGTATGTAAAATTATATATCGTATGGTATAGATTATTCTATTATTTATTTCACAATGCTACTTTGCTGCAAGCAAGTTATTTTCCTTTTAAATAGCATAAAATATGAAGGAACAGGATTCTGGAGACAGTGTTTTTGTTTTTTATTTTGAGACATTTGAGCTGTCTCTTGTAAAAATATTGGAGGCTGTTCAGCTTTGTCCAGGATATTCTGAGGCTTAGGCACATGCCAGTCACCTTCACTTCAAATTCACACTTTGTCCTTGTAGAGAACAGAGATGGTTCAGCACATACACCAATAGTTTCTTGTCAAATCCCATAAATCTTTTGCCTTTTACTAAAGATTTCCTCTTTTAGGGGACATTCAACAACGTATCAGTAGGACAATCAGCCAAATTCTCTTTCCCTCCCTCCTCCAGCATAAAATAAACTAGCCTTAAATAATGTGAAGAAAAGGCTTATAAGTTACAGAAAGGTAAATCTGCCACTACCAGCCATTCCCCAGTGTGGATACTTCATAATTGGCTGGAGCCTCTGCATCCATACACACGAGCAAAGGCAAATAGGTACTGTTTGACTTGTAAGACTTTGGCAGATGTGATCCTTTCAGGAGTTTTTCAGGTCAAGCTAAAAAAAAGTTTGTAAAGTTCCCACCTCTGGCCCAGTCCTTTTCAAAGTAAAGAGTTCCAGCATCCTCTTCTGTGCTTTCAAGGGTGTAAAGGCAAGCATCTGCAAGGTGATATATCCTCTCCTAACCTCCTTCAGGCCTTCCTTCCTTCTGTTTTTGGCATATACAAGAGCTTGGGAAAAATCCTACTGGTACCTAGATAGAAAAATTTAACACTAAAAAAACCAAGCATTCCAGTTCTGTATTTCCTACAGGATGGAACTAGATTACATTTTTTGAAGTGTGAAACAGACTAAGAGTGCATCGGCTAACAGAAAACTTCTCTTAATGCAGTTGTAAGAAATTAGCATGCAATCTGACTAATAAGGTTCCATCCCATGGGGAGAAATTATCTGATTGTTAATATTGTAGATGGCCCTGTCCACATGCAGTGAAAATAAGACCACGGAGGCTTTTCATGGAGATACTGTAAGCCTATGTGCTTTGTAAAGAATCTCATCCTAAATGCCAGGGAAAATTTAGAAGAGCAGTCTGGCTCTGTGAATATGTTGGGAATTTATGAGAAATTACAAGGACAGTAGTTGTTAATGTCTGCTTGATGCAGTAGTAGATTAATAACATCTGTGTGGATATCTTGAGCTTAGCCACCAGATGGGAGAGAATTTTATCTCTTTGAAAAAATCCTAAGAAATTTTTCTTTTGAATGACTCTCACTTGTACTCTGGGATTGTCACTAGTGATTTTAGAAATGAAATTGATAGGCCATCAAATGACAACTTAGGGTGACATTGTTATTGAAAACGTATGTCAATAATTCTAGCCTTGCTAAAGGCATTAACAGCTTGCCAATGTAAGAATTAATAATTAAAGTATATTGATGATGTTCTGCATCTTATTTCTATGTTGACAACTAGTTGAATCCAAGGAATTCAGGAAGTGGCACTGTATGGCATGTATTAACTTTTATTAAAACTGCTGTAGCAGCAAGTTGCATCTTGTCCTCAGGCTGACCTTTGACAGATATAAACTGGTTAAAAGGAAGAGAAAAGCTTTAAAAAACTCAAAGAATAAGAATTTAGTTAATGTAATAAAATAAAAATGCACCGTGTCATCTAACAAATAAAAATGAAAACACAGCAGGCAGTCTGTACACATTCATACTTTTGCTAATTGATCCCATTCAGTACTCCTCAAACCCTGCTTTTACTTAGCTTTTGGTTTCTGAAGATAAGAAAATGTAACTATGACTTAGTCAACTTTGCTTGTAGACAAGCTTATAAATTCTATGAGTAATTTGTGGACAAACAGAATAGCATCTAGTGATAAAACTCAACCCTGTGGCCCTGTTGATGTAGCAATCCTATTAGTGTTGCATTTTTCCATAAGTTTGCTATCTGCGTATCTGTGTGGCCTTTAATTTGCTAACTAAAAAAGAACAGCTGCCATATTCAAAGCTCAACTAAACAATTATTTTTAAAAGCTATTTCTGTAAAAGCATCTAGATGCAGACTTTGGCTCCTAGTCTCACCCTTAGTCAAGATATATGCAAATAAACTGTTGAGAGATTTCTTTCTAAATTCCATGGTGTCTTTTTGTCTTTGTATAAGCTGTTGCTGTTCTACTCAAATCATGTCTATTATTGACATAAATTCACTCTGTACACGGTGAAGGAAGGAAGGTCTTTCATATCATAAAGAGCCAGAGAGAATATCAGTCTGCAGAGTGTGCTTATGTTGTCTTCTGTCTCCTTGAAGAAAATATACTCTAGAATTTTTTACTCAGACTTAATTGATTCATAGTTAACCTAAAATAATTAGCTTGTAGGTACTGGGTGCTTACTAGGGCTTATCTAGGGCTTACTAGGCCAACAAATTGTATTTTATCAAATGATTGCTAACAGTTAACAACTCTCCTGTGACAAGCAAAATCTCATCCTGTCAGCTATCCACTGTCTTCCATTAATTAGCAAATTGACCTGCCCTTTTTTAAACCTATTATAAATCAGTCTGTAAAGCCTCTGATCCTTCCTCAGTATTTAAACCTTCTGTACACAGCTTTCGCCCAATTTTTTATTACTTCCTACTAGGTGCATCTATATGAGAGATTTACTAAGCTAATTATCTGCACAGTAAATGTCTCGGCGTCTACACATGCGCCCCTATTAGGGTGCACAGAACTCTGCAGCAGGGTATTTTAAAAGTCCTACCCTGCTGCAGAGTTTTTTTGTGACCACAGGGTGCTTCAGCGCTAACGGCAGGCAGGCCCTGTGCTGAAGCATCCTTGCGTGTCAGCCAGCTGCTCTGCAGCATATGGAGCCTGGTTGGAGTATCCCAGGCTGGCATGCTGACCCTCCAGGTCCCCAGCAAGCCTGGGCTACTGCGACCGGAGTGTGTGTGCTGTGCATGAATAAACTCCAGAGCATATTGCAATATAATATAATATTGCAATATGCTCTGGAGTTTATCCGTGTACATTAATTGTACACATACATGCTCCTACTCTGCATTTAAGAGTAATGTTGCTTTTGAAAAATATAATTGTATAACCATACCTTTTGAGGCCTTTGAATTGTAGGGTTGCCAACATACACTTTAATTTTTTTTTTAAATGCTAATGCTGTTGAATAAATATTACTAAAATACTATATTGAAGGAAGAGTATAGATGTGTTCCCACAGTGTTTCCAGTGGAAATGTTCATCTGGAAAGAAATGTAACAAATTATAATTTCACATTTGTTGACCTGTATTAATATGACTTGGAACATCTATGTTTTATACTACCTCTTTAATCCATTTATTAATGTCCCTGTTAACATAGATTTACTTTGTTTGGGAAATGTTTTAATGTGTAATTTTAATCATGAAGTCTATAATTATTGTTTTTAAACCCTAAATATATAGTTCAGTAACATTACAAGTCAACATTTTATGAACAATATGAAAAAAAATGATACTATGATCCGGATGAAAGTTTTATGACTAATTAATTATTCATAGATTTTTAAGTCCAGAGAAATCATTAAATCACTTAGTCTGATCACTCCTGGATGAAACTGGCATTTTCAGAAATACTACTTGAAGCATGCCTGGATAGGTGAGATTCTAGCTGTATAGATGTCCCTGGATATTTGCCATCTATTTCAGCAATGCCAGGCTTTTATCCTTTTTATACTAGAAATTCTGTTGATCATTCATTTCAGTTTGCTTTTCTCACATTTAGCATTAGTACATGTTCCTTTCATTATGGTTTACTTCACTTATTTACAGAAGAAAAGAGAAAATTGTACAAAACCGTGAAGTGCATAAATTTCATAGTGTTAAAATGTAGTTTTTAAGGTATAACATGTAGGATCTGTTGAAACAATTATCTTTGTTATGTTGTAGATTCCTCCGGTTATATAAATCTGCCATTATAGAAACTTTTCAGTTAGATAAAGTCTATACTTTACTGAGTTATGGATGTTTGGCAGCCTGCATTCACTTTTTTCCCCTGCTGACATTATATCAAATAGTAGAGTTGGGTAACAGCTAAGGTTAATGTGTCTTACTCCTTTTCAGTGGACTCATTTATTTTTCAGTCATGATAAGTTAAGACATTTACAATGCTGCTTTTCATGTTATGGGAATTCTACTTTTCGGTACGTTGCTTAACGTTGCAGAGGTTGCACTGTTAAAGTTTACAGTTCAAAATGTATGTATAAGATATGTAAACTGTTTTTATTTGATGAAGAAGTATACATCAAAAGATTGAAATTATATGAAATAATATGTCCGTGTTCTTTTTAATATTTATACAAACTGATATACCTACTGATTGAATTGTTTTACAGGAGTTTCTAAGAGACATCTTCAATCTTCTGTTTTTGCTGCCAAGTCTAAAAGATAGACAACAGCCAAAATGCAAGTCACATTCTTCAAGGGCTGCTGCTTATGACTTGTTGGTAGAAATGGTAAAGGGGTCTGTAGAAAACTACAGGCTGCTCCACAACTGGGTTATGGCACAACATATGCAGTGTAAGAACTTTATTCACCTTTAGTTTTTTTTTAAGTGTTTTGTGCAAAATTAGATATATTTCACTATTAATATTTTGGGGCATGGATTTTATTTAGAATATCTTGTTTTATAAAGATCACTTAAAAAAAATGGGAATATACCTCAAGTGCACACTCCCACTCTAACCCTTATGTCCACTCCCATGCTGGTACAGCCTGGCACAGTGTCCCAATGGGGAATTTATTTGCATCTCCAATAGATCCTTTTGGAAACAGAAAACCTACACCTCACTCAGCATTGTTTCTTGAAGAGGGAGTACATTGTAGAGAGTGTTACTTAGAGAATTCCCCCAGACAGGTGCTTCAAGATGAGTACTGTTTTTTCCACAATTGTATATCACAAGAGGCCACTGTTTTGCTTGTTTTTTTTCATCCTTCCTAAGCCATACCATGATGACTTCATCTCTAAATCTAAGACTCAAAACAAGATTTATTAAGAATATGTAGTAAGAGTTGGTTTAGCACAAAAGTGTATCCAGATATCTAGACATACTTGGCATAGTTAAACTGGGTAGGTGCATCTTAGAAAAATTGCAATGAAGGCCTTATCAGAACTAACATTTTCTTAAATATCCTTTCTGTTTTTACTACAGAACAGTATCATAAGGGGTGCTAGTGTGACTTAAGGTTTTAACAGTACGCATATAATCTTTAAATATTTCTGTTCTTGAAACATTTTCTCCTTGAATTAAGACCCCTTGTTTCCATTTAGTATTTACCATATTTGCTCAAATATAAGATGAGGTTTTGCCCTATGGTCAGCCTGGGGAAAAAAGCTCCTTATCGTACATTCCTTATCATACAAGGAAACCTAGTTAGATACATTGTCTCATTAAATTGACACCAAGAGCAGCATGTGCTCAGTAATGGACATCTGATTAAATGCAGCCAGCACTGAGCATGACTATAAAACACTTGACCCATATTGGATGAGCATACTGATGGAAACCTACCAGAAGGATATGTTAGTGCCGCCCATCTGAATAAGATATATGGTAGTGCCCATTGCTGTCAGCCCCCCCTCAGTGGCAACAAGTCACTGTGAGCCACAACATTTAATTCATTTCAACTTCCTCTTCACTGAGCTGTCTCCCTTGCAGCAGTTTTAAAAAAACTAAGTCTTTGGATGAACTAAGTCTATGGGTACTTATAGTAATTTGCCTATATACAAGTTATTATAGACAGGTTTATTTCAAAGTCAATGTTTTCAAATTTACCCCTCACTTCCATGTGCTCAGGGAGATCAGGGTCTGACAGTCAGGAGGGGGTGAGATGTTGCAGGGGGAAGAAGTTGTAGGGGCAGAGGGCAAGGGGACTACTTGACCCCTCCCAGATTTATTTTTCCAACTGTAGCAGTGGGAGAGGGACAAATTCAAGGCAGACCTCCAGTGATTAGTTTCTGTACCTGGAAAATTATAAAAAATGTGTACATTTTCCATACATGGAATCTAATTATTATTTAATTATCATCTTATATTCAGGTGGTCTTGTATTTAAGTGAATATGATAAAATATCTGGTCCTGTAAGTGCATATGCTCACTTTTTGGAGTGACTATAGTAGCATATATGTCATTCTCTTCTGATTTGGTTTCTGATTTTTCCTTCTTGAAGAAACCTTGACAAAGGGCAGCTCTTACCCTCAACTGAGCTGTTCCTGACCTCTGATAGTTCACAGAACAATCACAACATTTGGTTAAAGTAGGATATATTTTCCTTCCCAGTCTTTTTTCTGAAGTTGATTGAAGTGGCTATTCTAGTTGTGTGTGTCTGACAGGATCAAGGTTTGGGTTCCCATTGTCTGTCTGTTCCTTATTAGCTTTTCTCCTCTGTTGTCATATGATGCCTTCCTAGTGATTACCACCTTGTGCAGGTATTTACGGTCAACTTCTATCTGTACTCATAAGTTTGAAGTGCAGCGTTGAAAGCGGAGCTTCCTTTGTATAAATGGGAAACCCTGTTCCCATTTATCTGTTTTATTTCCTATTAAAATTCATAATAATTTTCCTGGCATCTTTTTTCAGCTCTAAGATTTCTCTGTATAGCCTTCAAAAAATTTATCCAAATTTCTCTAGGGTAACAATCTTTAATATGTCGTAATTGATACAGTACCACTGTGCACTATCAGTACCTTACTATCCAAAAAGGGAATTACTTCCCATTTTGCATTTTCCCTTTCTCCAAACTGTCCCCATCTCTATATTTAGGGAGAAACATATAATAAATATATTGTATATGAAACTGAAACTTTTTACTTACAGAAGCATTCAGATGCTAGCTGTATAGACATTCAAGCCAAGATTTAAAAAAAAAAATCACTTTTGTTTTTTGAAGATCTTTTTGGCTGTAATCTCCATTACATGCTGATAATTCTCATGCATTTTCTCTTTGTACTAGTTTGTCATCTTAATCTGCTTGTTCCTCTCTTTCTAGTTGCGGCTTTCCTCCTTGCTTCAGTTGCAGTTTTTGCCACTTGAGATTCAATGATCCTGATCATTCTAGTTTCTCTGGCTTTTTCTCTAGTGTGGACTTGCCATTAATTTTGCTTTCTTCCAACATAGTATTCCTTAGATCATTTTTTTCTGTTCTCCAGATCTATCTGATCCACTCTACGAATTTACATTTTCATATATCGGTCATGTGGAATGTTTTATGTAGCAACCATGGCTAGTTTTGTTTTTTTATTCTGAAATACTAATTTTAGAGGTGCACCGTTATATCAGTTGCATATCAGATCGGCACCAATAAAAGGGAAATTTACATTATCAGTTATCGGCTTTTTGTGGTCATTGTAGCTGATGATGTTCTTTGAGAAATATAATTAATTATGCCTTCTGGCTGGGTCCCCAGACACCTGGGTTCCCTCTTGCCTACAGGGCTAGGGCCCCCAGTTGCCTGGGTTCCCTCAGGAAACTTTGACTTTCCCCTTGCAGACAGGCAGCATTCTAGCCTGCAAGGGGTCCTGCTTGGAGCTGCCAGAAGCGTGTGTGCAGCTGCACACATGCATGTGGCCAGGAAAACAGCTGGGCAGTGTAGAGAACAGCTCCTTGCAGGTAAGTCTGTGGAGGGGAAGGGGCAGGAGGGAATGGGGCCAGGAGCTGGGAGCGGGACAGCAACACAGGCGGATGTTCATGTGGGGGGTGGCTCCCCACCACTGCACACACCCCTTGGGGTAGGCATGTCAGACTTGTGCACGGAGACATGTGGCCAGCACAGGGCTCCTGGGGCAAAGGCAGCAGAGGGGAGAGCTCAGCCTACAGTGGGCAGTCTGCATCCGCCCTCACCTCGCTCAGCTCTGCCCTGCTTAAAAGTATCCCCACATTTAAAAATGGTGGCGGTGGTGCTTGATCTAAGGCTTATTCAACACGCTTTAGTTCATGTGCCCCTGCCACCCTTTTTAAGCCCTGGGACACCAATACATGTGATGCAGGAGACTGCTGGAGCATGCCAAAAAAGAGGTTTATTTATATCAGTACATTTGTAAGTACTGACAGAACGATTTTTCTTCTTTTTTTCGTGCGCTCCAGTAGCTTCTGCTGTCATGTATAACCAAATGGGTTATCAGATTGGTATTGGCTGATATGACTGGTTAATATTTGGCTGTCGGTATCAGCCAAGAAAATCTTTATCAGTGCACTCCTAACTAATTTTCTGTCTTGGGCTGAGCACCTTCCCCTGTTATTTCTGTGATACAATTCTGATCTTCCTAATATTTTTAAATAAAGATTTTTGTCTTTGCTTAGCTCTATGACTTGCTTTAAAAAAAATCTGTGTCTTCTTACCTATTTGTTTCTCCCTTAGTCTTCCTCCCCCCAAAAAATTATTAAGTTTTTCCTTGTTTTTTCATTTTAATGGTTAATTTTTGATGTTCGTTGCAGGGATCCTATGTCTTGATTCCAGTTTAACTTTTAGCTCCCAATTCTGCCGCTGCCTTGTCCCTTTTTATACGAGCTTTTCTTGTGTTCATATTGACTGAAGCCAGTATAGGAGTGGCAGTTCGTAAGGGATTGCTTTAAGTGGGTGCGAAAGGATAAGGTGCTAATTTTTCCTTGAATGTCTCTGATGCAACAGTAGTAGAGGCAGTATGGTGTACTGCAATGAGTTTTCCTCAAAGATCTAATAAAAATAGATTTTTATTAGGAGACTATGAAGACAATTCAATTAAAGCAAAATAAACCCTGTATGTTAAAAAAATGGTCTTGTGCTCAGCAAGAATTAAGCTAGATAAATACGATCTTGATTAACTGTAATAAAACAAGGCCTTGTCAGAGCTAGTATTTTTCTTATCATCACCAACACAGATCCCATTAGTAGCAGTAATAGAGGGAGTTTATTTGGTATACTTTACTAATCAACATTTGGTTGGATTGAACTATACGAGGCTTACAAATATGTATTTTACTAAATCACACCATCCTTGAAACGCTTGTCTACTAATATGTATCTCCAGTTTCTAAAGGGAGGGTTGCTTCTGTGCAGTATTATAGCCGATTCTTAGTGAAAAGACCTTTGTAAACCATTGTTTCTGCAGTGACAATGGTACCACATATAAAATTTGACTTCTCATGGCTCACTAATTGTTTTCTGTGATGTGGCAACACTAGTATGAGTACATGACTCCATTCTCCACAGCTCTCAGCCAGTCAGGTGGTAGCTAGACTGGAGGAAGGATTTTTGTACATAGAAAGATGTTCGTACTGATTCTGCCACCTCAGAAAAAATGTTTAACAAGGTAAGATGAAATTGTTTTTCAGTGTTGTTGCTATCATCAGAATGGACAAATGGTCTCAACTTGTATTGATTGTGCAGGAAGCAGGCAGTTAAAATGGGCTGTGTTACAATGAAGGGAGTAGGTCTGAACAAACAAGCTAAGAAGCACATAAATATGATTTTGTAGAGGTGAGTGGTAAGGTTGTGTGACGCTTCCGTAGGTGATTCGATTTGGAGGAGATTCGGCCCAATTCGGGGACTGAATCTCTGAATCCAAATTGAATTTGGAGACCAATTGAAAGCTCTGAATCAATTTGAAGCATCCAAATCGATTTGGAAAAGCTTCAGAAAAGATTCAGTTGCTTCAGAGATTCAGTCATAGATTAAACAGGCAACTAACACAGCTGCATCCAGCTGGTAAGTCTGTTGGGGGAAAGGGGAGGGGAGGGGAGGGAGGGAGGGCTTGGGGCTTGGACTGGGACAAGCTGCCCAGCCAGAGTGTGGGGTGTGTTAGGGAGGGGGGCATGGGATGCGGCCACAGCAGTGCTGGGAGTGGGGGCTCTGCCCTGCTGTTGCTTGCCCGGGGGGGAGGGGGGGGTGCAGAATGCAGGTGCAGCTCACTCCAAGTAGAAGGGAGCAAGCAGCAGCAGGGCATAGCCCCCACTCCCAGCACTGCCATGCCTGCATCCTGCACCTCCAGCATCAGCTGGCAAGCAGCAGGGCAGAGGCCCCACTCCCAGTGCTGATGTGGGCACAGTAGCACTGGGAGTAGGGGCTATGCCCTGCTGCAGCCCGGAATGAGCCATGCCTGCATCATGCCACCCCATGCCAGCTGGGCAAGTGGCAGCGGAGCATAACCCCCGTGGCTCCCTCATCAGGGCAGAGGCAGGCATAGCCAGAGGAACTGCAGGGGAAGCCTTGTCTGGCCCCTCCCCCACCCAGCCCCAGCCTCCTGGCAGCTGCCCCATGGTGCGGGTGCAGCGTGGCTTGGCAGGGCACTGTGTGATGTCTGGGGGCTGTGGCAGCTCCAACAGTCAGCTGAACCTCAACACTGCTCAGCCCCAGCAACCCCAGATCCTAGACAGTGCCAGCAACCTGCTGAGCTGTGCTGCACCTGTGGCAGGTGCCACACGGGACTGGGGGGGGGTAACCCCCACTGCCCCGTGCTGTGTGGGGTGGGGCTCTGCTATGAGCACCCAGAGGCCCCAATTGACGCTGCTGCAGTCAGTACGACCGGAGCTTTTTTTTTTTTTTTGCTTTTAAGTGCCGGGACTAGGGCCAGGTGGGGTCTAGGGCCAGGCAGGGCATTCAGGGGGACTTCTCTCGCAGCTTCCCTTGCCCCAGGATTGGCAGGCACAGCGAGAAGCTGTGGGAGAACCGGCAGCCACCTGGCTGTGCCTGTGCCTGCCTCTCCCCAGCCGATCCAAATCACCAAATCTCTCTGAGTCGGTGCTGAATCTTCCAAAGCTGATTCGTTTGAATCAAATCGATTCAGGACAGTGAATCTCTGAATCGAATCACTGAATCGAGTCACTGTCCGCCAAATCGGCCGAATCCAAATTGAATACTTCCCTATTCACACAGGCCTAGAGAGTGGACTTCCTCCCTAAGGCAGCAGTCCTGTGGCTACTTTGGAAGGGGTTTTCTTTTAAAGACTTGTCATCTGAAAAAATAGCAACAATTACATGCAGATTCAGACAGCGATGTCTCAAGAAATTAATTATTGAGTGCCCGTCTGGCAGAGGATGTCTACTCTTTTTCTTTGTTTTTCTTATTGGCTGGCCAGAATTTGGCTATAGGTTGGAAGTTTAGCTACCTTTCCCATTTATAAGGTTTTTCATACCACCTGAGCAGAAAGAACTTTAAATAATCACATTTGTTTCTTTACCTAGTGTATTACGATGTTAGATTCCTTTCAGAATAGAATGCTTTAGGTCTAGCTTTGGGGGTACCTTAGCTAATTGTCAGAGCTGATCAAGCTGGGAGGGGAATCTCAAAGAACACGAGAGGCAACTTCATGACCTTGAACCTCCAGGATGCTGAAGTAGGAAGACTACTGAATCTTTGGAATTGTGATTAATTTTGGACCTCCTGTTCATGGAAGGTAGGTAGGCATCTGTGGTAACCAGAAAACCCCAGCTTTTTTCTTAAAGTTGAGAGATATGTCTAATCAAAGGAGAGATGCCTTCACAACTTGAGAATGAGAGTTAGGTGTTCTGAGTTCTTCCAGTGAGTTCTGTTGGGAGTCATTGGAAGTGTAACATGGCCTAGGGACCACAACTTTGAGGCCTCAACAAGGCCACATGCAACTGCGTAGATGCCAACTCTTTACACTGGAAAGAATGAATTGGAACCTTAAGATCTGAAGAATTCAGTTTAGGGAGGGAATTGTCTGGTTGCTATCTTAATTAGTACTCCTAAGAGACAGTATTTTTTGAGAAAAGCTTTGTTTAAGCTTCCCAATGGCCAAATTAACTAAGGCTAGAAACAGATGTTGTTTTTGCTGCAGGATCACCTGTGCTGGGATGTGTCTCAGCACAACTGATCTGATTGATTGGCAGGTACAGCGTGAAACCTGCATCCCAGAATCCCCTGTTTAGGGCCATTGGAGAGCATGGGCAGCCTGAGCTACAGGGATTACGCCATAAGCAAACAGAGATACCTTTGAGAATAAAGTGCAACAAACTGACCATGTATCATCAGCAAACAATTTTAGGCACTTGGAACATGACAAGGGGTAAAACCAGCTGTTTGTTCAAAACTTGTACCACCATAAAATTATGGCTGTACAAGAGCAATGTCCGTTTGAAGCCTCAATGTTATCACACCATGGGGACTGCCGCTGAAATTTTCTGGAATAATTGGGCCCAGACCCTTTCTTTCTTGATTGTAGCTATGCTGATAATCGTGATGTTTTCTGAGACCAATATCAAACTGAAGATTAGATTGTTAAATTGAATGTGTAGAATATCTGGTGGTTCTGGTATATGAAGATTTCATTCTTCAGTTTAGTGCGTATTTCAGTTTAGACGTTGGACCTTATGGACTAAGACCCTCTTTTTTCATTTTTCCATTTCTGACAACAGAACATGTTTTCTAAGAGGGATAAGGAATAGTTTGTGACACCTTCCACCTTTTCTTAGGGAGCTTCGGGAGGACAGCAAGGCCTAGTTGACCCTAAATTGGCTCAAAGCTGGATAAAACATTAAACCATGTTTTTGAGCACGCTGACAGTGAGCTCCCTATGACAAGAATTCATTATTCCAGCATATTACAGAGGACATCTTGGGACAAAAAAACTGTTGCCTCCTTTCTTTTAAAATATATGAGGATTTTGATATAGCTCTAATTGCCATTACTTCTCCCTGGCCCTCCTTGCAACAAAACAATTTTAACAGCCTTTTTTGTTTTCTCCAGGGAGTTGAAAAGGATATGGGTAACTTGGAAACAAACATCCCCAAAGCCAAGTGCTTAAAATATGTCTGTCATTGTGTGAGACAGCCAGAATGTGCACAAATCACTGTACATCTTATAGAATGTGGAGAAAAATACTTGGTGGCTTGGGAATAGAACCAGAAGGGGGAGCCTCACCCAATTTTAATCAATTTCACAATAGCTAGATGGGTATCTGAGTCCATTTTGTAAAGCTTAATGGGAGAACAGCAGGGAGCTTTGAAGATTTGAGTTCCACTAGATCAGGGGTGGGCAAAATACGACTTGTGGGCCAGATCCAGCCTTTGGAGGGCCTTTGTCCAGCCCACAGCAGGTGCCTTGGGCTACCTGGCCCAGGTGTTGTCCCACGGTGGCGCATCCTGGGTACACAGCAGGGCTGGGGCAGCTCTGTGCTGGACTGCCTTTCTAGGCAGCTGCTGGCCCCAGCCCTGTGGTACTGGCAGAGACCCACGGGCAGTGTGTAGAGCTCTGAAAGAAAGAATAGTAGTCAAGCAGAGAGGGATAATTGTCAAGCAGACAAGGTGGGACAGCAACTGTGGAAAGCCTTCACAGAAGCTGCAAGGCAAAGAAGGAAATAGATATAAAAAGCCTATCTCTGTACTGGCTATCCCTTGCTTGACTAGCAGATGAGGAGAGCCATCTCACTCATATGGACTGTTGACAGCCATATCACAGACAAAGGTTCATTATAAAGAGAGAGAGAGACTGTCAGGTTGAAATAATAAAAACAGTATGTGTAACTTGCCTAGTTTTATACTTTGCTGCCAGACATAGGCTATAAACACATTGCAGGTATAATGCAGAGAAGGAAGTGTTAGTCAAAGCACTTAGTCTATTTTCTGACCATTTTAGCCATGCATCCTGGTAGAGTCGCATCTTTCTTCACTCTCCTTTCCCAGTTCCTTTTAGTTAGTTCTCTTACCACTTTCAGGTTTCTTTGACATGCCTGACTTCAATAGTATAGGGGAAACATTCCCAACCGGAAAAAAGATGGGATGTTTGTTCCTAAGGTACCCAAATTAATCCAAGATTGTATTCAGTGCTGCTGTTAAATAGTTTGTTTTACAGTTTCACTTTTGCATCTTATTTCAAATAGTTTATGCCATTAAAGAGAACCTTATGTAGTGGGGGGTTGGCTTCTATAGCGTGGCTGTGATCCTCTTCCTTGGATCTTTTCAGCATATTTTAACAAACTACTTCCTATCTTTGCAGTTGACAGGGTTTTTGTAATTTAATTCTTAACAGTAAATCTACTCTGTCTAATATAAATAATGGGTACATTTGTTGCTTTGCCTCATGAAAAGACAGATCCCTGATAGGAGCCTATGGGTGCCAAAGACTCCATTTGGCTTCCCTTCAGGTGCGATGTGGCTGTGTGTGAATGGCTGATATTACATAAGACATAAGAGGATGTCACTGTGCTATTAGGGATCTGAGCATGAGTGGCTGGTGCTTGTCTATGGTGTGTTTGGGGAGGCATAACGAGTTGCTAAGCAGTCTTTTTACCTTCAACCTATTAAGTATTTGTACCTAATGCTTCCACCATTGCTGGCTTTTTGCTTGCCTTCAGGGTATAATGCTGGGAATGTTAGAGAAAGTGAAGAGGAAGAGAAAAGAATGACAAGTAGAGGGGAGGGGGGGAGAGAGAAATCCAATAAAGATGGTGGAGAAATGAGGGGTGGGGGAGGGAAAGATCAAATAAAGTAAATGCATCCTATAGTATTCCAGAAACTGCACCAATTTTGATGTGGTACTTTTTAAGGAAGATAGTTAAAACAGCAATCGTTATTAGGTGCTGGGAGAAATCAGGACCAAAACTTCTGATCTAAGGAATTAAATTGAACGAAGATCCATATCTTTAAAACATATCCTCTACTTTTCACATTTTGTCACTTACTTAGTTGTTAGTGAAAGAAACAACATTTCTGAATTGTGGCATATGGGAGCTATGGCAATCGCCTCTCTTTAATAGCTGCCATGTTTCAACATGCCTTTAAAATTTAATCTAGACAAATAAAAATAGTTGGCATATGCTAAAATTTACATTTTGAAGTACTTCTCTTTGCATGCATAAACTGGTGTGCAGTAGATTTTTAAGGTTCACTTAAGAGGTCTACTGAAGGTTTTTCCCACTGTGAAGTTGGTTACTTTTTCACTATGAAATTGCTACAGAAAAACAAGCTTTCTTAATATCAGTAGCTTACCAGAAATACATTTTGTGAGAGAATTGAATAATATTTTGAAAAAGGTGTGATATGTAAAAGAAGACACTTAATATCCAGTAATCATAATTTATTTTGTTAATGATGAAAACATAACATTTATTACTACTTTGGGCCAGGTTTGGGCTTTAACACACAAGCTAGAACATCATGAAAAAACATTTTGCCTGAGATAGATGACTAAGAGAGATCTGTGCTTGTGGAGGGGTCATAACACCTTCCAAAGCTCCTGAGAGTTCAGAAAGAGCTGATCCCTTAAGCCAGTGCTAAGGAGAGTGCAATGTGCCACCTGCCATACCTCCATATAGTTCTACTAGTGAATAGCCAAGAGGGTAAAGTGGGATGTGTGAAACAGTGACCCTGCCTACTTGGCTAGTTATCCTAAAGACATTAGAAAAGGTCAAATCCTGCATCTTGAGAATGCAAGGAACTGCTGTTGTGCCTAAAAATCCCTCTCTCGTCCTTTTGCATTTGCTGAAGGAGCAGGCATAATTGGACTGCTGTCTGTACATCTGGAAGTATGATATAGTAGTGTAAAGTACAATATTGTGTAACTATTTTATTGTCTTGTAAAATGTACTTTGACTTGATTTCAGTTTTTCAGTTCTTTTTTTTTTTTTTTCCAGCTTCCCATGCACCTTACAAATGGGATTATTGGCCACATGATGATGTTCGAGCTGAATGTAGGTTTGTGGGTCTAACTAATCTTGGAGCAACCTGTTACTTGGCATCCACTATTCAGCAGCTGTATATGATCCCAGAGGCCAGGCAAGCCATCTTTACTGCTAAGGTATGATTTCTGGTTTTATTTTCAGAAAGTTGGAAATTATTAAACAGTGTTCCTTTTATACAGATGCTTAGGCAATTATATAAACTATGTTTTGAGGATCAAATTGTACTTGGTTGATGGCTCAAGTTGAAGAGGAGAATAAGATTTTTTCCCTAAGCTTTTCTAGTACAAAATATGATACACTTTTAAAGTACAGTTGTAGTAAGTCCCCATGATTAAATCCATGCTGGTGGCATGAGATATTTGTATAGATCAGTGGTGATCAACCTTTTCAGCTCATGGGCCAGTTGACTGATGCCGGATCAGTCCATGTGGGCCTGATCTAGTGTGCAGTGTTGGCCCAACTGGGGCTTGATCTATTCATGAGGGGTCAGCCCTGGCTGGGCTGTTGTGACAGCATTAATGGCAACAAGGGTGCCTGCTCTGCAGGGAGCATCCACTTCCTGGTGTGCATGCTTCATAGAGCTGAAGAGTGTGGGAGGGCTCAGCACTGCATGACCACTGGCTAAATACTTGTAGGTACTGAGAGAAGGACGGCAGGAAAAAAGGTGCCTATGCGATCCCTGGCACAGGGTCTCCCAAGTGTTGAAGTCCCAACACTGTGGCCACCTTCCAGTCTGGCCACCCGTTCCACCCCTACTTAGGGATCTCTGTGCCCAGAGAAGGGGTTGCTAGGGCCAGGCATTGGGGCGGGATCCGTGTGTGCAGCAAGGAAGCCTGCTTACTCTGACAGCCCAGCCAGGTAGGAACAGCTCAGCTAGGGGCTGATCCTGTGCAGCTCTATTCCACCCAGGCCATTTTCATGCAGCCTGCCTTCATCGAGCCCAATCCCTCTGTGCAGTGCTGGCCCATCTGGGGCTGATCCAGCTGCTTGGGCCTTAGACATTTGGCAGTAGGGGAGTGGTGGGCTACGTTACATGGCTTTGTAGACTGGATCTGGCCTGTGGGGTGGGGGTTGAGCACCCTGTTATAAATTAAAGTGAATCAAGATGATGTGTACACAGATCTGCCTATTATTCCCATATCCCCTAATCAGTGTGTATTTATGTATCTGCCTCTAAATTGTGAGCCTATCAGAGCAGGGAACACTGCTTAAGTATTTGGAAAGTGTCTGATATTTAGTGGGGACTACCCGAAATAAATATTCAAAAATATTATTAATATTTATTACTATAATTATTGTTAATAGTTTATTGATCGTTCTGAGACTCTGGTAGTACATCATCTTTACCCTAGAGGTCAGTCTGACATACTGCATCTCAGTTCCTTTCTGATCGCTTTCATTGGAGGAACTCCTTTTAGCTATTTGTCAGTTGTTGTTTCCCTGACCACAGTTCAGCTAGGATTGGTGTGCAGAAAGCTGAAGCAGCTGCCTGGCATTGGGCCACTCACCAGAACACTTGCAATTAAGTCTACTTACAAATGTCAAAAAAATCCACAAAATGGTGCTTTATTTTAACCTCAGCATGCCCCCATTTCAAGCGCAGCACATGCCCAGAGGAGGCATTGCGTTAGTTTGATCTGGCTCGCCCAACATTTGCACAGCTTGGGCACTTCAGCACTGCTTTTTTGGTGCTTTTATTTAATAGTTGATTAAATCAGCTTTAGATAAAAGCACCAAAAAGCCCTGTTGAAGCATGCAATCTATACAGATGTTGCGGAGCCAGGTTGAACTAATGTGCATCCTCTTCCATTCAAACGCCATTTGAGGAGGGGGGGTTTCACATCTGTCAGCACCCTAGGAGCAGAGCACCATTCTATACTTTCCCATTTGAGGCCAACTACCTTTGGGTCAATACCAGAAAATGGTTCTAAACTTAATACTAGTCTCTCTTTTATTTCAATGGGAATTGGATTTGTACATCGGTAACAAAGGATGATGACTGGTCAGTATAAAGTTTTAGAAAACATTTCCCATTCCATAAGATGTCTTTTATCAGAAAATGATCTAGGTTTTTGTGAAATGATGTGCTAATGTGCCAAAAATTAGCTTATAGTGATTTAGGAAAAACAAAAGAATAAGAACATACACACCTTGTTTATGAGTATATGGATGCCTATGTCTTAGTTCAAACTCAAATGAAATATTAAAACATCTTTCTAAAAAGAAAAATATAACCTTAAGTGCTGACCTTGCAAAGAATTGTATATAAAGAACATTATGGAAAATTATAATCTTATTTTATTTATTTTTCAGTATTCAGAGGATATGAAGCACAAGACCACTCTCTTAGAACTCCAGAAAATGTTTACATATTTAATGGTAGGTTTTAAGAAGCACTTTGGCCAAAAATAGATGTATATGATTATTTCTTTGTATTTAAGTATAGCTAACATTTTAATAGGTATGAGATTGAAGTTGTCTTTTATCACCTTAAAGCCATGATTAAGCAAAGCATGTAAGCATATGGTTTAAAGCAGTGGTACTTAACCTTTTTCCCTGGTGAGCCAGATGGGTGGTGCCCTGTCCATCCATGGCCCAGATCCCACTGGTAATCCTGATCCAGCACTGGAGCTGGTGCAGTGGGCACCATCTGCTCATGCAGAGGGGAGCAGGGGGCAGCCCAGCTGCAACTTGACCCCAGAGAGAAAGTAGGCATTACATGGCCCCACAGGAGAAGGGAGTGTGGCTTGGCCCAGAGGGGGTAGGGAAATTGCCTGGCCCCAGCCAGGTCCTGTGGGAGGAGGGGACATGGCCCAGCCCCATGGGTGGTACAGGGAAGGAACATGGCTTGGCCCTGTGCAGGGAGAAGGGGCTCTGCGTGGCTTGGTCCCACAGGGCAGAAGAGGGTGTGGTGTGGCTGGTCACCAGCCTAGGCTTCCAGGTGGTGGGGCCATTGCCCAGCTCTGTGGGAGAAAGGGTGCATGACTTGGCTTCACAGGTGTGGCCTGCCCCCAGACCTGTCTGGTTGGGGGGGCAGGGTGTGGCCCAGCCCCAATCCAGATGTGGGAGAGAGGCATGGTCCAGCTGTGACTGGCAGCATGGGGCTTGGGGTTTGGGAATTTGGCGGAGCAGTGGAGAAGAGAGGAGCCATACTAATGGCTACCATTCCCCTGCTGCCAAATTTCCTGCCCATGAGCAGCCCAGTGGGCCAGATGCAAGCACTCTGCATTTGGCATGCAGGCCAGAAGTTGAGCACCCCTGGCTTAAAGTAAGAACATAACTGGAATAATTTTGGTACCAAGTCTGTTTATATGAAGAGGTAGTAAAGATGCAAACCACACAAGGGCATCATGGCTCCTGGCACTATATAGTCAGAAGAGAGCAGGCCCTGCATCTTCACAGTGTAAAGAACTGTAATTATACCTGAAAGTTATAAGAAGTGTCTGTTTGTTCCTTCTCTCCCCTTCTTGCATTTGCTCAAGGACCAGGGATAATCTGGGTGCCATTAATAATAGTTGCTATGATATCTGAAAAAAAAAAAGTTGTACAAAATCTCATGTTTCTCAGAACCAGCTAATGTCTAAATTGTTACCCTCTCCCATCTCCCTTACTTCAGACTCACACAGGTAACCACCTCAATACAAAATAGGGAACTCCATTCTTATAAATTATTCTGGAAGACAAATTCTTTACTTGGATGTAAGGTTCATTAGACATTTCTGCTAGTGAACTATATGTAATGTGAAATTGTCCACAGAGAAGTATGGGTGAGAATTTAACACTGAAAATCTGCAATAGTAGCTGAGACTCCATAACTTCTGGCACATATGTATATCTAATATTGTGTTTGTTATCAGAGCAGATACCCAAAATGTGACTTATCTGTTTATTAGTAGTGCCATAATTTTACTTTTAAAAGGTATTTATTTTTAACATTAATGCTACACTTATGCATTTATGCTTTTAAAACTTTTAATTAATGTTTAGAAACATTTAATGTACCATTCCACCTAGTAGAGAGATTGCTATTTTCCATATATATTTCATTTTAGATTTGTGTATATTTGTATTGTTATATAACTTTAACTTTGGGTTCTTTGGGTTTTTTGCCCTTTTTCCCCAAAAGGAAAGTGAATGTAAAGCTTATAATCCAAGACCTTTTTGTAAAACCTATACAATGGATAAGCAACCACTTAACACTGGAGAACAGAAAGACATGACAGAATTTTTCACTGATCTGATAACAAAAATAGAAGAAATGTCTCCAGAATTGGTGAGTTGTTAAAATGGGATGTGAAAGGGGGTTCTTAAACTTACAGATTTGCTCAGGTTATGTTGACAGAATTCATTTATTCATATTGATTCACAGAAAAATACAGTAAAAAGTTTGTTTGGTGGAGTCATCACAAACAACGTTGTTTCTTTGGTAAGTTACTTTTCTTCATATACATTTCTTGCTGAGGTTAGATTTGAACATCCTGCATTCATGCACAGACTTTCTATGACTGCTTTTCTCTTCCTCTGTTTTCATTCAGGACTGTGAACATGTGAGTCAGACTGCTGAAGAGTTCTATACAGTGAGATGCCAGGTGGCAGATATGAAGAATATTTATGTAAGTAATGCTGTGCTCGCAGTTGTAATATAGAACATCAAGTTCTATAATCAGTGCCATAAAGCAAAAGACGCTTATTTTTCTGTATTACATGTGCCCCTGCCTTCCACATCTGGGCTCTGTTTCTGGCACATGTAGGCTCTTGTTTACCAGGCCATCAGCAAATGGATATGGGAATTGATATACCATCCTAAAGGGATCTGGAATCTTTTTATTACAAATAGTTACTTTTTGTTCCCTATGTGAGCTAAATTTTGTGTCCATATTATTCACAAAGTATTTTAAAATCTTTAATTTCAAAATGATACATGTATTAATTACTAGTTTAATTTTATTTCTCGCATCAAGATCTTTTTAAGTTGAACATTGTTTCCCTCACTGTTGCACTCTGAATGTTCTCAGTACAGCTCCACTCTTGGAATGGGCCCATGCACCGCACCAGAACTTTCTGGAGAGCTGCATCTGTTAGGCCACAGACAGACATTAAAGACATTATTGGGATCTGATCCCCAATCCCAACAATCATGCCTTCCGCCATACCACATGTACGTGGCCTGTCCAATACAGGGGGAGCCCAGTATCATGATCCTGCACTTCCCTGCATGGCACATTGAAAGCAAGGTGCCTGACAATCAGCTGATTGTCAGCTGGCTCCTGATCCACACTGGGGCTCAAATTAGCAAACATGTAGTTCCTGGAACCAGCTGAGGATCAGCAGATCATCCACAGGATTGGGACTGTATCGGGGCTAGAATCTCAGGGCGGTCCCTGTCAGCTGACAGTAAACTGAACCTCAGGTGTGGTCCCAATCCTGCCAAGGATCAGCAGATTGTTGGCTGGATGGAGCCCTGATAGGATTCTGATCCTGCCAAGGATCAGCTGATTGTCAGCTGGGACTGCAGCAGAGATAGTTGGAGACCCCAGTGCGGTCTTGCCTGACCAGGCGTTCAGTATAAGGCGTGTTGAAAACCAGCCATAACAATTACACGTTTCTTGTGCGATTATTATTGTGCCTGGTTTTTGTGGGTGGCACCTTTAATTCCTTGAATGTGTAGTCGGGTTACTACTCTAAGGTGCAAATAACAGGTGCAATTGTGTCCTAAGTGTAGTGTCTGCCAGAGGCCTAAGATACCACTAGTGCCCTCAAGACACTGCTGATTTGATTACTAGTAGCTGCTACAGTAGCAAATATAAATTCACATTAATTTCTCCATTTCCAGCTTGCTGACCTCCCTTTTCTCAGGATAATATCCAGTCTTCATATCAGTAGCAAATCCATCTCTTGTCATTAGAAAGTTTAAATTCTATGTTCCCCTGCATTTCGGGTGGCCATTTGCAGGTTGTCCCTGGCCAGATAGAAGTAGTATCCTGCCTCATATGAGTATTATGGGGTAAACATGAAAAATTGTGAGATGCTTATATTATAGTAATGTGCAGCACGCAAGTACCTGATTTAAATATCTAATATGTCATAAGCTGTGGATGGTTTTATTGCTGTTGTCTTTTTCTGTTCTTTTATAAATTAGGAGTCACTTGATGAAGTAACTATTAAAGATACCTTGGAGGGTGACAACATGTATACATGCTCTCATTGTGGAAAGAAAGTGCGAGCAGAAAAAAGGTATAATTTTAAAGAACCAAGCATTCCTAGCATTTCTTCTTGCTTATAATTTTCATTAATTTCTGTTAAGAGTTTTGATTAGAAGATGAAAGTAATCCAAAAAATATAAATTATTTATTTATTTATATACATTATTATGTTTTAGTATTTGAATTAAAGCTGTACTAGAGATCCTGAACAGGTTCAAAATCCCATTGAGTTAAGGGCTACACAGGTATATGAAGATGTGGTTACTATCCCAAAGATTTGTACAGTTTGAAAAGACTGAGTCTTACAAAGATGGAACATAAGATCATTTAGGAAAAGATCATATGTTCTAAGATGCCTGCACTTTCTAAATAGTAACCTCACCTTTTTGGTTTTTTCATCATCTTCAAGCCCTTCCTTTTTCAGGAACAAATCTAAGCAGCTTTTGAAGTCCATTAACATACATGTTTTTGAAGAAGTAACTTCCTTGGAAGTTTGATTCATATTTTATTACCTTATATTGTAAATAAACTGCCTTGAAAATTAACCAACAGTTAATAGAACCTCTTCATGTATTAACATTTTATCCATTATCTTTTTCTTATCTTTTCTTTTTTATTAACATTAACTTTTGTTGGTCTTTTTCTTATTTTATTTTTAAAGATTTCATTGTCAGAGATTGGAATTCTTATGCTTGTTTCTTGCACTTATAAGTGGTACAGAAGAAATATTCCCTGTTCGAAATCTTATAAATTGTATAAGAGCCTGAGAGAGAAGGGTTTTTTTAAATGTATGCAGTACTATGATCTCTGAGGGTAATTTAGCACCGTAATGAGTATCATAATTCCCAACACTAAAAGAGGTTACTGAGTTTCATGACATGAAAATGAAATAGCCTTAAAATTTAAACAAAAAATCTTTTCCTAATTCAAAACAACTGGCAGGATTTTGTTTAAACCTAACATTTGGACTGGGACCAAATAAGTAACTTTCACTCAGTAAACAGAATTCATCAAAAGTTATGAGGATGTAAAAATAAGGTTAAATATTATTTTTTAGAAGTTTTTATGTAATTGTTACTATGGGATTGCCGCTCTGTGATTACTGTACTACTGACTGTCTTAACTCAGTCTTTTATGCAGTATTGTCATGTAAACCCTGTTACATGTCACCTATCTAACAAAATTAATTTTGAAAAATCAAAACAAATCGACCTTGGCTGGTACTGTCTGAGGTATTGTGGTTACTGATTATTATTTTTAACTATAGGGTTTTTTAAAAAAAAATATTTGTAAATGACCTGGAAATGAACAAAGTTATGAGACACTTTGTGCAAATGTTATATAAGCAATTCAGTTTTAATTTTTTTATTTCTTTTCTTTTTAGAGCATGTTTTAAGAAATTGCCTCGCATCTTAAGTTTCAATACCATGAGATACACCTTTAACATGGTCACCATGATGAAGGAGAAAGTCAACACACACTTTTCTTTCCCTTTACGTTTGGACATGACACCTTACACTGAAGATTTTCTCATGGGAAAAAATGATAGAAAAGAAGGTATTTGGATTTTGTTTGCCCCTAAGCAGTACTGAAAATTCAGACTTTTGAAAACCTTTGTGTCTCAGTGTAAAAGCTTATCAGTTAAATGGTATTGACAGGTGATTGTCAAGGCAGATAATGTAACCTATCTATTTTAAGCCATAAAAATCCTAGAAAATAATGTTTCTTAGTAATATACAAAAGTCCTAATAGCGAATTCAAAACACAGCTTTTATAGGACTGCACCATTAACTTCATCTTTTTCTTCATGTGTACACTGCAAGGTATATCCATCCTATTCAGTGATATTTTTAAGAAGTTAAAAGTCAATATATTCTGTCTTTTGCTTTGTTTACAAATAGATTTATAATCAGCTGGGTTAATACCAGGTAATTGGAAATCTTTTTTATTTACAACTTTAGCACAATAATCCAATTCAGTGTAGAGTAGAGAATACTCTAGGTATAGTTATTATTGGTTTCTCTTCTGCTTTCACAGTAAAGTGGGAGCTGAGTTAACTTTGTCCTCCATACAGGAGCATAAATAAGCCACAGTGGCATTAGTATATGTGCCTGTCTTCTGGTTAGCAGCAGGCTAACATGCACACTCTAACTTCCCTACCAAAGCAGGGACCCATCTTTTCAGCTATTCGGTGTGGACTTTCTGGCTGCCATTGCCTGCCAGAAATACCTGGGTTTGTTTGCATTTTCAGGAGGACATTTCAGTACTGTGAATCATTTAAATTAATGCCAGTTTTCTGAATGCTGAAGGAACTATTTGCTGAATATTTTGTTTATTTAAGGTTTTAAGGAGGACAGCGAATATTTGAAAGAAACTGAGAGTTATGAGTATGACTTGATAGGAGTGACAGTTCATACAGGAACAGCAGATGGTGGACACTACTACAGTTTTATCAGAGACATAGTCAATCCCCATGCTTACAAAAACAACAAGTGGTGAGTTATGAGAGTTTAAAGTTCTCATTTTCAGTTTATTTTTCATTTTGTGAACGTTTAGTAAGACGTTTCAACTCTGCTCCTTGGAAGGGCTTGTTCAGTTCTTACGGATGTTCCTTCCTTTTTTTACCAGTTTATCCTTATTCAGCAGACAAATTTATATTCTGTCCTGGATTTGGTGGGCCCTTAGAAATTATGAGCATTTAAAACTAGCTACCTAGAATCTGTTTTACTTTCTCTCTCAGATTATAGAAATTTTCAGATTAGTGAAATTCATTGCCTAAATTTCTTGCATTATGTTAAATATCTAAAAAATCATTGGCTTTGCTATACCTAAGTACAGTAGGGTGTGAAATAACTCCATCCCAGCCCCCTCTCTTTTTGGTTGTCTGTTCTCCCCTTCTTCCTCTCTCTGCCCATGTGTCTATCAACCCAGTTGCTAAGCAACCACCTGGTTGCCAATGGGATTCCCTAGGGAGGGGGAAATTCCTTCTCCCTGTGGCCAGGCTATTGTAAAACTTCCTGCCTTTGACCTGAGAGGGCTGTCCTAAGAGAGCTGTCCCTCCTCAAGGTGAGGGATAATGTTACTCAAATTCACTGGTCAACATTAGTGCTCAGAAAATACCTGATGTTGGTTGGGTCCAGGTGGTGAGGTCAGAAAGGTCATAAATAAGGTCCCTCCATCTTGGGAGAGTGATCTTCTGGTCTCTGAATCAGGCTGAAGCTGTGTACATCTAGAATCCTCTGGATGCTGCTGTGAGTAACTTATTTGAATTGTAGCCAGTAACTTAGACGTGTTCTAGATGTGTACTGAAAGGGCCAATGAGCCCGTTATACTGTTTAGCTCAAGACTGTTTTCTTTCAAAATTCCTTTTGGTTTGTATTCCTTCCCTATGCCCTCCCTCCCCAATCAATAAAACTATCATAGCAAGCCTGGCAGTAAATGTTTGAGAGGGATTGGGCAAGCTTTTTTCCTCCGTTTGCTTGGCTGACTAAGGGAGGCTACTTTTTATGCTTCAGGCTAAAGGAAAACACCCCAAGATCTCACAATGGGTTAAACACTCTCAAGGTCTACAAGGCCTGTGTACCCCAGGGGTTATAGAGCCTGGACAAAGACCAGACCCTGGGTGGTGGTAGCGGTTACCTCAACTTGTTGGTGTGCTCCAGGAACAGGGTCAGCCAGACGTAGGCGCTCCAAGGGAGGCACTCAAGGCTTGGTTTTTGGTTGGGCACAGTGAGGTGGGTGGCTCAGCACAGGAGTGCCCCCTACTAGCCTACCACACTTGCGTTATGATAAATATCTAAACATCATTGGCTTTGCTATACCTGAGTACAGTAGACCATATGCTGTGGGTATTCGGTGAAAATACTTATTTTGTTCAGCATATGGTATTACAGACATTGGTCATAAAAAACCTTAACTATCAGCACATAACTTTATACAGTGTATCTGTAATTATTGTGAGATGTGCAAGACATGCATGTTGCAGACACAAATCACATGTCTTCTTACAGCTTCTGCTTGCCTTTTGAAGCAAATGAATATTTCACTCTAAATACATTCTTAGCCATTCGGTGTAAAATAACTTTGGTAAGTCACTCGGACCCCTAGCAGAGGCCACCCATTAATGTAATTAATTGTACAATTAAGCAAAATAAGCCCCAAGGTCATTACACAAAATGTGCGTAATACATTTGTGGTTGGTTCCTGTTGCTCCTTAAATTGAACGTGTGGCCCACACTGATAAGTGGAGTTCTGGTGTGCTTCCAAGGCTGGGAGTGCTGATCAGCTGAGTGGCACACAGAGCTCATGGGCACACCAGGAATCCATCTTGCTACCTACTGGTAAGGGGAATCATGATTTGATGAATATTTTATTTGATTATTTAAGGTTTTAAAAAAGGTGATGAATTTGAAAGAAAATGACTCATGATTATGACTCCTATGAATAAGGGGGGCACATCATGACCCTGAATTCCCCCACATTGGCAGTAGGGCACAATTTGGGATCTGATATCTGATCCTACAGTAGTGCCTCCTGCTATATACCTGTGACTTTAGAGTTTGTGGATTGGATCCCATTGCATCTTCAATTGAATGTCTATTAGCAGCCTTAGGCTTCTGGGTGTGAGATATATGGTTGCTGCTTTTTTAACGGGGCAGGCCAGCATCTTAGATACTAACTGGTTCAGAGAAGCATGAGCTTTCAAAGGTAACAAACTACTTGGTTGAAAGAAAAGAGGCATAATGCATGATAGGTTATTGGCCAAAATCTCTTTTTGTAATGTAAAAGAGGCAATAGACTGATTCAAAAGTTTTTAATCTTTTATAGGTATCTTTTCAATGATGCTGAAGTAAAACCATTTGATTCTGCTCAACTTGCTTCTGAATGTTTTGGTGGAGAAATGACTGTAAGTTGTAGTTTTTATTTCTGTTCCTTTACTGCAGCGTTCACTTCTAGATGGAGGATAAAGTCTTAGTTTTTGCAAATTGTGGGTGGGGGTCATTTTTATTTGGTGATACTGATAATTTCTCTCTCTCTCAAGTGTATAAGATCGGTGCTCTCTAATAAATCAAAATCAATTAGTGAAATAACTATAAATTACATGGATTCATTGGTCCATGGTCCAACAAAACTGTTACTTAGAGATTTGAGTTCTCCACACCTTTCATATTCTGATTTACATTGCATATATTTTTTCATTTGAAAATAGTGATGATTTTTTTTTAGAGTATCTTGAGGTGACTGATTGAAGAGCAGTAAATGCCATTGTTGTTAGTAGTGCCTCAAGAACTCTAGCTGCTAGAGAGTCTACTGTATTTACCCCAATACAGGATGATGATTTCCCCCAATTGGCATGGGAGAAAAAAGTCCTTTGTCTGATAATCACATAAAATGAAATCTCACTAAGTACACTGTCTGTCATTAAACTGCTGCAAAAGCAGCATGTGCTCAACAATGGAAACCACTTATGAAATTGATTAAATGCAGCCAACACCAAACATGACTATAATACCAGGTCCACATTAGATAATATGTGTATGGGAACCTACCACAAGAATAGGTAATTGTAGCCCATCTGAATAAGACTATGGTAGTGCTCATTAAGTGCAGTGCTCCTCACCATCAATTCTTTTACCAGTCATGGTGAGCCATGATATTGCATACAGTTTACCTAGAATCCCTCTGTTGGCCCTTACCTCAGCCTGGCATATGATTAATGTGGCCCTACCCTCCATGAGGTGAAGGCAGACCAACTTGCTTTGCTCCTCATCTGCATATATGTTTTTGGAGTATCCCAGGACCCGTGACAAGAAACTTGGTTCCAGTCATGGGTGGGGGCTAATTAGCATATAGATACTTTGTGGGGGTATCTGGAGTACACACACATAATGAACAGTGCTGAATTGATGGGGCACCATGACTTGAAAGGCTGTTGACTCTGATTGGGCCCAGCCCAATGAACTGTGTGATAAATCATGAGTCTTTGGACCCATATCATGCATAGTTTGTTTTACATATAAGTAGGTGCCAAAGTGCTGCTCAAAAGTGTGTTATGGAGTACATGTGTTAAAATTTGCAGCAGTTTCAAAAAACGGTAACATGCATTAATGCTGGATAAACTATGTACATGGGTACTATATGCAAATTTTTACACCTATGCTTAATTTCAAGGTTATTGTTTTCAGGTTTGCTCCTCACTTCCACGGGCTCTGGCAGAGCAGGGTCTGACAATAAGGAGAGGGGGAGGGGGCTGCCAGGGGAAAAAGTTGGAGAAGAGGGAAACAGAACAAAATGGCTACCTGACCCCCCAGATATATTTTGCAGTAGCAGTGGGAAGGGGACAAATTCAAGGCAAAACTCCAATAATTAGATTCTATACCTGGAAAATTATAATAAGTTTATAATTTTTCCATATATAGAATCTAATTATTGGGAGGTTGTCTTATAATCAGGGTCGTCTTCTATTTGAGTGAATACAGTAGTTCTTCAGCCTGTGGTCTAGGAGTCATTAACACAGAACACAACTATTCATATAACATGTTTAATGTTTTGTATTCCTGTCTACAAGTTGCATTATCTTTTGTTCAGAGAAGGAAGTGTCATTGACTAAAATACATTTTTTAACAGCAAATTCTTTTACAAGACTGTACCAGCTGTTGGCTTTGACCTTTCAGTCTGTCACATGTATTACCTTTTGCCATCAATATGAATGCTTTTATATACCTTCAGTTTAAGCAGTATTAAATCAATTGCAAATACTCACAGTGTATAAAAATATAGGGACATGTGTTTCCCTGACTTGGTGTGTTTAATAACTTATTGAAATGTTTCTGTGAACAAGTTAAATCATCACACTTGGGAAAAGTGCTCTTTTAACAGAAATAGAAAAAATAACTGTGCTGAATATTTGCAAGCTCCTTAAGGAAGAGAAGATAGCTTAGACAAATATGGAAGTAGTTTCAAAATAGTGATGTACAACTTTGGAGAACCAAAGGAAGCTACTGTTAGAAAATAATTATTTAATGATGATCCGATTAGTGCAAGGTCAGCTCCTTTTTACAAGCTGCAGGCTAGAACAATCTGGCTCTGGTCCAGTGTGGGCTGGGTAGCTTCCATGGTGTGTTGACAGCAAGGGGCTTTACCTGCACCCACGCTGGTGACCAGACAGCTTGGAGCTGTGCCTACATCACAGTCGTTGCTTCCAGGTCCCTGCTTTCAGCTGCAACACAGATGCAGCTTCCAGCTGGCGGGGAGCTGCACTAGGACAGTGTTTCTGCCAACTGTGTCCATGCATGGCTGCTGCTGCTGTTTCTTCCTGTTCCTCTTTCTTCCACCCTTCCCCCCATCCTCCCAAACCCCAACGACTGTGGCATGGGCTCAACTGGAAGGTGCTGGACCCTAGCGCAGCTCCCCACTAGCTGGAAGCTGTGTCCACACCGCAGCTAGTAGGGTTGGGGGAAGAAGCTATGGCAGAATAGACATCATTTCTAGTTGCCTGGCTCTGACACAGACCCACATGGGAGAGAAGTTGTGCTTGTGCCGCAGCCAGGAAGCAAGGGGCTGAGAGAAGCAGTTGTATGAGCAGAGCTTTTAGCTGCCTCACCCTAGCATGGGTGTAAGCAAAGCACCCCCCCCCCCAACCCCCACCACTGACTTGCTACTGAAAACACCTGTCATGTTGGACCAGAGCTGGGAGGGTGAAGAGATGTGTCAGTGTGGGTGCGGCTGGAAGCTGCTCATCCCCAGCACAGCTCCTTGCTGCCCAGCCCTGGTATAGGCAAAGACCTCCAGCTGCATGGGCCAGATTCAGTGGCTCCCCACAGGCTGCATGTTGCTGGCCCCGTGAATTAAGGAATATATTTGTTATGGATCCTGCATAGGTAAAGTAAAGCAGTCTTGCGTTCTGCACACTTCTATGGAATCATCCAGGATCAAGCGACCATAACAAGTTTGTAATTAATGTTTTCAGTAACCCACTTCCTCTTTTTAACAGACCAAGACATATGATTCTGTTACAGACAAATTTATGGATTTCTCCTTTGAAAAGGTACTATTTTCTTTTAGCATCTGCTAAGTTAAATACTTATTTTTACATTTATTACCGAAGTGACCTCTCTCTAGAGCAAAAATTATACAGATTTTTTTTTCTTAAAGACACATAGTGCGTACATGCTGTTTTATAAACGGATGGAACCAGAGGAGGAAAATGGCAAAGACTACAAATTTGATGTTTCATCAGAGTTGCTGGAGGTACAAGTTGATTTGTTTTAATCCAATGTAAACATAGAAGAAGGAATCCTATGTAGATCAGTAATAAAATTAAATTTGAATTCTTATGTATTAAGAGAACTGACTGAAAGCTTGCCATCTTTGTTAAGAGAACATTTTATAACAGCATTAATATTCACATTGTTAAAACTAACAGTGTGAATGTTTCGTTTACAACCCATTTCTTTCTAAGAGTTTGTAACTCAGCATTAAAAATGAACTCAAACACTACATCATAACCTCCAAGAAAGAGAGGTTTTATTTTTTAAGTTTACCTTAATTTAAATAAAGTAGTAGCTCCATCAGTGCTAGCAAGAAGGAAGTAGAAATGGATATTAAAAAAATTACAAGAAACTGGAAATGGTTGGTATAAAGGAGGGGTCCATTGCAACCATAGGAAATAACTTTCTGGGGTTTGCTGCTTGGGTTTCTTGTGACAGCGTAGCTGCATGTCTTTGTGAAAAAGTCTGAGGCCAAAAATTGAACACACCGGAAGTGGAGCTAGGGACTTTTTAGCAAAGGGTGGATCACGTCTTCAATAAAGCCAGGCAGAGAGTCTGAGTTAGAGAAGATGGCATGTGTCACCCAAGTGACCAAGGCAAAAAGTAGAGGGATGAGAGGTTGAAAAGCCTGGACATCAGCAGACTAGTCTTTAGATGCTCAATTAGATTGTGTGCTTGGTCCTGTTTGATTTAAAAATAATTCATGGTAAACTTCATCATGGTTAAATTTTAAAATTACTCCTATAGATAAAAGTACTACAGAATATCCGAAAGTAGAACAGAGAGATCTGATACCAAATCTTGTTCTGGATAGTAACCACGGGCTGAATTTTACTCCTAAGATTTTACCAAAAGTTTGTGGAAGTTCCATTTTATATAAGTGGGCATTGGATGAGGCCTTTCCTATTTAGTTATGCCCATTGCCATTAATTCTAGTTGTTGGTTCAATGGGCTAACAGTGGTTTAAATAACTTCAGTTAACTGTAGTGGGAGACATTGGGTGCTTAGAATTTTTTAAAATTAAGTCACTGATTCAGAGATCATAAGCATGGAGTTAGAAGTCTAATGTTAGGTACCAGTTTTTAAAAATCTAGAGCAGTTAGCAAAAACTTCATTCTAACAGATGCAAGAAAACTAGAGGCAAAAAAAAGTGTGTGTTAAAAGGTGGAAGAAAAGAAGGGACTACTGGGGACTGTTTTTGGCAACCTTAAGTGCAGCGGACAAAAACTATGACCTGCTATAATAACAATGAAACACCATTGAACTAATATTTTAAACTTAAGTTGACAGAAAATTCTGTTTTTGTAACCAAGACAAGTGTTATAATTTTGTTCTTACAATCACACTTAAACTGTAATCAAGTAAACTGCTTTCTTGTATCTGATGTTAGCATTTTTTCTTCAGTGGATATGGCATGATAACATGCAGTTTCTTCAAGACAAGAACATCTTTGAACATACATATTTTGGGTAAGTTGTGCTTTAAATGAATATTATTCCGACTTGGTTTTACTTAAAGTATATATTTTAAAATCTGTATTAATTAAATTAAATTAAATTTCTGACTGTAGGTTTATGTGGCAGTTGTGTAGTAGCATTCCCAGCACGTTACCAGATCCAAAAGCAGTTTCCCTCATGACAGCAAAGGTAAAGTACTCCAACACCATACTTTCAGCATAAAATTAAAATATTTAAATGCTAATTTAGGACACTGTATGATTAAGCACATAACACTTTTTTTTTCAGTTAAGTACTTCCTTTGTCCTGGAAACATTTATCCATTCAAAAGAAAAGGTATGTTCATTTGCTTGTAATTTCACACTGAATAGTTGTTTGAATGCAGTGCGATTTACGTGTTCTTGTGCCTTCATATTATTATGATTCTGAGTTCTAAGATATACAGTAAATATGAAGACTGTTTACAGATTCAGATTTGATAGTGACCTCCAAATGAAGTTATAACTTCTAGTTTTGTGGAGTTGTATTTTAACTTGCATATGGTTTACAATACCTTCTAAGAAAAGGATAAAACAGTCCTTGTGAATTATATTTTTTAGAATTTAATTAATAGTGAATTAGTTTAAGCCTGCATAAAGACCTTTATTTCTGTTGGAAGAAATTTCTTTCAGTAATAAAACAGCCTGGAAGCTAAACTGAGCTAAACTGTACAGATGTTCCTCCAGCCCCATGGCAGGAGACCTTCGCAGGCAAGCTCTCCAGCCAGGAGGCACTAGATAGCTGCTCCTTGGGCTACCCCTGCCCTTATGAGTGCACACTAATTGACAGTGTCCTCTCCCCTGCTTGGTAAGGGGGCAGGCTGTCAATTGCTGAACTCGAGGGTGCTGGAGTTGACCAGTCTACAGGGAGGTGGGTAGACAATTGGCTTAGAGGCAGCTCCAAGAATTGATGGGATAGCTTCATCCTGGAGGGCTGTCTCCAGTGGTGTCCCCCAAGGACCAGTGCTTGGACCTGTTCTCTTTAATATATTCATAAACGACTTGGATGAGGGGGTGGAAAGCTCAGCTATTAAGTTTGCAGATGATACCAAGTTGTGGGGAAACACAGGCACACTAGAGGATAGGGTCAAGGTCCAGGAGGACCTTGACAGTTTGGACTCATGGGCGGAATGGAATCAGATGAGGTTTAACAGGAGTAAGTGCAGGGTCCTTCAGGGGAAGAAGAACCCTCATCACAACTACACGATGGGTGGTGGTCCACTGCCTGGCACAGCATCTGAATGAGACCTGGGGGTTACAATTGACCAGAAGCTGAATATAAGCCAGCAGTGTGATAAGGTCACCAGGAAAGCAAATAGACCTCTGGCGTGCATCAGCTGTTATGTATCCAGTAGATCCAAGGAGGTGCTCCTCCCTCTCTATGGGGCACTGATGAGGCCTCTGCTGGAGTACTGTGTCCAGTTCTGGGCACTGCACTTCAAGAAGGACATGGATAAGCTAAAGAGGGTACAAAGAAGGGCCACCTGCATGGTCAAGGGCATGGAGGATAGACCCTACAAGGAGAGACTGCACCTCAAGGGAGGACAAGGACCAATGGACATAAGCTTATAGAGGGTAAATTCAGGCTAAATATAAGGAAGAACGTCTTCTCTTTAAGGGTCACCAGAATCTGGAACACACTCCCAGCAGAGGTAGCAGTCATCAACTTTGGAGGTGTTCAAGAGGAGGCTGGACAGGCCTTGTTGAACTTGTCTGAGCCCAATAACTTCCTGCCTATGGCAGGGGACTGGACTTGATGATCTTACAGGTCCCTTTCGGTTCTACGATTCTATGATTCTAAGTGGCAATTGACAGTTCCTGAAAAGCAGCAGCTGCCACAGACAGCCCCAGAAGAATTCCATGCCATCCTACCAGTTAACTGATTGGCAGGAGGGCTTATTCTCCCATGGTGGGAACCCTCCTTGTTCTCCCCTGGAGGGCAATAGTCCCACTCTTGACCCAGAGGAATGCATGGGGTGGTGAACACTCAGTTACTGCAGCAAAGCCCTGGGAGCCTTGCTGCAGGGGCACAGTATTTTGCCTTGCCCTGTGCTACTCCAGGCTGACCTAGAGCAATGTGGGACAAGGCAGGGAATTTTGCTGCCATAGTGGCAGCAGCCTGCTTTGCCCTGCTGTGCTCTAGATTATCTAGACAGCAAGGGGAAGTCAGTGGGGCTGTGCCAGACCGTCTCACTTTCAAATTGCTACCCGGCATTGCCCAGATAAGCAGCTCAGGGGGGCATGAGGAACTGGAGGGGTTGGGAGACTTTTTCTAACTAAGCCTCACTCCCAGCAGCTCCAGTTTTTAAATTGCCACCCCTTCCACTCAGCTGAGCAGTGTGGGAGACGCAAAGGGAAACTGGAGCAGCTGAGAGCCAGCCTTGTCCCTGCCCACTGGTTGCGCTGGCTTTTCAGTTGCTGCCCCTGCTGCTCAGCCGAGTAGTGAGAGAAGGCAGGGGGAAGCTGTGGGGGAGGGCAACCAGGCAGAGGGCAGTGCTCCTTGTGCTATTCCCAGAAAGGGCTAAGCCAAAGGAAGTGGGCAGACATTCAGTCTTTTGGAAAGAACTATCCCAGGAGCAATTTGGCCTCAGTTCCTGGATAAAATATATCCATTTTTTTTGCCTCTAGAGAAAAAAAACTGAACGTCTGTGTCCTTGTATTTTTCTACCGGGAGAACAGCGATGTTCTTCTGGGAGAACATAAAATTACATGGACAGTGTCTAAAGAGTAAATGATAGTTCAAGCTCAAACTATATATTGTTTTTCTTATTTTGGCATTTATTTCAGTTGCTTTAATAGTTATAATCATAGACAATTAGAGTTGGAAAGGACCTCAAGAGCTCATCTAGTCCAAATGCCTGCTTAAAGCAGGACCATCCCCAACTAGATCATTTCAACCAAGGCTTTGTCTAGCTGGATTTTAAAAACCTCCAAGGATGGAGCTTCCACAACCTCTCTGAGTAACCTATTCCAGTGTTTTACTACCTTTCTAGTGAGAAAGTTCTTCCTATATCTAATCTAAACTTCCCTTAGTGCAGCTTGAGACCTTGCTCCTTGTTCTGTCATCTGCTACCACCAAGAACAGTCTAGTTCTATGTTCTTTATTACCATCCTTCAGATAGTTGAAGGCTGCTATTAATTCCTCCCCAGTCTTCTCTTCTCCAAACTAAATAAGACCAGTTTCCTCAGCCTCTCTTCATAAGTCATGCTTCCCATAAACCAAGTTCTACAACATTTTGTAGATTTGAAATTGGATTTGTTTTTGAGACTTAATATTTGAAGTAGTTTAGCAGAAACTTTTTAAGAAGTTGGAGTATTTGTATTCACCTAAAATATTTTTCCTATCTCTTTTAGCCCACAATGCTACAATGGATTGAACTGTTAACAAAACAGTTTAATAACAGTCAGGCAGCTTGTGAGGTGAGTTAAGTAACTGAAGGGTTTAGCAAAGTACAAAAACAACTTTATACACAGAATTTAACATTTTTCAAGGTTAGTATCAGGAAGTGTTTCATCACATGTTGTTGCTTTTGTACATGACTTTGTAATAAAATCTGAGAATGTGGCAGAGGATGCTGAAGACTTATACCTTGTTCTCAGGAACCTGTTTGCAGACTGCTAGCTTCAGGCAAAAATTTTTCATGGCAGGAGTAATGCATGGTCCATGTTCTCTTAAGTTAACTTTCATATTGATACATTTATTTAGATAAAGGTGTTTTCTAGAGGGGTTTAAATGAGGCGAGTCCGCTCATTGGTATTACAGGAGTGGAAAAGGACTTTCATACGGAAGGCATGGGGTGGAGGAAGGCATGAAAACAAGAAAATGAAACATAAAGAGGACTTTCCTGTACAAAGTCTTGTTGCAGTTTGAGATGCTTTTTCTCTTTGTTCAGGGTAAATAGAAATGTTATACAATGTATATAAAGTAGGATAGGAAAGAGTGTGGAGATCCTGGCATGGAGTGAAGTGGGGAGCTAGAGAGGGAGAACAAAATTTAATAGGCATTTTGATAAGTGCCAACTCCTGTAGAAGCTTGCTGGTGAAACTGAGGAACTTGAATTCAGTCTGGGAGGCAAGGGAAAGTAATGGAAGGATTGGAAGAATGGAATGTCGGGGAGGAAGATGGTTTTAACCGCTGTGTTTTTGTGTAAATTAAAAAGAACAGAGGAAAAAGAAGTTGCAGTAGCTGAGGTGAGGTAGGATTAAGGCATGGACAAAGAACTTTGCCACAGGATTGGGGGGGGGTAGAATTTTGAGATTTGAAAAAGAAAAGTTGACAGGCTGGACAATTATTCTAAATATGCAAAAAAGAGAAGTCTGTTGCGTGATGCAGACCCAAGTCTGAGTTTTGGAGAGTTGTTATTGCTTATTGTTATAATGTCAGCTATGTTTAACATCATGAAATAGATGTGTGTTAATAATAATCTTTAGATACATATATAGGTGAGATAATTCACTTTATATCTAATAGCAATCTGATAATAAAAGTTCATGCGTATGGTTTAAGTATAGGATACCAAACATAAGATGAATGAAGATATTTAAAATAGTAGAAAACACTAAAATGTAATTAAACCAAGAAAGTGTTTTTTTCTAAAATGTCAAATTTGTCTAGTGACTAGAGTTCCAGAAGTTAGGGAACTTGTTGTTCTCTTAACTACGTACTGACCTTAGGTAAATCATTCAGTCTTACTGTGACTCTTTTTCTCCTCCTGTAAAAAGGAGATGATAATGCTTAACCACTTTTGAAATGCATATGGACCCCAATTCAGGAATTCCTTAAGTCAGTGGCTCTCAACCTTTTTTTTTATTTGCGGACACCTAAAACATTTTGAACGTAGGTACGGACCCTTTTGAATTGTAAGTGTGGCTATTCACATACTTTTGATTGATCATAGTCATCTTTCACAGACCACTTAGGCATAGTCGGGGTCTGCAGACTTCAGGTTGAAAACCACTGCATTAACTAGTTGCTTAAATCAGTCTCTATTCTGCAAAACACTTCATATTGTGCTTAATTTTAAGCATAAACTTAAGGCCCATCTCTTGACACCAGTGGTATTTAGTTACATTGTTGAGCACTCTTGCTAAATAGGGTAAATTTCTCTGACCAGGTGCTTGAAAGATTCTGGGATAAATGACATTAAAGATATTAAATTCAAACTTTTATCATCATCATCATCTCTTTATTCTTTCCTTCTCCAAAAAAAAAAGGATTTTCATTTTCTCTTAGATTTCTATTTGCTTGGCAATAGTAGTAATATTTGTCTAAACCTGAGTAGAATATTACATGGTGATTAAGAGGAAAAAAAACCTATTATATACTTGTTCATTTGGAGTGGATAGTAAACAGCAATGTGTGTTCTCTGCAGTGGTTTTTGGATCGTATGGCTGATGATGATTGGTGGCCAATGCAGATTCTAATCAAGTGTCCCAATCAGATTGTGAGACAGGTAAGAAAATGTTTTTGTAGAAAAATTACTAGTTGAGGCATAGGCAGAAATGTCTGTTTATTACTAAACATAATAATGACAACTGTAGATTCCAAATGTGACTGCCACGTCCATCCTTGTTTACAATGATTGGGAATTTCTCTCTCAGTAAGCAGTATTATTCAGAATAAAATGCTATATTAATGTAATGCTATAGTTGCACAATCAAAATCACAGGAAGTTGGAAACAGCATAATTTAAGGTTCCTACAACACCAGCACCAGACCAACCAGGTTGCATGTTTTTTTATTATGATATATGTTTTATGATATAAACAACAACATATCAACATACGCACTTATCCAGAGAAGCAAGAATAGAAAATTATAAAGACTGCTGTGCTTATATAAAGTCCCTGCCTTTTTGCTGTCTCTTTCCATGCTCTTATTCTTGAATATGGGTTTCTTGCATTTCTTAGGCTGAAGTTTTCAATCAACCCACAGGTGAATAATGCTGTTCAAAACTTGACTGCATGCTTTGTGTGCAATTTTTAATAAAGTAGTATTTTCTCATTACCATAATTCAGTATTCAATTTCCTTTTCTCTAAACGTCAGAAAAATGGAACAATACCTTTGTTTAGTAATCCTAGCATTCAAGTAGTTGGAATGGACTTTTCAATATTGCAATGAAACAGGCTAGGTGGCTCAGTTTTAGCCTGCGGTTCTTGTGGGGAGTGTTTTGGGGGGCTCAATGTGAGCAGGTTTTGCTGTAAAGAATTCCTGTAAATAGTGTCATAAGCAGAACACCTGTATGCCGTTTTCACACCAGAGAGATGGCAATCTAGGCCTGGCAGCAGGGCCCAGAGACTGCTCCCTGATTGGTTCCCCGTGACATTAGGTTTAATTTTATTGGGTGATTATTAGTCCCCATGTTGAATCCTATACTTTTGTAACAGTTTTGTGGGAAGGGTAGATGACTTTCTCTTGAGGAGAAAGAAGGAAGCTTGGAGAACACTGAGGAGTTGAGAAAGGATGGTCCCAGAGAGGAAAGAGAAAGCTGCAGGGAGGATGAAGAGAGACAAAAGAATAGGGCCAGGGAAGACGGTGTAGAGTCTGTGGAAGGACAGAAGGAACTGCAGTAGCACAGTAAAGACTCTTGAACAAGAGTCTGCTTGTGCTGTTTGGGACATTCAGTGACAACATGTAGGGGTTGCACGTGCACCCCCTGAGAGCGCTGGTGCACCCCTCACAGCCAGCGTTCCCCGCTTAGGTGACGTGCAGAGGGGGCAGGTGGGAGCACTGGTGTTTCCTCTGAGAGCACTGGCCAGGGAGTGGGGGCTGCTGGCACTTCTGGGTCAGTGCCCATGACCAGCAGGGGGGATCTCCCCCTAGTGGGTGTGATCGGCTGCAGGGGGACTCTCCCCCCATTTGCTGACTGGCCAGTGGGGCTCAAGTGCTTCCCGGGACTTGGGAGGCACCAGTCGCCCATGGGGACATTGGTACTCTGACCTTTCCTCTCCCCTGACTTCTTTTAAAGAAGAAAACACCTTCCTTCCTGGGAGCTGACCAGAAAGGAGTTGCCATAACTCGCTGCGGAAATCAGGGACAAAGAGGAGCCAGGGTCTTGAGCTGGAGGCCTGCCCCTCGAGAAGCCACACCAGAGCTGGCTTCAGGAGGTCCTTCAGGAAAGGGAATCCAAATAAGGCTGCTTCTTGGGAGTCCCAAGGCAGAGCTTCCTTCAAAAGTAGCATTATCTGGGACAGATGCCCACACCTCGTCAGTGTGGGAATGGGGTGGACCTGAGTGAGGTCAGTTACTGCTATTGTTGCTAGTTGAGTCAGCATTCTTCTGAGGGTAGTTGGTATGACTTTCCTTTTATACCAGTGGTCCCACTGACAGCTGACTTAACTAGAATTTCACACATTTAGTACTGAAAGTTTTTACAGCTTGAAAAATGTTCTACAAAAAATATGTTAAAACTACCTAAGCTCACTAGGTCACTAATATTCTGTCCCTACATTCTTTTTTTTCCCCTCCTACGAAGATTCTTTATATGTTCACTATTGATGAAGGACACTATAAATATTAGGTGATGTTATTATTTCTGTTCAATATTTATGATCTGGTTTATGCAAATAGTCTCAAGCTAGATACTAATAGCTTCTATTTAATGCCTGAATCCTTTGATCAGGTTAAGCAGTTAAGATTCTGTGGTAAGGTTTGCAGTATAAAAGTATAGCTCGTTAAATAAGTAATTTGTCGCACAGGGAGTAGGATTTCATTACGGTCTTAGGCACAGGCATCAGTCCTTAATTAATTCTGTATCCATTTCAAATTTCAGTTTTTGCTGGAGCCCTGCAAGAAAAAGTACAACTAGAAATATTTTATAATAAGATAAATGTTAGATATAGTTATTCAGTAACATAGAAATTACTTGGAAGAAATTTTGCTTAGATTTTCCACAAAAATTTACTTATAGTCAATGACCAGATATACAAAAAGGTATGTATATTTCAGAAAATAATGGAAGAGGAAAGCATGGAAGTTGTTTTCTGACTTGTGATATGCAGCATCAGTTGACCATTTCAGGATAAAGGAAAGTATATGTATAACAACACCATGTCTAGATTCTACTCTAAGACATGGACAGTCAACTTAATCTCAAGTGTTACTTTGAATTATCTTGTTCTGGGACAGTGTTTGGAAAGAGGATGTGATTTGCTTCAAAAACATATATAAAAAAGGAAATCACTTTTATAATGACTCATCCATTTGCAGATGTTCCAGCGTTTGTGTATTCATGTGATACAGAGACTGAGGCCTGTGCATGCACATCTCTATCTGCAACCAGGAATGGAAGACTGGTAAAATATTTGAACCCAAACACTTTTTTCTTATTAAATGTTCTATGACTTTATTGCTTATTATATTATTCTAAACTATCCTGTTAGCATGAAATAAATGTATTCCTCTTAAGAGTTTTTTATTTTGTTTAAAGGCTTCATTAGGGTTAGAAAAGGGAGCATGTTAAAATGGAATCTGTTATTCCAAATATTTGCCTCACCTGAGCCAGATTTCCAGCTTGACCTTTTGTTCTTTCTTTCATTCTTTCTTTCTTTCTTTCCCATGTCTGTAATTACTTGCAGGTGCAAAGGCAGCAACATAGATGTTTGAGTTTCTGATTGTGTCTGAAAAATTGGATCTATGGATATCTAGGGGCCTTGTCACATATTACATTTAGGACATGATTGAAGTGTTAGTCATGCAATAAATAGTAATCTGGCCACACATTAAAGCTGATTTATGCTGTGCTAATTATAGCATATGAGCCACAAAGTTATTCCACGTATAATGTGTAACAGTTATGGCTAGTTTGTATCATGCCTTAAATTGAACATGTGACATGTTGAGGCTAACTCGTGATCAATCCTAACCATTGAGATGCAGCATGGGGCAGTCCCAGGGGAAGGCACCATGTGATGTGTTTAAAGTATTATAACAATTTTCTAACTGTATTTAACTAAATGTCAAGTGGGAAAACATTTTTCTTTATTGAGATTTTAAGCCAAAGATTTTAAGATTTAAATCTTAAAATCTAAGCCAAATTTAATTTAATTTTATTTAACCCAAATTTTAATTTAATTTAAGACAAATTTAATTTAAGACAAATTGAAGGTGCAATTGTAGCATGTCAGCACATTTGGGTTAGTTAACATGGGTAACAAAAGCAGCGAGGATGTGGTAACAAGGGCTTTAGCATTTGTTAGCCACCTGAGCACAGCCTCCCCAGGGGCCCTGCACACATACTTTAGAAGGGACTACCTTTATATGGTAGAACAACATAACTACATATATGACAATCTTCCTACTGGAAAACTGAAGAGTATTTAAGACAGGAATTGAAGAGAAAAATTAAATATGGAATCCCATTATGCAGTCATTTTACAGAGCTCCTTTTCTGACTTCAGCCATGCCTTAATCAATTTATTAACACTATCAAATACAGAAGTGGCAGAGGGCTTTTATAATTTAAGTGATTGTCCAAAGTGCATACACCATAGGTCCTAGTATTAAAGCCTTGAGTGTTATGGTAAAGATGAAATGCATAAATACAGAATCTCTGAATGTCTAGTTGGAATGGTTCAAGATAAATTTGTTTAATATACTGTAAATTCTAAATTGAACTATGTTTTCAGTTCGGATGACATGGATGGTCCTGTGGAAGATATTGGTAGTCGCTCATGTGTAACTCGCTTTGTGAAGACACTCTTGTCAATAATGGAGCATGGTGTTAAACCTCACAGTAAACATCTCACAGAATACTTTGCCTTTCTTTATGAATTTGCCAAAATGGGAGAAGAGGAGGTGAGTAGAATTTTTGTAATTCTAGGAACTATGTGTGTATGTGTGTGTGCTCATGTGTGTATGCATATTTCTCCAGATAACTCAATATTTACATTTTCAGAGCCAGTTCTTGCTTTCACTGCAAGCCATATCAACAATGGTCCATTTCTACATGGGAACTAAAGGACCTGAAAATGTAAGTTTAAAACAATTTTCATATGTAAAATTAGGCTTTCATATTTTGACTTAAGTAATCATTGATGTTTTGCCTTTGATGTTTTTAAGCCAGAAAATTCAAAGCAGTTTAATAGATTGTTTTGTTTGGACATAGTTTATTTCTTAGTGTTTAAACGGATATAGTGTTTGTGAAAAATGCCGCAATGGTTGTGTTGTACTTTGAAGCACACTACTATTTTAGATTGTGCTAAATACTGAATCCTGTTTAGTATAGAATTGGCACCAAATATTACATTTCCTTGAATTTATTCTGGGGTCACTGCTGTCTAGGTTTGAGAGGGTAGGTGGTCTCCATAGCTATTTATTACTTAGCATTTTTGTTGAGACTGGCAGTAATGTTGCCATTTATGACAGTGGTTATTAGGATGTGTATTGGTACCAGCTGAAATTTGAGCATGGGACCATCAACTCAATTTAAACTCAGTTTTTCATAACTGCCTGCAACTTCTTAACAAATAAATAACCACAGAGGCCTAAATGGAGTGGCTTCTACCCATTTTTTGAATTTGTGCTGTTTTGCACACAGAATGTCTTTTATTTGAAAATGCAAAGCAGAAAATTAAATGTCTACCTGACTTAATTTGTGCAGGCAAATATTTGCAAGCAAACAGTATAATGGATGAAATTACAGACATAAGTTTAGAAATATTTAGTGTCTCTTTGAAATTTTGACACAACCCGTCTCCATTGAGATTATAGATATTTTTGTGTTATGCAGCCACAAGTTGAAGTGCTTTCTGAAGAAGAAGGAGAAGAGGAGGAAGAAGAGGAAGACATTCTTTCTCTAGCAGAAGAAAAATACAGGCCTGCTGCTCTTGAAAAGATGATCGCCCTGATTGCTCTTCTGGTTGAACAGTCGCGCTCAGAAAGGCAAGAATCCCAAGTATCAGGGGGACAAATTCTAATCTGTCAGGCTTGTCTAAATCTAATTGTTTTGCACCAGCATAATGGAACTCAGACTTAATATGGAATTTTTAGCCATTTTAAAGTGTAATACTGATTTTTTGTTACTGACCAAATGGCCTGAAGCTGGTAGGAAAACTATTGAACAGTCATTGTATACTTTCTTTAATTTAATTGTTTTCTAATTTGCAAGTCCAGCTTAATGGTTTCTGTACTGAAGTCATAAATATTTTGTTTTATTTTAGACACTTGACTTTGTCACAAAATGATATGGCTGCATTGACCGGAGGAAAGGTAATACTTCAAAATGTGAAACTATAATCAGGTAGTTGGAAAAAATAAATAATTAAAAGACATACTAATATCTTGCTGTTTATTACAGGGCTTTCCTTTCTTGTTTCAACATATCCGTGATGGTATCAACATCAGGCAAACCTGCAATCTCATTTTCAGCTTATGTCGATACAATAATCGACTTGCAGAACATGTAAGTACTGACAGCTGTGGATTATATTTGTTAAGAGAATTTAACAGAAAAATGTATTAGGGGAATGTTAGTGGTAAAGCCAAATAAGCCTGTCTAACAGTATGTTTTGTTCATTTTTGTTTTCAAGATTGTGTCTATGCTTTTCACCTCTATAGCAAAGTTAACTCCTGAGGTATGTAAACTACTAAATAATTTGTGTTAATATTCTTCTGTTTAATTTACTGAAGTAATATTTTACAAATTAAACAGTCATTCATAGAAAGTGTTTCATTTTGGCTTTTGTGACAGGAATAAAAACTTAGTTCTCTGTATATTAGGTCATCTAAATCAGTACTCTCTTGCCCACTTTCATTTTGTTCAAAACTAAATAGCACTGATTTTCCACTTATTCAAAGATAAGTAGAGTGAAGGGATTATTTTGTGATGGTTCAAATCTTAAGGCAGAGTTAGTTTATAATAAATTTCTCCCCTAAAATAAAAAAGCAAATTGCAATTTTCATAGGCATTCCACATGTGCAGAATGGGGACTTGTATGCTCACATGAGGACAGTTTCATTTGCTACTGTCAGAATAAAATTTAGGATAAATGGGAGTTTGTCAAGTAGAGGATACATGACCATGATTGGACAGGAAGCACTCTTACTATAGTTTTGCATTGTTTAATAGAAAGGGTATTATCAGTTGACAAATTGATTTCCTATCATGGTAGCTTACATAGGGCTTTATGCTCTCCAGCTGCCCTTCTCTCCCCACCTCCAGTCCCTGGTGATAAAGCACAAATCAAAAAACACATAAACTCTCTCATAAACTCTCTCTCTCTCTCTCTCTCTCTCACACACACCCACACTTCTCATTTTTATATACATTATATTTATATATGTATGTGTTTAGTGATCTGTGGGTTGCTGAGAATTGGTCTAATCTTTGCACTCTATCATGTTGGCTAATTTTAAAGTCTGCTAAGGTTTTGGTAGTTTTAGCATTATTTTTAAGCCAGTAATCAGTTTGAATCTTGAATAGCTAAATCAATTGTCCTTGAGTATGGTTTGCAAATTTTATCATTTATATATACCACTGCCCTTTGCTGAGAGTAATGTTTAGCATTCAAATGTGTATGGTTGCATTGCTGGCTAAAAATACTGCTCCAGAACTGATAGCTTGATAGTATAATAATATACTCTTTTACTAGCTGCATTCTGTAGAGGATATAAGCCTAAGTCCTGTGATATATGCATGAATATTTCATAAAACATAGCTAGTGTTGAATTAAAAGTAGTTAAAAAAATTGATGTCTGAATTCTGGAAAGTGATCTTTATGCAATTATTTATTTTTTAATAAAGTTTTACATATTTACTGAAATGAACCAAAGGGGTAATTGTATCTTTATGTATTTCAGGCAGCCAATCCATTTTTCAAATTGTTGACCATGCTGATGGAGTTTGCTGGTGGTCCACCAGGAATGCCACCCTTTGCTTCTTACATCCTGCAGAGGATATGGGAGGTACAGTATGTAGAACAAAACAGATTGGATTCTTTGCCCTTGCTTGCTCTTTCCCAGTAAATATTGAGAGGATTTCAAATGATATTGTCTTGATTTTTGGTCTACAGCATCAGTTCATAGTCCTAATTTAGTCATTACTTCTTCAAAGAAACAGTAGTATGCTGATGACCTAAAATTGAAATAATTTGTCTATTATTTGATTTTTACAACATCCAAAGTGTGCAAGACATTTTACAAACAAGTAAGGAGATTCTGTCCCACTGTCACTTCAAGGTAAAAGAACAGGTGTTAGTAGGTCTTGTAGAAGTGAGTTTTCAGGAACTAATTGGAGTAGGGAGGTGTTGTCCTGCCTTTCTAAACTATTTGCTGTTTTGATGGGAAGCTGTTTTGATGCAGCTGTAGTTGTTACTCTTATATTACTTTGTAGAGTTCATTTTAACACAAGTTTTCAACATTAATTTTGTTAAAATTTCAAAGTGACAAAAAGAGAAAACATAGACTAGATACTTCGAGCACTGTTTGAATGTTTCTTGATGGTGTGATGAAAAATGAATTGATACAAAGGAAAGCAACAAGGATGATGTCATTGTGGGGGGTCTGCAATAGATCACCAGGCCAGGAGGATGAGGTGGGTAAGGCTTTCTTCACACATCTAGCAGAAGTTTCCCAATCACAGGCCCTCTTTCTCATGGAGGACTTCAGTCACCCTGAGATCTATTGGTAGGGCAATACAGCAGTGCACAGGCAATCCAGGAAGCTTTTGTAGTGTTGAGAATGGCTTCCTGGTGCAAGTGTTGGAGAGGCCAACTAGGGGTCTGTGCTCTTGACCTGCTGCTCACAAATGGGAGAATTGATAGGGAATGTAGTAGTGGATGGCAACTTGGACAGCAACAGCCACAAGATGATTGAGTTCAGGATCCTGAGGAAAGGAAGATCAGCAGAGTAAGGACCCTGGACTTCAGAAAAGCAGACTTTGACTTACTCAGGAAACTGATAGGCAAGATCCCCTAGGAGGCCAGTCAGGGAAGGAAAGGAATCCAGGAGAGCTGGCTGCACTTTAAAGAAACCTTACTGAGGGCACAGGAACGAGTCATCCCAATGTGCAGGAATACTAGGAAGTATGGCAGAAGACTAGCTTGGCTTAGCAGGGAACTCTTCAGTGAGCTAAAACACAAAAAAGATGCTTATAAGAAGTGGAAACTTGGACAAACAACTAGGGATAATGTAGCAGTCCCAATGTAGATGTTACCAATGTCACCTGCTGATTTTTATTTTTATTTATTTATTTATTTTTTATTTTTTAAATCTCACCCATTATGTTAATCAGTATTTTATTTTCTTCTTTTCTTTTAGGTAATTGAATACAACCCATCTCAGTGTCTGGATTGGCTGGCCGTGCAGACCCCTCGAAATAAGCTAGCTCACAGTTGGGTGCTGCAGAATATGGAGAATTGGGTTGAACGTTTTCTTTTGGCACACAACTATCCTAGAGTGAGAACTTGTAAGTCACAAAAATGGAAGAAATGTCCTCTTTGGTTTGCAATATGTTATTATGCAGAAAGCGTGCTTATCGCAAGTAACAGTGCACAGTTTGCCACTGAGTCTGCTATTCGCCAGTGAATCCCCTTGAGGCGATTACCCCTAAATAAAGCTCGCTAACCGTGGCATCTCATACATAAAGAACCCATGATAAATGCTACCTTTATTTGATGAAAGATGCCATTTGATTTATTACCTTGAAGGATAAAATTTGTATTTTTGGTGTTTTACATGATTAATATGGTCCAAGAAACCTTATAGATGAGGGTTTGGAAAAGGGTTAATCTGAGAGTTTCCTTTTAGGAAGCACTTGCTTTGCAGGTAGCAGTGGGATTTCATTTATACACTACAGAATGTGTTCAGTGGCATCCTTTTAAACTCTGAGATGCTGAAAATGCCTCTGCCCCTGCACTAGCTCTTGGATCTTTTGGCTCCCTGATTTTGTGACTCAGGCCACATTGCTACAGTTCCCTCTGTTCTGACTAGAAATCTCACCTTCTAAAAGGATTCCATAGTAGAAAACTGCTTTAAACTTGAATGGATTTCATGTGGCTGTGGTTAGGAGACAATGTATACAAACTGGAGGCAGAGTATTGCTGGCCACATTTACAGAGAATCCTGGAGAGCTAATAAAAATCTGATTAACCAATAAATATATTGGTCATAACGGAAGAGAATAATTATTTGCATATCAGCAAGATTGTAATGGGACATATTGTTAACAGCGGGGTGATGGTCAGGAGAGACAGAGTGAAGAAGCCTCTGCTCTGTTCTTGACTCTGCTCTTAACGTGCTCTTGAATCTTGGGCAGTTCTCTTAAATGATTACTATTTCATTTTTTTTCCATGTTCAATAGGAGTGGAATTGTACTTCTCCACCTCTGTAAAATGCATTGAGAACCCCCAAAGAAATATACTGTATACTATTATAATTATTAAACTTTTACGTTCCCTTCAGATGTCTGACAGATTTTTAATTTTTTTTATTTTGCAGCTGCAGCTTACCTTCTGGTATCACTTATTCCAAGCAATTCATTCCGTCAGATGTTCCGATCAACCCGATCTCTGCATATCCCTACACGTGACCTGCCTCTCAGTCCGGATACAACAGTAGTTCTTCATCAAGTCTATAATGTACTTCTTGGACTGCTTTCAAGAGCTAAGCTGTATGTGGATGCTGCTGTTCATGGCACTACTAAACTGGTGCCCTACTTTAGTTTTATGACTTACTGTTTAATCTCAAAAACTGAGAAACTTATGTTTTCCACTTACTTCATGGACTTGTGGAATCTTTTCCAGCCTAAACTTTCTGAGCCAGCTATAGCTACCAACCACAATAAGCAGGCTTTACTCTCTTTTTGGTATAATGTATGTGTTGACTGCCCGGAGAATGTACGCCTGATTGTACAGAATCCTGTGGTGACAAAGAATATTGCCTTCAATTACATACTAGCAGATCATGATGATCAGGATGTGGTGCTTTTTAACCGTGGGATGTTGCCTGCCTATTATGGCATTCTACGACTGTGCTGTGAACAGTCGCCTGCATTTACAAGACAACTGGCTTCACATCAGAATATCCAGTGGGCCTTTAAGAATCTTACACCACATGCCAGTCAGTACCCAGGAGTAAGTACATTCAGAACAAATATTCTGTTATTTGTTTTAAAAGCCTTTTCAGCTATTGCCTAACCATTGTTTTTTATTAAATACCCTAACCTAGACAAAAAAAATTCAACTCAATAAATAACCCAAAGGCAAAATTGTAGTTGATTTCCAAGTTCTCCATATAAATCACCATAATGCTTGAAGGGCCAGTTCTTAAGCCCTTGTTCTCCTCTGAAGCAACTTACGAACAAAAAGATGTTTGTTAAGAAATGTGTACTTCTCAGTGATCCTTGGATGCTTCTCAAAACTAGATCAGTGTAAAGTAATTAGCATGTTATATTTTCTCACTTACAATATGCACCTTTTCCTAAAAATCATCCCCACAAAATTGGGGGGGCATGATTAAACGGGGAAGCTGTTTTCCTCACTGGAAAAGGATTACCACTGGAGATTCTGTGCATATCATGCAGCTGCCAAAATGGCTACTGTTAGTCTAGTTTAGCAAGGGGCAGAGTCTGGTATTAACCTTCTCAAACCATAGTTATTGACAAAGGACTATAGCTTATGCCTGAAACAGCATGTGTGCTGCTGGTAGTATCATCATGAGGTTTGTGATGTGGAAGCCACACCTTTATTTACAGGAACTTTGTATAAAGAAATACTTATACAAAGTAGTTGTATAAGGACTATACAAAGAACTAACAGTCTTGCTATTGCCCTTGCAAGGGTCTGGAACCTAACTTTATGTGCAATAGAGTAAATCCTCCTGGCATGAAGACCTACACTGTCTAGGAAATGAGGCATCCCAGGAGACTGAACGGGGCAGCTGGTGTGGCAGGAAGTTTATGCTGCTTACCATTCCACCCAGCAGTTTTCTGGGATGCCACACTTCCTGGATGCTCTGTGTTTCCAGGAAAACTTACTGTATATCGCACAGTTGGCCACAACTCTGTAAAAATCTTTGTTTGGGGGTGTGTTGTATTTGAGAGAATATTTTTTATGTTACCATCATGAAAGGTAATTAGGAGGATCCCCAACCGTTTGGTTAAATAAGTTTTCTATTGGTTTGGAGCAGGACCAGGAGTTGTCCCATTATTTTATACAAACAATTTATGCTTGGTTGTTCCATCATTGTATGGTTTATGTACCTCTTAGAAAACATTGGCACATGGAGAGTTACAGAATCTCTACTGAAGAAAAGGTGCTGTCTGCATTTTTTCTCTAGAAAAATTAGTATCTTATGCATTAATGTTCATTGTGATTTCAAGTGGGTTTTGAGCAACTCAGTTTGTTTAGTACATACTCTTTTGTCAGAGGAGAAATCCACCTTAAGTGGGGAAAAGTCTGGGTAGAATCAGTTACATGGAAGACATGTAACTTCGGTTGAAATAAGTACATTCGTGTCAATCTAATTCAGGCTTTTCCAAGCTCTGCCAAACTTGATGGCTGCATTACAGGTGCCCAAAGATGATATTTAATTTCCTAAAATGAAATATGCAGCCACTGATAGAGGGTGCTTGGCTTAAGAAGACTTCCATTCACACAGGTCTGTGGGATCACTAGTTGCAGCTACAATTGAAATGACATGGTTCGTTTTTAAGCATACATCTCATTTTATACAGTAAATGGTAAAGGTTGAATCAAGACAGCACTCAATAGCAAATTGTAGAAAGATACATGGTGTGGAAATTACAAATGAGTATTTAGGTACTCTTATTAATAAAAGATGACATTTAGAGGATATCAGTGCTATCTATGTATTTTAGAGATGTTTATCACTTCTGTAAAATCAGTAAATATTTTTTTTCTAGATACTTTCAGATATATGAAAGTTACATGTCTGGTGTCAGAAGAAAGACATAGGCCATCATTTATTAATAAAGAAAGATTGCCTTAACTTAATATTTATTTTATTTGCTTTAGGCAGTTGAAGAACTGTTTAACCTCATGCAGCTGTTTGTAGCTCAGAGACCAGATATGAGAGAAGAGGAAATAGAAGACATAAAGCAATTTAAGAAAACAACTATAAGCTGTTATCTGCGCTGCTTGGATGGCCGGTCTTGTTGGACTACCTTAATAAGGTATTTCAGTAAGGAAATATTAATATAGCAGTGTGTTTGGGTAGGAAAAGAAACACGGTTATTACAATTTGAAATACCTTTAATTATCTGTTCAACATAGTTTACATATTGTTTCCTTTGTGCAAAAGCTGTTGTAGTCCCGTTATGAAGAGAGAACATGCTGAATGCCTGGAATGGGCCATTTTTATTATGTTTATGGGTATAAATATAAAGTGTGTGAGTTGCATAGGATATATCATTAGAGGTCTAAATCCAACCACTGATAGGCTGAAATGGTCTTGGTGTGTATGTCCAGGGCTGGGCACAAGTGAGAAAAGAAAATACAAAGTCAGGAGCAGTTCTGGGGAGGTGGGGAGTGTGCAGTGGGGCTGTTGCACCCCCACTTTGATTCCTGGTCCTCCCAAACTTCAAAACCACCTTCCTGGGATCCCAAGCTCTGTGCACTGGCAATAAGGTACAGTGGGATCTAATGTGCAATCCCACAACCATGCCTTCTGCCATGCAGGAGTTTTTAGTGTGTAATCATGCACTTATATGATTGTTTGGTTAAATATTCAACAGGCCACATAATAAATCCTTTATTTCCAGTTATGTCACATGCTAAAATTGCTCTTACAGTATTTTTTTTTCTGTTGCTTGTTCAAATGTGCATAACATTGCTTATTTAAAAGACATTTTTCAAAAAGTTTTGACTTTGAATGTGTGTTTTTTCTAAGGTTTTTAAGTATTTAAAAGATATTGTTGAGGGGGTAGAACAGGAGGAGAGAACACCTTTCCAGAAATTATTCAGAGAATAGTTATGCAGTACCTTGAAGTTCTTTTGAAGAGAATTAATTACTGTTTAAAAACAAGTTGGTACTACATCTTATCAAAACAGGGATTTAAAAGCATATTTGAGATTACTAGAGACACTTTTCAACTGATAACATTTATAGAGTGAAGAGGATAATTTAATTTTTCCTTCCTATATGTACAGTTTCATATACTGAATTTAAAAATGTTAAAGCATTGTATGAATTATCTCATGAATTTTGAGAATATATATTCATTTTTTTTGGTATTTGAAATGTTTGGTTTTCTTCTAGTGCCTTCAGAATATTACTAGAATCTGATGAAGATAGACTTCTTGTTGTGTTTAATAGAGGGTTAATCCTGATGACTGAGGTAAGTGTTTCAGTCCAGTGAGCATCTTTTTCTCCCATTGACACATCATCTCAGAGGACTACCATTTTATAACTAACCAGTATGGTTTAGGGAACCTGACTAAACTTCACAACTTTAAGTAATCTTAACTCCTTGATCTCAGAAGTTTAAATTTCCCAGTGACAAATGTGCTAGGAAATGCTATAGAAAAAGCTGGAATTACAAAATCAAAACAATTTTTCTTTTTTTTCTTTTTTCTTTTTAAATACCATGTATGGTGTCTGTAATATTACCATAATACTTAGCTGACTTTTACAAGTTCGGTATAAAGCAAACCTGTTGCTGCATTTGCTCTGAAAATCTGCTGCACTTGTATGTTCGGTAAATTGGACTAACAATTTTTATCCATTTGTCAACCCTTGCTTTATATTTATTTAGCACAGTACATTACAAAGATAAATCCACAGGGAAATGTATACATGGATATTTCTTAATGCTGTTGGTTTCACACACACAACACTATCAGCAGATAAGTGACAGCATATGCTCTGTAACATTAGTTCCCAAACATTTTGGACCAGTGGACCACGGTCCTCATTTTTCTGTGGATTACTGTACACCTCTCGTTAGAATTTTTACCTGAAAACATTATGAAACATTATGAAGGTCTACAGACTATTTCCTATGGCTTCATGGACCATAAGTGGTATGCAGACCCCAGTTGGGGAACCACTGGTCTATAACAGTAGATTTAATGCTATAGTAACTCAGCCAAAATACCACTTACACTGCCATTGTAATCTTATCTGGCTTCTGTTATCTTTAATAGGACTGGATGTTAGCTATTTAGTATGGAGTTGCTTATTCACATAGAAAGCCAACAAGATGTTTGCTCCTGTTTCTCAGGCTTACGCATCTTAAAGCAAAACTTCTCTTTTTATAAATTTTGTAAGCTATGTAGACATGTTCACAGAGCTGCTCTGTTACTTGAATCTGATTACTGGGCTACGAGAGCAGAATTTGCTGCATTTTTTAATAGAATTTTAAAAATCCATTTTCTGCTGAGACACCATAGTATGAAAACAGCATGGTGTAGGGTAAAAGATGATAGTGGATCATTATATACAATTTCATTCTTTTTAAAAATTGTTTGTAATTTGGGTAGCCTAGTGTATGATGTGTTTGAATGCTAAGCTTATTGAAGTTGAGTATCTTTAAATGTGTCAGCACTCATCACAGGACAGAAGATGCATCTTCCTGTGGTAATAAATAAATGGAAAAATGAATACATGTAGAATTGAATAATATAATCAATCAATTATTTGTGTGTCAGTGTAAAGATTTGTTTTGTTTTGTAGTCATTTAACACGTTGCACATGATGTACCATGAGGCCACAGCTTGTCACGTGACTGGAGACCTGGTGGAACTTTTGTCTATATTTCTTTCAGTTCTTAAGTCAACGCGACCATATCTTCAAAGAAAAGGTTTGGTTTTGATGGGGTTTTTTGTTTGTTTAGTATTTATTTAGGGGAAACTGAAGGCTTTGGTTTGTAGATTAATTTTCATGGACAAAACAGCTTTCATTTTTGTATTGCTGTTATCTAGCTTCTAGGAATTATATCAGTTTAGCCAGTAACAGAATTATTTTAATAATAAAACTATTACATTGAATATTAAAATGTGCATAAAAATAGATTGATAAATCTGATGGAATTGAACCAGTGACAAAGGTAAGATTTGTAGCTTTATTTAAAGTCATATACAGCAAAAGCTCTGTTATCCAGCACCTGTGGAGAATGGGGGGGTGCTGAATAACCAAGTATGCCGGTTACCTGAGAGGCATTTTTGTCTCATCTGGCAAAGACGCCCCTCTCACTGCATCCGATGCATCCACATCACAGATTAACCACGTCACCCTTTCCACCCCTCTCCTGGTGTCAGTATGCCAGGGGACAGGGAGGGGGGGGGGCTCCGCGCAGGCTGCTTTACCTGGTGCAGGCTGCTTTGCCCTGGGCTGTGCCCCAATGTGGGACTCGGAGATACAGGAAGGCCCACTTCCGGTTTCATTTTTGCTACATCGATCGGCGTCGACCAGCATGCCGATTTAATAGAGCATGCCGGTTAATGTAGCTTTTACTGTATTTAAAATTAATACAAAAATGTTTTAATTGCTCCATGTTTAACATTCTTAATTTATTCCAGGAGTTAAAAGGTGTCAGCAGATAATGTGTTTGTTTTTGCATTTGCAGATGTAAAACAAGCTCTAATTCAATGGCAGGAGCGAATTGAATTTGCCCATAAGCTTTTAACGCTGCTAAATTCTTATAGTCCTCCAGAACTTAGAAATGCTTGCATTGGTAAGTTACTTTAATGCTCCTGTAGTTGGGAAGAATACTTACAGTATAGCTTGTGCACTAAAAATTAGGAAATTTATATATTATGTATATTTAATATTATGCATGTTAGAATTGGTATTATTAATTGTTATTAACATAATAGTTATTTTCTAAGAATGCTAGGCACCCTAATATTTCTGGAATAAAATTTAATGTTTAGCATTTATTAGGTATGCAGAATGTGTGGACAAACATTTAGTTTCTACTTGCAGTTGCTGTAATGATGTACGCAAATCAGGCATTCTTTTTGCATTGCCTCTTCCTCACATAACTTGTTTTCACAGTTAGGGGGCCTGATTCTCTTCTCACTAGTGCCAGTTTAAATCGTGAATAACTTAAATAAGTCAGTAATTTGTTCCAGTGTTAATGAGATCTGATTCAAGTTCAAGATCTATAATTTAGCATCCAAAGGATAACCGAATTCACATTACAGGAATCCCTCATTGTAAAGATTAGAGACTTGATTACTCTGAAAATTTCTTTGTCATGTTTATACCCCACTTTCTGAGAAATCCAACAAATAAACGGGAAACAAATCATTTTAGAAGTAAAAAAAGACCTCTGTTGTTTCCTGCTATGTCATTCATCATGGGGTACTTAACATGTAAGGACAGATGTTATACCAAAAACATCTGTCTGTCTGGATTAGCAGACCTCTTCTAAAAGGCTTTTTCTGATTTTTATTTTTATTTTTTTCCTTTTTCCTTTTTAAAGGGGTAACATCCAAATTTTTAACATGTTAGTGAAGGCCTAACACATTGTCCAAAGTCAGCCTATTTTTATGTAATTTTTATGCATTTTCCCCTTATTTTGAGTGCCCTTCTCATTGTCGTCCTGGCTGCTGCTGGTTGACATTTTCCAGGCGTCAAACCTGATATGGTAAAGAAGAAGCAAAGAGGGTAATTTTATTGAGCTTCTACTTCCTACAATCTGACACCCCTCTCATTGGTTGATAAGGGAGAACTGACCTAACACTGTGCAGGTTTTCTTCTAGTGAAAGAGGTGAAGGGAACCTTGATTTAATTCAGGTGGTTTCACTTTAAATATTGTTCACAATAAAGTCTACCTCCACATTGTGCACTAAGCAGAAATGATACTAAACAGCTCAGGGTTACAATTGCATGAGCCAGAATACATGCACAGTTATTTCTTAACCCTCAGAACATAACAGCAAAACTAACTTTTCATTTTTAGATGTCCTCAAGGAGCTTGTGCTTTTAAGTCCTCATGATTTCCTGCACACTCTGGTTCCATTTCTACAGCACAATCATTGTACATACCACCACAGTAATATCCCAAGTATGTATTTCCAGTTATTTTTCTACTCATTATTCGATACTCATTATTCTTGATCTTTGTGTGCATTGTTCATTTTAAATACTGATCTTTTAAATTTATTTCTGTGTTATCCTAACCTGCACTACAGTGTCTCTTGGACCTTATTTCCCATGTCGTGAAAATTTGAAATTAATAGGAGGAAAAAGCAATATTCGTCCTCCTCGTCCTGAACTTAATATGTGCCTCTTGCCTACAATGGTGGAAGCCAGCAAGGTATGTAAGCCTATGGATGTGATTTACATGTGATATAAGAATCCAGTGGCATCATATGTTTGCTTGGTCTTTGTAAACAAAGCATAATTCTTTTTGATGGTGTGCTGTCCAGTTATTCTGCTTTGTATGTTGAGATCAATTTATTTTTAATAGTGATATCTGTTGAAGCCTGTACCTCTTCATACACTCACAGCCACTATAGCCAAGGGAGAATGGGGTGGGACAGCCTCACCCATCACTCTGTTCCTTCCCATCACTCTGCTTGCAGTGTCCATATTTATGGCCCCATTCAGCACAGCTGTCCTTAAAATTGTTGATTGTACATTTGGAATTTGCATTCTTCATAAGTTTGCTTGCCATTAGCAAATTTTAAGAAAAATTTTATTAGACAGCTAGGTTCCCCTTCCATGAGGGTGGGGCACATAAAGGGTATGATCTGTATATCCCCCAACTTCTCAACTCCTGAACAGGCTACACTAAGAGACAGGTTCACTCCTCTGCAGGAGACCTATTCTTCTGCTTTCTGGTGCATGGTGGAGATTCCTGACTATTCACAGTGACCCACTGGGAATCTACTGGAGAATAAGGAGATGATTCCATTAGGAAACAGAAAAAGGCTAGGACTCAAAAGGACCCTCTTTCATAGCATCTTTCCTGGTGCCTCTTGCTTCATTCTGTTTCCCGACTGTAGTTTTCCTGGGGCATGAAAACCTTCACCCTATCTAGACCCCTCTCTCTCATCAAGCTTCTCCCTACCTGATACAAACTCAAATGGTGGAAAGTGAAGAAACTGAGAGAGAGGAAAATCATCACTCACTAGACAAAGAGCACCACAAATTCCACGTGGCTTGCTCTTTATTGCCCAAAGAGGTCATAAATCAATCTCTGGCCTTACTGGATTAATCAAAGGTCTCCCTAGGACCTGTTAAGGAGGTATTCAAATATTTTTTTTTCAGCCATAAATAATCCAGGAAAAATAAAATTAAACCCAGCAGCCTTGGGCAAGTTAACATTACCTATACGCATTGAAACCAAAAAACAGTCTGGCATACTTTTTTTGAGGTAGAAATTAATGGAGAGAAAATACTAGCTCCTAGGTAAGAGGTATGACTATTAGGGCTGTGTGAAGCTTCAGTAGCAGATCTGATTCGGAGGAGATTTGGACCAATTCAGTGGCCAAATCTGCGAATTGAATCAGGAGACCCATTAAAAGGTCCAAATTGAATCAGATGCCTTTGAATCAATTTGGAGAGATTCAGAGATCCGGCCATAGGCTATACTGCGTCCAGCGTCATCGAGAACTATGGCCAAATCTTCGAATCTGCCAGATCAAATCGGGACAGTGATTTGAATCACCGAATCAAATCACTATCCCTCCGAATCATCCGAATCCAAAGAAAATAGTTGCTGCTTTGCACAGACCTAATGAATATTTCTGCCTGCATTCAACTCCAAATATGTTAATCTCATAAGTAGACGAAGAGTTTACAGCAAGGACCACCCAAAACCATTGCCTTACGAGAAGGATTCTTAGAAAGTGGGTCTTTTGGATCAGAAAGTAAACACTTCTATAAATATGACTTCTTCTGGATAGGCTTTTAGATCTGCTAGAAAAACTGGAGGAATTAAATAACTTTATGGCTGAAAGCCAATCACTGCAAGGACATCACTCTAGGCCAGTGGTACTCAGCCTTGTTAAGACTCTAGGCCTCTCTTGGAAAATACTACCTCTTATCTTTCACTTATTTTAACAATGGAAAAATAATAGAGCAGTTTTTCTTTTGTGACGAGCTTAGACCACAACAGCAGCCCCAGGTCAGAATGTTTTTGACGCTGTAGATTCTTATTTGAAATCCCTGTGTTTATCTTGTAAATTGTGTGTAGGGGTTTGCACACCTTACAGTGCTAATATTGTGCAGTACCTGTGGCACCCTTAATAGGGTCTTACAATATAATTGGTTAAGCAGCAGTACATAAGCTCTGCACATTCTTATGGATACTACAGAAACTTTGCAGTCTTTGGGATTGTGTTCCAACTTCTCAAAAGCTTTACTACTATGAACATAAGTCCTGCACCCAGTATAACTTGCAGTAGTAACCATCAGAGCCCCTGAGGAAGAGGCAGAGTTCCACGGGCAGTCGCACATGGCTTAGACTGTCTGCCAAAATCTGGTTATGATGTGAATGTCAAGAGCCTAACCAGACTCCTTTGGACTTTTTTTTTTCTTACTTCACGTAAATCTTTTTTTTTTTTCCCAAGAGGTTTGGAATGAGATAACCTTGGATCAAAATGTCCTCAAAATAGAAAGGAAGCAAGATTAAATCTATTTTCAAACTGTTCCTGTCTCTTGAACCCCTACCCACTTCAGGGACCACCCTTTAAGAGACAAGAGATGGACTTTCTTTTGCCACTGGGAGCAGTAAAGTTCTCTCTGGAGCTCAGATGAAAAGGTTTATATTTCCCATTATTTCCTACTTCTCCAAAAGTAAAGGGAGCCACAGAGCTACCCTCAGCTTTTCAGTGTGTTCATTTGTGGTTTAAAATTCTGCACGATCATCTAATGCATTTCAGAGCTCACGGAGCACACATTTGTATCATACATCACACCAGTTTTCCTTTTTGGTCTCTGTAAGCTTGGTAGAGATCAGTATATCTGTCCAATGGATACCCTGTGAAGGCCTGCTGAGCAGAATCCCATATGTGGTTCTGTTTCCATCTAAGTGGCCCAGCAGTATTTATCTTTGACTATTTCAGGGCATGTCTAAACTGCAGGTTGTAGTATGATATGGACTGGCGGTGTAGGTCTGTGTGAAACAGCAGTGTTTCATTTAGACTTCCGTTTTGCCGTTTGGAAGGGACAGCGTTTCGTTTTGCTGTTTTGAAGCACTGTTCCATTTTGTTTCGTCAAAGCTATTTCAACACTGTTTCGACGTGTTTCGACTTTTTGTCCATGGGCTATAATGGGGAATAACGAAATGCCTATAGCTTTGTCATGTCTTGCCTGATTCGGATGAAAATTGCAGGGATGGTAGCCCCTTCTGAGGGCATGAAGCCTACCAAGTTTCAAGGAGATAGGTGCAGGGGGTTTTGTGAAACTGCACCTCAAACTGTTTAAAGCAAAACCAATATCACTTGCCAGCAGCAGCAGCCTGCTGTCATCCTGCACGCAGATCCGGGGGTCCACTTCCCCTGGAAGTAGTCTGGCACAGCCCCGCAGCCCTCCTGGGGGGCACAGGCCCCTGGGTCTGTGTGTGGGATGACAGGCTGCTGCTGTTGGCTGGGGCCAAGCATCAGCACTGGGTTTTTCCTGGTGCTTAGCACAGGCTGCACCAGGCAGACTGGTGCTGGTGCTGGCCCCAGCCAGCAGCAGCATGCTGTCATCCATATGCTCCAAGCCAGTGAGTGCAGAGCTTTAAAAAAAAAAAGCCCCACACTCACCAGCTGCAGCAGCAGCAATTGGAGCTCTCAGGGCACATGGCAGAGCCCCCCTGCACAACACGGGGCAGCAGGGATTGCCCTCCCCTCCTGCTCCCGCCTGGCACCCATGTGACAGCTATACCATCGTGCAGGTGCACCACAGCTTAGCAGGGCACCGCACACTGCCTGGGAGCTGGGGTGGCTCCACGTGTCAGCCAAAGCTCCCAGTTCAATTCCCTAGCTCTCTGATCACTTCCGCCAGCTCTTCCTGCGGGGCGCGGCCCCTGGACCTGCGTGCAGGGTTTCAGCAGGCTGCTGCTGCTGGCTGGAGAAATAGCCCAGAGCCGTCTCCATCCCCAGCTGGCTGCAGCAGCCTGCTGTCATCCTGCATCATCCGGGGGCCTGAGCCCCCCAGGAAGAGCTGGGAGAAAGATCGGGGAGCTGGGGAATTAAATTGGCAACTGAGGACATGTTCAGCTCCCTGTTCGATTTGCCAGCCCCTGGGTCCATTCTCCACCTCTCTGATTGTTCCCCCAGCTTCTCCCAGGCGACATGGGCCTCCAGATCTGTGCTCCAGGTTTCAGCAGGCTGCTGCTGCAGGCTGGGACCAGTGGCAGCACTGAGCAGGAGGAAAGCTGGGGAAATGATCAGAGAGCTGGGGGAAGCATTCAGAGAGCTGGGGAATCCAACCGGGAGCTAGATGTCAATATCAGAGAAGTCCTTCTCCCCTCTTTCCCCTCCCTCTTAGTTTGTTAGCAAATCGGCTTTGAAACTTGAAACATTTCAAAACTTTCTAAATGTTTTGAGTGCCCTTGTTTAGTTTCAAAGCTGTTTTAAAGCCTTTTGTTTCGTTTCAATTTCTCTGTTTCGAGCTCAAAACAAGTCAAAACAGCTTCAGAATGAAACACCCATCAACATTTGGTACAGCCCTAGTGGCCAACCCACAGCTTGTTACATGGATAGCTTGTCACTCCAGCCCCAGGCGCTCAATAAAGGGAGAAGCTGAAATAGAGGTAGAGGGCTCAGCCCTCCAATCTCACGAAGCAGAGCTGGAGGGTAGACGGGTGGTGCAAGAGGTGTCAGTTCTTACTGCCAAAAGCCAGGTTAACCCTTCCCTGTCCCTGCAGCCACTGCTAAATTTGGGGCTTTGATAATACACACCCAAGCTATGGTTATAAATTATTCCTCACTGAGTTGCATGGGGCTGCTGCTAGACAATATCTTACATGGGTATCTTTAAACTACGTTGCGATCTCCAGTGTGGGCATACCCCTTAATTTCAGCCATCCTGGACTGCTCGCTTGCTTTGAAGCAATCCAGTTTCAGCTCAGTTAGGGCACATTTAGCAGCAACTCCTGTGGAGATCACTTTTGAGTTTAGCATGATGTATTTTCAAACTTTAAGGTGGCAGTGAGGAATCAGTGGGCTAGAATGGCTCAGCTCAGGTCCAAGACAGGCCAGCACCAGGACCAGACTGCCATTGCTTCTTCCCACTGCCTGGCTGTGGCACAGTATGGGGATGCTCTGCACTGTGCATTGCAGTGCAAGCAATGTCCATGCCACCGAATACTGCCAAAGCCTCAGCTCTACGGGCTACCTCTAGTGGCTCTTTGGGCCATAGGTTGCCAACTAGAGTTAAGTATTTAAAACTTTGAGGGCCTTACTTCTCTGTTTCCATTAGTTAAGGAGTTTCCCCCCAGTCCTGGGACCTCAACATAGTTCTCACTAAATGACTGGAATCCCCTTTGAGCCTGTGGCAGTTTTCTACCAGTATCAATTGGCAATTATGACAGCCTTTCTGATAATTATTACTTCAGGAGATGGAAGGACAGAAACTCAATTCCCATACTCTTCCATTAGTTATATTCTGTAAAGGTAAGGTTTCCCCTAGGCTTCTTGCTGAATTCCTTCTTTCCCAGGTTTTAGAACAGCCTGCCCACTTTCCATTTCTTCCCCTAGAAGCTCATAATCCCCCACCAAGTGACATGAAGCTCCACATTTCAGGTATGATGAGAGCTTTAGCTGTTTGTTTAAACACAACAAATTAGTTCTCTCCTAGATTGTTCGTGACATTTGCAGAGAGGGTTCAAGGACAATCCTTACTCATTCAGAGGTTGCCCATAGTGTTTCAGATCATGTGAAGACCGACTGTGAGATCACTAGAAATGATCCTGCAGCCCATTGCAAAAGGACTAACGCAACCTCTACCGTTTGGTTAGTTAAAATACCAGTATCTGATATGTGTAGTGCTGCTGTCTGGAGCTCTGTGAACACACTGATCTTCTTTCCACAGGCTTTCAGATGGGAGGCAAAGTTTGATAGAGCTGTTCTATAGTTACTCCCCCAACTCCAATTGTGTGAAAACAAACAACCTAACCCAAATCACGGTGGAAGTTTGTGGTGCAGAGGTGCCTTTAATCTCGTTCTTTTTGCAGTGTGCCCCCTGCCCCCTCTTCCCTCCCCACCAAGTGGCTGAAATCAGCCATTCAGGGGGAGAGGGGTGGTGCAGCGAAAAGAGCAAAATTAAAGGCGCCACTGCACAACAAACTTCCACCGCAATTTAGGTAGGTCCCTACCAGCTTTGTAGTCAACTGGACTAGAACATGTAGACAGTCACTCAAAATTTAAAATAAATACTAAATAATTAAATTAAATTTAACATTTAAATATTTTGTTTTGTAAAACCAGATGTGACTTTAGGCTGAATTAAAACACCTTTGACAGTTTTGGTTTTAAAAGCTTATGTATAAAAATTACTCCTAAGAACGACAGTTTCAGATGGCTATTACTCTGGCTATTGATGTCGTATGCTGAAGAGTATACTGTAGCTGTCTATACATTAAACTGAAGTTACTTTATAAGTCTGTTCATGTTGAATCTGTTTTGAGTTAGACTTGGAAATTCTCTATGAACTTTCTGCATTGCAGAATGCTTTAGAAAAATTGGAATGTGCAGTAGGATTATTAAACTACATTTTAGGTAGGTTGGGTAGTTGCCTAGTTGTTTAGTTAGCTCACTTATGCTTAAACATTTATGAAGTCTTTTTAAACCTCCAGGGTAAAGATGATGTTTACGATCGTATGCTGCTAGACTACTTCTTTTCGTATCATCAGTTCATACATCTACTATGTCGAGTTGCAATCAACTGTGAAAAATTTACTGAAACTTTAGTAAAAATGAGTAAGTATTGAAAGTTAAGTAATAAATACTGCGTAAACGTACTGTTGTCATTAAGATTCTGTAATGGTAATTAGAGATAATTATACTCTTGCTTTTTAAATATAATTCAGTGTAATAATTTTATATAATGTATGTAGTACTTGTGAAATTTGCCTTAGTAATAATTTTGGAGACTGAAATTTTTTTTTTATCCATAGAACAGTAAAATATGCACAATACTAGCATAATCTAATCCACACCACTGCCATCTTCCAGGCCAATCTCAGAGAGATGAGATGCAATAAGTGATATTACTACTGGTCAGGTGGGGAATTTAATCTCCAAGCCCATTTAAAGGCCAGTGAAGTCAACATAACCTTTTCCCTTACCTCTGTGCTTTTGGATCAGGTCCTGAATGAAACCGCAGCTCCTCTTTTAACTGTCATTAAGGGTTTTCACTAGTACCAACTCTAACAACAGTTTCTGAGCTGTGAACGTTGCATCTATCCAAGAATGGCTAAGACCATCATTTCATTTTACTTAAGCAACCAGAAACCATTGTTGGTAGGCATTAGTGCTGTGACTTTACATCTGAGCCTGTTTTTAGCTAGTGACTTGGGACTTGACCACAGCTTCTACTTGAGTTTGTGACCAGTTAGTGAGTATGGCTTGTACCTGCACACATGGCAACTGCTTCACATCTGGAAGAGGTCTACACCAGCACCTGGCTGCCTTCCTTCTGTTTGGTCAGACTTTTTTTTTTTATCAGTGTACAAACAAAAGATTCTGCTAATTCTAACCGGTTCAGCTAATCCTCCTTTCTCCTTGCGCTCATTGTGGTGGGACATCCTTGCCTGAATAGCTTGATAAACTGCAGATCCTTTTATAGGACAGGTCTTCTGGAATAGCTATTCTGATTTTCCCAAACATAGTTAGACAATATGGTAGGTGTGCACACACACAAACGTGATTGTGCTGTCAGGAAATTCACCATGTAGACACAACCTAAACACTGTAATTTGTAATGAGATATGAACTGTGTCTTGTTAGAACATTTTGGATACTGTGGGGATGAGTTTTGAGAGGCAAGACTTCCTTGAACCATTGATAAGCTATTCTTTGTTCAAACCACCCATCTCTGCTTCTTCCACATACCTGATGAAGAATGTCTTATTTTGAAAACTTGTCCTGCTTTATCCCAACTACGTAGTTGATCCAATAAAAGGTATCATCCTAAGAAATCCTTGACTCTTGTATAGTTTCTTGAGCATAACAGCTGCAATAATACTATCACATTACCATCTTCCATATAGGATGTTTGGCGTTTAATATGGGATTTTTGAGCTATAAAGTTTATCAGGGGCATATATCTTCTCTCTTGAGCAGTTTGTCCCATAAATAGAGTTGTATTAAGTTTACCTAGATTACACTGGGGTTTAAGATAAAGTTTATTTCAAATCTGTCAGTTTTCATGCCATGTCATCTTTAAAAAAATATAAAACCTGATAAATTGTTGATGGTAAACATTAAAATTAAGAAAATGGTATTGAAGTAAAATGCTACATTTCCACTTACGTAAATACATAGACGTAGTCCTTCTTCAGTTGGTGGACATTGATTTTTTTTATATATATACAGAAATGGCAAATACAAATCTTTATGATAATAGGTTTTTATAACAACATACTCATTGCACTATAAAAACTTTGCAAACTATAGATCTTGGGTAATCATGTGTAATTGGTCAGGATGTAATTCTCTGAAGCGATATGATGCATCCAACCTATTTGTGTCAGTCAGTGATCCATTTTGTGTATTTCAGCATGTATTCAGTTTTGCACTCTCTCAAAATTCCAGGTGTCCTAGTTGCTTATGAAGGTTTACCGCTTCACCTTGCATTGTTTCCCAAACTGTGGACTGAACTATGCCAGACTCAGGTAAAGTTAAATAAGTTTGAGAACTAATTGAGAATATTTACAAGATATTTGTGAAAATTATGAGCTGTTCAAAGTTAATTGCTTTCAAACAGTAATTTATAAGGTTAATTAAAATTAAATTCAGAACACTGTTAAAATTTACTGGATGTTTCTTAGTTCATAATGGTAATGTAAAAAAAATTAACATAATGAATGTCACTGCTTGTATAATTTGCCTTTCATTTGAACAATCCAAGAAAAACTAGCCAGTGATAATCTGTCATCTTTGGTTCCAATTAATAGATTCATAAATTGTTAAGGCCTGGAAGGGACCTTGCAGGTCATCGGGTCCAGTCCCCCCACTCTAGGCAGGAAGACAACTGGGGTTAGGTGACCCCAGTGAGGTGATTGTCTTGGAAACCTCCAGGGTAGGTAACTGCACCACCTCTGGAGGGAGTTTATTCCAGTCTGGACACCCTGACTGAAGGAGCTTTTCCTGGTATTAAGCCTGAAGCAACCTTCGAGGAGTTTGTATCCATCTTCCCTGGGGGTGCCCTAGTGAACAGCTGTATGATGCTAGTTGATGCTACAGAAGCATCCATAAATAACATTACATACATGGAGAAATATTTGCAGTTCGGAGGTCTGTGTTCTCTTGCAATAGGGATTGCTTCCCCTGCCATTGAAATCCAAGTTCACTGTAATTGGACTGTACCCTAGTACACAAGAAAGTATAGTATACATATTTTGGTTTGATGGATCCCTCTGTTTAATAGAGTAGAACTGTTTTAACTTCCAGGTACCCCACCCAACAGTTTAAGGTAACAAGTGAAGATTATGTTAAATAGGAAGAGAAAGTAAGGAAATTGGAATATATGTATCTAAGGGTCCCTCTACATATGCAGATAAAGGCACAGTGGGATCTTCTGCATAAGCCACACAGTCATGCCTCCTGCCATGCCACACATGCCTAAGTTTGAATTTGGCCAGTGAGCACCTCTACTTCTATGTGAAAACAATCCCTAAAGTTTAAAAAAAAAAATTAAATCATCCTCAACTGAGACTTGTATAGATGTTATATGGCCAGGTTCTAAAACATAAAAATGTGGGAAATACTGACTATGCTAACACTAACAGCGTGGAAGCTGTCATATTTATTCAGAAATGTTTTCCTGGAGATTATGAACATAAAAACTGTTAAGTTTAACTAATATAATTTATGCTGAAGACCCCCTCCATTTGGCTCCTTTGTACAGCAAACCCCCACCAGCTCCATTCCCAGAGGATCCCTTGCACCTAAGCAAGAGAGGCAGTGTGTGTTTCACACACCGGGGGAGGTGGGTCATGTTTAAATACACAGGTCTCCACTCCCACACATGATAATCTCAATCAAAGAGCAGCTTTGGGACAATAACAACAAATACATTTCTAATTCTTTGATGCCAGTGAAAAACTTTCTGTATGAAGTAAAGTATGTTCTCGTCAGTCTCTTAGCAAATTCAATTAACTTTGCAGCAATGTTTTTTCAACATTTATTTTTCTATCCTCTTTAGTCCGCTATGTCAAAGAACTGTGTTAAGCTCCTGTGTGAAGATCCAGTTTTTGCAGAATATATAAAATGCATTCTAATGGATGAAAGGACCTTTCTTAACAATAATATTGTGTATACCTTCTTAACACACTTTCTTCTAAAGGTATGTCATATTTTAAGTGGTGTTTAAAGCTAGCAAGAATGCAGTGGTGTACATTGTATTAGTTTTGGATATTTATTTCACACTTCAAGCCTTTTTACAGCTCTAAAATAATTATGTTCTTTTACAGGTTCAGGGGCAGGTTTTTTCTGAAGCAAACTGTGCCAATTTAATCAATACTCTAATTACAAATTTAATAAATCAATATCAAAGTCTAGAATCAGATTTCAGCAGCCAGCGAGTTGAGATTTCCAAAGCAAGCTCTACTTTGAATGGGGTAAGTCTTACCTAAGCCTTCACAATAACAGTCTTTTAAATATAATCTGTTTACCTTGTATGGCAGAGCTTCTGTAGATTGTCTACAATGAAAGGAATCTATTTTGTGAATATCTTGACTGCCCCAATATGCATGTGTCCCCTCTTGCCAGTTGGTCAGAGACAACTGGAGATCTCTCTGAGGGTAACACTAAATCCAGGAGTGATGAACCAACTCTAGCATAGCCAACTCTGCTAGAATTTCTGACTCTGTTAAGGAAAATGGGCAGTCAGCTCTGGAGCACCGCTCTGAAGTTCTTTTATGTAGTTTTAGTTCTTTTGCTACCTGTTTTTTTTTATTGTTCCACCTTTGTTCTCTGTCTGGGCTGGTATGCTGGCACAAGGGGAATTGTCTCTCTGAGACTAGAAATAGGCGTTGCCAGTTGAAGCGGATCAGTGAAACACATGTCGCTTGTTGTCTTGACTGTTAATGCTGTGGGGAAGTATGTTCTCCAGGGAATTCCTGCACACCCCTAGAATTCCCACGCAGGATCAGGTCTCTCAAGCCTTGGGAGCACCTGCCCAGCTTTCCCAGCCTACCAAGATGCAGCTCTGGGATGCATCCTCAGGGCTGTGTGTCAGTAAGCAGGGAAACCCCAGCTTTGCCTTCTTACAGAGACTGGCCCTGGAGGTCTCGTGGGGAGGGTCCCCCTCAGCAGGAAAAGCTGAGCAGGCAGTCCCAGGGCTGGAGGGGCCCAACCCTGTGCAGGAATTGCTGTGGTGGGTGCACAGGATGAAGCTTCTCAAGTCCCTGGAGCCACCTGTCTAGGGTGGCTGGAGAGCACAGGCAGCTCTGAGCTGCCCATGCTATAGTTTCATAATATAAACAGACCTTCCACTGCTAAATAACAGCACAAATCGATATCACCTTCATCACCACCACTGTTTGTGGTATGACAAGGGGCACAGACATCTGTTTGCTTGACCTTTGTGCCCTGCCACCCCAATACAATACCTTTTGGTTATTTCTCAATGCAGGTGCTAGGTAGTCAAATGACAAAAAAATACAGAATTAAGAAAACCTAGGAAACATCTCCTTATTCCTCCTTGGACAAGAATTCCAAGGGCTGGATTTCAGGGCACACCCTTTGCCCTGTGCTGCTTTGGCACAATGGTAAAAACAATTTCTTCAAGTCACTGGCTTGGAACAGCTCATAGGACAAAACTGTAAAAATGGCAACGGATATGTTAACCAAGAGCTTTTTCACACCCTCCTTTCCTCCTGCTGCCTCCTAAATCCAACCAGTCTGCAAATAATAGTTGTGATGAAAACCATCTTCCACAGACAAATGTTTCAACAGGCAAGCCATACACTTATCTAAATTACTAAAGAGCCACCCCTATTTGAAAGAAATCCCCAAGACTGACGTTGCAGAAGCTATAGTTGAAGGGAAACCTTTGTCAATGCATTTGCCAATTTTTCCAGAGATTGACACAACAGAAAAACATTTTACTGACGCAAATGATCTGGCTTCATGCACTGAGGTTAAAAACTTGTTCCTGTAGAGGCTTTCTTTAAAAAACAACACCCTCTACTTAAATAAAAATTAACATAAATACAGTCTGTGTTTGTACCTTAGTGATCAAATATATCCATCTTGTAGATAAAATAGTATTCCTGGAGTATCTGTATAAGTGGATCCTGCATGGTTGTGTATGTGCCCCTTCTCAGGGGTTTACACAGCTTTCAGCATCAGTGTCCAGAGGGAGTCACATGTGTGGTCTGCACACCTGTGTACTTACCCTCCACAGGGGAGAATGACCCCCACTGGCAGACAGTGAGTGCCCTTTATTTTGTTACTGTAACTTGTTACCATAAATATTTAATATATTGAATAGTGCAGGGGTTAGCAACCCCCGACAAGCGTATCAGAGTGCGCCATGGGAAGGAGTTTTACTTGGCATGTGTGCCTCAGGGTGGATGGCAGGGAAGGGGCTCAGGCTGCACTGCCACAACAAAGAGCTAGCCCCTTCCGGCTCCCCCGCCATCTGTCCAGAGGCAGGTGTGCACCAGGACCCAGCAACAAGCTGGGTTGGGGCTCTACAGACTTTGGTGCAGCTGCTTGCAGCCTCTCTTCTGCCTGCCGTGAGCAGCCTAGGCTCTGGGGCAGGGGCCTGCCCAGCTGGGAGGCTACAAGCAGCTACACCAAGATCTGCAGTGCCCTATCCCAGCTCATTGCCAGCTGCTGGTGCACGCCTGCCTCTGGGCAAGTGGCAGGGGAGCCAGAAGAGGCCCAATCCTTGTTGTGGCAGTGCAACGCCAGGCCATTCCCTGCCATCTATCCTGAGGTGTGTGTGCACCTGCTGCTGGCAACAAGCCAGGCCAGGGCTCCATGGACCCTGGTGCAGCTGCTTGTGGCATCCTGGCTGCCTGCCACAGTTGGCCTAGGCTCTGGGTAGGCCTCTGCCAGCCACCACAGAGCCTGGGCTGCTCACAGCAGGTGGCAGGGATGCTGTAAGCAGCGGGACTGGGGTACACGGAGTCCTGGCCTAGCTTGTTGCTGGTGGCGGGTGCACATGCGCCTCAGGGTGGATGGCAGGTAAGGGGCCTGAGCACTACCACAACAAGGTTTGGGCCCTGTCATCCACCCCTGGCATGTCAACATCTTCCAAATAGAGGTTTGTGAGTGTTTTTGGCACTCTGCCCAAAATCATTGCCAACCCCTGGGATAGTGCTTCTTTTCAGCCTATTGGCGTTCCTCTCCAAAAAAAGCAAACAAAAACCCCAAACTTGTATTTTACAAAGTTTAGAATAGAGTAGTTCATGTTTGGGCTCTTCAGCGTCATGGTTTAGAAATCTATAGGTTCTGAGACCATGTCATTGTGGGGAGATAATTCCCCTAACCGGTGGCCATAATAGTATGTGCCTTCACTGTTTAGGGGAGAGTCACGTACCATCCAAGTGTATGATCTGCTAGTTATTCAGGAAGCACAAACAGCGGAGAGAGTGCCATCAGAAGCTCTGCCTCGTGGTAAAGTTGTGGACAGCATTTAACTCAGAGGCTTAAACAAAAAAATGAATTTCCAACCTCTTCAGCTAAAATTCAGAATGCAAGTGCCCTGGTGTTCAGGAAGGGTCTCTCTTTAACACGATAGACTGAAATGATCTTACTCAGCAACAAGGCTGTATCACAGTCCCTGGCAGCACAGCCAGTGACAAGGTTGCCTGCAGAAAACAAGAACATACTTAAAATTTACCACTTCAACACTGGTCTTTAGTCTTGGTTTTAAAGAAAAGACTGAGACGCTCTCAAGACATTCATGTAAATTGGTGCCAGTTTGACCATGATGCAGCATGTGTCAATATCACAATATCACAATATCTCTTAGTACCATTTAGCATGAGCATGAGCATGATACCTGCTAGAGCTGTGATATTGGCAGCGAAAGAATCTTCAATGCTGAATTTCTTAGTACTGCAACCAGCTGTGGTGTGTGACTGCTTTTTGCTCAGCACTGGACTTCCTCACACCTGGAGCTATAGGCATTGCAAGCAGTAGCATAAAATTGAGCACTGCCATCTACTGCCCTGCAGAGTTGAGTGATTCCAGAGTTAAAATCTTTCCAGTGTGATGTATTTCATGTCACTGGTACATCTAAAGTTCTTGTGCTTTGTGAGCCTCACATATATTTTATAAACATTTCTTGTGGCCTTTTTATCCTGAAAAATCCATCCCGTCTGTGTGGCACATAGAGCACACAGAACATTTCTAGGATCAGTGTTTTTTTCTTTAGCACATAGTTCTTCTAGCAGAGTTATTTTCCTAGACCACCTACTGCCTCTTCTGGATGAGCTAAGAGAAAGAACTAGCACAGAAGGTATTCCACATACTTCTTGGGTGTCTTCTCTTTGGGCTAATGTGCCATATCTCAAACTATTTAGGTCAGTAGTCTCTAACCCGTGGTTTACAGACCCCCAGATATTGTTTATGGCAACAGAAAGCTTTGTTTTCCACAGATGCATGTTTCTTCAAGTAGAAAGAGAGAGCAAGGTATGATGTGGCCTGCAGTAGATTACTTGCTGGTCCATGGCCAACAACAGAGAGCAAAGACTGAGGACCACTGATCTAGGCTGTGACTCATACGTCCCTGGAGATCTGGGATAAACCTCTGGTATTGTCTCTGATCATTCCTGTAAAGGAGTGGGGGAGGAGAGTTTAAAATCGTGACGGTCCATCTCTACTAATACATTTTTTCTGCTAGGTTGAGTTTGCAGACCTCATTTGTGAGGAAGACAGGGGGAAGTCGAACAGTTATTTACTTTACAATAACTGGCTCCTAGAGGTCTTTTGTATATGTGCAGTAGTATTCAAAAAGCTTCCCCTAGCAGTGTTTGTTCGTGAAAACTGCATGAACACCTGTGCAGAGAAGTCGCTTGCAAGCCATGAGTATTCATCCACATGTACAAACATCTCACAAACAGTTACTGTAGAATCAGGTAATTGTTTATTGGGGTGTTTTTATTCCTTAACCACAGCCTGCAAACAGAAGTTACTTCTGAGAATCAAACTAGTTTATTTCCTTTCCATGTATCATCAGTATTAAACACCAACTTGGACTTTGCTGCTCTTTTAGGTTTGCACAGGTGAAACTGACTCACTAAATAAGAAAGCAAGACATTTCACATAGTCTGTTTTCAGAGTAGAACCTAGGTAGGGTTCATAGTTTCACAGTAAGTAGGGTAAGAAGGGACCTGAGCAGATCATCAAGTCCGACCCCCTGCCATGGCAGGAAAGAATGCTGGGGTCAAATGACCCCGGCTAGGTGTCTATCTAGCCTCCTTTTAAAGACCCCCAGGGTAGGAGCGAGCACCGCTTCCCTTGGAAGTTGGTTCTAGCTCCTAGCTGCCCTGACTGAAGTAGCGCCTTCTGATGTCTAGCCTGAACCTACTCTCAGTCAACTTATGGCCGTTGTTCCTTGTTACTCCCGGTAGTGCTCAGGGGAACAGGGACTCTCCCATTGCCTGCTGGTCTCCCTTGGCCAGTTTATAGATGGCCACCAGATCCCCTCTCAGCCTTCTCTTGTCGAGGCTGAACAGGTTCAGGTCTCGTAGCCTCTCCTCATAGGGCCTGCCCTGCTGTCCCCTGATCATGCTAGTGGCCCTCCTCTGGACCCTTCGATGCTGGCCACATCCCTCCTGAAGTGCGGCGCCCAGAACTGGATGCAGTACTCCAGGTGCGGCCTGACCAACGTCGCATAGAGGGGGAGGATCACCTCCTTGGACCTGCTCGTGATGCATCTATGGATGCATGACAAGGTGCGGTTAGCCTTCCTGACTGCATCCCCACATTGGTGGCCCATGTTCTTCTTGGAGTCTATAATGACTCCAAGCTCCTTTTCTGACTCTGTGCTGACGAGAATGGAGTTCCCCAGCCTGTAGGTATGCTGCTGGTTCTTTCTCCCTAGGTGCAGTACCTTGCACTTGTCAGTATTGAATCTCATCTTATTCTCATCTGCCCACCCCTGTAACTTGTCCAGATCCAGTTGCAGCCTGTCCCTCTCTTCTGATGTGCCCACTTCTCCCCACGTCTTAGTGTCATCTGCGAATTTGAACAAGGTGCTTTTCACCCCCTCGTCCAAATTGCTGATGAAGATGTTGAACAGTGCGGGCCCAAGGACCGAACCCTGGGGAACCCCATTGCCCGCATCACTCCAGGTTGAAAATGGCGTATCCACCACCACTCCCTGGGTGCGGCCCTCCAGCCAATTGGCGACCCATCTGACTGTGTAGGCCTCGACACCACAATCTCCTAATCTTTTAATGAGAACGGGGTGAGAGACAGTGTTGAAGGCCTTCCTAAAGTTCAGAAAGACTATGTCCACTGCGACACCTGTGTCCAAGTATTTTGTGTCCTAGTCATAGAAGGCCACCAGGTTGGTCTGACAGGACCTGCCTCTAATGAACAGGTTGCCCCTGAGCATAACCTCCCCTTCTGGTCCCTCGCAGATGTGCACCTGGTTAATTTTCTCAAAGAGCTTCCCCAGGACCAACGTAAGACTAACAGGCCTATAATTTCCTGGGTCCTCCTTCCTTCCCTTTTCTGAAAATGGGGACCACATTGGCCCTTTTCCAGTCCTCTGGCACCTCGCCAGAGCACCACAAGTGCTCTTAAAGCTGAGCCAGGGATCCCGCAATGACCTCTGCCAATTCCCTCAGCACTCGGGTGGAGAGTGCTCCTATTGCCACCTATTGCTAAAGTCCCTTGTACAAGGTCATGAAGGCCAAGTTGAAAATAAAAAATCTAGGATATTGCTTAATATTCGTTTTCCCTCAGAAGAAGCCCACACACAATATATTGAATATTCAATAAAAAATCTCATTCCATTTTTCTAAGTAAACCTATTCCAACAAGAAAGTGTGTGTGTGTGTGTGTGTGTGTGTGTGTAATATAGCACCATTGCAGAAGAGGTCAATGACACTGTTTAATTAATGATGATGTAGATCATTGATATTAGGTCTTGATTTTGCTGAATTTTATATGAGGAGTAAAATGTAATCTGGCTGGCACACAATTTGATATCTTCTGATGCATCTCTTAGTGTCAGGATCTAGAATTGAGAGCCCAGGTTCAAGAAGTAGTCTAGAGACAGAAGGTGAGGCAAGCTTTCCAGCATTCTCTTTTGCAAAGTACACTAAGAGCAAAGAGTGGATGGATATATAGTAACATACAACCTGTGTTCCTGGGTTTCCCATGTTCATGTTGGCTTGTGTGTGTTTATTCATTTTACAGAACTAATGCAAAAGACAATGGGATTGAGCATGATGAGGTCCAAACCAAACGCACAACTTAAATTTGTCAGTAGGACCTTGTTTACATTAAGGGCATTGCTAATACTCTTAGGAGATTTCCAGAGTATGCAAATTTAGGAATTTGTTCCTTTGGAAGCACAAAAGGTTCAGATCCTCTGGTAACATTTTTGCTAATTGTCAAAGAAATCTGTGTGTGCAAAGGATCAACCTTAAAATAAGAATCTGAAGTGTTTGCTAACCATGTTTCTGTGCTTTTGTTTTCCATAGGACCTTCGCGCACTTGCGTTGCTGCTCTCTGTGCATACTCCTAAACAGCTGAATTCAGCCCTGATTCCCACATTACAAGAGCTGCTAAATAAATGTAGGGCTTGTCAACAACAAAGAAATTCATTACAAGAGCAAGAAGCCAAAGAAAGAAAAACTAAAGGTTTGCTTTGGTGTCATCTTCAGCTCCTTCTCTTTTACTTGATATATCCATGCTGTCTGTTCTTGCTTTGTAACATCACTAACAAGACCCTGATCCCTGCCTTGGAAATTTCCCAATAAGACTAACAGTACCTTCTTTGTAGCTTAAACTCCTTTGTTGCATAATACCAGACTCTTGCCTTGTACCTTTATAGATGATTTAAAATACTTTTGCTAAATTCTCCCTTGATTACTGCTCTTACTATACCATTCCCTGTACTGGGGTCTCTATGGATTTCACATTCCCTAGCACAAAACTGAAACCTTGTCTGCACCTTCAAAGTGATCTGCCTACATGTTGAAACATCCTCTTCTGCTTCTGTCCTGATACCATATGCCAGGGCTGTCCAACCTGCAGCCTGTAAGGGGTTTATTCGCAGACCCTGGACCCCCCCCCACTTAGGCCACTGCTTCTCTCATCAGTCCAGTTGCTGCTACAACTGGGATTTCCAGGCTCCCTCTCCCTTCTCTGGTTTTCACTTCCTGCCCCTGCACAGGGTGACATGGCAGCTTGCAGTGTCAGACGAGCTGCAGCCAAGAAGGTGGAGAGGTACCTACCCACACAGTGCAGCAGTGGGAGGGAGCCACATGCCCATGCAGTGCTGGGGTAGGTTGCAGCCAGGGAGGTGATGAGGGGAATGCCATTGCCTCAGCTGTTGCGACCCTGCTGATGCAGCCCCTGCCACTGGGAAGCTGGATGGCCTTGCCTAATGCTAATTCCCCTGCTTTTTAAGTTATTGTTGTGTCTTTTTCCAATGTCATTTCCATGCCTGAAATAACTTGCTTAGAATGGTGCCTTTGTCTCCTTTTCAAAATCGCCCATGAATGCCTCTCCTTTGTGTTAGACTTCTAGTACTAACTGACTAATTAATATACTGAAATAAGACAAATTACATAAACTAACCTGACAAGTATGTCATGCAATAAATAACCTGCTGAGGCTGTATTATGTAGTTGTTACTGGTTTGTTTTTATCTTTCTGACTCCTTTCATTTCTGCCTCTTGCCATATGTAAACTAGATAATAGAGAAGCAGCCCAGTACAATATCTGTACAGTGTCATCCAAACTAATAATTTTGTACACTTAGTAGTAGTATACGTTTTCTATCCTTAACGCTTGGGATGAAATTCTGGCTGTATTGAAGTTGGGAAGAATTTTGCCAGTGGCCTCAGTGGAGACCACAATTTACCCATAGACTAGAAGTATTTAATTTAGTGTAATAGGGGAAACTTTTTGAAATCTGAATATAATAAAGAAGCATTTTTAATTAAAACTAATATAAAAATAATATAGAAAATATATTGCCCTCTTAACACTAGAGCTTTGAGTCTTGATTTCAACTGCAGACATTATATACATAGATTAGAGGTGTGCAAAGCGGGCCGTATTCGATTTGTTGATTTGGATCACTGTCCCAATTCGAGTCGGCGGAATCTGAATCTGAAGATTCGATGATTCGGAGAATCAGCGATTTGGCCATAGACACAGCTTTAAATGTTTTTTCTACATTCCTCAAGGTACCAGGTGCATCTCATGAACACTGAGACGGTGGGGTGGATGGAGTGTCCCATAGGAGCGTGGGGGGTCTGCCGCACGGCAGTCGGCCATGGGTGGACCGCGAGTGTCCCCCAGACCCAGAAGCCACCAGTTGCCCAGCCGGGGGTGGGGGGTCCCCTGCACACTCCGTAGCGGACCCGGAAGTGGACCAGAAGTTTCTGGTCCACTTCTGGGTCCGCCCCCGAGCACACTGGGGACCCCATCGTGCTCCCATGGGACACTCCATCTACCCCAGCATCTCAACATTCAGGAGCTGTTTGGTACCTTGAGGTATGTAGAAAAAACATTTAAAGAAGTGTCTATGTCCGAATCATTGAATATCTCAGAATCGATTCGGAGGGTTCCGATATGATTCGAAGAGATTAAAGGATCTCCTGATTCAATTCAAATTTGAAGATTCGGCCGCTGAATCGGGCCGAATCTCCGCCAAATCGAATCGGCAACTGAAGCTTCGCACAGCCCTAACGTACGTATACACTAGCAAATTGCCCATCAAGGATGATAGGAGGAGGCTGGAGGGGATGGAGTCCCACATGCAGCCCCATGCTTCCTTCCCCCTCCCCCACTTCGGTCTGACCCTGCACTCCCCCCCTCCAGCCCCTTTGGTCCAACCCCACCCCACCCCCTGCCACTTTGGTCTGACTCTGCTCCCCCCCACACCCTCCCGCTGCTCCTGTCTGACTCCACTCCCCCTTCTCCCTGCCACTTCAGGCCCATCTGGTCCATGTCCGCCTGCCTCCCTGCTTCCCTCCCTCTGTTGTTGCCCACCGTCTTCCCCTCCCTGCCAGTTGTTCTGGGGAGGTGTCTGAACCAAGTGGCAGGGGGATACCGCCACTGTGATGCCCCCCTTCACCCTCAGGCAGGGAGGTGGTGGGGAAGCCCTTCTCCCTGCTCAGATGGCTGGGGTGTGTACCCCACCACCAAACTTCCCCAGCAGAAGTGCAGGCTTGAGCCCAGACCACCCAGCCAATTGCTGCCTGCCCTCTCGGCTGTGCGTGCACAGATGGCCAGAAGCATTATGGACAGGGAGACGCACAGACAGACAAACTAAGCCTTTTATTATATTAGAATATATATATTATACACACACGAATATATAGAAATGGAATCTTGAGTAGGCAGTCATAGTTAATGAACTTCTCATAGTAATGAGCCTCTGAAGAAATAGCCTTCTAGTAACCCATTATGTTTGCTTCCATATAAAAAAGTTTTTGAAGATGAAAAATGTAAAATGCAGAAGCTTAACGCTAAATATAAATGTTTAAAAAAAAAAAAAGATCCCCAAGAAAAGGTACTGCAGAGCAAAATGGTATTTTGGTTTTACAGATGATGAAGGAGCTACTCCTGTAAAAAGAAGACGGGTCAGCAGCGATGAGGAACACACTGTAGACAGCTGCATCAGTGATATGAAAACTGAACCACGGGAGGCATTGACCCCAACAAGCACTTCAGATAATGAGACAAGAGACTCTTCAATCATTGATCCCGGCACTGAACAAGATCTTCCTTCCCCGGAAAACAGTTCTGTTAAGGAGTTCAGAATGGAAGTTCCATCTTCATTTTCAGAAGACATAATGTTAACCACCAGGTCGCAACACACAGAAGAGCAGTCAGGCAATGGTAAATTTGAAGAATGCAAAGAGTTTAAAGACTTGCAGAGTTCCAAGGATTCCAGTGCAGCTGAGGATGACTCTGAATTTCCTTCTACATCAATTTCAGCAGTTTTATCTGACCTAGCAGATTTGAGAAGCTGTGATGGTCAAGCCTTACCATCCCAGGACCCTGAAACTAGTTTATCAATTGGTTGTGGCCATTCCAGAGGACTTTTTAGTCACATGCAGCAGCATGACATTTTAGACATCCTGTGTAGGACCATTGAGTCTACGATTCATGTGGTCACAAGGATATCTGGAAAAGGAAACCAAGCTGCTTCTTGACATTAGATGGAGCATGTCTGCTTTTAAGTCTTTTTTTCAAAAAATGCTGTTTGTATAAGTTTTGCTTATTTCTGTTTTGTGCTTCAGTTTGTCCAGTGCTCTCTGCTTGAATGGCAAGATAGATTTATATGCTTAATTCTTGGTCAGGCAGAACTCCAGATTAAAAAACTTTTTGCATCTACCATACACTTTCTTAAAGGGCAATCAAATAATGGATATGTTTTATGTAATTAAGAGTTCACTGTAGTGGCTTTCATTTAATATGGCTGTCTGGGAGAACAGGGCTTCCTTGCTCTGTATGATGTAATTTAAACTTATGGCATTTTTACTGTGTATAATATGGTGTCCTCTGTGCCAGTTTTGTACCTTATAATAGAGGCAGATTGCCTCAGATCGCTGTGGTTCTTATTATCAAAATTAAGTTTACTTGTATACTAAACAACCACAAGAAATTTGATTCTGTAAAGAATCCTCTTTAGCTGTGGCCTGGCAGTATATATATGGTGCTTTATTTAACAGAATACCTGTGGAGGAAATAAAGCACACTTGATGTAAAATTAATTGTTTTATTTTTATTGACATGACCGATTGCTATTCTGTGCACTTCATTAAACTGATTGTGATGACTTTTAATTTGTTGATATATATTGCTTCAGTCTTTAGATTTCTCACCAAAGACAACTTGAAAACTGAAAACAGATGCTGACTAAGAAATGCTTCTCAGATGCATTCCAGGATGTGTAAACCTCTCTGTCCTGTCCTATTTTTGTCTTACGTGCATGAACTTTACACTTTTACAATTAAGTAAAGCTTATTATCGCATTTCAACAATTTAAAAGCATAAAATGTGACAAGAATCTAACCAAACCTTTTATTTTTTTTCTTAATAATACTCTGTCAGTTTGTGCCTGTACTCCATTGTAGCTCCCTCTTCTCCCTGATATTTCCTGTCCCCTGCTATTTCCTTTGGCTCCTTCCATCTCATTTTGTTCCCTCGCTTTCCCTGGCAACTCATCTCTCTTCCTCCTCCCTCCCCTCCATCTCCTTGTTGCATTCTACTATGTTCATCCATTTCCATTTCCACTTTGAGCCTTATTCTCTTCCTTTTCCAGTCTCCATTTTTCAATGGACTCCCCAGCACATCCCCTCATTCCTACTGTAACATCCCCACCTTCCCCAAAAATGTCTGTCTTTTTTTACAGTAGAATAACTGGAGAGGGAGGCCAGGGGAGCCCAACTGAGGCAGCAGTCCCTGGGTGTTGCCTTTTGGGAAGGAGGGGTGGGCACACAAAAATAGTCACTGCAAAAGCAGTTGGCCTTACTATCGCCATCAGCACTACAGCAACCAGCACAACCCCGTGCATAGTAGTGACCCCGGGCATAGGGCTGCCCTTCTGCACCTCTGCTTATTCACACTTGTCTGAATTTTGGTTTTACTCATCAGCATTTGCCATGTTTTCAGTATCATGCTGTCTCTTCTTGTGCCCAATTTCTTTCACAGAGTGATTGTGTGATCTGAAATCTCTTCTTATCTGCTCTCAATAAGTTTTTTCTTTCATTCCCTTCAATGAACTCTGTGATTTCTGCCTTTAACTGTAAACTGTAACTCCTTTTTCCTCTCACCTCTTACACCATTTCTAATCCTCAGTCTTGATCCTTCTCCTGGCATTTGCTACCTGTATACTGCTTGTGTGGTGCTCAGTCTTTCTCGAAAAAGTCTTGTCATTATTCTAAGCGTATTCACAGATAGATTCATAGACATTAGGGCTGGAAGGGACCTCGGAATCATTTAACGTAATCTTCATTGTTGCCCTTTTAAAAATAACTTTACTTATCCTCCCTAATCAACTTCTTCCATAGATTTTAGTGCTAGGGAAACCATAATGATCATCTAGTTTGAACTCCTACATAACATGTCAGGATTTTACTGATAAATTTTTCCACTCATCCTGTTAATTTTTGTTTGAGATAAAGCATGTTTAGAAAGACATCCCATCCTGATTTTAAAATGTTGAATGATGGAGAGGTGAGTTCCCAGGTGAGTTGTTCCAGTGGTTAATTATATATTTTTTTTAATTGCATCTTATTTAAATTTGTTATTTTAACTATCTCTTTTCTTACTTCCAGCCATTGTGTCTTATTATGCCTTTGCTGAAGTGAAGTTCCTTTTGCTATCAGAGAAGTCCTTCCCACAGATTTCCTGATCAAGTAACCTGTAATCTTTTAACTTTGTCTTTAATAAATAGGTGGAGTTCCTTCAAGCTCACTGCACAACAGATTTTCCCATTTTCCTTGTTCTTTCTCTGCACTGTTTTTCAATATCTTTCTTGAAATGTTGGGAGTGAAAATAGACACAGTATTCCAGTAATAAATCTCATCAGTGAGTTATACAGAATCAACAGCCTCTCTCTCCTCTTAACTTTTCCAAGGTTCACAGAAGTCATTTTGTCTATGTCATCACACTGTAAGCTCATGTTCAGTTAATCCCTAATCAGGACATTTAAATATTTTTCAAAATAACTTTTCCCGAACACATTTCCCTCTCCTGTGTTTATCTTCTGATCAGTCCTTACATTATCTGTAAACTTTAACAGGTCTGCTTTTAGATTTTATTTCAGATTATTGATAAGAACATAAAACAGGTTTATTTTGAGGTTTCTTTTTTTGGGGGGGGGTAAGTCAAACATCCTGAGGCGCTAAGTCAGATGCGTTACATAAGTTCAGGTATATGAGTCATCAGCAGTTACCTTTTGTAAAATAAAATTTCAATTTCTAAAAAAATTAAAATTCTTTGGATTTATAAGACCACATTTCTGTAAATCCATGTTGACTGGTATTATTCCTATCCTTTATCTCTTTCTGTCTGAGTGTTGTATCAGCTGTTCCATCATTTTGTCCATGAATCATTTCAGGCTGGACATAAGGAAGAACTTCTTTACTGTCTGAGCCCCCAAGGTTTGGAATAGACTGCTGCCGGAAGTGGTGCAAGCACGCACTTTGAATGCCTTCAAGGGACATTCGGATGTTTATCTTGCTGGGATCCTATGATCCCTGCTGACTTCCTTCCCCTGGGGATCTTCCGGGGTCCCTTCCAGCCCTAATGTCTATGAATCATGTCAGACTAATGATTTTGTCTCTCTTAACTTGTGCCATCAGTGGCCCGCTCAACCAAAATTATCTTTAATTATCCCCCTTAGCCCATGGGCCAGATCCGGCCAGCAGCGGACTCCATTTCCCAGCAAACCCCTGCCTGCGTGGCAGGGACCAGTTTCCATGGGGACCCCAGGAGTAGCTGCACTGTGATAGTGTGGGGCCGGGGTTTCCGTGGAGAACACTGGCCCCAGCAGCGCTAGCAGGCAGCAGTGGTGTCAGCCTCTTCCTAGTCAGGGGAGCTATGAGGGGAGTGTGCTGTGGGTGGAGCAGAGCAGGCTCAGCTGCTGCTGCCTGTGCAAGATGGGCAGTAGTGGCAGTGCAACTGGGAGGGGGGCTATGGGAAATTTTGGGGTGGCTATAGCCCCCCAACAAGCACCTTAGAGCCACTTCTGCTGGCAGGGGTACTTATCAGGGCACAGAGCTGCTCCAGAGCCTGGCTGGGATCTTGCAGTGGTGACAGCACAATCCAGAGCCAGGACAGAGCCGTAATTTGTACCCTGCATGCCCTGGGCAGGGGCGTGCAGGCTGCAGATTGCGGCTCTGCCCTAGCTGCAGACCACACCGTCATGGTTGCAAGATCCCAGCCAGGCTGTGTGCCCTGCCAGCACTGCTGGGGCTGGCTTCCATGGAAACCCTGGCCTCGTGCTATTACAGCGTGGCTGCTGTTGGAGTCTCCATGGAAACTGGCCCCAGCCACGGAGTATGGCCATCCGCCAGGTCTGCCATTTTGCCCGCCCCTGCCTTAGGCCCTTGGCAGACACTGCATTTATTGCCTGATTGACACACTGCGTGTATGTTTCTGTGTCTAGTATGTAGAACATTTCTTGGGGTAGTTTGTATCATACTTTAATTTGAATCTGTGGCATAAAGGTGCCCAGGAGTGTGAGACTGGGCATCTGCTCAATGTGTGTAGGTATGTTGTCCAAGGCAAAGATGGCTGTGTCCTAGACCCTAGGAGCTGCCTCTGGGTCCAGTTTCCCAATGCTAGGCCACCCTGCATGCCTTTAAAAGTCAATTCACACAAGGATCCCATCATTGGGAAGCAGTTCCCTGATATTGAGCTGTCTGTACTCCAAGTTGAAAGGGTGCCTCAGGAAGAATGGCATCATGGGCTGGTCCCTGGAGCTGTATTTCTTGCAGAGCCCTTTGGAGGTCTGGACACATGAGGAGCCCAGGACCAGAGACCCAGTCCCAGGCTACTCGCACGATGGCAGTCGTGCAGTTTGGATCTGATGAGTTTTATCCTGGATCCCAAAAATTGCACGTACTTCTGGCATGGCAGGATGTGCAAGTTTTTGGTGATCTGGAATAAAATTGATCAGATTTTAGTCATCTGATTAAACCAGCATCTGCCAGGGCTCTTAAACTGCCTTCCTTTCTTCCTTGCCCACCTGCTCATGCTTGTTTGTACAAGAGTTTTCTAATTCTTTCAAACCAAAATTAATATCTGCAAGAAATTCTCTCTCCTGCTCCTTACTCTTCCTCCATGATCCGTAGCTGTTTACTTTACTCTTTTTCTGTCCTGCCTCACATCTCCCATAAACCCAGATTTCTTTTATATTCCTTCTTCCCCCACCTCACCCCAAACTGTGAGTACTTTTGTATAGCTTGTTTTTCTCCAGCTTCAGGTGACCTATATCATCCCCCCTCTACCTTAAAAAATTTACCTTTGACTCAAATGGCTTCCCCTATATCCTCCCTCTCATCTCCAAAGGCATGTGTTGATACTTTTTGGCATGTTGTCTGCAGTCCCCTTGGTTCTGGCTCTTGCCTTCAAGTGCACCCACCAAGTTCACTAGGAGTCTTTTCTAGTGAAAGGAACATTTCCTTAAGTGAAAAGAGACTTTCTCCTATCCTAGCCCTTCATCTGTACCGATCACTGTCCTCCATGGGTCTTCATCCTCTTGTCTCCCTGTAAAACTTAAAGCTAGAAGTTTGCTTAAAATGAAAGAAAATGAGATTCTGAAATAACAGTGACCTGAAGGCTAGCAGAGTGACACTAGAGACTGCCCAGTTCTTGGCTTCTAAGGTAAAAAGCAAGCAAGGGGGGAGGTGAAGGGGGAAGACTAGCCACCTCCTTTCTTGGTTCTTGACGGACAAAGTCTAGTCAGGGGATTCCTTCTGTGTTTGAAGGCAGCCCAAAAGAGTATCTTTTTTCCAGAGGAATTCAGTAGGTTTCCCTTGTAAATCAGGAAGAGCAGATGGATGTTTTGTGCACACTCTAGCAGCCTTTTCCTCTGAAATGGCCCATGGTGATTGTGTGCTAGCTGCGCAGTTTCAGTGGTTTTAAACAAGGTGGGTCATACAAAACGTCAGATTCTTGCAGTAGCATTAGCTCTTACAGGTTTCACAGCCTGAATATTTAGAAGCATACACTTTGAAATTTCAATCACAAGCCTGCACATCTTTTTCCAAGAGAGGTTCCAGAGAAAGAAGTGCAGCATTGGACACTTGAGCAAAAATGTATTGAGTACTAAATCTTACATCAAAAAGCAAAATGGGAATAAAAAAACACTTGGTGTAAAGTTGCTGAATTAAAGTTGTTTCAGGTATACAAAGGTTTGCATTTCTGATTTTTTATTTTAACCATCTGACACACATTTTTTCATCTAATTTCCTTGTTTGTTTAAAGTGAAAAAACAAAAAACTAGTTGGGTATTTAGGCAGTTCAGTTAGCGCAAGTATAGCTTGGTATTGGTATTTGGTTGACAGTTGCATCGGTGTAAGTATAGATTTAAGTCTACTGATTTCAGTGGTCTAATTGAGAATAGAAATGGTTTGTCTGCCTTTAGATAAATCTTTATACTCATGTGTTTGCATCTTTTGAACTGCTGTTATGCATTGTGCCATATACCCTTGTTTCTGCCTACTAGCCCTGTACAGCAACCAGAGATAATTTCCCTGGAGATGTTGTACCATGCTACCTGCTGTTTCTTCTTATTGCCAGATGTGGTTTGAGAAAATCATTAGTGGGTACTCTATTTGGTTTTTGATTTCTTACTCATTTTTTAGTTTCTTATTTTTTTGCATTGTGTTGACAGACAAGTTCATTCTCTGTCTGCAATATTTGCTTATAACAAAGCAACATCAAATTTGCTTTGCATCAAATTTACAAGATAAAATGAAAATAGCATTTTAAATAGCATTGTGCACTCTAGGGAAATAAAGTAAAATACTTTGATCAGTGAACTCATGATGATATATCACAACTGTCTTAACCAGATCATGTTATGCATTGCAAAAACAATTCCCTTGGGCCTAATTCTGATAAGCTTTTGTCCATGGGCTGATGTAGTGGAGTTTGAAGTGTGCCAGGATCCTAGTTCCCATAGTTAGGTTGATCCAGAGAAATCCAGGGACATTGGATCCATGTTCACAGTGCTGGTGTGTTGGCATTGGGCTCAATCACCTGATTCAGACTAGGAATCTGACTGTTTCTTCAGCTGACTATGGAGCCATTTGGACTAATGGATGTCCACAGCCAAGGCAGGCCTTACATGTTTCCAAACATAACCAACCAGGCTTCTGTCGGTAGATAAGTGAGGTGTCCCCGCTGATGCTGGAACTGCATAGTACTAAACTAACCTGAGTTTCCCCATCAGCCAGGTGAGGCACTCTGCCCTTGATCTGTGTGGGTCCAGACCGTGCCTAGGCTGGGTGTTTTTTCTTTCTTTTCCTAAAAGAGATTTGCATGAAAAAACTTGACAGTCTGACTGGCACAAAAACAGCCTTGGCAGGTCAAAAGAAGCAGGGGAGAGAAGAGCAAGAGAAGCAATTGAGGCTGCGTGTGACCAAGTTTGCTGCACCTTCAGTGATTTGAGGAGGACGTAAGGTTGGGTTTAGGCCCTTCCATCGTGTGAGGGCCAAATGGCTCCCACAAACAACGCTCTCCAAAAGGTTCTGGAGCTTGGAAAGCACAATGCTAATGTTTGAAGAGCAGCAAGGATCAGTAAGTAACCTCTTGTTCATGTTGCAAGTAAACATTATGCTGCACACCCTAAACCGCTCACATAGGTTCCTAGCCAAGTTACAGGACCTCCACCTAACCCAGGAGGTGCACAGTTCCACCAGGGGAAATGCCTTGTTGGACCTGGTCCTGGCCACAGGCGACGACCTGGTGAGGGGACTGCAGATGCTCGACCACTTGGGCGATAGCGACCATCGCCTACTGAAATTCACCATCCAGCGCAGGGTGACAAAGGCCTGCAGCAAGGCAGCATCCCTGGACTTCAGGAGGGCAGATGAGGTAAGGAGACTAGTCGGGGAGGCACTGAGGTCCCGGAGGGGAGGGGAGTTGGGAGTCCAAGAAGAGTGGTTCCTTAAGGAGACAATCCTCCAAGCCCAAAGCGTGACAATCCCCACACGGATCAAAGTGGGCAAGAGCACTCAGAAGCCCCCATGGCTCACCAAAGGTATCCAGGAACATCTCAAAGCCAAAAAGGAGGTATACACCCAATGAAAGGGAGGGGCCATCACCAAGGAGGTTTATACCTTCTTGGCTCAAGATTGTAGGGGGGCTGTTAGGAAGGCTAAGGCAGAGATGGAAATGGGACTAGCGACCCAGACCGAAGATAACAAAAAGTCCTTTTTTAAATATATATGGGGTAAAAAGAAGGTGCCAAATAATGTGGGGCCTCTGCAGGACATAGTTGGTAATCTGGTGGTAGCACCGGACGACAAAGCTAATCTCTTTAACAGATTCTTTGCTTCCATGTTTCTGAGCAGGGACAGGGACATCCCCCCCACCGGGATACCGGACGGACCCAGGGGAGGTGCAGCCGGACCCAGGGTCAGTGAGGACCTAGTCAGGGAACTTCTGGAGGGACTACACATGTTCAAATCAGCAGGTCCTGATGATTTCCACCCGAGTGCTGAGGGAATTGGCAGAGGTCATTGCAGGACCCCTGGCACAGCGTTATGAGCACTCGTGGTGCTCTGGCGAGGTGCCAGAGGACTGGAAAAGGGCCAACATGGTCCCCATTTTCAAAAAAGGGAGGAAAGAGGACCCAGAAAACTATAGGCCTGTTAGTCTTACCTCGGTCCTGGGGAAGCTCTTTGAGAGAATTTATCCAGGAGCATATCTGCAAGGGACCAGCGGGGGAGATTACGCTTAGGGGCAATCAACACAGGTTCATTAGAGGCCTTCCGTGACCAGGTCACAAAATCCTTGGACGCAGGTGTCATGGTGGATGTAGTCTTTCTGGACTTTAGGAAGGCCTTCGACACTGTCTTTCACCCCGTCCTCATTAAAAAATTAGGCGACTGTGGTGTCGATGCCTACACAGTCAAATGGGTCGCCAATTGGCTGGAGGGCCGCACCCAGAGAGTGGTGGTGGATGGGTCATTTTCGACCTGGAGAGATGTGGGCAGTGGGGTTCCCCAGGGCTTGGTCCTTGGACCTGCACTGTTCAATATCTTCATCAGCGATTTGGATGAGGGGGTGAAAAGCACCTTGTTCAAATTCGCAGATGACACTAAGATGTGGGGAGAAGTGGGCACGCTAGAAGAGAGGGACAGGCTGCAATTGGATCTAGACAGGTTACAGAGGTGGGCGGATGAGAATTCAATACTGACAAGTGCAAGGTGCTGCACCTGGGGAGGAAGAACCAGCAGCATACCTACAGGCTGGGGAACTCCCTTCTCGTCAGCACAGGGACAGAAAAGGAGCTTGGAGTCATTATAGACTCCAAAATGAACGTGAGCTGCCAACGTGGGGATGCGGTCAGGAAGGCTAACCGTACCTTTATGCATCCGCAGATGCATCACAAGCAGATCCAAGGAGGTGATCCTCCCCCTCTATGCGACACTGGTCAGGCCGCAGTTGGCGCAGTTCTGGGCACCGCACTTCAGGAGGGATGTGGACAGCATTGAGAGGGTCCAGAGGAGGGCCGCTCACATGATCGGGGGCAGCAAGGCAGGCCCTACGAGCGGAGGCTACGGGACCTGAACCTGTTCAGCCTCCACAAGAGAAGGCTGAGGGGATCTGGTGGCCATCTACAAACTGGCCAAAGGGGGACCAGCAGGCAATGGGAGAGTCCCTGCTCCCCCGAGCACTACCAGGGGTAACAAGGAACAATGGCCATACGTTGACTGAGAGTAGATTCAGGCTAGATCTCAGGAGGCACTACTTTACAGTCAGGGCAGCTAGGATCTGGAACCAACTTCCAAGGGAGGTGGTGTTTGCCCCTACCCTGGGGATCTTCAAAAGGAGGCTAGACAGCCACCTAGCTGGGGTCATTTGACCCCAGCCAGCATCCTTTCCTGGCGGGGGTTGGACTAGATGATCTGCTCAAGTCCCTTCCGACCCTACCAACATGAAACTAGGAGGTGCTCCATCCAAAAGAATGCATGTCCTGACACCTAACATTTCTCCCTTCTCCCTCTCTGTAAAGCAGGTTCCTGACTTACATATTTACTGGTAGCACTGAGGTTTGGGAGGAAAGAAGGCAAGAACTTCTCTTGCATGGTGGGCTGTAAGATTGAAGCAATGAATGAAGCTTATAAGTACAAGTAATACATGTGCCTTCTTACTGAATAACAGGCGGGTTCACTGTCTGTAAGTGGGTTTCGCTGCTGTTTTGCAGTGTACCAGGACCTGTTCTGGGTCAAGGCTCCAAATTGCAGCCCATAGGCCTGAAAGGGGGGAAAGTGGGAGACTAAATGGCTGAGTAAACAGAACTGGGGCAAGATTTCTGAAGAGAGCAGTGTCAGTATTATTGGCTTTTTGACTGGCTTCCTTCTCACTTCCTAACAACTATTATTTGATTAAGCTTTAAGATAAAATTCCAGAGAAAATTTGGGGTTTGTTTTTTTTTTATTTGACTGGTAAAAATCAATTTACTGTTATCTTAAGAGCCATGAAATTATGAATAAGAAAAACTGACTGCAGGAATTGGGGAATACACAGGGAGAAAAAGGAGGAAGTTGTAAGTGAATTTTCTTAATCGGCAGTCCACACACTGCTCACGTGTGGGTGGGCTCAGGCTCGGTCTCTGGAGCCTTTTTCCCCCTCCCTTGGTATCTGTCCTATGTGCTCTAGCCCACTGGGGACCAGCCTGTTCAGCGGGTGTGCTGCAAATTAGCCCTGCACCTCCCCCAAGTGCCACTCTGCTTCCCTTCCTGTGCCCAATCCGCTGCTCTGCTTCCTGCTCTGTGCTCTGCCTGATCTGTTGCTCTGGTTCCCTCCCCTAGCGCCTGCTGTGCTGTCTGTTGCCTCCCCGGTCTGCTGCATGCCACAGGCTCCCTGTGTCACTTGTGGCACGGGCGCTGCAAGTTGGCCATCTCTGTTGTAACTCCTCCTTTTCTGGTCCCCACACCTTTGTTTCCCTCTCAACCACAATTGCATGGTAAAGGAGAGGAAGGTGGGCAAGTCTTGAATGTTTGTGTGGATATTTTGAAAAAGCTCAGGTTTTGGTAATTTCCTTGTCTCCTTCAAAGACTTACCCATGCACCACATGCTCGCCTGTGGTGGATTCCAAATAGTGCCTGTAAATATCTAGAGATCTAGCTCTGAATCCTGCAGGCAAAAGTTGCCTGCAGATCTGCTCCGCTGAAGCCAACGTCAGTCCTGGAAACTACCACAATCACAAAGAGTTGTAGCAAAGGTGTGGGCCAAAATCTCTGTTGCTGCACTGCATGTGTCCATTAGGAGGATGTATTAGCTCAGGGGCCGGGTGCATCCACATGTGAGAACATGTGTGGGGGCAACTACTTAAAGGAGAGCTGACCACCATCCTTTGAAGCCTCCATTGATATTAATGACAAAACTCTTGTTGAGCAGTTTGGGTCAGGTTTTCCTGTCAAGTTCTCATTCTCTCTGCCTCCCTCTCTAAAGAAATTAAGATGTAAGGAATATTTTTTTGCTCCAGTCTTTTTCAGGTATGACAAGTTTAGGTGCTGTTTAGAGCCTGTAGTAAGAAAGATAATTAAGATTTGTGATTTAAGTCAAGTCCCTTTCCATCATCTTTTCTGTGTATCAGGATTGGGGATGGGTTTTCTAAGACACTGGGGTTAGTTCCAAGACTGAATGTGCTGTTGAATAATAGCCAAATTCATATTGGCTTTAACAGTTGGGACTTTTTTCCTTTTCCATTCACTCACTCGTTCCTACAGGAGCTACACCTGCCAAGTCCTATTGTGCTTTAGGGAAGAAAACAGTTATCACTGAAAGTGGATAGATAACTGGCTTAATAGCTACAAGCAAAAGGTAAATTAACAGATACATACCAGAAGAGAAGGAGGTTTTGAGTGGAGTCCTGCAGAGGTCTGTCCTCAGGTGCTGTTCAGCATGTTCATTTAACAATTTGTATGCTGGCATAGAAAGCTTCTTCAGCAAGTTTTTGGGCAACATGAAACTGGGAAGGATTGTGAAAATACTGGAGGGTGTGAGTGCAATTCAGAAGGATCTTGACAGATTGGAAAGTTGGGCAAGAGCTAACAGTGCTGACAAATACAAGGTATTTCACCTTGGGCGGAATAATCAAAAACACAAATGTAAAATGGGTGACACCTGGCTGTGTGGCAGCACTATGGAAAAGGACTCGGGAGCCTTGATAGATCACGGACTCAATATGAGTCTGCAGTGTGATGCAGCCACACAAAAGGTGAATGTAGTTTTGGGATGCATCAATAGAAGCATTAGGTACTAGACATGGGATATAATAGCGCCTTTCTACTTGACACTGGTTAGGCCTCGTCTGGAGAACCATGTGCAGCTCTGGGCTCCACATTTTAAAAAGGATGTGGAGAAGTTAGAGAGGGTCCAGAGGCGGAGAACGAAGATGACCAAGGGCTTGGAAAGCAAGTCATACAAGGAGAAGTTGAAGGAGCTAGGCATGTTCAGCTTGCAGAAAAGGCACTTAAGAGGGGTTGTGATAGCAGTCTTCAAATACTTGAATGACTGCCATAAAGAAGACAGAAAGCACCTTTTCTCTAGCCTAGAAAGGAGGAGGTGGACCAATGGCTTGAAGTTGCAGCAAAGTATATTTAGATTGGATACCCAGAAAGACTTGTTCACTGTTAGAACCGCGAGGCAATGGAACAGACGGCCTAGGGAAATTGTGGATTCTCCATCGCTGGAGGTGTTCAAGACGAGGTTGAACAGCTACTGGTGGGGATAATCTAGGCCTAGCTACGCCTATTTTCTACCATGGTTATTTCCCATACTTCTGGGCTTTGCTTGTTGCTTTTGCACCTTCTTCCCCCCTCCTCCCCCCTTTTTCTGCTATATATCAGGGTGTTTTTAAGCCTCCCCAGAGGCATTGGAGGTTGGCTATAGCTAAGGCTGGGGACTTCAACTGGGGTGTGCCCATTCTCCTGTTAGGAGCAATGCCAAAGGTGTCTGGCTAGAGGATCTAACCCCTCCATTCAAAGCCAGAAGAAATGCCATAGTTGGGTTCAGGAAGGAATTTTACTTCATAGTCAGATTGGTACAAACTTTGAGGTTTTTCCCTGTTACTGTAGCGGAAGATGTGGCCCTCTGCCCAGGACCTCTTGAGCATAGATTGACAGTATTTCATAGCAGGACATTGGCTGATCTGGTTCCCCTGCTTGACCTGGACCAGGTTAGGGTGTTAGATCTGTGTTGTATCTGGGTTGAGGGCAGTCTTATGTAGAGTTTAGTTTATGGTTATATGGGTTGGTTTGGATAAAGATGATTCTGCCTCGGGCAGGGGGTTGGACTAGATGACTTCTGGAGGTCTCTGCCAGCCTACTTCTCTATGCCTCTATGAAGCATTCTCTCTCCTATAATCTCTTCTCTGTGTTACTGCCAATAGAGAGGAATGCCAAGAGTCTGGCTTGGAGGAGATGGCAGCATGTCTACAAATAGTGGGAGAAGTGTCCAAGCTACGTCTCAGCTAGACTCTAGAGGGGCAGGGTTATGGAAGAGATGGGAGTTGTTTCGAGGCAGATGGGATTGGTAGGACTCCTGCCAGTCTGGACTAGGGGACAGGTTTCCATGAAACCTGCCCACACTGGCACCTCCCTCTAACCAGCCTGATCGAGGAGGGTTCTTTTTCAGGTCGTTTTAATCTGCCTTGGGGGTAAATATCTCAGCAGCACCGTAATTATTTCTATTTTTTTTTTCTAACTGACAGCAGAAAAGGGATGGGTGCTTCTTTCTTCAGATATTGAAGAGCTCCCCTGAAACTATCCAGTAAGTACAGTGTGCTCAAGGATAAACAGCTGAAAGGCTTTCTCTTCCAGCAGCACAGAAAAGGCTTAAAATCTGCTGGGAACAGAAGTGGTTAGAAATTGGGCTCTTAAGGCTAGATCTGCAAAAGGAGATAGGTGCATCTTAGGTGACAAAATGCCAGTGTGGGTACCTATATCCAAAATTCATGTCACAACTGTGTTCCACTGCTGCTTAATCCTGAAGTGCCCAAAGCTCCTCGGTGTCTTAGCTTGTGACTGGGAAGTTTCCTTTAGGTTGAATCCACCAAGGGGCTTAGGCATGTCAGGGCTGAGTTCCTGCTCCTGGTTCTGGGAATGGAGTTCACACGTGGAGGTTAGGCACAAAGGTTGTATGGGGAGAGTTGGCTACCCAAGTCTCTCTGAGGCACAGAGATGATTCACCCAGTTTCATGCAGGGGGTCTATGGCAGAGCCAAGTTTGGGAACCTCACCCAGTGCTAACCATTGGAACATGCTGCCTCTCTGATGTTTTTTTTCTCCAAGTCAGTTGTGGGGCATCTGATATCTTGAAATTCTCCTCTAGAGCCTCCTTTCATAATACATATAAAGAACACTGGGATATAGTGAACAGAGACTAAGGAAGCGAAGTTCAGAAAATAAGTGCCTTCATTTAAGTAGGCTGTGATCCAGCTGATTTTTGGCTGGTTGTTTTAGAAAGAGGCAGGGGAGCTCTGGGGCTTAGCCTTCAGCAAGGTGTGCTGAGAGTGGGGGGAGTCTGAGGACCTAGAACATAATGGCTGTTCTTAAGTCCACAGAAAGGTGGTATTGTGGTGTCTAGCCAATGGCAGGCTTACAAGACCAGCACTGGAGTAGGAATGCTGCTTGAATGATACTGGAAAATTGGACTGGCAGGGACACAGAGGTAAACCATTGAAGTTCTCCTGATTTAAAATGCCTGCTGACAGTCGACAGAGGACTGAGATCACCAAGTACTTCCTCCCCTTCCACCATGGAGCCAAAGCTAGGAATTTTAAGTATTGTACAAAATGAAGATAGCAGAAATTTCTATATAGCTCTGAGCCAAGCCTTGTTTTTGGTAAAAACAAGGGGGGCAATGATATATGGCCTCGTACTTCTCTGTGTTTATATTTATTTTTTTTATAGAGCGCACAGACATGCCAAGGGGCATAGTCAGGAGATGGTCTATGGAGTGGATTGAGAAATCCTTTTCACTGGAAAACATTGGCTAATAACAGCTGAAATATTTTGTAGATGTCTGTTCTGACAAATTTTGGGGTGTTTGGCTTCTTAGGTGAGTTCCTAGTGATCCATTGGCCATTGTACAGTCTCTTTCACATGTTTTTAGGCAAAAAAAAAAGTGAAAGATGTTATCCCAAAACAGAAGGAAAAATCTTCAATATTTTTACAAAATGAAATGTTTTTCCATTCAGACTTAATTGCAGCTGATATCAGTTGCAGCTGATATCTGGTGAATTCTAGGCAAAAGCACGCCATGCCAACAGGCCCTACCAGTGCCTAGTTTTTAAATGGATTTCACTCCTAATCGATTCTGTGTTCTTTGGCCAATAATTAAACTTATTACCTTATTTATCACATACCACACTCGCCTTTTTCCCAAAAAATTATACTTCCAAATTAGGGTGCATGTCTTAGGCAAATTATCTTTTATTAGACCAACCAAATAGTTGGAAAAATTGTGCTTTGCAAACTTTTGGGCACAAGCACCCTTCTTCAGGCATACAGAGAGTCTGCTAGTGAATTGTGTGCTCTCCTGCATAGAATAGAAGCCAAAACAACAACCCTAAAGCATGTCTTAAACAAAGAAGCTTATTTTTCTGCCCAGAATAGAAGCATGGAGACACTAAGCTGACTGCTGCTGCTTTTCGTTCTCTTCTCCCCAGCAACTGCATTGAGGAAGGGGTGGAGTCCAGCGGGGGCTGACTGGTACAGAAGGGGGGTTGTCTGTGATGCAGTTGCACCCTGCTTTGACTCCTGCTCCACCCAGAGTTTAAAACCAACTTCCCAGCAGCAGCAACAACATTTTTATTCAGTCAATTGACTTCATGGCTTATTATAATCTGTGTGTCATGCTAATTCCTGTTCACTCCACAGGTGTTAATGACCCTCCCTCTCTGTTTGAATAGTCTTAATGTTCCATTGATCAAGCTAGACTTTCTTGAATAATTTTGCTGTTAGCTACTCTTGGTCGTCTCCTCTTCTCCTGTTTCACAGCCCTGCAGACTATGTTAGCTCTTTTCAAAAGCCAGTCTTCAGCAACAGCTAGTTTCAGACTTTAGCTTAGAAAACCAGAGCTACTGACAGTTCAGATGTGAAAAGGTTAATACTGTAGCTTAAGCAGGAAAGAAAGAATGAATGGGCTGAAAATTAAGCTCTAGCCCTGCTTTATGCACCCATACCTCTGCTGAATGTTTTTGTCTCTATTCTGCCTTCCTAAAATCAAGGGCTGTTTTATATTTGGAGGTGTGGTATGAGAGAAACTTCCCCTTTGGCACCTCACCCCCTGCCGCTTTGAGATAGGGGATTTCTCATGCTAACTTCCCTAATACTGACCTTTTCCACTAGGAAATATATGAGGAGCCTCAGGTGTGATCTCTGCTGCAGTCTGGTTTGTGCACGTGTTCTATACGAAGTCCTGTTTCCCTAAACACAGTAGGCAGTTTGCTGGGTCAGAAATCCTTAAGCCTGGCTTTTCAGTGGATCTCATAGCTGCAGCTCGTCTACTAGTAATTTTATAAGAAAGAAGCAAAATTCAACATGCTGAGACCTAGAAGCAAACACCCCTACTCCAGGCCTTTGTTTAAGCCAAATGTGCATACTGCAGAGCGGCTTCACCACTGCAGAACTTCCTTACCCAGGAGAAACATCCCATCACCAGTCCTCCCGTGCAATATAAAACAACTTAACAAGTAAGAGGCAAAATTCAATTGCCATCAGACCCCTCTGAGGTAGACTGCTCCAACTTTTATCTGAGCCTAACTTGCATAAAATTAACTTTTACACCCAGGAGAACCTATACCTTCCTCGAGTTCTCCTGTGCAATATGAAGTTTAATTTCTACCTAGGAAAAATGTTACAAACTTTGCATTCTCCTTTGCCTAAGGAATGGCACATGAGCCCAAAAGCTTGCAAATAAAGAATTTTTTTTGCATCTATCTAGTTGGTCAAATAAAAGACATTGCCTGTTTCACAAGAGTTCTGACTATTTAGACTAGAGGCAGCCAGGGTGCTGACAGGTAGTGATTAAGGTCTTGCAGTATGATTTGAAAAAGAACAAGGTGGTATGGCATCCAGGCTCACATCTATAATCAAATGAGACCTGTTTATCTAATGAGAAGCCCACTGTAATGGCTTTCATATCCTGTATTAATGTCATTCACACTGAGATGGTAAGACTACCACAGTATGGCATCCCATGGAATTTCATGCTGTACAACAGGAAGCACAGTACTCAAAATATGGCACGGCTGTGTTCGTAGAGAAAAAAAAACCCCACAGTATTAATAAGCTTGTTTCAATTTTTTTATTGACATGTCCAATTGCTATTTTTGTGCATTAAATTTAAAATTATTCAGATTTCTCAACTGAAACAGATGCACAGTAAGAAATACTCCCATATTTTGAATCATTTCTTTATCATATTTTGCGTCACTTTTTATCACTGCCTTCCTTCATTAAATAATACAGAGCTGCAAACTGCACGGTAAAGTCATACATTTCCTATTCCAATAGTTTATTAAAAAAAGTTCAGTGCAAAATAATTCTAACCAAACACCCCAGCTAACTTTCACGTACAGAACTGTTACTCCAAGACTACACCATTAGCTGGGACATGGTCCCTCATGCTTACTCTGCTGAACATCTGATTCAGGATTTAACTGGTTGGTTTGATTTACACCCCCTTAGCTGGAATGGTTTTTAAAGTGAAAGGAAAGGCTCTATGTATATAAATTTAGATTAACAGAACTCCAGCAGAAGACAACAGTAGTGCTGTCTATGGCTCTTTAAGATAGTAGTAGGCATCTGTCTCTTGAGACAATAGAATTATGCCACGTGAGACATCAGGTTGCTTAATATAATCCTTGCTTGAAAACAAAGTGAAACTGGAATCACCTTTCCAGGGTGCAAAAGCTTGGGCATTGCGTATAGGGACACTTGCTGGAAAGGCAGGTGCCAGTATGTTTGGAATTCGCTTCGCTGCAGGAGGTGCCAGAGCAAAGATCATCCATTTGTCCATCTATCAGGGCTTCACTCTTGGACTGGCTGCCAATCAGGGTTAAAGAACCCAGCCTACCCTATCATGCAGCAGACTTCAGTTCCACAACTTTTTGGTAGCATCTCTGCACCCCCCCACCTGGGGTAGTCATAAGCTGTGACAGGAAAAAGAAGGCAGGCATATTTCTTAGCACACGCTGCATCCTTTTGAGCTGCAACCTGGTAACCAGATATGGGGAATGCTGCCCTCTCTTCTGCCACGACGTAAGTTGAACAAGGTTTGCAGAGAGGAGGCTTCTTGCCAGAACTGACTGTCAGGGTAAGACAACATAGAGAACTAAAGCACAGGACACTCCTGTTCCTGGGTGAGGTGGTATTTCCACCAATACCACCAGACAGGAACCTAAATTCTAATATGAGACTTAACCTTCCAGTTCATATTCAGGGAAAACTCCCATTAACATAGTGATTAAAACAGTGCTGGGCTTTAGCCTGGGACATTGATCCATTCCTACTTCTTTTCTCCATTTTTAGAGAGAGGAGGAAGGAAACCAAACAACACTCAGCCTACCTAGCCCACCACAGAAACTCAGTTTTCTGTCTTCCATTTTAAAAAGTGTAGCAGTGGAGCACAGATCCATTGCACCTGATTTAATCCTCAAGGCTCTTTAAGATACAAAGTTAAAACATCACATTCAGCCACCCTGGTTTCTTTGATAAAGCAAAAAAACATCAAACACCACCTAAAGAAAACAAAGAAGAGCATTCTAATAGCATAACTGCTGGCCTGCACTATCTTATCAGCCTTAAGATACCATAGTAAGAAATTCAGTAAATATATGTCAATATATAGCAATATTGTACATAGCTATGAGGTCACTTGCAAAAGTCTGTAGCTCAGTTTTTCTCTGTGATTGTTTAAAGAAATAGTGCTACATTCCACTTTACCACAAACTCTCCTCTAAGACCAAATGGTGGGTGGGTCTTTTTTAAAAGCCCTTCCAGTTCACCTCTTCATGAGCAGTACATTTCATACTGGGAAATTTTTAAGAATACACATCACTTATTTGGTCTAACCTATTTGGTCTAGAAGCAAGCCATAGATACTCAGTAACTATTGGGTTGGTTTGCACGTGTGATGTGGTACCACAAAGTCCACTGCAGCTGAGTCGTACTCACACTTCCCAAAGCTGTTAAACTGTAGATAAACAGAACAATGATCGGTTCTCAAATTAAAACTCTGTAAATTTGTAATCCTAATTAAAAGACATCACATTCACAAAGGACCCATAGATAGAAAATCATATACAGTATCACAGATGTAGGTCTGTCTTTAATCATCTCTCATAAATATTTTTAAAAAATGGGGAAAGAATAAAAAAAATTCAAGCTTTAGAAATGTAATGCCCTAATACAGCTGCAGCACTAATATTATTTAGTATTTACTTCAGACTGCTGCAGTAAAATATGTATTTCTTCAAAATATTGCTTCTGCCAACATTGCCTTGTATCAGCTTCATTACAGACAGGGACTCCTTTTAATTCTAACTGCAATTCAGTCTGAGTTGCCATATCCTTGAAATTCAAAGCAACAGTTGCATAATGTTCTGGAGAAAGAGAAGGAACAACACAAGTAACTTGTCTGATAAATCAAGTGCCTTTTTTTAAAACAAAGTTTTCATTCTTATACAAATAACAGGTTTTACAGATAAAGACAGCGCTCACAAGTAGGTATTGTGCCTCTGCTTATTGCTCTTACAAAAGCAAAAACCAACTTCTTATTTTAGTGAGGCCATTACCAAGAATGATACTGTGCTTGCTTATACACAAATCCAAGTTTAGCTCTATTTTTCTGGTATTAGGTCCCTTTGAAAATGCCACCCTTATGATCTTAAGACCCTTAAAAATGATAACAGAGACCTACCATCAGGCCAGTTCCTGCATCTCCATTTCATGACAATCCTTTGAGGGGGTAACTGAAATGATAAAGATGTCAGTCAGAAGTTTTTCATTAACCCTTTCCTTTTCCTCTAAAACAAGGAAACATACAAGGCACTGGTGTGTTTCCTTTTTTTCCAAAAGGTTGTCATATAATACTGTTCAATCTTTTCCATGAAGTAAGATTTTTTTTTTATTTTTTAGTAAAGAAATTGTTCTGAATTTTCATTTTGGTGAGTTTCATTTCATTCAATGGTGAGTTCTTTTGCTGTATCTGACTGTTTTCCTGATGTTTTCTAGCAGACACTTTTTGGAAAATCCCACTTTTCATCTGGCTCTAAAGGTATCATTCACAACTGACTATATTCCTCTACATTCTAACTAGGGCAAACATTAGCTGTTGATTTCAGCTCTTTGATAGTCCTGACCGCAAGATTTTATTGATGCGAGTGTGGGCCCTGGAATGTGCAACTGGGATTGGATTTTTTATTTTGTCCTTGAGGGATCCAAAATGGTGTAGGATAAACTGATCCCATCCCTCAGGGTTCTGCTCTGCCACCTCTCCTGTTCAATGTACTTGTGGGGCTATTGAAAGAAACAGTGGGGTGACCTGAGCTGCAGTAGTTTCCATAATCTAATGGTAACTCTGGCTCTCCTTTTCATCAACTGGCTCATTTAGGGGATTGAAAAGAAGCTGCCTGTGAGCTGGGTTAAAACGGGGCAGTCAAACCTTTGGTGTGAGCTGCAGTGTAAAATACAGACAGGAAAGGTGGCTCAGCCTGCTTAAGGGCAACCCAAAGGGCCAACCCTAGATAACACTATGGTAATTGCAAATAAAATGTTTACCAGCTTAAACTGAGGATGTGATTCAAGTCATTAGAAGCTAGAAGGTCAATGCAGCTGAAGGAAAAAAATTAAAGTTGTTACCAGGTAGTGAGTGGACAAGATTTTCCTCTAGCTTTTGTTTTTATTAGCTGCTAGGAGTAGTCACATCATTGACTCTGACAAAAAGCAATATTCTCAGGGGCTTGGCTCCATAACAGATTTTAAACAGAGGCACTTCATTTGTGTGTAAAAGGAGGATGCACTTCTATTCCCTTGACAGCGTACAAATGTTCACTCACAGGTTACATAGAGTGAGACAAGAAATGGGTGGACCCAAGTTCTGTTACTAATTTTTTGTTTAACACAGAAATACAGGTGGGAGGTACCAGTCTATTACATTTCTTTATCCCTCCCCTCCAGCTGCTACAAAATAGCTGCAAGAAAACTCAGCCAGGGACAGTGTAACTTCTACCTCTGAATAGAAGAGGGATTATTTCTCCAGAGATCCACAACCCTCCCAATCCCTCCTTTTAATATAGAAACAATGAAACAATGGTAGGAAATTTCACAAAAGTAACCTCCTTCCCAGTATGACTCTTCAATGAAAGCTTCATCACATGAAGGGCAATGTAAGCACATTCATGGAGAAAAAAAATAGGTCTTTCTACATGGCTATGATGCAATGAACTCTGAATGGAACTTGCATTAGAGAAGCTGTAGCCATGCATAGGTCTATGCAGCATGAGCTATGGGTGACAAACAGCGCTATAACTTGAATCAAACATATGCTATCCAAAGCATAACCAAACTGTATGACAAGTGTGGATGTCAGCTTGGTCAATTTCCGGGAACCTAAGTCAAAGTTGCAGGAATATGACTGAACTCTGTATTACAATTGTATCCTAAAACATTAATAACTAAAGTGACCAAATGTATTAATAGTTATTTTGCTACAATAAGTGTATTTTTGCTTACATGTCCAACTAAGTATAGAGACAAAGGCAGCCTTGAGAATGGAAAAAGCGAAGCAGCTTTGTCAGGCGAACTGAGTAAGGGCCAAAAGACAAGCCATAAAGAAGATAAAAAATCTGTCCTTCTGCTATCTCAAAAATATAAATTTCAATTGATTAACATGATCTTGATTAAAGATCACCAGGTGATTAACAGACTGGGGTCACACACCTAAAAATAACAAACCTTAGCTAAGGTGCTCCCAGGGCCATTAAAATCTGGTTCCATCTAGTTCCAAAAATTCCAGTGAAACAGAAATGTAGATAAAACCAATAAGAGATCAATTATTAGCATGTCAAATCATAAACATTGGGCCTGGGGCAAACAACACACTGGACCTTTCCCAATGCTCAGCAGAAAAAAACAACTCGGCAAGGGTGTCCAGGAAAGCAGGGATGCCTGGCCAAGAGACGTTTTTTTCCTGAATTCAAGTCTGCATAAACATTATCTTTATTAGTACCAATAAGTCTTTGCTATTGTGTATCCTAATAAAGCTTTTGTGTTGTGACTAGAATGGTCTCATTGATCAATTAATTTCACTCCTAACCACAAATCCAATCAAAAGTAACAAAGCTGAAACAGGAGAATACAGAAGCAGTTTAAAGTTTCATTAAACCCAACCACCACTAATTGGAGACTATTTAAAAGTGTCATTTTTAAAGTGCAAGGCAAACAATGCCTTAAATTCAGCTTACCAGTTCCACATATTCACCAGTAACACAACCATTAAAGAGCTGAAGTCTTCCTCCTTTTTCTGCGTCAATCAAAGCAGGGCATTTAGAAAACTTCTGCACCAGCTAGCAAAACAAAAAGCAAACGTGATGAGAGGAACAGAATCAGACATTCCATTCATTCTAATTTCCTAATGTTGTGGCTAGTTAATGATAGATCCATGCTATGGTTCTCCATAGGCTGTACTGTGATGTTGATTTTTAAAGAGTATCCCACTGATTTATCATTGATCTCACATAATCCTGCGTGTAAAGAAAAATATGATATGACTAAATGCCGAGAGAAGTAGTTAGCCACACTAGTCTTTAGTTAGGCAGAAGGTTAGACTAACTTATAAACTAACTAAGCCCAAGATGAGGGAAAAGGCAACAGCTGCAGGTTCAAATCTTGACCATCTATGCCTGAAGACTTTCTACCGGCCCAGGGCTTCTTTCAATCTCAGCCTGAGATGATTCTACTCTCTCCTTCAGTCTTCTGGAAAACATCTTGAAATACCATAGACCACGAGCACTGGCCTTCCTTATACTTTTTGCTTACTGAAAAAAATGAGGTCTACTAAAATTGATATTCAGATCATGAAACTTGAACCTTATGCTATAGCACATGGTTACAGAAGCAGTGGGATTATGTCACAGCAGCTGTGAAGTAGATCGTAAGTGGTGACATCCTGTGTGGTGTATATCACGTGTGGCCAACTTGCAGCATGTGTGTCAAGCAGCACAGGCAGCCTTTCTTTGTGGCATGTGGCAGACTGGGGAGTGGACAGGCGGCACAGCAGAAGAATGCAGATCAGGCAGGGGAAGGAGACTAGAGTGACACTTGGGGAGGATGGTAGGGCTCATTTGTGGCATACCTGCCACAAAGATTGGCTCCAATGATGTATGTCATGTCAGAAAACCAATATCTATTCCTGATCCTTTCGTAAATATTAGGAGTTTGTTTTTTGTTTTACAAATTTGGAGTCTAATTTAAAAGTCCTGTGAAATAGCCCCAGACTCCTGAGGAGGGCACTAACACAACCCAGAACCTTCTATTAATACTTTATAGCAGGCGCTACTGGAGACGGTTATAATATCAACCTCATATATCCAATACACAGAACCCCTTAGAATCCATCCATAAGCTGGAAATGATAATTTTCAACATAATTATAAAGCAACATTTTTCTTACTAGGAGACTGCAGAATCTCATCAGTAAAAGCTGACTGTCACTGGCATCCAAATGACATCCAAAGTACAACTTCACAATTTCTTTAACATAGCTTTCCATCCACCTTTGACAACAGAAGTGACAAGATTAAATCTTGAAAGCACCTCTATGGATGGATAAGCAACTGCTGAACACTAAATTCTTGGAAAGGTCAGAAAAAAATTTTTTTTTCAACTCTGGAAAGATCTTGCAAGCAACATTTCAGCGTTTCACAGTTACTGCATCTAAAGGTGCCAACAGAACCCATACAATTAGCTCAGACCTGTCCATTTTTATATGAATTCACAGGGCTCAGAGAAACAGTCTCTCAAACTAAGCAGGTTCTCCAGCAGCAAACGTCATAAATTCTTTAGATCGCAGTACTAGTAGATACGAAGCAGCAGTACCAGAACAAATGTAGCTGGATCAAGTTATTTTTAATTTACTGATGTTACACTTCAATTGCTGCTTGATCAGATTTCCTGCCCAGAAGCAGTTAGTGCAAAGCAGGAGTGATTACTATATTTTTTGCGCCTTAAATTACTGATTTTGAATAAACTCTTAAATTAAGTAACTTTTCTTTCTGGAAAGGTTATCACAAAAAAAGTTACATGTGGCTTGATGCTCAAAAGTGCTACTTACTTCCTTAGTTGTAAAGATGCTATAAAGCTCCTCTGCTGAAGAGGCAAACATCTCTTTCATAAGAATTTTGACAGTTGGAATTTTTATGCCAACTGGCGAAACTGAATCCTGTAAAACAAACTCAGGATACAGCACCATGGTTATGCATGCAAAATCAAGGACTCAGAAGTTATGACATTTCAAGAGATGAAGATTTATTCATTCAACCTTGATACATATACACAAAGTAGCAGAATCAATGAGCATCTTTAATAGATCAAGTAGGAGTAGAATATGTTACCACAGATTATCATGGGAACTGACAAATTCTTCTGATGACAAGCTCCAAAAGAAACTGTGGGGAAATGAGGAAACCAGGCAAACTTTGGCTTCTCCTTCTTGAAACTCTATTTGTGTCAGAGTATAGCCCAGTGATGACGATGGCTTTTTTCCACATTATTCCACGTTACCTGAGCACTACAAAGCCAGGCCACAGCAATAAGCAGAATCACATTTTAAACAACTTACTGTTCTAGCAATATGAATGTCTGCTGTTAGTCACAGGATAAATGATAAATTCTCCAGTTATCTTGTAGCATAACCTGGGGCCCAAGACCCCAACCACTCTGTTAAACTGGTGTAGTAATGGAATCCAACATACCTGCATAGTACTCCCATTCAGTTTTCTTTCAACTGCCAGTTCTTGGCCAACTGTACTTTTGGTTGGCAAGATCATTCCTAGGGTAAAATCTGTGATGAAAAATAGAGAGAGTGAAAAATATTGTGTATTAGAAAATGAACTACAAATCCAGTCAGCTGGGACAAGGGATACAAGGCACCTAATAACCCTAACTTTGAGGTCATGCTTTCCCCCACATCAAGAGTTACCAAGCAGTGATTTCCACTAAGCTGGTTTTTCCACTTTTCTAAACTTTACCAACATCAAGGAGTTGCACCCGTTTACACCTAAAAGTTTTCTAAAACATCCTTGATACAATCTTCAAAAGTTTTGTTACAAAAATAAAAGTTACATGAAGTTGAGCATTGAGCTTTGTGCTTGGCCAACTGCTTTGTAAGGTCTTTAGGGCAGACGTTGTATTTTCTTCAGATAATATTATCCTGTTTGTGATGGGACCTCTGAGCACTATGATGTGAAGATTTAACAAAAACTAGAAATAAAAACTTTGAATGTCTCAATTTTAGTGAGATTAATACCTTAACTGTAATACAGTACTACAACATAGGCATTTATGTTTCTTGTTTAAAGGCAACATGAAAAATTTCCACCAACGCAGATAGAAATAGACCTATCTGTTCCAGCAGGAAGACTGCACAAACAGAAACAATAGTGAGAGCATGAGAAAATTATCCACATTTACCTGTTTTAAGAGCTTTCAGATACTCCTTGAGTGCCTCTCTTACTTTCACAGTTCCTTCAGTTTTCATAAGATCCTTTAGCACATCTCCCTCTCCTTTCTTTTTGCTTATATTTATCTAAAAATGAAACATACAAATTTCAAGTGCAAATCTTCTTGCTTTGATTGAAAGCTACAGGGGACAATCTCTTCTTAAACAAAAGTAGTGTCTTTGCCATAACTATGCAATCCAGTACCAATCAACAGTTCAAGCAGATCTGCCTACTATATAGTACATAACAGTGGTGTCTGACTTTTTCAGCCCGTGGGCCAGTTCAGCAGTGCCAGGTCCGTTCGCAGGCTGGATCTGGTCAATGAGCCCAATCCAGTTTGTAGTGCTGGCCCACGCAGAAACAGCCCAGCTGGAGCTCGGAAATTTGGCAGCAATACTTTCCACTACTTGCCCACCACCACATTTCTAGATCTGTGGAGAGGCCAGATTACATTGGCTCCAAGGGTTGGATTTGTCTGACAGGATGGGGACTGAGCACCACTGAGGTATATTGAAGTTTCTTACGGACCAAAGTATCAGCTATACTGTAGGCTAGCACCAAGAAAATTTCATAAGGTTTAATATATAGCCAAATTCTTTTCAAATAAAATCTTGTAAATTCAAACACTATACATGCCTAATTCCTAATTAACAAGATATAAAAATATATAAGAACAGAAAAAAAAATTGTTTAATATTCCAAGCATAAATGAAGATGTCAAAAGAGAAGATAAACGAGTCCTGTTATCATACCTGATATTCAGAGTTTTTTTTAAAGAAGTGGTAATATTCAGTTATCAGAAAATTAACCACCAAATTTACTGTATTTAAGAACTAGCAAATTGCCCATCCAGAATGATGAGGGAGTGGTAAGGGTGGGGACAGATGCTTGAGTCTGATGCCCCCACCCTCGCTTTGGGTCAGGGCTGGGGCCACTCCCTGCCTCCTCCCTGCCACGTTGGGCCAGGGCTGGGGCCGCTCCCTGCCCCCCTGCCCACTTCAGTCCATGGCCAGGGCTGTTCCCCACTCCCCCCACCCCCACACTTTGGGCCAGGGCCTGCAACCCAGCAGCTGTGGCAGGGCACACCCACCAGTAACCTTCCCTCCCTTTCCCGCTCCCTTCCCCCTGGTTACCCACCGCCTCCCCTCCCTGCCGACTGTTGTTGGGGCAAGGGGTCGGTGCCAGCCCCTGGCTCCAAGGAGCAGACGGAGGAGGGGAGCAGGCCCAGACCCCAAGCAGCAGGAGGTAAAGGGGGAGTGGGCCCAGACGGGGGGAGCACGGGGCTCCATCCCCACCCCCCCGTCATTCCTGATGGGCAATTGGCTAGTAATATTAGAATTCGGGACCTGGAGTTAATATTTTGACACCTACCTCTGTATCATCCACCTCATTTTCTTCTGACAGGCTAGGAATTTCAACGTATCCTTTATGTTTCTCACCAGATTCTTTCATGGTGCCTGCATTAACATCATGAATTCTTAATTATTAAATACTGTACCCCCCCATAGTAGTCATATTACCTTTGAATATGCTTTTTACAGAAACACCATTTAAAACAGGAATAGTGATAAAGAGGAATTACTAATGCTCACTTTCTTTTTTATTTTTTACACTTTTCCCTGTTCTGTTTATAAGCTTAGTCAACCTATCTGCTTAAAATTGTTGGAAAAAAGATCTATGCAAATAATATGACTCTACCATAGCACCACTGGAGATATTTAGTGCCAATTATCTTCATGCTGCTTTACCATAAAAGTAAATGTTATCTAAACATATATAATTGCTCAGCAAAGACTCACAGCAAAACCCAGTAACTGAGACATGTGGCTGTATCATTGATTGAATTCTTCCAACCACACACCGTTGTAGAAAGGCACAAAAATCGCTTTGAAATTCTTCCCTGATTTTTTTTCTGATTTCTCCTTACTCAACGGCAAACCTTCCTTTTAATACATTAGGTACAGATCTGTGCTCTGAACAAGCCAGAGCCTGAACAAGCCATAAAGGAGAGTCCCCCATCAGCATACAAATTCACACTGAACTGGGCAGAAAGAAAGATGTTCATTTGTTTCCTGTTAAGGGTCTGAATGAAAAGATGTATTTTCACTTCTCCTTTTTTTGTCTTTTTATCTTTTATGACCAGAAGAAAGATTGTTGCAGAATGTTTACACTTTCGTGGAACAAGGCAAAAAATGTTCAATGGTACTTCTGGTCAAGCCTGGGAACTGTAATTAAAATGATAGAATACCTCAAAAAACAATTGTAATAACAATAACAAAAAAATACTACCTGGGAGGTCACCTTCTAGACACCTCTGAGATACGCAAACCCTAGTATTGCCACTTAACAAGTAAGGCAGAGGCATCAAATGGCATCCAAAAAACCCATAAGTTTCCAGTGCCAAAAATGGGATTAGTATTCATTAATTTTAAATTCCTAATCTCCTAATAACCCAAAGAACCACTACAATATGTTCAACAAAGCTACTTTAACATTAACATTGGCTGTTCAGAGGGACCTTGACTGCAGGTAGCTTTTACAGGGCATATGCCAAGAACTGCTGAACCTCTCTCTCTGATAAATTTCTCTATTAAAATCCTTTAACACCATGGGAATACAAATAATGCTTTTCTCAATTTAAAACTCAATGTGCTTGCTTTAAATACATTTTTAAGTGTTGCTAGTTTTTCATCGTCCTTCCATTCTATATCCTAAACTGCTGAAGTAGATGCTTAATTTCTTTTAAAGCAGAACCTTTCAAATTGCAAGTAAATTTCAGATAGAGCGGTACTCTTTTTCCTACTAAGAAATGTTCATTTTTTAATGGAAGCTTGAATGCAGAATACTCTAGGAAGTAATTGAAGAGTGAAAGAATGGCTGCTTTAGGATTTTTGTTTTTTTAAGTAATGTACATTTTTACTTCTGATTGGTCAGAGCACATGCAGGGGAAGTCGGTCATAGATGCACGATTGAGAAAAATCCCAGTTCTTGGAGTTCAGTGAGACACTAGAATCTTCCAGTCACCACTTACAGAAATGTCTACAAAGAATTTTTCCCATTACAGCAAAGTAGATGTAGAAACAGCTTATAGTTGATAGCTTTTTTTGTTTTGTTTTGGTTTTTTTTAGGAACCAAAAAAAACATGCCAGGAAGAAAAAAATAATTTTTAAAGCATCTGTGTGAACACAAATTTATTTTGTCCTCTTTGCCTACAGCACTTCTGAAAACATAAGATGCCCTGCCCACAATGACAGTGAAACACCTTAATTAATTATAAAATTAACTTCAGTATATTTTAGGGCTGAAGCTTTGCAAAATTGATTTTATACTGGTATCTTAAATCTATTTAAATAGTTTAAATGGTCCTGATTTAAATAACTCAACCCTGCACAATGATACTTTTGTGTTTCCCCATTGAATTTAATTTTAGTTGTACTCAATACCCTCTATGCTCAGATCTCAAAATGAAGACTGCTTTTTTAGCTCATCTTTCCAATACATTTATAAAGAAGGTACTCCCTGATCAATATGCACAAGGGTTAGGTATAAAATCCCCATTAACATTAATAAGAATGTCCCAAGTAAGCCTCTATATGCAAGATACAAAAGTTTTTTTACTCATATCTTTTACTGGACCAACTGCATAGTTGGGAGAGATGTGCCAGAAAGTTTGTCTAACATCTCTTCCAACTATCCTGTTGCTCCAATAGAAGACATCACCAAAAAAACCCAAACCCAAAACCTGGCTTTTTGCATATTTCCTGGACCATCAGAATTACATCACCACCCCAACCCTGCTGCAGGAAGGTTGTGCAAAACGCTGTATGCCACCCACACGGGATGGGAAAAGAGCTCCTTCAGCTATTGATTTCCTCACATTACCTGAGGAGAAGAAAAAAAAAAAGAGCAGCCAGCAAGTATCCACTGCACCACTCACCACTCTGGGGTATGGAGAATTAGGAGACTAGGCTAAATGCATTGCTACTTCCATCTCCTGCTGTAGCTGTTAAAACCTAGCCAGTGACTGGGCACTGCAGCTGGAGAACGGTAACTCCACCCTTTCAGACTGCAAGCCCATGTATAATTTCTGAAGCATGCATTTTCATTCAGCCAAGCACTCCTCTCTGCAACTTGGGCCTTAAGGATGAAAACCCAAGGCAGCACACAGCCTCAGCAAAGAGCTACGGTTACATTGTGTATTCCTGCTTGCACCACATTACTTTCTTTAATCTCAGTGCCTAGCTTCTTTCATCGTTCTCTGTCCTCGATTTAACATCTTGAAATTATTTATCCTCATTTTTTAGTGCTTGTTCTACCTACTGTGTTGCAGCAGCTTGTCTGTAAGAGGCCAATGGTGCTCCTCCAGGTTGGTTTTTTTTTTAGCTGTCACTGTACCCACATTAACCTGTTACCTGCCAGTTCCTTGACTTCAAGACAATTCAAGAAAGTCACAGCGGGGAGAACAGACTGCAGCAAAAATGTCTGCTTTTTGCAGGGTACAGGTGATGGCTCCCAAATTCAGCCTGACTTAGGGGTCAGGACAGTGCCTGGTGGGGAGAAGTGAAGGAAGACAGACTCCCTCTGGGTCAGGTTGGTTCGACACTGGCAGCTCACACTCCCTCGCCTTGGCCGCTGGTGGCATTTACACTTGGAGTTAGGTAGGGTGGGTGGTATCTTTGTTCTTGCCCCAAAGGGAGTATCCCTGCTAGAGCCAGGCAGAGACAAGTCATGCCCCCTACTCCAGGACACCCTGACCCGGCTGCTGTGGTCAGATTCACACCGTGCCTGATGTCAGGGCACGGGACAAGAGCCAGACGGTCCTGGATCACAGGGCACTAGGTGACACCCAGACAGGGCTGAGCTTGGGGCATTCGACAACATTTTTTTTTAAAGAAAAAATGTTTGTGCTCTAAGTCAAATCAGCCAAATCAATTCCAAATCTGTGACTCGTTCAAGAACCATGTATAGCCCCACTACCAGCAAGCATCCTCCACCCCCACCTTGGGCTTCAGATGTTTCCAAATCATTTAGTGGGCATCCTACATGCAGGCCCAATGGGCAAGATCTAGAGGGCCCCTGGGCTTGGGGTGTGAGAGGAGACTGAGCTCAGGGGGGCATGCAGCAGGTGCTGAGCTTGTGGCATAGGGTGAAGCTTGGACAGTCCCTGAGCTCAGGGCACTGCGAGAGACCTCAAGGGTCCAAGTGGTTTGGGGCACCCAGTGAGACCCCGGAGCTCAGGGTGAGACCCAGACGGTGACTGAACTGAGGACAGTGGGTGCCGAGTGGTGGGCAGTCCTGCCCTGGTCCCAGGTCCTGCACCCCCGCCACGCGACACGGGGAGGTGGGAGGTGCATATGTGTGCCTATGTGTGTGTGTATACATGTGTGCAAGGGCAACGTGTAGGAGGTGCATGCAGATGCATATGTGCACCCCCTGGGCGTGGTGGTGCACCCCCTACAAAAAGATGCTGCCACCGCCGTGCCCCCCCGGGCACGCGTCGTTCGTGTGTGTGTGCGTGTGCGTGTGGCTGGGCGGGCGGTACCTGTCCAGGCGAGGCGGATGCGCCAGTCGTAGAAGAAGAAGAGGCGGCCCCGGCGGCAGGTGCAGGACGCCTCGCCGTCCACCTGCTTCACGTCGCGCACCTCGCAGCGCCCGGCCGCGCCCTCCACCGCCAGCCCCGCCAGCACGGCCCGCAGCTTCCTCCGCGACCAGCTCGTCGCGTCCCGCTCCGTCCTGCGCCAAGCCGGGCCGCCGCTTTACCGCCCGCCCCCCCACCCGGTCCCCGCGCCCCCGCCGGGCACCCCGCGGCCCCCGCTCACCAGTGCCAGTTGTTCACGTTGGTGGCGTCCGCGCGCTCCTCCACGATCCAGCGCGGGTCGCCCTGCCCCCACTTGGCCATGGCGGCGCCGCAACAGGGTAGCCCCGGCCCCAGCCCCGGCCCGGCAGCCTCCCGCGCCCGCCCCCGCGTCCGCCCCGCCCGCCGGCGTCTACACACAGCGACACCGCCATCCGCGCACCCGCCTCCCCCCATCTCCATCTCCATCTCCATCTCATCTCCATCTCCATCTGTCTGTGTATAGAGCTGTGATCGCTGCACCGGCATAGGGCTGCTTTGGGCAGTCTGCCCACGTCGACTGAGAGAGCTCTAGCTCCACACGCGGAGCCCTCCGTCTCTGTCTGTCTCGAGATCTCTAGCTAGATGCAGCTCTCTCTCTATATGTGATATATCTAGATCCGTATATATCTGCTCCGTGTGACTCTTCTATCTGTATCTGTATATCTATACTGAGCTATCTCTGTATCTCTATATACATCTACATCACTATATATGTAGTATTCTATCTATATCTATCTCTACATCACTCTATATAGTAGTCTAGCTAGATATCTAGATATCTACATATATCTACATATCTACATATATCTATATATACAGAGAGAGATAATATATATCTATATAGAGAGATATATTCGGTAGTCTATCTGTATATCTATCTATACATCCCTGTATCTATCTCTGTATCTGTATCTATACCTCTATCTGTACCTGTATTTGTTTATCTATATCAACTCTGAGTAATTTACAAGGTGCAAATCTGCCCTGCCTTCTAACCAGCAACACACAGCTGGGCTCAATTGTTTGGGGGGGGCATTGAGATTTTGTTCTCAAGAGTGAAAGGTCACAGAGCATTGTACCTTTATGGTCATGATGAGGCAAGAATGCCTGGGGGTGACAGCTTTTATTGGACCCACCACAGAGTTAGGATAGAGCCAGAGGAGCTTTTGAATGTGAGACGTTTTTAGGTATGAGGAGCAAATGCCAGAGCATGTCAGAAATAGCACAAGTGGCTCATTGCATATGTAAAGTATTGTTGCTCTTAGAGGAAGAAGGGTGAAGCATGATCAAGTGCATTTTCATGGTTGGCACAGCCTTGAATTTCAGAAGCTACAAGCAATACCCCCAACAGAGCACTCACTTGCTTCCCAGGCTGTTCTCTTGCAGCATAAATGTAAAAGGAATGGCAGGAATCCAAAATGTAATGTCCTCATCTTCATGGGTCTTACAAAGCACTTTTTTGTTTCAAACAGCAAGCGGCATAGTAATTCTTATCAGGAGGAGATACAAGTCTTGGCATTCATCATTTCATTGTAATTGTTGTACAGTAATGTGTCAAGATTGTGGCTGTTTCTGATAAGACACAAGTCAGTCACGGAAATTGCATTTTGCAACTCTGAGATGCAAGACAAAATGCAATGATTCAATTTGATGTTATTATCCACAACTGCTAGGCAGGTTTCAAAGCCAGTTGAAACAGGCAGAAGCCATTATAGGAACTCAGTGGAGTTTACTTATAGCAGGGGTTTTCAACTTCTGGGTACACTGCTGGCAGAACTGGGGGAGGAAGGGTGGTGGCCGGATGCAGAGCGGGGGTAGGGGCTTACATGCAGCAGTAGCATGGGGTTGTGGATGGTGGCGGTGGCCATGATGTTTGAGCTGCCCCCACTCCTGCATCCTGCTGGCCAGGCAGCACCTGTTTTGCCTGCAGAGAGGAGCCACTGCCCTTGCCCCTCAAGCCCTGCTCCTGGGAGGTGGCGGTGCAGGGTGGTGGATGGTGGTGCTCCATCCCCACCTGCCTGCACGTACCCCTAGTCCCTTTCCAAGTACCCCCAGAGGTACATGTACCCCCAGTTGACAACCCCTGACTTATAAAATCATAGAAAATGAGGGTTGGAAGGGACCTCACAAGGTCATCTAGTCCAAACCCTGCTGAAAGCACGACCATCTCCAACTAGATCATCCCAGCCAGGGCTTTGTTGAGCCAGAGCTTAAAAACCTCCAAGGATGGAGATTCCACAACTTCTCTATGTAACCCATTCGGGCTTCACCACCCTTCTAGTGAGAAAGTGTTTCCTAATATCCAACTTAAACTTCCCTTGCTGCACCTTGAGAGCGTTGCTCCTTGTTCTGTCATCAGCCACCACTGACGACAGTCTAGCTCAAGGGCGGGCAATTATTTTGGGCAGAGGGCTGCTTACTGAGTTTTGGCAAGCCATCGAGGGCTGCATAACAGGCAGCCAGGGGCAGATAAATATTAATTTTCTAAATGTTTAGGGGCCCCACAGGCTGAATAGAATGACCTGGCGGACCACATCTGGCCCGTGGGCTGGATTTTGCCCACCCCTGGTCTAGCTCCATCCTCTTTGGAACCACCCCTCAGGTAGTTGAAGGCTGCTATTAAATCCCCCCTCAGTCTTCTCTTCTGCAATAAGCCCAGTTCCCTCAACCTCTCATAAGTCAGGTGCTTCATCTCCCTAACCATTTTTGTTGCCCTATGTTGGAGCTAAATTCAGTCCTGTACCTTAATGATAAAATCCTGTCAAGTAGAATAGAAATGTATTACTTTTATGATTTTTTAAGCAGGGTCCTGTTATAAGGATCTGATTATCATTTAAATTCCACAGCTGTTTAGTTTCTATAATGCTCTACTTAATTCCTATAGAATGCTCTGACTTGCCTTCCGCCCTTTTGAATTCTGCAGGATGTTTTCATAAGGTTAGTTTTTACCTTAACAACATCCAGGTTTCCTGAACATCTGCAAAACTGGGTTGGAAATATCAAAATTATACTTTCTCTATGGTATTTCAAAACTTCAAGTAAATTCTCAGTGAGAACTAGAGATGGTTGATGCTTAGAATTTCCATACTGTAGAAAATACAGTTATTTAAAAATTATTCTAATTCTGAATTAGAGTTTTTAATTATTTATCTTCACTGCTTCCCATTATATGGAAATTCCCCCAAGAGTTCATTTAGAAAAATTTTGTTTTGAAATTTTAATTTTTAAGTTATGGAATTTTCCCTTTATATTATTTCATGACATGTCAGTCATAGAGTTAAATACAACTATGACATAAAATGATTAAAGGATTAAAACTAAACTGCCGAAACATATTCTAGATTAGAGTATCTCTGGCAACTCCGACTGCATGATAATGAAACTGTTTGACACCAAATGTTCTATCACTACACAGACAGGAGACACTTTAAAACATCTTACGTTTTCTAAATCAATGCATAATAAGTACAAGTAATTATTTACAAAATAAAATAAAAATAATAGGATGTTTAAATGATTATACACTTCTGACGTCATGAAATGTACAAATTTAGCAATAAGAACAATAATATTGAAACAAAATTCTGGAATTATATTTTAGAATTGTCTAAAACAAAACCAAGGGTTTCTAAACCAAGACAAAACCTTTCACAATTTTTTAACAGAAATTTACATCAAAACTGACCTGTTTAAAACATATAATTTCAATTTCAATAGCAATTTTTCTTTAAAAATGAGCAGTTCTAGCCTGCTGTAGAAAATAAACTTTTGAAGATTTAACTAAACCTTATGAATTCTACATATAGTTCAGTCTGAGTTCTGTGTATCTCAGTTCAATTCCTAATTGAGCTAAATAAATTCAACCATAATTAGGCTGCTAATAATTTAAAGGGAAAGAAAATCCAGTTTTGCAACTTGCAATAAACGGTGTGTGACATAGTTATACAGACCTCTTCACATCTTCCGCTGCTACTGCTTGGGTTGCCTGATCAGCAACAATGATTTTTCCATGTGTAACATTGGTGTTTTCACTTGCTCCTCTTTTAACATTATTAAATGACACATCAATGATGTACGCAGTCCACTTGAGTTTTTTCTCCTAAAACCCTGCCAACACATGGAGATAACATTTTTATTTAACTAGGTAATGACAAATTCTTAGAATCTAGAAATTATACAGCTTATTATTAAAACCAGTGTTTAGTATAAAGCTGCATTTATTTACCATTTTAATTTACAAACATCCACAATATCCTCTACAATAGTGGCTCAAGGGGTAATCTTCTCTATTTATAAATGGGGAAGTTGAATTCCAGGGATTGAGTAGTCTGCTCAGGACCATGCCATGTACAAGTAGCAGAGTCAGTAGGAGAGCCTAAGGTTCCCAACTCCGTGTTCACTAGCCTAAACCATTTTCCATTAGTTCATTAGTAGATTATATTGACAGTGACATGGACAACAGATGAACTGAGATTTGCAACCCCGTAACCAGGGTGAGGATTAAGGGACTGTGTTTTGGGCTTTTGCACAGATGTGGCGGGCTTTTGCACAGGTGTGCAGGTCAGCAAGTGCATATATTGTAACAGGTTTGAGAGACGGGCGGGTTCACATGGGTGTGTGGGTACATATATTGTAACGTGTTTATGGTTTTCCTTTTTGATGTGACTAGGAGTGTAAATATATATAACCTTATATATAGATATAGACATATATTTTTCCAAATGTTTTTGTGTGTGTGTGTGTATATATATATATATATATATATATATATATATTGCCATTGCATACCAAGGCTTTTTGTGACTTTCTAATTTATTTATTTTTTTGCCCTCACAGTTACCACATTCCCACAGGATATAAACTAAGCCATTAAAAGTGGTCTTCTGTCAGCATTGCTGTAGTTAGGCTAAGGGTTTTGCTGGCTAGGGGGATCTTTTCACACCCTTAGTCAACTTAGCTATGCCAGCAAAACTAGATATTGTTAGTATAATTATGCTATAAAGGGAAAGTAGGCAATATGGTCATAAACTCTCTTGTCTATGTTTCATAATTAATGGCCATGTCTACATGTGCACATTTAATGCGCATTAGCCCAATTTAAGGCACATTAAAGGCGCACATCTATACATGCGCACTTTTAATGCACCTTAAAAATGGTGAATTTTGTCTATTTGAACCTGAATTTAATACCTGCATAAAGCAGGTATCAAATTTATGTGCAAATAACTAGATTGCATTAGTGAACATGTAGATGCACTAATGCGCATTAACATGGTGTGTGTCCATTGACTTGGGACTAAGTTTAGTCCCAAGTGGGTCTGCACACCCACGTTAATGCACCTTAGCATGTGAATGTGTAGACACACACCTAAATTGCCTTCATGTGAATTAGGCTAATGCACATGAAGTTTAGGCATGTGTAAAAGCATGTGTAGACGTGCCCAAAACTGCGTAGCATGAGGCAGATCTTGTCATGCTTTATAAAGTAAGTAATTTTTTGTTTCTGTTGAAAGTATTGGTATAAATATTGCAGATTTACTTTTGTCGGATAATGGCTATGAAATAGAGTAAGAACCACTTAAAAACCACTGAAATGCAAAGGAGGTGACCTATTTTTCCTGAGCCCTGGTTGCACCAGAGCTGAGCAAATGTAATTTAATTTAAGTAATATCTCTGTCTCATGTGCAAGACAAAGCACCTGAAGCTGAAGCATTTACCCAGCCAGTAAAACTAGCTATTTGTCACTCTGTTCACTAAAAAGTGGAGATGGGCAATTGAATAATTTTCCTCTAATCTGCCCACCCCTAGTCTTCTAGTCAATCCAAAGCCAAAAGCCTCTGTGGTCTTCCTCTCCATTGTCCTCCTCTCCAAAACCTTAGGAGTTCTACAATATGGATAGCTCTGTTGAAAACACTGTAATTACTGACCTACTGATTTACACTTGCTGAGGGCACAGTTTTATGCTAACACATAAGAGTGTGTGTCCCTTTAGGCTAATACTAAGTGGATCCTACTTTAATTTGACTTTGAGCATCAAATCAGAAAAAAACTGTGATTTGATAAATACCTTTTTATTTTAGCAATATTTCCTTCAACAATATTGATAAAAACTAGTATCACAATGTTGTCATTGAAACTGGAATTGCCTAATAGATCTGTAGCTGTTTTTTCATTCCCAGGCTGGGCTTGCAAAAAACTCTGCTAGTGGGCCTAAAAATGAGAAGGCATTAATTAAATGCAAGAAAAGCCTTGTCTGTTACTTCTATGGAAATAAGAATTTATTACAATATTATAGGTGACCCAAACAGAAGGTTGAAGAACTTAAAAAATTAAAATACCTTCCAGATGGAATTCCCTTTTGCACATACATACTTAAGGGACAGATTTCCAGAATTAGGTGTGAACAAATCTTTGGTGCACCAAATCCATCCATATTAGATATACAGCTACCAAATATGTGTGTGCAGAATCATATACCAGCATGTGCTTATGGTCTGGTCAATGTGAATATTGTGGCTCGAGAGTTTGATGTCAGATGGCTCCAATTTTTAATGATAATGCTTGAGATTCATACTGTAGGCTAAATAAATTGTTTGTGCAACTCAACTATAAGTCCAATACTGGACATACAAAAGTCAAATTTAATTCCAGTACACTGAGACATGAACTATAATGTGATATATTTGTGCATTTGGGTTTTCTTCCCCTAAAGTGCTGTGTCTAGGGAAGAAGAATAAAATGCACAAATGGGAGAGTATTGGCTAGGTAGTCACATTACTGGGAAGGATCAGAGGGGTCTAGTGGATCACAGGCTCATCAAGAGCCAGCACTCACTACCATCACCGTGCAATAGTGCATCCTTCATTTGTGAAGGGGTTGGACTAAGGCCACAGAGAGACATCCTGCTTGAAGCACTCCAAGTGCCTCCGAAGTGCTACAAACAGATCTTCACACCAATGAAGCACTTAAAAAATGGCTGAACCTCTTCAAAGTGACCCTTGAAAACAGAGGAACAACTCTGAAGTGCTTCCTGAAATGCCTACATCCTCCAGCAGAGCATGCCCTTGGGAACCTCTGGAGGTTGCAATGCATACAAGGATTCCTGCTGAGAGGACAAGAAGCAACTACCTGTCTTGGTGGGCATTTTGAAGCTCTCCACTGGAGCAGGTGGGGGATACCCGTCTGCACAGAGCTGAAGTGCTCCAAATTTAAACTGGAGCAGGATTTGGAGCACTTCAGATGAATGCCTGTGATACCTTAGATCAGCGGTTCTCAACCTTTGTAGGCTCAAGACACCCCTTGGAAAATACTAACTCTTAATTTTCACACATTTGTTGACTATGGAAAAATAATAGAGTAATTCTGTTGAAAACAACTCAGACCACAACTGGTTTACCCACATATCAGTACTAACATTATATGGCACAAAGTGCACCCTTGAAAAGCTCTCAAGGGGCATGTCTACATGTGTGCTCCACTGTGCATTTGGTATTGCACAGTCATTTAGTACTTGCTTTAGTAGTGCTGTGTAGTCCCGGCAGTGCATGGTTATTTTTGGATGCTATGTTGCCGTAGTGACAAGCTACGGTGACATAGCTCCCTGCAGCACCCTGGTTGAGAATCATTGCCTTAGATAAAGATTGAGGTCCTCTCCAGCGCTATGATTCAATGAGGGTTTCTTCTGTTAAGGGAAATGACAACTTAATCACACACTTATCTAAAAATATCACCCCGTGTAGTAGTGTTGCCAAAACGGCTAGTTTCGTTCCCCTGGAGGCTTGTTCAATTACCCTCAAGGAAAGAGTCACACATACATACAGGCTGGGTCCATCTAGGTTTATTGTTTGCAAACAGTTCGACCGAGGAGCAGAGAGCTCAAATCAGGGCCGACGATGAGTCCGGCCTGGAATCACATTTTTATAGCTTACATTCAACAGAGTCTTGACGTACTAGAAGTTTATTGGCGCCAGTACCAGTTCCTAATTGTGACGTCTTATCTTGTAGGCTGTACTTAACTAGTTATTGGTTAATGTGACTTATCAGGGTTAGTACGTGCGCACTCAAAGGTAGAATTGCAGCATGCTCAGAAGAAAAGAGCAATTTCAACAAAGTTAGTTAAACTTTAGTAACTTCTTATCTTAACGTAACCTTAAGGCACTGGACAGAGATGATTTCAAAATGCAAGGCAAGCAGTAAGAACCACAGCTTGGACATTAGACCTCCTGATCTTTACACAAAAGGGTCATAAGATGGTCATAAGACACTTCTATCATATGGTTGTTGCTCAAGCATTACTGCAAAATTATGGGGGCTAACATCTTTTTACTACAGTAGATCCATGGCTTCATTATTTAATGCTAATTATAGGATTATCTTTACAAAGGCTGGACCTGATTGTACACAGAGCTTGAACATGGAAGGAAAAGAGAAATAAGCAATGCTTAATATTCTTACATTAACTGCTGTTTCTGCTCTGAGGCTTCTTCCTCCTTGAGCTGCAGCTTTTTCTTTAAAATAAAATGATCCAGCTTTTCCTTTTACTGAGGGCACTTGTATATGTGAGGGGGTTAATTCTTAGGGTTGCATTCTGTGCCCCCTAAATTGAAATGGTGGGTTTTTAATTGAAACACATTGTTTAAATTTAGGGGTTTCCATCACTGTTACAGCACGGGGTCTGATCCTTTCTTTTTTCCAGTGGAGTCTGCCTGTGGCCAGGGAGCAAGCTGCCAGCAGGCCAGTGGCCCCTGAGCTGCAGGGGGCCCCAGTCCTTCCCTCCATGGTGGCAGCACCCCCCCTGGGGCCACCCGGGTGGGCTGCTAGGGGGATGGGTGCTGGCCCAGCTTGGAGGCAGCATCTGGCCTGATCCGACTCTTCCCTGACCCTGAGCTGGGGCAGCACCTGGCCTACTAGGAACTCAATTGAGCAGCCTTAGTGGGCACCACCATCATGAAGGGAAGGACCAGGGCCCCCACAACTCAGGGGCCACTCAGCTCGCTGGCAGCTTGTCCTGCAGCCACAGGAGAGGTGGGCAGGCTCTGCCAAAAAAAAAAAAGAAAAGGATCGGGGCCCTCGCCACTTCTGCCTTCCGGAGGTTAGGGACCAGATCCTTTTTTTCTGTGGAGCCTGCCCGCTTCTCCCATGGCCCGGGGGGGGGGGGGGGGGGGGGGTGAACTGACTAATAGCTGCAATGCATCATTACAAACAAAACTGTAGTTTAGTTTGCAATAATGCAAACTCATTTTAAACCCACAAAACTCCTGTACATGTACAGCGTGACACCATTAAGCCTTACAAAGTGACATTTTCCTCACATGTGCACGGTAATGGCATCACGTGTACAAGCGCCGTGGCACTGTAGAAATCTGCCCTGTACTTTCATCACTGCCAAATTCACTGGTTGGACGATCCACCAAACTACAGCAGAAAGCTGTCATTTCCTGAATCTGGATCTGTGACCTAGATTCAGAAAAGAAAAAGGATAAAGACTGTAAATGTGTGATACTTGACATTTGGCTTTTAGAATGGAAACTGTTATTCATACCTTGTAGCTTTCTCCTATGTTGGTAAGACCTAGCTGCCCTGGGACAACTCTATAGTACTTTGAAATACATAGACTTATATGCTCCTTTTCACTAAGTGAAGGGGAGTTCAACCCATCAGAATCAGATTGAGGATATGGAAGGGGGCAGAATTGCTACAAAGCATGCTTCCTAGTGAACCACAAGCTCCTAGAGCTGAAGGGGCAGCATTAGGGAGTTAAAGGGGCAGCACCCTCATAGTTTGCAGTGCTGAGATAGTCGGACAATTTAAGCTCCATGACATACACGCAATGGAATCCATTTCTCCTGCATTTAACTAAAATGAGTAAACTTTTTGAACTTTAATCTAACTGAAGATGCTCAGAGCTGAAGCTGCAGCACAGTATTGATCTGTGGTGATGTCTGAGGTCCAAGGACTCTTCCTTCCAAATATTACTTCAGAAAACCTAAATGGCTTCTGATGCTTCTTAAGAGCCATATATTTTACAACCTGAGGTAACACAAGAATCCATTTTGTGGGCTGTAGAAAGAGTATCATAGTATCATAAAGCTATATTCAGATTACATTCAGATACCTAGTTTTATACAAAAACATATGTTGATTTCTATATAAAAAGTAATGGGATGACATGGCTCATTGCTACTGGAGGTGGGAACAGCCTCTTAGGCCACATCCACATGAGCAGGGGTGTGGGTTTGCAGCAGCACAAATAGTCGTGGCACAAATTTGTGCTGTTACTTTGTGCTGCATTGCAGACCCCTGCTGATATGGTTTGCAGTGGGACACAGTATCCTGCTGCACCATGTGCTGCAGGGGGGGCCTGGCTGGGGCACAGAGCTAGCCGGCAAGCAGCCCCCATGCTGAGGCACCCTGTGTCCCAGCCAGCCGGGGAACGATATGTGGAGATGCACTGCAAAGCACTGGCACTGAGGCACCCTGTGAGATGAGGGAGCAAGCAGCCCTGGGCCGTGTGCCTCAGCAGGAGGGGTCTGGTGCCGAGACTTCACAGCTGGCTAGAACGCAGTGTGCCTCGAGATGGGGGAGCTGGCAGCTTCCTGGGCTGCCTGTTTCCTTGTCTCAAGACACATTGCAGTATGCCTCAAGGTGGGGGCTCCACATGCCTCAGTGTAGGGTCTCTGCAACAGAACCCCTGTGCTGAGGCATGTGGAGACAGGGGCTGACCTGCTCCCCCATCTTAAGGCATGTGCTCTGCTGCTGGCCGGGGTGCAGTGTGCCTCAAGATGGTAGCTCCATATGCCTCAGTGTGGGGGCTCCACACCGGAGCCCTTACACTGAGGCATGCAGAGACAGGGGAGCAGTCAGCTCAGGGCCACCTGGGGACTGGCTGGCTGGGGTACAGAGTGCCTCAGCATGAGGGCTCCACAGCATGAGGAGATGGGGATCACCACGTTTGTCCTAGCACGCAGCACTTTGGTGTGCTTTGTGCCACTTTTTCCCAGGCTTTTTTTGCTACCAGGAAAATAGTAGCAAATTTTGCCCAAGTGCTGCTAATTAGCAGTGTTGCGCACAGTTTAATGTGCAACATGTGCAGTTTCTGGCACCGCAAAGAGGTTTGTGGCACCACAAACCTCGCATGCCTGCATGTCTAGATCTGGCCTTAAAGGCCATCCACTATATCCCATGCCCATGTATATATATGTATATAGGTATTAGAAAATATTTCAACAGCTTTGTGACCAAAGATCATATCTAATCCAAGGACTTTGGACAACTTCCTCAGGAGAACTGCCTCAAGAAAAAGGAAAACACCTCATTCCCCATCCTCCAAGGTGCGTTCTACAATCCTGCCTGGCATCAGCGAGTGCCCTGCATGAGTTTGGGAGACAGCATATGTATAACCTGAACAGTATGATATCCATTTGGGCTTCAGTAAAGATATTGGTTTATGTCCCTGAATAATTATTTCCATACATTTATATTCATAATCAATTAAAATATTTTTAGTTCTTAAATCATAAAAGCCACTGTTAAAAATAAGGCTCATGGACCCAAAAACTGAATTTAGGGGGAGTCTTTCCACTGACTTAAATGGGCTCTGGATCTGGCATCAACCCTTCACATTACTACACAGAAAGGGGGCAAAGTGTTTTGTTTTGAATCACTCCCGGTGCCAAAAAATCATCAGAACCATACCCTCTGCAAACTGACTTTCTAGCTGCCTTGTGGGTTCAGAAATACATTCCTGCAAGAAACAAATGGGTGGTTTTTGTCCAGCTCTCAGTAGGCAAGCATCTACCTGGCCAAAGTATTTCCCCTACAACTGCTGCCCAACACATCTGCAGCCATTTCTTCAGAGAGGCCTAGGGCTACGTGGACCTCTCTCACCTCCAGTCAGGATAGTGTAAAGAAGACTGCATTACCACTACATGGTTCCCTCACTTTATGCGGGTTCTGTATGTGCAGATTCGCTGTTATGCAATGACCCTTTTAGACCAAAAATTTGTTGTGTGTCAGGTAAGTTCACTCTTATGAGATCAGTGTGGTGGAATCCCACAGTCAGCTGCTTTGTGTGGTGCATTGTGGGAGTGATGCGCACCAAAATATAGTCTGCCATGTGGATTTCTGCTCCTCACTCATTGTCTGCAACACGTTTCTATTGTTGCCATCAACATTATGGTAACATTCACCACCACCTTGTGCTTGTGTGTACTGTCTGCTGTTGGTGAGTACCAAAATTGTCTTGTAAAAGTGGTAGAAATGGGTCTGGGGGCCAATAAAGCCAAGGTCTTGGAACATATCCCTATTTGTTACATTGTAAAGTGGGTTCCCTTTATGCGAATTCGAGTTATGCACTGTTTTCCAGGAACACATGTACAGCATAAAGCGAGAGAAACCTATATGTGAATTTGTACTTGCTTTGTATGTTGGGAAAGGATTTGAGTCTCCCCTGCTGTCAAACCCAGTCCTTTGTATGAGTTTTAAATTCATGCTAAGAGTGCAGACATGTTGGACTACTTTCAAAAGGGAATGCTTCAAAGGGATAGCAGCTGGTGTGTTCTAATTGTTATGTGTGAAGGAGCTTAGAGCAAGTCAAATGTAGCAAAACTATGCCAACCTTAACATTGCTTCATCCAGGCTTAAAGTTGGAATGGTTTTGCTCCATTTGAATAATTCTTAGCTCAGTCACAGAAAACAATTAGAATGGACCAGCTGCTGCCCCTTTAAATTGGATACGTGTTCACACCCGAAGAGTTAAATATATGTACATTAAAACAGAAATTAAAGAAGTGGTAGGGAAGATAGGAAAGCAGAGTGTTCTTTTTATTTTTCAATACAGAGATACATTTGAACTGGAGCGACCTAGTTTGACCAAATCAAATAGGTAGGCAACTGCTTCCAATATTTCTTTTGTTGTCACTTCTAGAAGTTCCCTCTCCTGAAAATGGAGTGTTCAGAAGTGAGATTGTTACAGTGACTGGCTGACTGTAGACACTGGTGCCTATTAGACAGTGATGGGTAAACTCGAAATACATAACTCAAATGAAGTTACTCTTAGATGGATAACTTTCAGGATGGGTGTTTGTGGGACCACATAGAGAATAGTGGTCTGGAGTGCACAATGTAAAATATTTGGGAGATATTTGTAGGTATTCAGTTCAGCTGTAGGAGTATTTATTGCTTTTATAAAGCCTTCCATCTGAGGAGCTGAAATAACTTTATAAGCACTGCTTAATTAAACCTCATAATACATCTACAACATTGATACAAGTCCCCTATATTTAAAAAGGGGCAACTAGGGTACAGATAATTTAAATTACTTGTTCAACACCAAAGAATGAGCCTGTGAAAGTGAACATAGACGTCCTGATTCCAAATTTACTGTACTGCCTGCTAATTAGAACTCTCTATCTCCCCTCACCCCCTGCTCCAGTTGTTGTTTATTATGCACAGAATGGAAAAATTGCACTTTAGAATAGAGAACATCTTTAAAACTAAAAAGAAAAAATAATTAAATTAAAATTAAAAAGAGTTACCTGATCTTTGTCTGTTGTTTTTACAGTAAGCACATGAGTTGCTACTGGATTCATCATACTTATGGTTGTAGGATATGCTTTCTAAGTGAATTCTGGAGCATTATCATTCTTATCAGTTACCATGACAGTGACAGTAATATTGGCCTGGAAAGGTAAATGATTTCCTGTGTGTTGAAAATATTGAAGATGACTAATATACACCTAAGTTTGTATTATCCTTGCATACAACAATAAGCATAAATTAGATTCCAAAGAATGCTAGAGTGTAATATAAATTTAACTTTAATTCACCTAAATGAACTCCATATCAGATCACTACAGATGATGACATGAATATATGAAGAGGCAGTGAATTTAAAGTAGCTGTGGGATTGATTCTGCATTGTGAAAGGGCTCCAGCCTTCTGAATGAATAAGACATGACAGAATGAACTACCTCATGTGCTAGGTATAGATGAGAGAAGTAGAGAAAATATTTCTTTTATAGAAATGGTTGCAGCTTTTCAAAACTAAAATTATTCCTGAAAATTAATTTATAACAAGAAAGATTTATTGAAATTTGATTTTCACTAATTAGGAAGATCAGTATTTGGCTAGCGTGAAAGTGCCAGTCTAATTAAAATACTAAGATTCTGCCACACACCCACAGGACTAGTTATAGAATACATGAATACAGGTAACAGAATCTGACCCAGGCCTTGAATATATGAGCAGCCCTTCTTCTTTCTAACACAGTTATACCTCAACACAACGTGTGAAATATTTGAGACAATGATCAAGCCTGATGTTTTCACTTTCCACCTCATACCATAGTATAAATCAGGACTAGCTACATTCAAGTTAATACATTTACACAGAAGTCAAGTGACAAAAGAATCTACCCCTTAGGCCATGTCAGCCACCTAGACGTGCTAATATTTATTCAGCACTGCTCTTGTGCTTGACATTTTCAGTGGTGAGCATACTACAAGAGAGAAACTGGCACCATGACTTTCTCTAAGGGGCAATGTCACTCTCCATTAAAGCAATGCTCTCTTACCTGATAGAAAAGGGCAAATTTATTGTCGCATGCATTCACTGTAAGGCTGTATCTATTCAGGGTTTCGTAGTCTGGATAATTCTTTATCTTAATGCCCCCACGTAGCTCATCTACTTTAAATATATATTTTACCAGGACATACAGTAAATTCAAGGAAACATTGAGCTCTCACACCATCTTTGAGGAAGGTAGCTTTCAAGTCAGCTGTTAAAATTTTTCTTTTAGTGGCACCAATCCTCTGTTTTATATTATAAAAATAATATAGAAAATGATGAAAAGATAGAAATAAAATGAATAAGGTTAATAACAGAAGAGAACTATCAGGCTGCATACACACATTCAAATGATCTAGGAGAATTCTCCCAGGTTTCTTTTCCTGGTAGAAAAACTTACCCAGAGGAGATGCCTGAACAGACATTCAAATGCTGAGTTCTTGAAGACCAGAGAGCTTGCAATGCGGATACGGTGCAGCCAGGGGCCCCTGTGCACATATCTCAGCATGATCTACAGACTCTCTCAGTCTGCCTGGAGGCAGACAGCAGCAGTGCACAGGAGAGCCTTGATTAGGAGATAACCCTGAGATTACTCGGGGTTAGCCTGTGTCTCCCTGCAGCACAATGTGGAATTGTGAAGGGAGCATATTCTGCTCCCTGCTCAGCTGGAACAACAGAGTCTAGGGAACAACAGGGTGGGGGAGGGGCAGAGCAAAGCACCCTGGGATGCTGGAGAACTGTGCTGTGGCTTCTCTCAGAAAAGACCATGTACCAACTTTCACTCTGTGATTTAACCCTTGTTGTTCCCAGGTTATTTTTTTCCAGGAGTTGCCATTTATGCTCTGGGAGAAAAATCCTGAACTTCTGTATGCTCCTGGTTCTTCCTAGGAGAGAAGGAACTTTCCCAGGAGAAGCTGAATGTCTGTATGTGTCCAGAATAAATCAATAGATCGTACAGAGATATACCTAGCCTGTTTAAAGGGTAATAGCTCCCTGTTATTGCTACTAAATGTCTACTGATGATGTACTGTACATTGGAACTGTTGGGCTGAACTCTTGGAAACAGATCTCTTGTGACAGTGCATGTTAGAGGGATGGGAGGATACAAAGGTGACTATAGTACTCTTACCTTTAATGTGTTGATCTTTGTTCAGTCTCAAGAAATACCTTAGGACAAGTGCAGGGTTATTATAAGCTTGCTGGCTATAATAACTAGGGCCACTAGAGTAGCCAGACATTGTTGGGACCCACCAGTACTCCAACCATGACCCTGTCCACAGCCTACTGCCTTATTTGCACCGCTGTACTGGTAACCCGTTGTATTGCTCCATGTCTATGAGAAGGATCTTCTTTGAATTCATACAGGGTGTGTCTACACAAGACGCTTTACTTAAGATTAGAGCAAATTACTGTGCAGTAAGTGTCACTGTCTACACATGCAGATGCTTACTGTGCAGTGATTTGCTCTAATCTTGAGTAAATTTGCTACCTGTAAACACAAGTAGCAAATTTACTTGGGAGTAATTACTGTGCAGTATGGGATGTGTAGATGGTCCCCAGGAGCAGCCTGCTGCCAGGGTGGGCTTTGCCACTGGAGCCCAAGCAGGGACAGTGTCCCCCTGCCTTAGCAGCAGAGCACTGTTGACAGCATGTGCTATATCACTGTGGCCCCCAATGGCCTGGTGCCTTGTTGGGGAGAGCCATGGGGAGAACTGGAAGGTTCTGCTGATACCCAACCTGTGATGCCCATCTCTCACCTGCCACGGCCATACCTTGATGTTTCTTGTTACTTGTTGGGAGGTGGATGCATGCTCAGTAATAACCTTCCCTGATCACCCAAAATAGACAAGACTAGGATAGGGCAGACGAGAATAGAATGGGGTTCAACGTAGACAAATGCAGGGTGCTGCACCTTGGGAGAAGGAATCCACAGCATACATACAGGTTGGGGAGTTCCTTTCTTGAAAGCACAGAGGTGGAAAGGGATCTTGGAGTCATTATCAACTCCAAGATGAACATGAGCCACCAATGCCAGACTGCAGCCAGCAAGGCCAGCCATACCTTGTCTTGCATCCAAAGGCGCATCTCAAGCTGGTCCAGAGAAGTGATACTCCCCCTCTCTGCGACTTTGGTCAGGCTGCAGTTGGAGTACTGCATCCAGTACTGGGCACCGCACTTCAAAAGGGATGTGGCCAGCCTGGAGAGGGTTCAGAGGAGGGCCACCCGCTTGGTGAGAGGGCAGCAGGACAGGCCCTACGAGGAGAGACTGAAAGACCTGAACCTGTTCAGCCTCAGCAAGAGGAGGCTGAGGGGGGGCCTGGTGGCTGCCTACAAGCTCATCAGGGGAGATCAACAGCAAATAGGCAGAGCTCTTTTCTCCCCAGCACCACCTGGGGTGACGAGGAGCAATGGTCATAAGCTGATGGAGAATAGGTTTAGGTTGGAGATCAGAAGGCAATATTTTACAGTTAGGGTGGCCAAAATCTGGAACCAACTTCCCAGGGAGGTGGTCCTCGCCCCTACCTTGGGCATATTCAAGAGGAGGTTGGATGATCACCTGTCTGGGGTCTTGTGAACCCAGCATTCATTCCTGCCTGTGGCAGGGGGTCAGGCTAGATGATTTGTTCAGGTCCCTCCTGACCCTAGCTATTATGAAACTATAAAACTATGAAATAGGTCTTCTTCATGGGGCTCCTCCTCCCCTTACACCCCACCCTTATCATGTCCAAATTGAATGAGAATTTTCCATGCCTTGGTTTTACTGAGGCCAGTTAGGCTGTTGGTCAACTTCCACCGCTGTAACTTCATCCAGCCTCTGGATGAACTCTGGTGCAGGTAAGCCTATGCAACAGCCTGTTTGGGGTGATCCCCCCTCCTGTACACATGTCAATCAATTTTTGTTGGCTCAACCAAAGTCAAAATAAAGATCAACCTAAATCAAATTTCCCCTCAGGCTACGAATCAATCAATTTAAATTTAAATCAGTCTATCTGTAGGTTCATAAAATGGCCCTGCAGTCATGACCCTGGGTCCAGACCCCTGGGTCAGGGTCAGTGCACCCTCTTGGGGAAAACTGTTATTCCTGACACCTCCCCACTGGGTCAAGAGTGAACCCCACTCAACAAGTAACCCAACAGGCAGGGAAAACAGCTAAGAAGGGAAACTTAACCTCAAAGAGGCACAGCCCCTTTACTCCAAAGTACTCCACTCTGCCCCTCTCCAGGACCAGAAATACCAGTCCCAGTGCTTCTTTCGCCAATCCAGAAGGAGCACATACTCCACAATCTCTGTGGCTTGTTTTCTCCTCTAGGTCGGCCTCTCACCACACCTGAGGTAAGTGCTTCCCACTCTGCTTCCTCAGGGCTTTCCTCCTGTGCCCCCCCACTTCCCCTCACAGGATCTCCCAACCCCTGCTCCATGATTGTAGAACAGGGGCTGGAAGCTCCCTGCATGGGGAGAATTCTCCACCTGGCTTGGACCTGGCTGGTACCTGCCCCTGACTGGGACAGTTCCCAGCCAGCCCTGGGCTGTATGGGGAAGTCTGCATGTGTAGCCTGGAGGTGGCTGACTGGCTGAGGACTGTCCTGTTTCAGGCAGTCCCCAGCCAGCCCTGGGCTGCATGTGCAGACTTCTCCATGCAGCCTGGGGCTGGCTGGGAACTATCCCAGTCAGGGGCAGGTCCAAGCCTGGTGCTCTGATTGGGAAATCAATGTCTAGAGCTTGGAAAGAGCTGCAGAGGAAAGGCATATCCCAGCTCCCTTGCAGCTCTTTTCAAGCCCCCTGCCCATGATCAGGGAACTAGGACTGGGAGCTCCTTGCTGCCAGGGCAGGGGGACATTGTCTCTGCCCAGGCTTCAGTGGCCGAGCCCACCTCAGCAGCAGGCAGCTCTCAGGGGCAGGCAGTAATCTCCCAGCCACTGCCAGAAGACAGCTGTCTCCTGGCCCCATGCTTCCTGCTAGCCCATGGGCTAGCAACCAGGGGGAGCCTATAGCTCCCCCTGGCTGTGGCAGGGAGCCAGTTCAGGGCTGGAAGGGGCAGGAGCAGACTGCCGCAAGGAGCAGCAAAATTGCTCTTGCATCCCCGCATGTGTAGATAGCTGCCTGGGGTGGGTTTACTAGAGTAACTTATTCTAGAGTAAACCCACCCCACAGCATTTGCACATGTAGACACTCTCACAGACTCCAAAGCCCTGACTGAGTGACAACTGTATCTGATCCTGACTGATGGTTAGGCACAGGTTACAGAAACATTTGAATGAGTCTCAGGAAGATTTTTTAAACAAAAAGAAACTAAAGTCTACCCAGGAATTTGAGGACCGAGCTGTTTGGCAGAAGATCTGGCTGTGTTGCTATATTTGGGGAAACTGCTGTAATTTGTATTCTTTTGTTTTCGACTGTCCGTCAAAAGAGCAGCCAAATCTGTGTGCCTTGGTTAGGGACGATGGGGAGCAGGGAGGGTAGGTGGGAGGTCAGGCAGGCACAGGCATGTGGGGACAAGTGACGAGGGGCACAGGTGGCAGGGAAAATCACAGGCATGGGGAGGCAAGGGACAGTAGACAGACAGGGAGGGCAAGGGGTGGCACATTTTCCTTAACATTGACAATAAGCACTGGGTCAAACACAGGTGGGCAGTCATTAACATCAATGATCATTATGATGACAGGGCAATACCCCTTTTTCTCAGGGATCCCATTGTCCTCAGCATACATTGCAACCTATAAATAATGCATATTAGTAATGGAATCTGGTTGTATTTCAGTTTACTTTGAAGGTAATGCATGAAACGTGCCTGGCAGATTAAAAACTTTCTTCTCAAATATTCATGTAAATGATATTATGGTAAAATTAATCGATCTGTTTTTGGTAGAATTAAAAACAAAAACAACAAAAGAAAGCCCAGCAACAGCAACCACAACAGCCACAAAATATTGATTTGGGACTTTTTATGTGTACAACACCAATCCATCATAGATTTAAGGACATGCTTAACATGCTACACAAAAGCAGTACCTCTAAAGTCAAAGTTAGCGTAAGCTTTTGCAGGAGTATGGGTGCAAAAACCTGCATTCTATGTATTATTCCTATTGAAAATTTAAATATTTTAAAGGATATTTTAAAGGATTATCTTTTCAAATGAGCCACACAGTGTTAAAACCTATCCAAATCAAACCAAACATCTGTCTGATTCCCCCAGGGGCCAAATCAGGAGACCTGAATAATGGGAAGATTAAGAAAGAATTTTAAGCAAACCTGGTACTCTAAGGATGCATCTACACATGCACTTTACTATGGAGTAGACCTAATTATCTCCACCTTAAAGTGTCACCATCTACATGTGCACCAATATTAAGGTGCCGTAAGCTAATTAACTCTGATGTAAAATAGTACTGTTGGGGTCATTTTTTAGTGACGGGGCAGGTTCACTATCTTACAGTGGGGTCATTTAATGGGCTGAAATACACTTGTAAACACTGATTGTGGGCATAAATTGTGCTGGGTCAGCCCAGACAACAGGAGGCCAGACCACTGCCTATCACCTAGCCACACACTCTCGTGCCCCAGCCGGCCCATCCACTGCCTGACACCTGAGGCCCAAAGCCTGGGGTTGACCCCCTGAGCCTGCTGCCAGCCTGGGCCTACTCTGCCCTGGATCAAAATGCTGCTGTCCCAGGTACACATGTAGACACTGCACCCAGGAGCAGTGTACTCCAGCTCAAAGAGTACTCAAAGAGTACTCCGGAGTTTATCGGATCATATTCATTGCACACATAGATGCACCCTGTAGGTTCTTCTTCATAATCAACAGGGACTTCGAAATAAAGAGTCCCTGTAGTTCCATCTACCTGGAATTTTTGTCTCTCTCAACTCAAGATGCCATGTGTAAGAAAACCATTCCTATCTGTGTAAGTATTCTGAGCCTTCAGCTGAACAGTTTGGGTAGGAGGCAAATTCTGTCAATGCAGAAAAGACAGAATCTGTCAAAATGTTTTGATTAGCCACAATTTCCATTTTAAATGCACAAGTAACTGTTAGAGTAGAGTGTGGGGCTTTGTTCTAAGGAAAGACTCAAATTCATCTACTGCTCAGCATGCCCAGTCCTCTGTGAAATGCAAGTAGCATTTTCAAATGAAAAGTACTTTGCTGTCTGTGTGTAATTCACCTTGTAATCTTGATTGTAACTGAAAGACTAGAGAAAGAGGACATGTCCAGGAAACCCCGGATGTATAGTAACCCTAGACTAACTATAGTGCTTCCATAGCATCAAGACTTAACTGAGCATATAGACACAGAAACATTGATTAGGCACTGTGGTATCAAAGGAATAGACAACAAAGACAAGGAATTGGGAGTGAGGGGCAAGGGCATATCACTGCCCCCTCCCCCCCAATCATATTACCTCCCCTTCAGGTGTCTTCTTTTTTGAAACTGGATATATGGTAACCCTAGTTAAGATAAGGTTCACCTTTCCATTTATACCATCATCTAGATCATGAGCAACAACCCAGGAAGAAAAAGATCATTTTGCTTCAGTTTCTTGTGCTGTTACCAAATGACATGGATAGTTTATTGAACAATTGGAATTCCTGTGATTTGTGCATTCATAGAAAATAACACACTTAAAATTATTGGTAAAAAGCAGCTAAACAAATCCAGAGTGATATTTAGCTGTGCATTATTACATTGATTTTTATTACAAAATTAATATTATTCATTTTTGTAAGATACAATTTGTTGGACTGTTATGGCAACTCTCTCTCTCTCTCGCTCTCTCTCTATATATATATTAGCACTAGAGCTTATCCTCTTCACTCCATGACCATCCAAATGACCAATAAAGAAAGGATTGAGAATAATATTGATAATGAACACCATAACCCAGCTGTTTTCAAACTGTGGGGCACATCCCCCTGGGGGGGCATGAAGGAATGTTGTGGGTGGCACAGCACAGTGGGGCACAGCAAGAAGTTTGCAAGGAGCCAGCGCTGCTGTCACCTCATGGGGGGATGTGGTGGTGGGGAGCCCCAGGCAGGCTGCTGTGCCTCCAGGAGCCTAGCACAGCAGATGCGCAGCCTAGAGCTGCAGTGGGGCCAAGGCAGGAGGTGCTGGAGCCATGGTGGATGGAGCCTGCCCTGCTGAGCCAAGCTGAGCCACGGCAGCTGCTAGAATGAGGGGCGCTCTGTGCCTGGCTGTGCTACTCCTCTGGGATGAGGGGGGCAGGGCAGGGCAGGGCAGGGCAGGGCAGGGAGCATGAGTGACTGGTGCCTCCTGAATCTGGGGGGGCACCCACAGAAGCTGCCAATGGCGTTGGGCTGTCATGGGGGGCACCTGCCCTACCAACAGTACCAGTGTCAGCTGGAGTATGTTCCCCCCGTGCACCTCCTACCAGTCACCTATGGCAGGGAGGGTGCAAACAAAATTGTTACTCAAAGTACGGCTCAGCTCAAAAAGTTTGAAAACCTCTGCCCTTACCTATACCCTTTCAGTCCTCAGTTTGGGTAGGGGAGTATAAAGGAACAGAAAATGTATGGCATTCAACAATATTTCTATTAACTGGTTCTTTTTTAGATGATCCAATTAACTTTTGGAATTGACTAAGGTATATTAATGGAATTCTGGGACAAACAGAAGACACAGTGTTTGTCCGCTGAATGCATCATCATAAGAAAACAGTTTTAGAATCAAGGGTGAAATCCTGCCCCTGTTGATGTTAATAGCAAAACTCCCGCTGACATCAATGGCAGACAAGGTTCTTTGGGTATATATGGTATCTTTTATTAGACCAACTAAATAGATGGAAAAATTGTTCTTTATGAGCATTTGGGCACAAACATTATTCTTCAGGCATAGGGAGAGTCTGCTGGTATTTGTGTACTCTCTTGGGTAGAATACAAGTTTCTCTTGGGATTAATTGCCTCCATGTCTCATGTATTCAGTGTCCTCAGGCTTCAAAATAGCGGTGAGGGCGCTTTAACTAAAGTTGTCAAAGGAGCTTTAGTTAAAGCACCCCCACCACTATTTTGAAGTGCAGGATGCTGAATGCACATGACGCTGAGGGTGTTTTGATTAGAGTGCCTCCAAGAACCACTCTAATTAAAGCACCCCCGTCTACCCTGGACCACATGTAAAGATGTCCAATATGTCTAAGATTTGACTCTCAGAATGTTTTGCTTCATTAAAATCCTAAAGTTATTAAGGGCAGAATGTTTCAGGGCTTGTGGCAAGAAATGAGAAGTTGCTAATCCATAGTGATGTTTCTGCCAGTGACCTCATTGTTTGGCTTTAGACAAGTCACTTTATCCTTCAGTTTTCCATGTGGTCCTTGTGAAAAGTGTTTTGTACTCTTCACATTTCATGTAAAAACATCTATGCTTATCTTCATTCAGGAAATCTTCACAGTTATGTAATTTTCCAGGCTCTAAAAGACAGGCAGATTTAATTAAAGAAGTTATAATAATATATTCCAGAAGTCATATTTAGTCTGCCTTCTAGTGCTGTGTGTCTGTAGTCCACCATCCTGTCAAGGCCTGAGATCAAGAAAATGCCTCTGTCCTTCACTCCCTGACCTGCCAAATGCTGCAAGCCTCCCTCATGCCATAGTTACGACAAAGGGAGGCGTACAAAAGGAAGGCAGAACAAGTTAAGGGAACTGCAGAAAAGGGAGCACTCCTGCTTGAGAAAATTACTGCTTCAGGAAACCAGGACTACCACCTGAAGCTTCACACAGCCCTAGTGCACACATCTAGACTCACTTATGCAAATATAATTTTAACCTGAGCTTTGTTTCCAAAGAAGCACTTTTAATACCTGAAGAATGGGCATTCCTGCAGTCACGTTGGTAAAAATGTGCTGTTTATATAGGGTACCTCATAAGGCCAAGGTGTTCTCATTGTCATCCAGCAGTGATACTGTTATTGTAGTCTGGTACTCAGAGAAAGGTGGCAAATGATCTCTGGTGCTGACCTTGCAAAATGGTGAAGTAAAAATTATGCTTTAGTTTAAGCAGGCACACAGGAACAGCAAGATGAGTCACAAACAAACACAGCAGACTACAATAACTGCCCCTCAACAACTCTTTGGATCAGTGCTTTCCCCAGGCTGGCCTCAGTGGGCATGTCTACACGTGCATTTACTCCAGCTTAAAGTTACTGCACAGTAAGTTACTGTACAGTAAGCAGGAATAGGCCGGCATCTACACATGCAGGTGTTAAAGCACATTAACGCTGTGTGTGGACTGACATGGGACTAAAGTTAGTTCCAAGTCAATCCCCACACACAGTTTTACTGTGCAGTAAGGCATCTAACTACTCGGGCATAAATTTGATTCCTGCATGATGTGATTCTGGTATCCTCAGTCATAACACAAAATACTAGACAGCACAGACATGAGGCTTCAATGAGGATTTCACACTCAGATCAAATTTGACTTGGCTCCCAAGGTCTTCCCATTTCTGACACTTCCCCTCCTTCAAAGATCTTGCTTTGTAATGGCTCCTTCTGCAGTAGAAGAGGGCTGGAAATTACCCTCTTTGGAGCATGAGCCAAAGCTGAACTAAATAGGTGTCTATTGGCTTTGGTGGGCTTTGAATCAGGCTCTGCAGCTTGTCCCTCTCCTTCTAAGAGATGAGAAATCATGAGTCAGATACCATAAAAACATGTGATATTGTCATGGTAGCTTAAGATTTTTTTTTAAACGTTATTTATGGTTTTTTAATCTCTCTTTTGCCTCTTCAATTTCCCTCTGCTTCTCTGCCAACCTGTAGGCAGTAGTGTAACTGGGGCAAGTCAGTGGGGCATCAGCTCCAGGTGCTCTTCTGCCCAGGAGTTTTGGCCACAGCAGGTAGAGCTCTGCCTGCTGCAGAGACCCAGAGCTCTGCCTGCAGAGGGGACCCAGGCCCAGCAGTATATCTGGAGGGGGGTGGGGAAGGGATGACATGGACGGGATCATATCTCTTTCTAGGGAGGCTTTGTGATTGGTCAGTGGAGGCACAGCTCTGTGCTGGGGTGGCGGAAGAAATGAGGCACCAGGAGCAGTTGTGGAAAGCCTGCACCACTGCCTTCCCCTCCTGCCCCTCAAGGCAGCTGCCCCAAGGCCTTACCACCACAGCAGTAGCAGCTTCTACCCACATGAGGAGAGCCAGGGCAGGTAAGACTCCTCTCACCTTGCAGCTGCCCACCTCCACTCTCCAGTGTTAAAAATAATTCCTCCCTATCTGGGTGCTGCAAGAGCTTGCTATTCTTCTGCCCATAAGACAGTTTCAGGTTGAAACTTAAGTCAACCTTTAATCTGCCTGAACACCATACTTCATTATTATTGTCTTCAGTAGTCTTGATGTAATAGGCAGCTGTTTGAATTTATCTATCTAGCGGAGAATAAAGACTCTTACCATGTTTGATGCTGTAGGATAACTTTTAATTCATACCTATATCTCCATCTTAACCAATGGAATCTAAAAAATACTCTCTCTCTCTCTTACTGGTTTCACAGTGGGAAATTATGAACAAGGTCCTTTATGAATAGCATTGTGTCCTTGTACAAAACACTAGCCTGTATCAAAACAATATTGGAAGTCCGCTGAAGAATACAGACAGTGGCCGGTCTATTCTGTCTGAAAAAAAATCTGTGTTATATGGGAACTAAATTATAGCCTTAATAAAAACAGAAATGCATTTAAAAGAGTAAAACTGTTCAAGAAGGTTGGCCTTAAGCATTTATCATAAAAGCCCTTTTACAGCTTCTGGTTGGTAGTGATTTTTCTTTAGCTCAAATGTTAGAAGAAATGGCATTTCTGCAGTGGAAACCATGCAACATGTGCACTATATACCTAGTAATAAGAGATCCTATAGCCGTTGCCTGGTGAGTAGGAGTCATTTAATTAATAAATGAGCAAATAGAAGTAAACCCAAAAGTCATTATCAGGTTTTCTGGGATTGTTCCTTTGTACATTGATTGGCTGAAATAAGAGTCCATAGTATCATAATCCCATACATTAATTAGTAATGAGGCAGTGCCATTGTTGTATCCAAAGTTTTCCTATGTGCCACAGGGCAACTTACAGTGGAAGATGTGAAAGAGTATAGTTGTATGCTTCCTGGTGTCTGAATGTTCTTTGCTTGAGTAGTTTCTTTTCATCTGACTTTGCCATTTCTAGAAATCCAGTTATTTCTCTTGAGTAACATTTATTTATTTATGTTTATAATAGTAGCATTATAGCTATGTTAACCGACACTGAAAACACACTGAACAGAAGGGCAGCTCACCCCAAAAGCACAAAAATGTAAGTGAATCAGATAAGTGCCTGTCTGCTGCCATAGACACCATAAAAGATTGCCACAAGTCAATAGACATTAGCAGAGGATAAAGGAGATCTTTTGGAGTAGTTATGGGAATTTATGAAGAAATCATGAAGCTCACACATCTACTATACACATAGAGAAGAGAGGTCCTTGGGACCCAAGTGAAGTTATATCTGCAAATGAAACACGGAAAGAAATGCGTGGAAATGTATGAGCAGAGACTCAGAGGAGGGATCTCTTCAAGAACTTTTGGGCATCTATATACGTCCTGGATATCTGCTCTGACATGATGCTAATTAACATGTCTGCTCCAACACAATGCTAATTAACATGCTCCAGGAGCCTCCATGTCACATCTATTCAGCATCCCTGCACTTCAAAATGGCAATAGAGGCACTTGAACGAGCTTTAGTTCAAACGTCCTGACTGCCGTTTTGAAGTGCAGGATGATAAATATACATGACACTGAGGGCGCTTTAATTAGAGCAGCTCTTGGAGCCCTCTAATTAAAGCTCCCCCACCTCCACACCAGAATACATTGTATAGATACCCTTTGAGACTTCTGTTCCAGGGCAGAATCTAGAACCTATGGGATTTGAGGCAGCAGTGTCTAGCAATTAGAGTACATAACACTAGGCACATCGTCATGAGGTGCTTTACTGCACCTTAGCCTAATTTACTGAGTAGTACAGGTGCGTCTCTACACGTGTGCCCTTACTGAGCAGTAAATTCCCTTAATGGTGACTAAATTTGATACCTGCAAATGTAAGTATCAAATTTAGTCACGGCTAAATTTGATACTTAACTAAATGCGACTAAATTTGATACTTGAATTTGCAGATATAAAATGTAGTTGCAATTAGTGAATGCACAGTAATGTGTGTATAGATGCGACTCCCCCTAGGGCAGGGGCAAGCAATTATTTTGGCTGGAGGGCTGCTTAACGAATTTTGACAAGCTGTCAAGGGCCACATGGGTAGCCTTGCCCCTTGACAGGTACCCTGCCCCCTGGTCACTGTCTTGGGACCAGAAGTCCCTCCCCTTGCCCCCGGAAGTACTCCTTTTGGTAAGGGGGCTTGCTATCTTAGAACCAGAAAAAAGCCAAATTCTATTTAAAAAACCAAACACCTACTACAATGTACATTAATTTGATTTAAAAAATTATTTTTGTCCAGATTTACATGTGTTTGCATAGTGTACATAGAGGTGATTGTATAATAGCTTAAAATGAAGTCTTACTTTTGTATATTGTAGGGGGGGTATGTGTGGGTGGGTATAAGTTTGTGGGGGTGGTGGGTGTGTTTGTGTGGGTATGTGTGTATGTGGGGTGTGGGAGAGGTTGTGGAAGTGTATGTGGATGTGTGGGGTTTGTGGGGGCGTGGATAGGTGTGGGGGTGTGGGCTGTGGATGGGTATGAGGTTTGTGGGGGGGCTGTGAGTGTGTTGGGGAGAGTGGCTGGGGAGGGTTGTGGCATGTGTGGAGGGGGAGGGTGGCTGGGGTGTGTGAGGGGGTGTGGATGTGAGGTATGCATGGGAGGTGTGGGTACATGTGTATAGTGGTACAAGGGGGTGTGTGAGTACATGTGTATAGTGGGGTGTTCATGTGGGACCCCCCCTACAAATACCCTCCCCCCACACACACACATGCCCCCCTTCCCTCATACTGCACATAGCTACTGAGGCCTTGGGGTGCTCATGGCCTGTGGCAGGTGGAGACCTACAGCACTGTGTGGTCCCAGCAAGCCATGGGACTGCACATGGCAAGGGCATTGACAGGTACAGGGGTGGAGCTGGACCAGCTTCGTAGAGCCCCTGCCAGCCCAGGCTCTGCACTTCTGCTGCCACGCCCTTGGCCCCCACCAGTTATTTCTCTTGAGTAACATTTACCTTGTCATGCATCCACAGATACGATGCATCTCAAGCAGGTCGAAGGAGGTGATCCTCCCCCTCTATGTGGCACTGGTCAGGCTGCAGTTGAAGTACTGTGTCCAGGTCTGGGCACTGCACTTCAGGAGGGATGTGGACAACATCGAGAGGGTCCAGAGGAGGGCCACCCGCATGATCAGGGGGCAGCAGGGCAGGCCCTACGAGGAGAGGCTAAGGGACCTGAACCTGGTTCAGCCTCCACAAGAAAAGGCTGAGGGGGGATCTAGTGGCCTGTTACAAACTAGTCAGAGGGGACCAGCAGGCATGGGGGAGTCCCTGTTCCCCCGAGCACTACCAGGAGTGACTAGAGATAACGGTCACAAGCTGGCAGAGGGTAGATTCAGGCTAGACATCAGGAGGCGCTACTTCACAGTCAGGGCGGCTATGATCTGGAACCAACTTCCAAGAGAAGTGGTGCTGGCTCCTACCCTGGGGGTCTTTAAGAGGAGGCTAGATGAACACCTTGCTGGGGTCGCTTGACCCCAGTGCTCTTTCCTGCCATGGCAGGGGGTCGAACTTGATGATCTGCTCAGGTCCCTTCTGACCTTACCAACTATGAAACTATGAAACATCTCTGCAACTATACTTGTTAGTCACCAGTAGGTTAGACCCTAAATTCTATTCTCCATATCTAAAGTTTCTCTCCATATCTGGGGGTTCCCGTGCACAGAGGGCTCCTGTTTCTGGTCAGTTGTTTGTGGCAGCTGTAGCAGCTGATACATCCATAATGCATGCTCAAATACTTTGTTCTGGCTCCTTCTGAAGCAATGGCAAATTTTCCACCTAACCTAGTGAGTCTGGATCAAGCCCTAAATGCTCCTATATACATGACTGAGCAGCAGGAGAAATATCGTTCTAGAAAGACAGGATGTTCTATTTCTATGGGTCAGAGCAACTCTGAGGACACTTGCTGGTTGACTTGTAGAGTTATATAAATTGCGGCTCTAAAGGATTTCAGCCATATGACTACTCAGTTTGCCCCATTGACAACTGCATAGGAGTGATGGGATCTAATAAAGAGAAGCTGCCACCCTGCAGAAAGTCAGGCTAGCATGGTGTGGCACTCTGAGGTTCTGTGAGAGCCTTTTAACTGCTACAGGTACTGTGCAATGTTAGCATTATTAGGTATGCAAATACTTACACGCAATTCACATGATAAACCACAAATTTCAAATAGGACTCCATAGTGTCAAAAATGTTCTGACCTGTTGTGGGATTTCCAAGTCCTTTGCAACAGATGATTTGCTTGATTATTTTTCCATAGTAAAAGAATGAGCCCTGGGCTGAGTGCACAGCCCGCTCCCCGGCACCAACCCCAGCCCTGGCCTGCCTCATGTGGTGGGGTCAGGGTCCCTGTAGTGCCTGCTCCAGACCTACTCACCCTGGCTCTGATGCGTGGTGACAGTGATGGCAGCAGCCCCGGCATGGGCTCCAGGTCCTACTTTTTCCTGCCACTGCCACCGTCACCGTTGTTCATCATGGCTGGGTGGGCGAGTCTGGAGCATATGCTGCCAGGATCCTGACCCTCTCACATGGGGCGAGCCGGGGAAGGGGCCAGAGCCAGGGTTTTGCGTCTAGCCCAGGGCTTGGGCCCTTCCCGCACCAGTCTCTATGGAGCTGAGGCCAGGAGCAGCAGCAGCCAAAAGAAGCTGCCACTGCCATCTCTGTACCTGGGCTGCCACCACTGAAGCTGGGCAGCAGCTCCAGCCCCTCAAACCCCTCCTCAGGGTAGAAAGGCAGCCCAGAGGTGGCACTGGTGGTGGCAGGGGCTCAGGGGTGGAGGTCATGACAGCTCCTTCTGGCAGCTGCTGCCACTGGCCCTGACCCTGACCCACCCTGCACAGGGAATTGGGGTCACTGCAGCACCCACTCTAGACCTGCCCACCCCAGCCACAATGAGCAGTGGTGGTGGTGGAAGTGGCAGGAAAAAGCAGTACCAGAAGTCTATTCCAGGACTGCTGTGGTCGCTGCCACCACTCATCATGGCCAGGGTGAGTGGGTCCAGAGTGGGCACTGCAGGTACCCCGGCCCCCCACACAAGGCAGACTGGGGTTGGAGCTGGGGCAAGAGCCTGGACTGTGTGTTTGGGCCAGGGCTCGGGCTTTGCCTGCGCAGGTCCCAGCTGGTTCCCATAGGGCCAGGGCCAGAGGTGGCAGCAGCCAGAAAGAACCACTGCCTCCGGAAAATGAAGTCCAGTCATAGAGCCGTTCCAGCCCCACTGCACACACAGGGGAAGCAGGATGCACCAAAGGCCAGATGGTGTCTGGGCCAGGTGGGATTGAGGGACCTGATGTGGGCTGGATCTGCTGTGACCCACCCTGCGTGGGGAGTTGGGGTCCCTGCAGTGCCTGCTCTGGACCTGCCCACCCCAGCCATGATGAGAAGTGGCAGCAGTAGAGGAATAAAGCAGGACCTGGAGCCCACACCAGGACTCCCCTACAGCTCCTCCCCGCCACTGCTGCTACCATCAGTGTTGACTCAAGGGTAATGGGGAGGAGCTGCAGGGCAGCCCTGGTGCCCATACCAGCCCACCCATGTCCATGCCAGCTCTCAGCGTGCCTACAGCCCTATCTCATATAGAGAGATTTGATCAGCTGTTGTGTGGGGTTGGTGGGGTAGGGGTGAGGGGAGGTGCTGACCTAGTCCCCGTCAGTTCCCCAAACCTCCCTATGTGGCCCACAGGCCCAAATAATTGCCCATCCCTGATCTACAAGCATGGGGTTTCCCCCCTCTGCACTTGCAGGCACGCATTCCAGATCAGGATGTGGCAACATGACATGCGAGCCCTGGGAATCCCTTGCAGGGGATTCCCAGGGTGATCTTTCAAGTTGCCAAACCCTGGGTTCGGGCATAGCATCTGAGGCAGCTTTTTTAAAAGATTGGGCCCTCAAAGTCCCAGGAGAGGGCAGAGCCCAACCCTCTGGGACAACAGCGTCATCTGTTTTTGCTGATCAATAGGACCAGCTGTGCCAGGACACACAACGTTTTCTCATCTGCAACCTTCTAGGAGGATGAACAAGACAAAAATCAGAGCTCCTTGGGAATTGGCATACTAGGAAATCACTGGCAAAGTACTTTCTTCCCTCCCTTTTCCCCTAGTAAATACTGAATAGTACAGCCAGGTTATCACTTGGTTTAGCTCAGGGGTTCTCCACCCCTGGGCTGTGGCCTAATGCTGGGCTGCAAAGGGTTGGCTGCCAGTCCACAGGAGGGCTGGCTGCCGGACCAGAAGTGACCACAGACCGGCAAATCGTGGACCAGCAACCCATGGACCAGAAGTGACCGGCATACTGCAGACCAGCAGCCAACCCTTTTTTATACTAAGTATAAAAAAGGGTTGGCTACTTGTCCGCAGTATGCCGGCCACTGCTGGTCCGCAGTTTGCCGGTCCACGGTCACTTCTGGTCTGCAGTTTGCCGATCCTCAGCATAAAAATGTTGGGAACCCCTGGTTTAGCTTACTTCAGTTCACCAGCGGATCTGGTTTTTTTGTATCAAAGATCGAAAACGCATTGCCATTTAATATAAGCTTTCTCAAACCTGTTAAATTACATATGGCCAAAGGGCAGATTATCCCATTCACCAGTGCTGAACCTCTCCAGGTTTATTCTTAGAAACTCTGCTCATTAATGAAAGTAAGAGCAATGCTCCCTTTGCAGTCACATTAAACTGTACTAACTTCACTGACAGCTGTAGTACTTAAAAGCCATTGTGAGACACACATATGGATTAACCTGTCAGGGGTGTTTTAATTTGCAAGTTTATTTGTATGTTTAAATGAAGGAAGTTGTCTGCCTAATTTAGCAATCAAAATAATAATTTTTGACACTTTACCAGCAAAATCATTTTTCCCCTTTGTACTTACAGTAACTAGACAGAGACAGTGAATCTAGCAGTGAGAGCAGGAAACTGGATGCCATTCAGGCACCTTTCATATGCATAAACCCTGTCCCTAACACTGCTATTAGGATTAGTCTTGTTGATATAACACAAGAATTGCATGAAATGGGCTTGAAAAAATGTTTGCCTGTTAAGAAAAAATCTGAATGAGAAAGTAAATGTATAGTCTGCCTGATTCACTTACTGCGTGAACCAGAAACCTTAATTAAAACTCTTGTTTTTAAAATAGCTACCATATGTTTCTTGAAGTGCTGTTCTACTCTAAAAAGTAACGGGGTAAAAAATGTTTCCTACTCAAAAGATCTGCCCTCTGTGTTCACAGAGGATATCTGCTGGTTGCAGTGACAAAAGGACTCTGCACTGCTTTATATTTTCCTGTCAACCCTGCAGCGCGCCAGCATGACTGGGAGGGATCTGAGTTCTGTCTCTCCTGTGCATAACCAACAGGAACCAACAGGACTATTCCTGTGGGAAGACAAGCACATGTTGAAGCACTTGCAAGATTAGGGACTAAAATCTAATAAACTGCACCTTGTCAGCCACCTTGTAAAGGCTGTGATGGGTTCTACAGGTGTCATTGAGGACCTAATTTGGAGAAAAGACATCCTAATTTAGCCTGCAGCACTTTTGTTAGTGCTGACAGTGCCTGACAAGGATAGAACACTATTTGACCCTGATCACAGCTCAGTTTGCAGCCAGAGGAAGCCAAGTGCAGTTAATGCATACATTATTCAGTATGACCCAGCGGCTCAGGTTGTTCTTTTAAATTAGGCTCTTTTTCAAGAGCACCACCCTCCTTTCTGAGGTGGCAAACACAGAACACTTCTATTCTTTGACCTGTTAGAAAAGTTACACCTATGATTGACATTTAATCGACGGGTTACCTCAATAACTTCAACATCCAGTGGGTTATGGATCTTCACAGATCTATTACCTGGTCCAGGGGTGAATAGCAGCTGCATGTATGGTAAGTGTTCTGGGAACACATAAACTTCTAATGTCAAATTCATGTTGAGGGGTGGGGGTGGATATTTGTAATCCATTCTGTCACCTATAAGAAAATTATGATACATATATGAGTTTGCTTTATTCCAGAAAAACCTACTGATTAATTTCAATTGTTACTTCATAGAACATTACATCATACATCATATTTAATCATAGAACCTCAACTAGATTATTAATACAGTTATTTACAGGACAAGTGATATATACTTTTAAAGAGAGAATTTATAGATGTCTGTAATGGCTAAATCTGTAACGAGACGTTAATATGCAACTTCCCAATATGTGGAACTGTATTCACAGATGTTTGATAGCTTTACAGTCACACAAAACCTCATTTATTGTGTTATATATTCATAGTCTACGACTTCTGTACCTAAAGCTAAAAAGCAGTTTAGCTTAAGTATAGTTTAGATTTCCCCCTAAATTTTCTGGCGATGGTCCACATCACATAATTCAGTTTCACATTTAGGCTCCTTTAACTTGTCTTGCCTGGGCACAGATCTATCCTGTACACACACAGCCCCACCAAAGTCATTTAAACTCCGACTATGGAACTTGTTGGAGGATTGGGGACTTTGAAATCTTCTCCCCAGACAACGTGTGAGGGGTGTAACCGATCCAGTGGTTAGACGTGGAGTGGGTGACTCCATGGAACAGACGAGTCTCCTACAGGACCTGAATTTTCCACCCCACTGGGCACATCTACACGTGCCCCTATGGCACCATTGTTACCATGCCTTTTGGAAGTACTAAATGACAGAGCAGTAACAGCTCATGCTGCACTGTGCTGGTGGCACAGGGTTATTTTTAACTGCTATGTCATTGTAGGAACATGCTATATCATGGGAGCGCATTGCTACAGTGATGTAGCTGCAGTGTCACAGTTCTTGCCCATGGACGCTACGTCACCATAGCACATTGCTACAGCAATGTAGTGTCACGTGTAGACGCACCCATTGTTCTGGATTGGGTTTTGGCACAGGAAAGCACATTATGTCCAAATGATTTTATTTACTCCATACCTTATAGGACATAAAACTCCTAAAATTAGTTCAAACGTTCTCTACCCTGACAAATTTCCCCAACTAACGACTGGTATTTAAGAATCATTGCCCTGTACATTTCAGAATTGAAATGATAAGCTATTTTTGTGTTGGTTGGAGACCAACCATTCCACAGGAACATGCAACATCAAATCTGTATTTGACAGAATGACTGTGTTACAGAATGAGTCTCTGTAAAGAATGCAGTGTGTGATGTTATTAGCAATTTCACCAAATCAAGTGAAACCACTGACTCCGCTCATATTTGTTTAACTGTGTGTGTCTATCAAATGTTCATATTCCACATCACCGGACATGTGTGCTGAGTTGTGCAAGTGAATGGTCTCAGAGTACTGTTCACTTGCTCAGGGTTAAACTGATTGCTATGTTTAGGTCCAAAAAGGAATTTTCCAGTAGATCAGATTGGCAGAGAGCATTGGAGATCTTTGCCTTCTCCAACAGCCTGGGGTATGGGCCACTTTACATCTGGTCTTATTTTGCCTGTCATATTCCCTGCTTTTGCAGGAGCACAGGGATAGCTATTGCCTTCAGTCACGCCTGCTTTTGTTCTGTAGCATATTGCCAGTTTTGAGGTCTTAGGGAGTCTTCTGTACTAAAGAACCTAAATTGGTTATTGAACAGGGGTTGACAACTTATGGTCCCTGAGCCAGATCATACCTGCAAAGAGATTTGATTTGGCCCACTCAGGTTTGATTTGGCCCACAGTAGCTTTCAACAGTGGGGGGAATCAGCCCTCAGTATATGAGGCAGCAGCGGCATGTGGTAGGACGTGGCAGCATGGGAATCACCAGCACGGGAAGTGGCAGGGGACAGGTGGCTCTATTACACTAGCCTGTCATTAGGAAAAGGTTGCTGACCCTGTTATAGAAAGCTAGGGGATGTTTAAGTTGGCCATTTCTGCTAGGAAGCCCCAGGAGGAGATGTCTAAAGGGTCATTTGGCAAGCTATGGAGAGCAGCCTGTTATATTTGTAATTGTCATAGTATCACAATACTCCGATATACTCCTTTATTTGCTCCCATTTGTGCCCTGTACTAGCCAGCTTCATCCTGCCAGTGATGACAGCTACCATGAATGCCCTGTTCAATTTTTCTCTAGTCTTCCTGCCTCTCCTGGAGCTCTCCTCCTGGGCAGGACTGCAAGTGAAGCCCCCTGAGAGAGAGGCTGCACTCCCGCTCCTCTTCTGAATCTCTCCCGCAGACCCATGTCTTTGAAGTCTTCAGAAATGTGCCTATTATATCCACTTACTAATTCTGTTTGTCAAGGCAGTTAATCAAGTCTTCCTCCTTCCTGCTGTGCAGTAGTCTCACTGAATAATTGCATCACTGTGTATTGATAGGGTCCTCCCCTTCCTTTGCTGACCTTATCTTACAGTTTTTTATCATCATTATAGAATTAGGCCTCTGTCCCAAAACCTGATCCATGTGAGTGGCCCCTCTGTCTGTGCAGAGTCCTGTTATGTTAATTCCTTTTGTGTCCATTTGCCTATACAGACTAGCTTGCAGGTTCAGTGCCTTATCCTGTAAGCCTCCCAGTCTCCCTGAGTCTTTTACCTGCACTGGGAAGTGCTTGGCAGGCTTTTAGATACAAATAAAATAACAAGGAGAATGTAGTCGTTGATCTCAATGACTTAGTATAGGGGTTTTCAACCTTTTCTAAGGAGTGTACCCTTTTTGGGTACACTTCTGATGGAGTGGGGTGGGGCGCAAGTGGCAGCGACCAGATGCAGAATGCAGAGTGGGGGGGGGGGGGAGTGGCCGGATGCAAAGCCGGGGGGGGGGGGTGCATCCAGATGCAGAGCAGGGTAGGGCTTGCATGTGGCAGCAGCGTTGCAGGTGGTGGATGGTGGCAGTGAGCTCCCCCCCCGACTGCAGAGGGGAGCCACTGCCCTCACCCCCCCGGCCCTGCTCCTGAGAGGTGGCAACGTGGGGTGGTCGCCGTCCCCGCCCGCCCACATGCACCCCCTAGCATCTTTCCAAGTACCCCTGGGGGTACATGCACTCCCAGTTGACAACCCCTGGTACTATCAATTACATCTGTGGATAAGCACAAAATCCAGCTAGGAGGTAATTAAAAATACTTCCTGACTTCGACTTCTTACAGTTTGCTGCAATAAACCACAAAGCCATGCCTGGGGCAGGGTTCAGGAACACTCTTTCTCTAGCCTATGGAAGCTGGCTGACTGGGAAGCCAAGAGGTTTGCTCCAGAGGTTTGATTGGTGGAGTCATTTGTGTCTGAGGCTCTGAAGGAAACTCATTGTCTAACTGGACAGAATCCTGCACTTTCTCACCATCTGTCATCGCTAGTAAAGCAATGTTCTAGTTGGTGTGTCCTGGGCCTGGAAGTCAGGGACTTGAATGCTAGTCCTGATGCTGTGCCTCTGACTTGCTGTGTCATTTTTATTAAGTCACTTCACCGATATGTGTATCTGTTTCTTCCCCTCCGCTTTGTCAGCTTTGTCTATTTAGATTACAAGCTCTTTGACTTAGGGGATGTCTTCTATTATGTGCATGTATATCGCTTAGCACAGTGGCACCCTGGGCTCAGGGCCCCTTGCATCTTACCATAAATAGTAATAATACAGAGTTGTTCTAAACAGTGACACAGAAATTTTGTGAAACATCAGAATACCAGGCCCACTGGGGAGGTGATCATAGGTTCTGAGCAGCAGATTTGGATTTTACCCACACAACTTCATTGTCTTCTGTGGGCTCTCCCAACTGCCAGACTCTGCACATTCAGGTGGGTAGTTAGTAAAAGAGGCAGCAGCCTGCTATTCCCTTCTAGGCTAAGTATAGACAGTCAAAAAGCCTGAGGCTGAATCAATTCAGTCTTTGCCAGTTAGTCTAAGCTGCAGAGATTGAACCAATTAGCAAATAAGCACACATTCACTTTTGATTCAGGTAATGCAGCCACATGCCTGCAGTGGCTCAAGCCAGAAGCAGGGTGGGGGGTTGCTAGAGTACTCCTACCAACCCCTGCCAAAGGGGAGGGAATAGAGAAAGTCCTCCAAGACTTTAGCCCCCTCCCTGTTGGAGTGGAGGGGGCCCCAGTCTGTGCTCTGTCTGGGCAGGTGGGAGAGGGGGAGGAAGGTAGTAGCATCGAATTCATAAAGCTTGAACAAGAATAGTTCTTTCTCTGAAAAACTATAAACTGAAACACAGCCTGGGCTATGTATTCACTTACTCTTCCTGCTGGCCCTGAGGTCTCTAGAATTTGCAGTCCACTACCACAAGAGCAGGACTCTCAGGATCACTTCCTCTTTCTGCGTCCAGATGCCTCTGGGATTTGTAGTCCACAGTCGCAGCCAGCAGTAAGTAACCCCACAAGGCAGCTCCGAACTCAGGGGAAGGGGTGGTTAACCTCCCTTTCTGGCCCAAGACCCCAGCCGGGGTTTGCCTTGGGGGGGGGCAGTAAGCCAGCCCCCACTGTTCCATCTAGAGAGCAGAGGGATGGGGCCAGCCCTGCTCTCTGGAGCAGAGAGCACGGCCCAGCCCAGGGCTGCAAAGCATGATGGGATGCTGGGGAACTCTGATTTAACTTGAACCAGGAAGAGGTCGGGGACGGAAGTTTCATAAACTGGTTTAACCCAAGCCAGTTAAATCTGATACTACATTCAACCAGGTTTATCTTAAACCAGTTTCAGCCATTCTGAAACTGGTTTATGTGCACTGAACTTCTGTTCTGTTACAGGTTTAAACCAGTTTCTGGTCACTTAAACCAGCTTACGTGTAACTTCTGTCCCTAGCCCTAATGTGAGTTGACCCAGAATCTGCCACTGCGAGGGGCTTTGTGGGGTGACAGATCAGTGAACAAGCAGCTTTGAAAGAACTTCAAGTGCTGTTCTCCTCTCCCGAGCAGCAGCAGCAGCTGCCAGCAGTGAAAACAGAGGTTCTTGCTTTTCCTGTTATCTGCCCTGCCCTGTGTGGAGTAGTTGTCTGATGGGGTGTAGCTCGCCTGGGGCCATTGCTGGCTTTGGAAAGCAGAGCTGTAGCTTGTCACAGGCTCTGGACATTGTGCTCTGTGATGCTTGAATGCTGGAATCCTTTCATTGTTAAATACAAGCTCTTGCTGATTCTCCACAAAGAATAAATAACACATTCTCTTCAGTGGCTTCCACTTCTCCTGTGTAGGGCAATCAGGGACAGAGGAGAAGCATCTTTGCTGCTGCCTCTGGGGGGGCTCTTGCAGAGATCACCTTAGGACCAAAGTAACGTTGAGGTAGGTGGTATGTGGTTTGTGACCAGTTATTGCTTCTGGATGAACTATATTTGTTTAATGGATGAGCTAGATTTTTAAAATACTGTCACGCATCCAGTGCCTGAGATTTTAACCCTCTTCATGTCACTCTGCTGCCCCATACGCAGAGTTTTGAGTATGGCACGGACAGCCTTTGCTTGTCTGTCTACTCTGCGGGATGCTCATTGAGTTCCCACAGGGAAGCAGACCCAGGATCAGACCTAAGCTTAGTAATTAGCACACTCTGCTGTGCTCTTCTCCTTCCTCTGCCCGTTGCCTTTCCTGCTGCTCTGCTCTACCCACACCAGTACTTGCTGCTGTGGCCTGACCCCTTCAGCTCCTTGTCACCTTATCTGTATCAAAATAATTACCATCCTCAAGCACTGTATTACTGTCACTTGGAAGTCAATGGTCATTACCTGTGGCCCTGATGAGTGAAAAGAGCTTCTGTAGGACACTTATAAGGTTAAACGAGGGAGGGACATATTATAATGGCATGACTTTCAGGTATGAATTCTGCTCCTAGAGGCAGTACTTAGCAACCATCTCTTTAGTAGGGCCATACCCAGACACCTGATGATGCAAGCCTGCCTTTAGTTGTGTTCATACAGACAACCAGACTACATCCGTAGCATTAGCATAAAATTCCATTAAAAAACCATTACATCTTTTCTACTATGCCTGAGAAGGGTATCTGCGCCCAAAAGCTTGCAATTAAAGATTTGGGGTTTTTTGCAAAAATCTAGTTGGCCTAATAAAAGATATCACCTTTACCATGAGTCCTGATCAAAAAACCACGGCATTTTCATGCGGGATATGATAAACAGAAATGAAAGCATGGCAGGGATTTTCAACATGAAGAAAATTCCTGCTAAAAACACTGATAAGCAACACTCTTCTTGCTTCTTTTTTTACTGCAGTGTGTTGGAAAGCAGCTCTCATACAGTCAGGCCTCCGGTACAACATGAAGTAGCAGTAGCATAACTGGAAGGGAGCAAGTGGAGCACCCACCCTGGGCTCCAGTTATGAGGGTGCAGGGGGTGGCCAGAACAGTGCTCCACTCCCCATCCAAAGGAAGCTTTGCCAGAGAAGGCACAGCCTTATACTCAATATCATATTTAAGATGGGTGGGGAGCGAATGGGGCACCAGGGAGCCTGCATCATGGCACTGCTACAGCAGCAGGAGACGCAGCCATCTTCAACGTGCAGAGAGTGGGTAAGATGTCCCTCCTCCTTCCCCTGCTACAGTGGTCAACAAATTTCCCCCTCTCTCCCCAGGCACAGAATAAGCCTGATACCCCTCTGCATAGCAGATACAAACACGGTAACTACCCAATGCAATCAAACAGAAAAAACAGTAATAGGGAATGCAAAGTTTGTAGCAGATCCCAGCTCTACAACTTTTTAAATTGTTCTTGTGCTCCACTTTTGTCTGGATATCTTGTTTAATGGACCAGTATCTGCTGTAGATAACAATGCCTAAAATGTACAAGAGCATCTGTAAAAACTTGCTCTACACGCCAGAGAATTAAGTGCTGGTTCTTGACAAGAGTGTGAGACAACTCAGTGGTTTGTCTAACTAATCTTAAGATGTCATTGACATTTTTTATACTTGGCTGAATATATTTTTTAGACTCTGTTAGATTATCTGACTTACATGAATTTAGTAAAAGCAAATGCACATTTTTATTCTGTTTCAGTGACAATAGCAGTAGGCTTTCAAAGTTTTGTAGAAACCAAATCAATTACAGTGTGCTTCAAGGCAGAGGAACAAAACCCAGCTGAGCAGGACAAAATGGAGAGAGCCATAGAATTCCCTTGCAATAGTCTAACTGAAGGAAAGAATGGATGCTGATGTCTCCTGTAGGGCTGTGGTGCAGAAGCATTGATTTTCCTATGTCAGTACTCCATTAAAAGGAGCTTGCAAGATTCTCCAGTGAGAACAGGACAAAACGAGAGACTTGCGAAGTCACTGAGAGGCAAAAAAACAGTGGCAATGCATAGGAGGTGCACAGGGGTGCATGTGAACCCCCTGAGAGTGCTGGTGCACCCCCTGACCAGCTGCATTCCCCGCTTAGGTGACGAGTAGAGGGGGCAGGTGGGAATGCTGGTGCCCACCCTGAGAGCACCAGCCAGGGAGTGGGGGGCACCAGGGGAAAGGTGAAGCACTGCTGGCACTTCCCAGCTCATCCCTGGCCTTTCTGGGCACACCGCTGGCACTTCTGGGTTGGCGTGCATGACCAGCAGGGGGACTCCCCCCAGTCAGCACAATTGCCTGCCGGGGGACCATCCCCCTGGTCGCTGACTCAGGAGGTACCAGTCACCCATGGCAAGAAAGTATACTTGTTTTTATCAACTTTGTTTACCAGTCTCAAACTGTGAGATCAAAGACTCAGTAATGCCAACTCTCGTGAAAAAATCATGAGATTCCTGATTTCCAAGTTAAATTAACTCTGACTCATGATCTCCTGATAGAGAGATCAAATCTCTGGCTTTTTTCTGGTGCATATAGAGAGCACCAAGCTGGTAAATCTGCGGAGGGTACGGGGAAGGGGCAGGGGCAGAAGGAAAGGTTCAGGGGAGCGGGGAGAGATCGAGGCCTTCACAGTGAGGGAGGGAGTGAGGCAGGGGATGGGATGAACGAGCCCCCAGGACCAGGGTGAGTCATGCAACAGAGCAGTGGATTGCCATCTGCCTGTCTACCCCTGACTCCCAAGCCACAATCCCCCCCAGCCCTGCTGCCCCCCCTCACTCTTGACCCACAGTACCCCACATCCTGCCAGTGTGTGTCGGGACCCCCTCCCTGGGCTCGAAACCCCACACATACCCACAGACCCTGACACCTTCACAAACAACCCCTCCACACACACCCTCGCCAAAAATAGCATCGTATGATTTACATTCCAAATCTCTTGATTTTTAAGAGCTTGTTTCACAATTTTTGACATGGTTGGGTTGGCAATACTGAAGTCCCTCGGGACAGTAAAATTAAATTGACCAGGAAATACCTTGCTGCTCTATTGTAGGATAGATAGCTGAGTTGATGCCTTAACTTACTTTAATGTTTAACACAGGCATCAATGCATAAATATATAGGCAAATTTAGTTCCTTTGTGGTGTCTCACCAGTATGAAAAAGACCTAGTCACCCCCTGATAAAGGGATGAAAAATTAGGGTCAGGATTGCCCAATGGAGGGCATGTTTAATTTAATAATGGTGCAGAATCATGCTTTTTTGCAGCTAGGCAGATGGGCAGGGAATTCAATAATTATAATTGGGGTTCTAGGAATTTGAAACACAGCTGAACTCTCCCCAGTGTGGTACAGCAACCATATGCTAGAAATAGCTCGATCTTGCTCTCTCTCTTCCCCCACCCCCCAACAAAAGCACAGTTCTTTGACTTGATGCTTGGTGTAACTTGTTTATTTTAGTAGCTTAGGGACATCTGAAAATGGGGAGTGGGGTGGGGAAGTCACACTACCTTTAACTCAAGTCAGAGACTTCTAATCACACAGAATTAGCTACTACTCTTGGAAGTGTTTGCATTTGGGCACCATGGGAACAAGTGCATTGCATTCAATTTGTGTCACTGTAACATGTTGACATGCATGATGAATGTAAAAGTGAGTCCTTCTACCCTTGCACAGCTGCAACAATGTGGAATCCACTTAAGCATTAAGGAGCCACAGGGCTAGCAGCCATATTAAAAAAAATAAAGATCAAACTCAGGGAGATACCTTTTGAACAAAGGCCACCGTACATGTCATAATGATGTCTTCTCCACAGACTGTTCTGCTAATAGGGATAGATTTCTGTACTATAGCAGCCAGGCAAGCCACCCAAGCAATTGGAAGGCTTGCATTGTCTTCACTAGGCTTTGGGTTATTCCTAACAGGCCCTGTTACCGTTTATTGCTGGAAAAAAATCTTTTTTTTTTCCTTTGAAAACAATTCTATTTACTGATAATCCTAATCCAACAAAATGACTCTGTGGGAATCTATGAATGTGTGAACAGCAAGGCTCTTCCTACAGGCTAAGCACTCTTTTTTTTTTTTTATCTCAGCAGGTGCATCCACATGAGTAATTAAGGCGAGGCAATAAACCCCGAAACAGTTCATGCTCCCAAGCACAGCATCTACTAGTGTGCCTCCGCAGCAATTTTAGCCAAGGTGGAGCAGCCCCAGGCTCTGCGTAGTAGCATAGGGTGGCAGAGGAGCTGGCAGGAGCTGGAGGTCTGGCTCCCAGCTCCCTGGTCTGATTGGGCACAATTTATGCTCAGCAGTCACCATCTACATGTGTTTGATCACACTTAATGACTCTGCTGTAAGATAGTACTGACATTATTATCCCATGGCAGAGTTAATTAGTTTACTGCACCCTAATACCAGCACATGTAGACTGTGATGCTTTATTGTGGAGCTAATTAGGCTACTCTGCAGTAAAGTGCATGTGTAGATGCACCCAGTGTCAGCTTCTCTCAGTGTAATAAACAGGAGTAGTGAGGAACATATAAGGTTGAACTGGGAGTATTAGCTTTCTTCATCATTGGAGAATGCAACTTGTTTTCCCCAAGTCACTATTGTTTGTACCATTACAGAGAACCTGGAACCCTAACAGCAGCTTGCAGAGCACATACACCGAAAGGCACAGGCGATGCATAGGGCGGGCAGAGAGGGGCATGTGCCCCCCTGAGATTGGATGCCGCTGAAACTGTTGCTGGCTTCAGTGGGCGATTGCTGCCTGCACCCACCCTCCCCTTCACCGCTGATGTGGCTGGCAGCAGCTGCAAGTGGTCCCCACTCACCACCCCACCCCGCAAGCTGCTGCCACTGCCGGCAGCGACTGCAGGTAGTCCTCACTCACTGCCATGGTGCCCCCACCAGTTGCAGGAGGCACCAGTCGTTCATGCTGAAAGGTATTTTTATATGGAAAAAACAATTGTCTGTGGAGATGATTTACATATGCCTGACTTTGAAAATTAGGAATTTCAATGTTCAGTTTTTCTAACCTGCTTAATACTTGTCAGGTTTGCAAGGCAGGGATGGTTTTATGGTCATTGCATTTGTACCTGATTGAGGGTCCCAAGACACTGCCAAAATACATATAATAATAGACCAGCTGAGACTCCCTGTGCCTGAAGGGTGACTGCGCCCGAAAGCTTGCCAAGAACTTTTTTCCAACTACTCAGCTGGTCTAATAAAAGATATCACATCTACTCAAAGAACCTTGCCTACATAATAATAGACACATTTCCTCTTATAACATGCACTTTAGAAGAAGCATTTTTTTATAGGTTGCCATCTGGTGGAAGGAACTGAAGATACATGGCAACAACATGCACACACTTCTGTAGAACATGGGTGTCAAACATCTCGCCTGCAAACCAGATCCTGCTCATGGAGCCACTCTTATCTGGCCTGCTCGACTACCAACAGGCCACAAGATTTGCAGGGCATGGCTGGGGAGGGGAAGTGTCAGCTGTTGCACAATCTGGGCCCTGATGTACATGGCAATCAGCTGTAGGAGGACAAGTGAGGGTTGACACAGCCCGTCACTTTTTGGCTGCTTCATCTGTTGCCACTGTCATGGCCTTACCTCCCCAGTTGCTGGCCCTTACTGTGTGCCTTATGCTAGAGTTGGAGCTGCTGCCATGGCACAGGACAGCAGCAGCTGCAGCATGGGACATGTGGAAGGGTCTGGAATTGCCAACGCATGAACTGAATCAGAGCTTCAGTTGCTGCTGCTGCCGCCACATGCTCCATGTCAGAGCTGCAGTTGCCGCTTGTTTATGCCCCAGGCTGGAAATAGCCAGCAAGGACACTATGGTGTAGATCTGGCCTGGGGCACAAGATGAGTTTGACACCTCCTAGTGTAAAGGATTGTAGTGATACTGTAGCCATGATGCTCCAGTAAATATTTGAGGGGTAAAGACAGTAAATATGCAAGACACGCAGGTTTTTGGTGATAGCTTTTATTGGACCAACCATAATTGTAACTTAATTCTGCAAGATACAGTGGGCAGGTGCACGGCAGAACTCCCTCTCTCCGTCTTTCAAACACATGCTTAGTTCCACTCAGGTAATTCAACATGCCGAATTTTGGCCTCACAGTCTATACATAGTGGGATCAATGCAAATTAAACAATTCACTGTACCCATAAAGGTGTCTGTGGTTCTGGCAAAGCTGTCAATTTAGGGATGCAAACCCTGATTCAGTAACAAGACCCTGACTTCAGACTATACAAACTATTCTTTTTTTTATGCATTTAAATAGACTTTTAGAATCTACATAACCCACTAAGAAAACCATACCACTAGTGCTGATAAGCTTCGTCCGAAGCATAGGCTGCTTCAACACCTCTATGAATGCAGCATCTATGGAAGGCCACAATAATGTAAAATTAGTCCCTATAGCTGAAGCCTAGCTTATTGAGGACAAGATCTGGGTTTGGACCTACCAGTACAGCAAATGGGAGAGCTGGGTGATAGGTTCTTATCACTCTGTGCTTCTGAGACGGCTGGCTGCTGCTGTACAGCATGACATTTATTTGCAGAAATTATGCTTATGTGCAGGTACAGTGTATTGGAGTTGTTGAGCCTGCAAGTGGCCAAGTCTGTACCTAACAGGGAGAGGCAGACTCTTGGCCCACAGTAGATGGCATATGGCACTTTGGCTGTAGGAGGATGAAAAGACTGCTTGTCCCCTTGATGACATAAGCATGGACTCTCCTGTCTAAGGGCAATATTAAGTTTGGTGTAATCCTCAGAAAGGGTTTTACCCTTCCCATCACCATCCTCTCCATCTTTCCTGGCTTTGATTTAAGCCAATTTCTGTTCATCCAAGTGTTCACGTTGAACCAGAGAAGTGGCTAAAAACTATATGGAAACCTTTAACTTATTGCCTAACTAAGATATTATTAGACTTGATGTTCCAGGCTCCTTTTGGCATTTCACTTGTTCAGTAAGATGTTGGACAGAAATGAGCCTTGCGAAACTACAAAAAGAGCACTTGGCCCATTACAACCTATTGGTTGAGAAGCACTAGGCAGATCTACATGAGATGTTTACTGTGCAGTTGCCTAATTAGCTCTGCAGTAAACGCCTAGGTCAAATGCAGCCCTGGTAGGATGGAGGAAACTAATAAATTCTGCAGCAGGATAGTACTTGCAAATACTTTTTTTTTTTTTTTTTTTTTTAAATACACAGCAACACACGTGTAGATGCTGACCTGGCTGACTGGTGCACAAGAATACTTTAGTGTGGGGGCTTCCTGCCAGCTAGCTCTGCATTGGAACACCTTTATGCCCCAGCCATCCCCTCTGCAGTGTATCGAGCCAGGTCGGAGCAGTACCAGGCTGGCTGGCAGGCTGACCCCTCCTCCCCTACCAGCTGCGGCTGCTCCTACAGGGCTCATTGTGCTTCAGTCCCAGGTGTATAAACACAGGGCCAGGAGCAATGAACTCTGCAACTGAAGTGCATATTAATGCACAGCAATAAACATATAGATGCGGCCACTGACCTATACCTTAATGCTTTAAGAAAGGTTACAAACACATTGGAAGATAAGTATATAGTCTGCCTCTACTTCTGAAGAATTATTATGATCTAGAACTGTTAGTACTGGATGAGTTATTTGGTTCTTGCAAGTCCACACAAAAACAAAGCATTTGCTAAATCAGTCTAACATTTATTTTAGTTAAACTGAAACATGACTTGAAAGTTAATACAGGATAAAAATTCAGGGTAGTTGGCAAGGGAAATAAGCATTAATACTTAATAAAATATGAACTGCGCTTCCACTACATATATTGCAGACATGCTTATAAAAAGAAACGTATTTTGAATAGAGTATTATATAGGATACTGGCATGTAAAAGTGGCACCTTCACATAAAACAAATTTATTAGGCTTCCCTCTTCCTGGAGAGAAGAGGTTTCTTCCCCCTTTTCAAAGTCAGTAGTTCTAAGGAAACTAAAACACATCTTCACACAACTGCAAAATTTACAACTTTCTTAGCAAAACTTACACGTGCAGTTTTGGACATACTACACTTGATCTGAGCCTTCAAGAGGCCGAGACGCGATCTCTTGAAGTTGAAATCTCAATCCCAAGCCAAACTGTTTCTAATACATTTTGAATTTAAGAAACTGATGATCATTTTTCAAGTATTTAACAAATATTCTTAACTTTTAAATTACAAAACAGCATTATTTTTTCTCAGCAGGCCTGAGGCTTTGATAAAACCCTTCCTGTCTGAATGGAAGATAAAGCTTTGCATTAAACTTTCCTACCCTGCCCCAAGCAACGAACCACTGAGAGTCAGTGGGAATCTTCCTTTGCCTTCAGTAGGCTATGAATTAAATGTTACATCAGAGGACACATGTCAACAGAGCTAACCTTCATATTAGTATTTTTACTGAAACTCTCTATGCTCTCTCAAGTATCTACCTTCTTTCCCATTTAAATTATATGAAAAAACTCTAGAAACAAGGCAAATAAAGCCCTGAAAATTGAGACAGTGCATTTTAAAAGGAAGCTTTTTGATTTTTCTTCAACGATCTTGCCAACTTATTTCTAAACACATAATTTGTAGGATGATTATGATCTGGAATGCATTTTCCCTGAGCGCTCCTTTTGCCCGCTTAGAAAACTTAGAATATGGTTTTCAAAATACAAATTTATTGCCATTTCCTTTGCTTAAATGTGATTTTGTTCCATGCAAGTTGTTCCATTTTGGTAACACTGGACTGTGTACTAAGACAAACCTGGATTCTGTTGCTACAGACAAGAACATTTCAGTGCACTCTGCTGCAAACCAGGGTTTTTCAGGCAGGTTTAGAAAGGTATTTCTAGGCCTAGAAGTCTATATGCAATATGACTCAAAATGATTTTCTTTCATTTCAAAGATGCAATGCTAGCAACACCTGTGCTAACATATTTATAATGACACTGGTATCAATAATGGAAGAAACTTCCTTACCCAACTCTCTCTAGTGACCAAGCAAAAAGGAACCAAAAGATAGTAGATGCAAGAGAAAAGTCAGGTATGAGATGGGGATGAACATTTTGTCTTCAATGCAGTAAAGCTGAAAAGATTAATGCCTCATGCATGAGATGCAAAGTTACGAGCAAGTCAAATGTAACAGGAACTCTGGGATTCAACCCCTTCTTGATGCTCACCTTAGCATGAATGGGAGCTGTGTGTGAAAAAGGCTGATTTCACTTCACTTTGTGCAACTCACAGGGAATTCCCTTGACTTTTAAGTGGGTTACATCAGCCCAGCATGTATAACTAAAAGTAGAAGTACTAGATGATGCATGTTAACACTGCTAATCATACTCACAGTTCAGTAGTATTGTTTTTAAATGTCTAGCAGGGAAAAGACCCCCGCCCCTCAATAAATAAATAAGGATTTTCTAATATTTTAATTTTGCAGATGTATAAAATGTTTTCTATGTAGCTTAACACAATAGCCTAAAAAAGCAATTAGATTAAATCTAAGAAACTGTGTATTTACAATTAAAATAATTACAAGACCTTACTGGATTTGCATTCATTCATCATAGCAGAATAATTTACATGGCTTACAGTAAAAAATAAATAAGTCACTTAAAAGCTTTCAGAGAATGAGTCCCCCGTGTCTGGAGTACAGTACAGTTCCAGGAAGCAGCAATGCATTCTGGCTATGGTTTCTTCATAAGGTTCCTTAAGTTGGACGGCTTTGACCAAACCGAGATTTAGACCTGGATTTAAAACAAATAGTAGCTCTGTGTCAGGAAGCCCTTTAGGCATAATATTACTGGCATCCAAATAACTTACTCATGGTAATTGTGTCAGTTTGCTACTTCAATTGGTTGTCTAAATCTGCTTCTTTATGATACAAAAGTTGCCAAAAGCCTAACCCTAAAACACCCCAGGGCACTAGGAGAAAAGGAAGAACAGTATATTATGGATGCATTTCCATTTCCCTCTGTGCACCTAAAGGGTAGTTTTTCCACCCTGTCCTGTGTACTCATAAGTGTGTTCATAGACTGAGTGGGTGCAGTAGGTTATACCCAGGTTAGCTATGTAAAGAGCTCTGTATATGTGCCCACTGTGATAAGTCATAAAAACCTACCTGGCCAAAAGCCCACAATCAAAAGATGGGAGAAGGAAAACTGTCCTCCCAAGTTTTAACCATAACAGCTGCATGGTTAAGGCGGTTTTCCAGGAAGCAGGGAACACACAGTTCTATGCTCCCTTTACCCAGCGTGGGTTTGACTTTGTCTCTCTAAAACTCCCAGTGCAGTCTCAAACCATCACACCACAGGTTGTGCATTATCCAGAGACCTCCTGCAGTATTCCTTTTCAGGGTGGCAGTAAAGAGAAGAATGCCCCCCTGACTCTTGCCCACTCTCCCAGCCCTGTCAATGGATGACCCACCCGTCCCCAGCATCCCAGCAATTTAAAAAAAAAAAAGCCCTGCACTCACTGGCTGCTGCAGCAGCTGTCATGGCCTCTGGGGGCTTGTGACACCCAGTAACTCTGCACTGATTGCCACAACCTTTTTGGCAGGTGTGCTGCAAACTAGCCCCCTCTGAGTGCTACTCTGATTGCGTTCTTCTGCTCAATTTGCTGGTTTGCTTTCTGCTTCCTGCCCTATCTTCTGCTGTGCTGTCTATCCCCTCCCTGATCTGCCACAGAGTTTGCCCGCGCTACTTGTGCCTCAGGTTGACCACCCCTGTCCTAGATGGGGGGAAGCTCCACCCTCTAACTGCTGACCTTTGCAACATACTTGAATTTTATTTCAAAAAATATTTTTGTCCTGCTTTGTGTGTGTTTGCACAGTGTATATAGAGGTGATTGCATAATAACTCAAAATAAAGATTCTAGCTCAAAATATAGACTCTTGTCTATTGCATGTAGGGGGTGTGAGAGTATGAGGGAGTGGTGCAGGAAAGAATGCAGATGTAAAAGAAGAGTTTGAACTGAGCTGCACTTTTTAAAGTCCCACAAGAGAGTGCCCCAGCTTCTCCTGCTATTTTAACAGTATCTTCTTACCTTGTGTTTTTCTCCAAGTTGTTTTGCCGAGCACTGACTTGTGCCGAGGCCTTTATCTGAGCTTCAAGTCTAGAATAAATACCACCTGCATGCTGAAATCCAGAGGAATCAAATCATAATGATATTTCCGCTTAACTTACAACTGCCTGAAGTTACTAATTTTCAAATAACTGACTCTCATTCACAGAGGTAACGTACTCCCATCATACAGGCTCACGAGACTGCAGACGCTGCACAGCACCTTATACTAGGACTCTCCAAACCCATCCCATGTACTGAGGGTGCAAGTGGACATAAATGAAACATTTCTAAGCCTAACAAGGTTTGAGACATTAAAAAAGGAGCATTTCAGTTGCTGAGCCTTCCAGCCCCATCACACCCCCTGGCTAGAGTGCTTCAAAACTTTCATGGCTGCATTCAGGGCCATGACACAGGGCTGCACAGGTCTAGGGGAGTGGAGTAGATTGTCAGTGCAGCTCTGCAACCCCCGTCTCTTGAGGGCTGTAGCTCCACCTCTCTCCCCCATGATATCAGCAAGCACTCTTGTTCACTCTGCCTCTGCTCTCCTAGACCAAGGGGGAGCAACCTTTTTGGCAGGTGTGCCACAAACTAGCCCCCTCTGAGTGCTACTCTGATTGCATTCCTGTGCCCAATTTGCTGGTTTGCTTTCTGCTTCCTGCCCCATCTTCTGCTGTGCTGTCTGTCCCCTCCCTGATCTGCCACACAGAGGTTTCCCGTGCTACTTGTGCCTCAGGTTGACCACCCCGTCCTAGATTGTCTCTTCCCACTCCCCACTCTTTTTCTTCCTCCCCCCCATCCTGGAACCAAGAGACTGGAGACCCAGTTCCAGCAGGGACGTAATATGCTGTCTAGTCTCCTGGTTCCAGTGGGGTAAATACTTGGAGACCAGATGTGGAGAGGTATATGCAGACTGTGGTCTGGAGAGCAGGAATCCTGGCTCTGAGAGATGCAGGGTCTCCAGTCTCACAGCTATGGATTCTCCTGGCTTTGTCAGGGAGCAAGAGACTTCAGGTTTTCCAGTTTCCTGGTTCTGACATCTACCAGAACAAGAAGAGTTCTTCAAGAGAGCAGAAGCAGAGCACACAGAACAGTGATCATCGACAATCAGGGGGAAGCAGAGCACTGTGGGATGCTGGAGGGCTCCCGTATTGTACACTGTAGAATATCCATTCATAACAAGAAGCACTTCTAAATAGTACCTTACTCTAACAGCATCGTTTTGGGAGCACTTTGTCCATTTTTAGAGTGCTTCAAAAGCATATGAACTGCTTCAAAGTTGACGTCTGTCCACATCCCAAGCCAAGGATTTCTAAAGTGCTGACAATTTAGAAATCTTCAGCGTTTTGCAAAATTAATCAAATGCAGTTTTGAGAACAGATTATAATCTGCTCACATTCATCAGGAAGTGTAAGGATTCCACTCTTGTGTTTTATAAATACTTGAATTCAAGAGATCTGAACAAACTCTCTCACATTAATGTTGCCACATTAGAAATTCTTACTTCTTTGCTGTCCTTTGACTTGACCTGGTCCAGGTCTCCCAATCTCATTTTTATTAGATGCCCTGTGATCTCAGACATCCTTCGCTGATCTGCAAGTAATAAAAGAGAATATTTAACGCAGAGACATTTCTTGCCACAAGATGAAGAAGGGAAGGTGATATGGATGCTCTAATGCAGAGCGGGCCAACCTTTTTGGTTTTTTTTAAATCAAGTGTACAACAAATTAAGCCCCACATCTTCTGAATGTCACTCTGATCCCCTTCTCCTATCCAATCTGTTACTTTGCTTTCATCTTCTTGCTTGATCTGCTCCCATGCTTCTCTGTCTTCTCTCAGATCTGCCACACGCCACCCACAGAGGCTGCCCATGCCATTGCTAGGCTGAAGGCTGGCTGGCTGAAGGCTGGCCACCCTGGCTCTAGCGTATACAGAAAAAAAAAAAAGGCTTGGTCTTGGCTCATGTAGAAAGTACAAGGAGGTCTGGATAATGAATTGAAATAACATCCATTGGCCTATGCAAATATAAAGCTCCACCTACAATCACTGCACATTCACATCAATGCCTAGAGGAATGGCTTTGAGTTTTCCAAAAGAAGCAGGGAACTCCATTTACTGAAACCAAATCTTTGAGGCCTTAATTATAGGGAAAACAGCAATATCCAGATTGGAAAGTCAGGTGTCTAAATGGGACTTATGAGTGTATCTAGCTAAGCTGCAAAAACATGATCCAGAAGACACTCAACTCAAGCAGCTGCAGCACTATTAGGTGCCTATATTTTGAATCACAGAGATCCCTAATGTGCCTCATCTTGGGTTTCAATTCATACTTGGAATTGAACCTGTCTGAGCAGTTAAATGTCAAACTTGCCTTCACTGTGATTCAGATGGGAGGTGGAATGGTGCCTAAGTTACCTGAGGATCCTTCTCTATTGGGTGTGCTCAGAGACTGCCCCAACCACCAGGTACAGAATACCCTCCAACCTACCTGCTAATGCTGAGCCACTTGCTGTTCATAGCTGCATAGTAAAAGGGAGCGTCATATTGTAACCTGATGGTTGTGACATGTACCCAGAATGGGGCAGACCTCAGTCCAGCTCCTGCTCTCAGAGTTATTTCTTGGTCATTAACCAATGATTGTCTCATGTAAAACATATTAAGCAGTTCAGGGAGCAGTAACCAGAATCCTGGTCTCCCCCATTCCAGCTAAGTGCCCTAAACAGTATGCTGTAGATCTGGCTCCTGCTTGCTTGCTTTTCTTTCTAGTCCCAGGCTTCTTGCATTCCTTTCTGGACAGTTGCCTAGCTCCATAGGGAGAGATGGAGGGTACCTCCCCTCTTAGCCTAGTTTATAGCCCCAAGGCAACAGCTTTCTCCCGAGACATGGGAGATGAAAGCATCTATCTCATCAAGCTCAGAACAGACTAGAACTCAGTCCTCACACATTCTGGGTAACTGGTAGGCTGTTATGTAGAAGGTAGGCACTATCCCCCACTTCCACTTTAGGCGCCTACCCTTAAAAAGAGAGCTTATCACTTAAGATCCTAGTTAAATGGAGCTGCTGAATGTGCAGCTCCAAGTCCACAGCACCTAAATCTGCTGTGATAACATGGAAGCACCTAAGGTACAACCTTGATTTTTCCCCAAAAGATTAGGGAACAGCCACAATCAAATATGCTTACTTGAGACAATATAGTCTCAAGTGATAAAGTATGAAAGCACGAGACAAAAAACTTACAAAGATATCACACCTTTGTGATCACATCTACCTCATAATTTTTCTTCATGACTTGTGCTGACATGTTACATAACCACCACTTAAGAACCAAAATAACCACTACCAGAAAGGGAACTTTCCCTCTCTCTCCCTTCAGATTTCCTCTCCAAATTATCCTAGTGAGGGCACCAACACTGCTTATTCACAATACCTAATCTCCAATCTTGTGGTAGGATGCTGTCTGAATTTTTTCCCTTTATTTCTCACTGTAGAGGGTTTTTAATTGGGTTGAACCAGGGGTGGGAGACAAGTGAGAGCTTAATTACAAATGCTAATTTAATCCTAATGCACCATTTCCTAGAGCTCAGCCTTTCTGTATGTTCAGGAAGACTTCGTAATTATTGTGTGGCATAATAAAGCTGGGCTGCTTCTATATTCTGGCACTTATCACAATTTTTTAATGTCAGAATTAAATGTATACTGTGCCCAAATATTTATATACAATATAAGTTAAGATCCAATTGAGAGAAGTCATCTATAACAGTTCTCTCACATGGAATAGAAGCAAATCTAAAATACCTCATCCAACAAAAAAGGCAGAACATGTTAGCTGCTGGGGCAAGAAGCTCTGTTGGTATGAGATCAATAGAAGCCCACTGAAATAAGTGGAGCTATGTGAATTCACACCTGTCTGTAGGGCAAGAGGGAGAGAAGAGAATCAGTAGGTACTTCTGAATGGTGTAAAGCAGCGCAGTGCACAGGTTTGCACGTGCAAATTCTGGAACTGAAAGCAGTATGGCTATATTGGCACAGATAGTTAATAAGCCCTACTTCTCCACTTTTTAGGGATGTTATGGGCCCAGATCTCCCTTTACACAAGTCAGTCAGGTTTAACTGCAGACCTATATACAGCCATTCTGAGATTACATCCAGCCTCAAAGTTCCTAAGCTGAGCATTTTACTGTAACATACCATTTACAGAATTATAGCAAATTTCTATTCATAATTGAAAAACTGACCATCTTCTCTCTGAGCATCTTGGTTGAATCTCAGTGATCTGGAGGCATCCCACTTGTTCTGCTGCATACTCACACTGGTTAAAAATATAAACACATACAAGAGTGTTGTCAATAGCACACTACTAAGTGGGATTTCTCACTGGATGTTGCCAAGGACTGGGGAGAACTACTTACATGAATGGAGACGCATCTCGAGAACTTGACTGCCAAAGGAAACAGAAAGTATGTTCCTAAGCACATTTTCTCTCAGAAGACTGACTAGGATGAATAGTCTGCTGCACAAGTCAGATTTACCTTCTCAGATGGTTTCTCCCTTTTTTGGACACTGGGTGAAGACACTTGTTTCTTTGGATGTTTGATAAACTTCTTTAGCTTCTCTTTTCTCCCTGCTAATTAAAGCACTATCTAGTAACAAACACAGCCATCAGTCATCACACTAGCTGCACAGCGACTGCCATTCCTATGTAAGTAGTAATCAGCAAACTGTATTTATAGATTAATGACAACATCTACAGTGAAAAGTTTGAGTGTACTTGTACAATCTCTATATAGCTTTACATGCTATTTCTCTGTGCTTAAAGTGATACCCCATTAAATTTAATCAGGGACCAAAGGCCTTGAGGACATCATATAGTTTTCACTTTTGACAGAGGAGAGAATGTCCAATGATCATTTGTTCCAACCCTTTCCCTTCATCTTGCTGTGCAGCTAGCCCCTTCTACCATAATCACCAAAAGACTGAAAAAAAGAGAACACATTCTTGATGCTATCATGCCACTGGCCAGCCATCACACTGTACAATATACCCTTTTTCACCTTCTTTTTCTGTCCTGGTCATTTGGCTGGCAAGCAATTCAGAGTAAAGACTGCCTTTTATTTGTACAGTGCTTAATGCATCGAGACACTATTTTCATTTGGCCCATAGTGCTGCTGAATGAACATTATCCATCTCACTAATTTGCACAGCACAGATCCATTAAAATAATTTTGTGCATCAGTCCAGTAAAAAGAACAATGTTGAAGGAGAGCAACTCACAACAGTTTGGGGTTGAATTTATTTTAACATGGAGTTCAGTTCTAACACTTCACTATTTACTAGCAAATGCTGTATGGCAAGCACGTCAAATATGGCGTGTGGGGTTGGTAGAGGAGCCAGGAATTTGGAGGCAAAGTAAGTGGGGGTAAGACCAGCTGTCAAAATCTGAGTGCTCTTATGGGCATACAAGTTGGTGGCAGAGGGTAACTCTTACACAACTGCCAGTCACTCTGTCACCTCTACTGAGTCTGATTCAGGCCCAAGACTTCTTGTGGTCCAGATGCAGCCCATTAGGAACCCTGTGGTCTGGATCTGGCCTTGGGGCACAGATAAGTTTGACTCCCCCTACTATATGGTTTGTAAAAATCATCTTCCTGCACTCTGAAATGTAAGGGAACAGCAGGCATTTATCTCTGTCTGTTGCTTTCTCTTCTTGTGACCTCCGTTCTTTTCCCAAACCTTGCACTCTTTCACCCACACAACTCTAATGCATGGGCATTCTTCATAACTTACCTACCAGGATAGCTGACAACGAGCAGCATTCTGCTTCATACCTCCTGATATATCTCACCTACTCAAAACCATGTATATGTGTGGGAGATAGTGAGCATGATGGAAGAAGAGAGGAAGGCTCACCGGAATCCTAGGAAAATTGAGACAAGTGCTTGGTTCCATCTAGCCTTTGCCAATCTGCAATGAGGAACCAGTGTGTTCAAAGGCAAAGGCCCAGAAATACTGTTGTAGAGGATGCAGCCACAGGACTAGTAATCTGACCCCTTACTTCTCCTCCCACATTAATCTAGGTGAGGAAAGGATAAGCAGATCTGACAGGATCCCTTCCAATAAATACGCCTTTAAATCAGACACCCTCTACCTGTCCTTTTGTTTGTTTTTTGCTGGTATGATTTCCAGAAAAGCATAGCTGCCACAGGCAATTGTCTCTGAGACAGACAATAATATAATTCAAGGCAGGTAGTTTATGATAGGATTTACTATGAAGATTTCAAGTGACTAAGAAATTAAGGATTGTATTCCAATTCCAAATTTTCAGAGAAGCCTTGTGAGAACAGAGATAATTATACCTGGTTTCCTGCATATTTCCTCTTCATCCCCCACTTCATCCTCAGTGACCTCTGAGCCAGTAGTATATTCCTCTTCTTCTGATAACAATGACTGTTGTTTCTAATTAACAGGAACACAAGTACCGCATACATTTACTTTTCCTGTTCAAAGTCTACAGGCTTTCTAGATCATTAGCTTTTTTGTTGCAGATAAAAGACTGATTACCTATGCAAAGCCATATTTGATAAGCCTAACCAACTAAATGAACAAAACAAACAAACAAACAAACAAACAAAACCCAAGAAAAATTTAAGCATCCAAGACACGTGTACAGCATCTTGTTGTGTTTCATTGTTTTCCTTTTCTGAGGGGTTTACTGGGTTCTGTTGAAGACTGCAGTGATGCAATTGAAGCAGGGAGGTGCATAAACATACTTGCATGCTACTTGTTTCATGTACTTGTACCAACAGAAGTGATTCAAGAGGAACATACTTAAAAAGGAATGGTGCAACCTGGTCCTCTCCATTACATTAGATTGTATTTTAACTTCATATATTGTAATAAATTCCTTGCAGCAAAGGTGGTCTTACTATACACACAGTATTATGGTCCACTCAGCTCTAAACTTAGCCTCCAAGTGCTACTGAAATACAAATAGTCACTGGTAACTGAGGTGTAGTATCACCTTCATTAATTTTTGTGTATGCATGTGATACATGGGCAAGTAGTTATCTGTAATCAGGCACCCAACGGTATTCCTCTATGGAGTCGAATGCATCCTCAGTTTTCAAGTAAACTAATGAGGGTATAAAGCTAAATTAACCACTTCCAAGTCTTTCTCCTGGTATATGCAATGCTATGCCACTCCCTTTACATCCTCCACGCTGGAGCTCGTCTCAGGGTGTGATTGTGAAATTCTTACTTGCTAGCTTGGCAGCCATGCAAGACTGATTCCATTGACTGACATTCCCAAGAAGGACGACTAATTTTGACCAAATGACATTGGTTTTTGTAGCATGATTTAAGTGATAAAGCCCTTGTTTAAGAGAGTCAATAGCTCCAGGAGGTCCATGGACTGGGTTAAATAGCTCTGTGGACCGCTTCTACCGCACAGGCTATATTTTGACACCCTTTCTCTAGGATAATAAGCAACAAAGGAGATTCAGCAATAACTGGGGGTAGGGAGAAAGAATATACAGGACTTCAGGAGTCTACATCTTGCAATAAAAAAAAAAAAAATTAAGGAGGACCGATTAACTTTATGTTTAATTTCCAGTTTATACTGCTGCTCTTATAAAGCACTATAGCATCTCAACTTTATTTTATATAAATTAAGGAAAAATGGCACTGAAATCAAAAGTTAATTATTTGTCAACATACAGAAGCAAAAACACATTTTGAATATATCCAACTTAAAAAGTATGGATGAACAAGTTATTTTACTAACCAGCTGTAAAGTCCAGTTTTTCAGGGAAAGAAACTGTAATGGTAAAAGGTAGAGAAATGGACCAATTAATATACACTGGAGAACAAGCTATGTTAGCTTAGCAGAAAAATAAGACATTCAAATGGATTTATAAATGAGTGTAAACTGAGTGTGCATGCACATCCATGAAACTCTACATGTCAGAGCTTGGAAGGATTTGTTTACAGACTTAACTTGATGCATGTTAATAGCCCCCTTGAAAACTGAATTACTATTTAATTAAATGTAGAGATGTAAATTCAAAGTCTTAGGTAAATCACTTTGGAATATGTTTCAGTACCTTAAGTATTATGGGTAACAGTTTTTATGAACAAGCATTTATATTATTATAGCAACAAGCTAAGTTAATCGCAGAATTATAAAATAAACGTTTGTTTCAGGACAGTGTTTTAGTCTATTCTAGGCAATGTTTTTGAGAGACAGTCAGTGTACTAGACAGTTTGCACAAACCTGCCAAGTTATTTAAAAGTTATGGAATGGAGTGTACAAATACTTAAAAAAATACAATAGATATGCAGAAGTTCTCTTTATGCCAAAGTTAGCATGACTACTTGATATATTCTGACTTGGCTTAGACATCACATCTGTTGGAACGGATTTAGCAACAGATAACTGTGCTATTTGTTACTGGAGGAAATAATTTATTGCCTCATGAAAAGAACAGATTAGTGCATTTGATTTCTGTTTTCCTTGAAAGATTGCTTACAAAATAAAATGGGCTCCTCTGGGACTTTTAGGGAAATATAGAGCTTTAATTGCTACCATGGGCACTAGAAATGCTCAGCAGCTTGCACAGAAGTCAGGCTGATGCATGCCAAGGAGGGAAGAGAGGGTGATTGAAGTGGCATCTGTCTTTTATTAAAGCATTTTAAATGAAATGTTTAACATTACATGGCTCTTTAAAAAAAAAAAATCTTTCTTGCTCTTCAACACAAGTTATTTCTATTAATAAGCAGAAAAAAACCCGCCAAAAATATGACCAGCCCAAAGTAGCAAAAGCTACTGTAAGGCTGAAGAGCCATAATTAAGAATGTCCTGTCAGGATAGCCAATTAACTTAGTGCCAGTAGTAAGCAGATGACAGCCAGCTCTACTTAGCTTTCACCCAGTATAACTGATCATATACTGCTATCAGGAAATGGGCTCTGTGCTTAAAGATTAGCTGATGGATGAAAACAGCAAGTTTAACAGAACCCAAATAAGATGGCAGTGATGTTGGTGGGTGGGGAAAAGCATTTTGAAGAGTCTGCAGACACAGTGGAATCACTTTCAATAGAAAGTACATACTTACAATTGGTCAGTTTAGTCCATAGTCTGGAATACTCTGGGATTTCTCAGTGATGCTAAAGCTGTCACATAGCACCATCCATGAGTAATGCTCCTATACCCATGTGGCTCCTATACCCACTTGGCTCATCTTGAAAGGTAATCTGTTTTTTTGGTATTCATACTGTGGCAGTGTACCTTGGGTGCCTGCCTCTTTAAGGGCTGGGTGTAGGGACCCTAGAGTGGGCATGGGAAAGATACTCCCCATGTGAGGGGAGTAGGCCAAGATATGTTTTTGGAAGCCTAAGGCCGTAGTTGGGCCTGAGGCTGTACAGAGGGGCTCAATCAGAGAGTTGGGGTGAGTCCTGACCCTGGTAAATCCTCCACCACAAGGAGGCTGAGTATGGGTCAAAATTTACAGCAAGGGAAAGCACAATGACCTGCTGCTCCAGGGAGGGAGTGAGTCCCTGTGAGATCTGGGGGCACCAGTTGTGGTGTAAGGGAACATCGTGTATGTGTGTGTGATCTGCAAGGCTTGGGATGCAGTACAGGGGTGGTTGGAGCTGCATACATAGGTCCAGGAGAACAGGGCCACCAAAGGGTAGCCTTCTGTCTAACTAAGACACCAATTATTAAACAAGGCATAGCAGGAGAGAGAGGAGGGCTGTTAGCCCAGAAGCAGGTGGGCGGGTCAACTTTTGAAGGGCCCCAGGAAGGCTCCCTGTTACTCATACCTTTGTTGCTTCTGGGATGGATGTCAACAATGTGACAGAACGGGACACAAAGCCTGAAGTACTTATAGGAAACTCCAATTCTACCTAATTTAGAAAACTGCCACAGGGCTACTGTGAAATTCCATTCTTATTTCTTATTGAATTCAAGGTTTTTATATGTATTTTCAAGGAGTTTCATGTCTTGGGCTTGAATTAATTAGGAGGCTGCGGTGAACTATTGCCTCAAGAGAACTCTGCAACAAGGACAGAGCCTGCGTGTATGGGAGATCAGCCATTTCCTTGAGGGCTGGTGGCAGACTGTGGAATATATTCCCCTATGAAGCAAGAACCATTGCAGTGAGAACATTCTCTAACAAATATATAGCAACATATAATAAAGAACAAACCAAGAATGCTACCAAAACAAGATGTCCCACTGCAAATACTTCTCCCCAAGGGCAGGGCATGGGGAAGAAAAGGAGGGGAGGACAAATGTGGTCATATACTCCTACTACTGTGCTAAGCATGGCCTAAAAGCTTATAAAAATTGATAGATGGCTGCATCCACAATGGCTCTGCTGATCTCAGATTCAGCAGTACATGACAACCTCTAATGGCAGCCAGGTCTCCAGAAAATTAGAGCTTTGCAGGTTATACACAACCCATACTTAATAGGGCCACTGGTTTCTTAGACAGCTTCAAATTCTGAACAGTCCCCATGGTGTTAATACAAAAGACAGCAATTATATTTTATGAAATAAAGTATTTTATGAAGTTGCTATCAGTCATTATCAGTGAAAGGGAAAACAAAAATGCAGTTACTCACAGCATTGATTTCTCCTGTCTTGGAGCCCCAAGGTGTATTTGGTTCTAACAGCACATCACATTCAATCCCCTTCTCATCACACAGCCCAATCCCAGAATCACTTGAAAGAAGAAATTAAAGAAATATGAAACAGCACGTTTTTTTCTCTGAGCTTTTTTGAACAATTTTTCTTCCCTCAATGTGCTCTAGACAGTCTACAGAACACCTACACGGGAAGACTATATTTGAATATGAATGAATAACTGCAAGACTGAACTGTATGGAAGATTGAACCATTTAAGTGACTGCTTGAAATGTGGTTGGTAGCAACACTTGTTTTTCTTATCCCTATTTTTAATTAAAACATCAGAAATAAGTTACAGTTAAGTTCCGAAACTACCACTTGATTGCCTGTTTAGAAAGGAAAATAAAGAAATCCTGTGCTAATTTATGAAAATATTAGTGTTGAAGGGAAAGGAAGTTCAGCAGTTTGAATACAACGTTCTCACCTATTCTGATCTTTAGTAAAAGGTACAACAATAACATCTCTATGGTGAAGCAGATCATTCAATATTTTAGTAGTCTGATATGGCAAAGCATCCCCACTTTCACCTCCAGCAGGTAAGCCAACCACATGGTCCCTCACTTTACAGCCCTGTCAGATAAAAGAAAGAGCTCTATGTTAGATATAGTGGCTTACTGGGGATGAGTGGGGGGAAAGAAAAGCCACATTTTACTCTACCAGTAAGTTCCATGTTCCTGGAACTTTCACAGGTCTCCAGCACCAAGGATCTTGGTCTTGATACTGGCTATGCTTAAGTGATGGGCCTGATCCTACTCCCACTGAAGTTAGTGGAATTTTTACAAAGAACGTTGCTGGGAAGTGGGACTGGGGCCACAAGGTTAGGATGATAATGTTAGTGTCTACAGGACACTAGAACACTTAACAAGAACACTTTCATCTTCTGTTCCATCGCTAAGACCCAAATGATTCGATTTCTGTCATGGCCGAAGTAGTAAATGGCATAAAGTGCTTACTTCCTCCTTTGCATTAAATGATGGTCATTGCACACAGCAGAGCAGGAAGGGAAGCTGGCTCTGGTCTATTGCAGATGGGGAAAGTGGCTTAGCTGTATACTGACACACTTGTTTGGGAACACGTGGTACACTACCTTTACATCCCCCTGCCTCCCACCAAGAACAGGAGGGAGACCGAGTCCAGGAATCACTCTCTCCCTTTTTATCACAACCCAGCCCCATGAGACTGGAGTCATGGTTAAAAGCATAACACTGGAAAAGTACCTTTGGAAGTGGAGTGGGATCAAATCGAAGAACTTTTTGGTTACAGCAGGGATATATTCCAGTCCCAGTAGAGCCCAGGGAACTTGCCATACCAGGATAGAGAACTGGCTGAGAGTGGTACTGGCAGTGCGAAAATTCAGTACATAGGAAAGACTATATTGAGGAGAGAGAGAGATGATGGAAATATCCTGTCCAGGGCTATATTGCCTGTGAAAGTCAGAATATTTCAGTGCCAAAAATGTACAGCAATTTTAAAACACTCCCACAGAAAACCATGATACTCAAGTTAAAACTTGTAAGAATCTTCCTTACAATTTAGTCACACACATTCTCATTCAAAATCCAGATATAGCAGTAAAGGTCTACTGCACAGTTTCCATTGCAAGTCTCATCATGGCTTCCACTCTAAATTCCATAGCAAGTCCTAATGATCTTAAAAACTGGTACATCTAGGAAGGAGGTAGATATTTTTGTACTAGTAATCTACAGAGTCATTTGGAAAAAGAGGTTCCTGAATTACACATTTTAAAGACTAAAGAGATTTTCTTGCACACAGCATGAAATAAGATTTGTTTTCATGCTGCCATTAAAAATAAACAGCGGAGCATGAAAACACAATAATATATACCTGATTACACCGTGAACAAGTCAGCCAACTGAGAGTCCCCCACAGGCGCCAATACACATCCCGCCAAGATTTTAATTCTTCATGAAGGCCAACCAAGTACTCATGGACTTCCCAAGTTTTATCTCTGAAACAAAAAGGCATACAATCAGGTTTACATTGGATTATAAAGATGTTATAGTCCTATATTTGTATCAATGAAGACTGCAGGTTGACAGAAGAGCAGACCTCATTGTTGAAAACCTTGCAGAAAATGCATTATATGACAAGCAACAATTAATTCAGATGCTATAGTGTATCCCGTATTGTGGAGTAGTGCTCTAGTCACTAAGTTGTGAGTTAGGGTTAAATCCACATGGGAATTGGGAGAAACAGAAATAAAGGAAAACCTGATTGAGTTAGTAGATAAGTCAACAATTGAAAGCTTAGTAGCAGAAAAAGAGGGACAGACAAGTGGTCTTTTTCTCTCTGGGGTAATGAAAATCAAAGGCATCACAGAGGTTATTTCCTCGGCACTAGGTAGCAAAGGAGGAATTGTAATTTTCAAATATCTGGATGACAGAAGGAATGGAAGAAATTGAAAAGAAACCAAACACATCTGTATAAAGATAGCTCAGCGATATCTCAAATTCTTTGCCACTACACTGTGCTATGAGGCAACAACTGTCATTTTAAGTAACTGTTTTATTTTCAGATCTTATACTTCAAAAAGTCGTCATAATTAGCTCTCAAGACAGGCCTGGAGATGCATAGTTCTCTATACTAGGTGTATAGCAGCAATTAACCTCTTTATGAACATGTATGTTTCAGGGTTTTTAGAGCAGGGACAAATTGCTCTAGACTTCTTACTGAAAAGTGAGAATCTTTCTTTTAAAACCCAAAAGAGAGAGAGTGTCTGGCATGGATACAGATTTTATCTGTGAGAGTTAAGTTACCATTTCCTTCACTTTCCCTTCTATTTGTTACATCCAATTACCTCACCTTATGCTTAATAAGGCTATAAGATCCTAAGGGCAGGAACTCTAGTTTACTCTGCATTTCCTAAGATAACTGAGAACTAAGCCTACAAATATAAACCTATGTTTGGATAATCATGCTGCTAAGGACATGCCAGTGTTAGAGTGTACAACTGACTTCCTGAGGAAACTCAAAGACATAGACCACCTTCCCTGCAATACCCTCCTAGACACCATGGATGTCAGTAGCCTATACACCAACATCCCACACCAGGATGCCATTCAAGCCTGCCTCAAATATCTAGAAGAACGAGATTACAACTCAGAGTACAGACCTCAGGATATTACTGAACTCATACACTTCATCCTCACACACAACAACTTCAGGTTCAACAACCAACACTTCCTCCACACTGTGGGCACAGCTATGGGCACCAAAATGGCCCCACAATATGCCAACCTTTTTATGACCCACATAGAAGAAGACTGCCTCAAGAACTGCACCACCAAACCTTTACTATATCTGAGATACATAGATGACATCTTCATCATTTGGACCGAAATCCTACAGTCTCCGATTGAATTCCACCAAAAATTCAACAATCATCACCCCTCCATCAGACTATTGCTTTAATACTCTAACACCAGCATTTGTTTTTTGGACACCATGATCAATATCCAAGATGGTAAAATTCAAACCACCATATACAAGAAATCCATGGACCAACATACATATCTAGACACGGAACCAGCAATCACCCTAAACGCACCAAGAAAGCTGTAATATACTGCCAAACTCTCCAATACCACTGAATTTGCAGTGAGACCACCACCTCACAAATCTCAAAAGGGCCTTCAGCCAACAAGGACACTCCTCCAGAGAGACAGATTGCACTTTTGAAAAAGCCACCTAGATACCACATGAAGATTTGCAACAGTACAAATAGAAAATCCCCACAAACTGCACACCATTAGTTATGACATATTGCCCTTCCCTGAAACCTACATGGAAAATCCTCAAACAATTGCAACTTATACTAGAAGATCCCTCTCTCAAAAATATCTTCCCAAAACCACCCATCCTAGCCTTCAAACAAGCACCAAACCTCGCTAACCTCATCACCAGAAGCAAACTCCCCAGGACCCAAATAACACCAAATGGATCCAGACCATGCCAGGACAAGAAATACAAAACCTGCCAACACATCTCCACCATCCCCACAATTACTACACCCCACAACAGAACCATTATCATTCCTGGATCATACAGCTGCACCCCCAGAAATGTTATACGTCTCATCCAGTACACCAAGTGCCCTGATGGAAAATACTTTGGAGAAACCAAACAACAACTGCGCACCAGACCAAATGCACATCCAAAATCCATCAAAGACAAGAATACTCAACTACCTGTGTGGGTACACTTCTCACAAGACAATCACTCCCTCTCCAACTCTGTTCTAATCCTCGAAGGGAACTTACAAAACACCTTCCATAGATAAGCCTATGAACTTCACGTCATAAATCTACTGGATATAAAAAATCATGGACTCAATATAGACATTGGTTTTATGACGTATAACAACCTGCCTGACATCTGATTCAACAGGTACCTGCCTGACCTGACCTCTTACATCCTTCTTTTCCCCCTCCTTCCCCCTGCTCTTCTGCCTTTTGTCTCCTTGGTTTCCTCCTATTTCCTTCATTGAAAGAAGCCTCTTTCTTACCCTGTATATTTACCTCTGTAATGTTTCCCTTTGGCCTTTTTTCCCCCCTCCCTCCTCTGCTTTACCTTTTGTTTCTTCTGTCTACCTTATATTTTCACTACATCCTCTCACACGTTGAGTTCTTCTCATTCCTGTTTTCCTGATCTCCAACTATTGTTTTAACTGACAGCCTCTCTGCCACCCTGTATTCTATCACTGTAATGTCTCCCTTTAGCCTTTTCCCCCCTGCTCTTCCCCCTCCCCTCTCTGCTTTACCTTCTGTCTTTCTAATTTCTACCTATTTACTGACATCTGCCACACTTTTAGCTTCTCTCATTTCTTGGAGGCTCAGAACAGCAGAGACTCCCTAGGCCTGAATAAGGGTGACTGCGCCCAAAAGCTTGCTAAGAACTTTTTTTCAACAACTCAGTCTAATAAAAGATATCACATCTACTCAAAGAACCTTGCCTGCCAAAGTGACCAACTGCAGTTATATACACTCTGGTCACTTTTTCAATTTAAGTCAAATGAACCCTAGTGTACCTGCTTGTAGAAGGACTTATGCAACAGCCTACACAGATAAGAATCCGAGGCAGAAAGCCCACAGAAGAGTAATTTTAATCCAGCCCACAAAGCAGTCACTTCTGCAGAATTTAATCAATGAGACGCTTCATCTGAGAGGCGAGGAGAAGCACCAGTGGTTTAGAGGACAAGCCAGCCTCAAACCAAGTTGGTTTATTTCGGCCCTCCACTTCTGAAACATTGCCAACCCCTGACCTAAGGTATTAAGGACCATTTAACAACATTGCTAAAGTGTAAGAGCAGGGTCCTGGCTTCAGCTCCCCTTCAAGAGCGCAAGATAGAAGATTTGATACAAACAAAAAATGGCGTTAGATTTGAGAGCATCAGATCAGGAAGACAATAAATCCTGACCATATTCTTAAGCACTTCTTTGTCAACTCATTGGACTCTAGCTGGTTCTTGATACAACCCTTAAGTTTTCATGATTCTGTAGTGAAACAAGTATAGGAAAGCCACTATAACATTAACCCCACTTCACTCAGGGTCAAAGTTAGCTAACTTGCACTGCTACAAGCTGATGCAGAGGTAACAGTTAGAGCCTAACAGCTCATACATGCTCAAGAGCAACAGTTTCCCCTCCCCTTTTAATATGGCTAAGAGAAGATGTTTGTCCATCCTTTACATTCTATTTTCCTTCAGTTAAACATATAGCAAAAGTCATTAAGATGATCAAAAGCTTAGCTCTATTTTCTATTTTAAAAGGGCTCAAAGCAGCACAGGGATCCTTCTGTTTTCAACTGAAATCTTATTAGATTCAATCAAGGTAAAAGAAATTAATTCAGCGCTTTTATTAAATGCCTTGTTAGGGTTCTAATGTTGCAACAGGCAAGGCAAGGAAACAGGATTAACTAAAATGATTTTAATGCATCATGTTGCCCATGAATTATAAAGCAGAAAATGTAATGTCAATATTTGCTAACATTATACATACAAAGTATTCTGTAAACATACTCATTAAGATACATGTATATAGAAAAAGTTACATCTTCCATGCAAGCAGCACCTTATATGAACATAGATAATATTTCCATGTTGATCTATGTTAATTTTTCCTGGAACACAAGCAATTCTTCTTTCTGTTTCTTTAGTTAAGAGCTTCTTACATAAACAGCACCTAAAAAAAAAAAAGATGAAATGCAACAGTAAAATTAATGCTTTGTAAATCGGGTTGTTTTTGTACCTGACATTAAAAAACAAACTTTACTGCACCTATACAGTGTTGTTGCGTTTCCCCGAGAATCTGGATTTTGGTATTCTGGATCAAACAATCTCTCGATCTTCTTGCAGAAAAGTTTACTGTTGGTGACAAGAAACCAATATTTTGCTCATTAAGTTTAACTAAAAGTTGCTTTGATTCATTTGTAGTTAGTTGATAATTACATTCTTCTAAGTTACATAAAAAGGGTTAGTATTGAAATTTGACTTATGTATATGACTTTCCTGTAAGATACACAGGTTGAGAAAACTTAGCTTCCCATATGATTATATCCCATCTATGCACCAAATTAGCTCTTCTTTACTCTCAGGTTTTTTTAATTGCCAATAAGGGCACAATTCTAGAGCTACTGAGTCAACTGCAGAACTCTTGTTTTGATAAACATATATAACCTTACTAGTTCAGTAAGGCATGCGATTTTGGGTACCTATCCTGGACTATTTTAAATCCCAAATTTTCTATTAGAACTTAGTCCTTCCACTGGTCACTTTAAAAAGTAGTTCTTTTTTTTCAAAATATTGTCATCTTGCTCCACTGATAGAGGGAAGAACACCAGATTCTTCACCAGCCTCATTTCTACATCTGTGGATGACATCTGAAAGGTCACATCAACGATGACAAAAGAATTACCTACTCACTAGACTCCCTTACAAGTTCCCTTGCTACATCTTACCCTACCTATTTTCAGAGTATTCTGTTTTACTACCACAGTAAGGGTGATCATACACCTATAATTGGTGAAGATCTTGTGAGGGAACAGCTTCGGAGGCTGGACATCCACAAGTCAGCTGGCCTGGATGGAATGCACCCAAGAGTGCTAAAAGAGTTGGCCAACATCACACCACAACCAATGGTGAGGATATGTGAGAACTTGTGGTGTGAGAGAGATTCCTGAAGATTGGAAGAGGGCCAACATGGTGCCTATCTTCAAGAAAGGAAGGAACGAAAATCCAGGGAGCTACAGGCCAATCAGGTTGACCTCAACCCCTAGAAAGATCTTGGAAAAAATCATCAAAGAAACCATCAACAGGCTAACGGAAGGCAACATTCTGAGAGATAGCCAACATAAGGCTTTGTTGCAGGTAGGTCTTGCCTGACCAACCTCATTCCCTTCTTGACTAGGTGACGCATCAGCTGGACAAAGGAGAATAGGCTGATGTCATATATTTAGATTTCAAAAAAATTGTTGACTTGGTTTCTCACGATGTCCTCATGGTAAAAATCGGGGAACTCTGGCCTCAACAACCTTATGGTCCAATGGCTGGGGAACTGGCTCCGTGGTCAGACCCAGAGAGTGATAGTTGATGGAACCAAGTCAACATGGTGTATGGTGACCAGTGGCAGCCCCAGGGCTCAGTACTCTTTAATATATTCATAAATGAATGGGCAATATTCATAAATGAATAGGCAGGCAATTCAGGCTGACCTAGACAGGCTTGCAAGGTGGGTGGATCAAAACCTGATAACATTCAACGTGGAGAAATGCAAGGTGTTCCACCTCAGAAGAAAATACCCACATCATACTTACAAACTCAGCAGTGCTACACTCACTAGCACCATGATTGAAAGAGACTTGGGGGTCATGATTGACCCACAAGATGAACATGAGCCACCAATGCAATGCCGCAGCCAGCAAAGCAAATAAAACTCTGGCTTGCGTCTACCAATGCATCTCAAGCAAGACACAAGAAGTCATCCTCCCACTTTACTTGGTCTTGGTGAGGCCGCAGCTGGAATACCACATCTAATTCTGGGCTCCACACTTTAGAAAGGATATGGAGAAGCGTGAGAGAGTCCAGAGTAGAGCCACGCACATGATTAGAGGTCAAGAAAACAGGCCTTATGAGGAGAGGCTGAGAAGCATGGGACTTTTCAGTCTGAAGAAGGGAAGGCTCTGGGTTACTTGGTGGCAGCCTATAATGTACAAGGAGTGTGCATTAGGAACTGGGAGAACGTCTGTTCATCTGGGCACCCCAAGGGAAGACAAGGTCTAACATTCACATACTGCTGGAAGACCATTTTAGACTGGACATAAGGAAAAACTTCTTTACCATCTGAGTCTCCAGAGTCTGGAATAGACTCCTCCCAGAAGTGGTGCAAGCACCTACTCTAGATACCTTTAAGAAATGCTTGGATCCTTATCTTGCTTGGGTGATCTGACCCCAGCTGACTTCCTGCCCCTTGGGCAGGAGGCTGAACCTGATGATCTTGCAAGGTCCCTTCCAGCCCTAATGTCTATAACATCTATGAAATCTATGAAGCTCTAGGTATTCCAGTACAAACCTCGGCAACATTAACATGAGTGGCCAGCCTGTTACTATAGTTTCTTCCACACTTTCAACATTCTGGGACATCCACAAAACCTACTGAACACATATTGACTCATCACATTACCACCAGGGAACATCTCTCCAATGTTCTTAGAATTGTTGGGTAGGTTTGTATCTTATAAACTAAATCAGAGATGCATTGCATAAGCTTTCATAAGTAGCAGGCTTACTCACAGTATGTGATAAAGTAAGCCCATTACTTATGAAAGCTTATGCAATGCATCTCTGATTTAGTTACTCTATAAGGTGCAAATCCATTCTGCCTTCCACCTGAGTTTAGACTAACACAGCTAATTACCTCTCTCTCAGGACTGTTGCTATCACCTCATAATCAAAATAAAAACTTTGCAAGCTGTAAAATTAAATCCCTTTCTCTTAACCCTCTTCTGCTCCCAAACCTGCCTCTAGGGTTTCACTCAGGACACAATCTTGACCATTTCAGGACAGTGCCCTAGTTACACTGATTTCACAATCAAATAGGAAACTAAATTTCATAAGTTTCATTTTTCCAGTGGATGTAGATGCTTTTGAAAAATGTTACTCTGAATCTTCTTTCAAGTAGCAGATCCTTCAATCTTCTTTTGATTTAAAGTATGGCTGTTGATATAATTATTCTATGTTATGTAGGTGCTGTGTGCAAGAATCTGTCCTTTCACTGTTTGGAATCCAACCCACTCACAAATCCTTTCCTATATGTGGCAGTCTTATATTTGGGTTTGATGTGGCTCAGAGCTCTGTCCTTGTCATCTTCTCCTCTAGCTTCTCCTTCTGATAGCAGAAGTTACATAGGCAGAATCCTAGATACCATTTCTACACAGATGATGTCAACTTTATACTTTTCTATCAGCTATCAGGCTTCTTACATTGTTGCCCCTTAGAACACATTTAAGACCACCTAAAACCAAGATTACCTTATCATCGGCAGGTAACTCTTCCTCGTTTTCCTGGCTAGGTTTCATAGACATTAGGGCTGGAAGGGACCTCAGAAGATCATCGAGTCCAGCCCCCTGCCCAAAGGGCAGGAAGTCAGCTGGGGTCATAGGATCCCAGCAAGATAAGCGTCTAGTTTTATCTTGAAGGTGTTCAATGAAGGCGCTTGGACCACCTCTGGTGGCAGGCTGCTCCAGACCTTGGGGGCTCGGACAGTAAAGAATTTCTTCCTTATGTCCAGCCTGAAACAATCTTGAAGTAGTTTGTGACCATTCGACCTCGTCATCCCTTGGGGCGCTCTAGTGAACAAACGTTCCCCCAGATACTGGTGGTCACCCCTGATAAACTTGTAGGTGGCCATCAGATCACCCCTGAGCCTGCGCTTTTCCAGGCTAAAGAGCCCCAGGGCTCTTTAGCAGGTTGCCTGCTTCTAATCTCTATTATGCAATTTATTACCAAATGCTTAAAAAATCATGTAGTATCCTCTTCTCCCCCATTACTTCTCTGCTTAACTTTAATCCTGAAGCCAGTTACCTTGTAATTCTGAAAGTACTTTCCAACCTCATCTGCAAATCTGGCAATTATGACCTTATCTTGGTTTTGGCTCAGCTGAAGTTCCTGTTCATGCTTTTAACTGTATTTGCAACTACTTAGCTCCCCTTCTTGAGTTCTTGGTCTAAAATGTGAGAGAATCAAGAACACTACAGAATACCACAGTCTCAGGGAACTAAGACCACATTCACTACCAGCTTCTGTGGCTCCCAAGCTACCTAAGCCAAAATATCTGTTTCTGAGATACAGGGCATATCTATACATTGCTGTATAGTGACACTGCTACAGTGCCGCGCTTCAGTACAGGTTTCCCTTGATTTATGCGGTACATGCATTCCTGGAGAACGGTGCGTAAATTGAATTTGTATAATGCAAACCCACTTTACAATGTAACAAATAGGGATAGGTTCCCATGGCGGTGAGGCTGGAACTAGGGAAGGGGCAGGGGGAGGGGTGCTGCTCCCGGGGGTTGCAGAAGGCAGCAAAGCAGAGGGAACAGAGCAGCACTCACCCCAGCCCCGGCTGCTGTGGCCCCGGAAGCAGCCAGCACCAGTGGCCTGTAGCCACTGGGCTGCACCGTGCTCTGAACCGCCTGGGGCTTTGCCTGTCCCCACTCACCCCAGCTCCAGCTGCAGCAGCCCCGGGAGTGACTGATGCCAGCTGCCTGCACCAGGGCACGACACAGCCCAGGAGCAGAGGTGAATGGGGACAGGCGGAGCACGGTGCAGCCCAGTGGCTGTGGGCAGCAGGCTCTGGCCACTTCCGGGGCCACTGCAGCCGGAGCTGGCTTGAATGCCATGCCCCACGCTGCCCAGGGCTCTGTTTGTCTGCACTCACGCCAGTCTGTACTGGGGTGGCCCCAGGAGCAACCAGCACCAGCTGCCTGCACCATGGCACAGCCCAGGAGCTGAAGTGAGCCCAGGCGCAGGGGGACAGGTGAAGCACAGTGCGGCACAGCGGCTGCAGGCAGTTGGTGCCAGCTGCTCCCAGGGCCACTGCAGCCAGGGCTAGGGTGAGTGGGGCCACAGCCCTTTCCCCTCCCCCCACAGACTTACCTGCTTGGGTGGCTGCGGGGGGACCCTATGCTGATTGCATAAGAGCAAATTTACCTCGCATATAACGAATTATGGGTCTAAATATGCTCATCGCATAAGAGCAAATTTACATATAAAGAACTTGCATAAAATAGAGGGAAACCTGCACTTCCGTTTGGAAGTGTTAAAGCACGGTGCAGTACCACACACACAGTGCATGGGTAGATTTTGCCATTTTGTTGCTATAGCAGCATGCTATACCCGCAGAGCTTGCCACTACAGCAACGTAACTGGCAATCATATGTAGATACATGTGATCACTACATTGCCACAGCATGCCATACGGTGACGTAATGCATTCACTACCTCAACATCTGGTGATGTGTAGACTGCCTCTTTCGTACCCCCTAGCTACCCCACCCACTCAATTTTTCCTAACCCTGGATTCCTTATGAATCTTCACTTTTGCCTCTTCTCTAGAACACCTTCATTACCTTAAACTTTTACCTTAAAGTTCAAGTATTTTCAAGCAATTATGTAAAGACGCTATTTAAAGGTATATAAATTGATTACATCCCAATGATTCTGTAACAGGTCTGAGAAAATATCTTAAAGAGTACATAGTATAGCAAGTGGTAAGTGAGTTTTAATACTGAGCAGTAGAACAATAATTTACCTTTTAAATTTATCTCTTTTGTCCTTCAACTCCTCTATTTCATTGTGTGTAAAGAGATCAGCAATACGTGTAACAAGGTTAGCATTGATACAGTTCATGTTGCATGGAGTTGCTACAATAGCATTCATATTTTTGTGGCAATAAAGAATACATTTTTCTACCTGGGAAGAACAGAAGGGATAAAGTGACAATTAAAACAGTGATACATAAGCTTGTATCTGATACCTTCATGTTAATATTAGAAATTAATAATAGGATTTAGGTAATTTTTAGTGTTAGAGTTACTTTGCAAAACTGGTTTAACTCATATCTAAAAATACAATGTAATGGCTCAGAAAGCAAGTTACAGTTTGTCCACATACCCCAAATGCAACTCTGATCTAATTTGCGCTGTCAATCTTGAAAGTTTTTATAGCCTGAAATATATCTCCTGATAGCACTATCTTCAGGAAGCTCTACCCATATATTGATGATAACCAAGAACTAGACAGGCTATTTCTGTTGTAAAATGATGTGCATGCACCCAATGTATCTTTACCAGCAAACCTCATTATTTAGTTGCAGTGACAGTTGAAACATGAGGATGTTGCACATTCAGTTCTGAATACCTTCTTTAACTTGTTTACATGCTCTTTATCTCTACTTTAGTCTTTTTTCATTTGTGGTTACTGCTATGTAGCAGTGAGCCATAATGATCAAGTAACAGAACAACCTGAATATGTGTAGTAGCTTAATAGCTTGTGCTTTTAAAACCCGAAGTGAAATGAAGTGAAACTGCAGAAGTGGGGGAGGGGGAACTCCATCAACACAGAGTTATTTCTTTTCTTTTTTTCCTATGCATCTCTCCAAGCAAAGTGAATGGGAATTATATGAACTTAGAGAACTGCATCCTAGACGACAGACACATTATTTGTGTGCGACACACAGAAACACAAAAGGAAATGTATGGTTTCTGTAAGGCAGTCTTTGCCTTACAGACAATGAGATTATTTAACTGTTTGGAGCTAAATTTTAGGATTTGTGCCCCTTACCCTTACTAGTACCTTGCTCTAAAATAGTCCCACTGAAATTGATGAAACTATGCAAATAGTAAATTAGTACTTCATAAGGGCAAGGTAACAGAGCAAGGTAACAAATGAGATTTCAAATTCTTTGGGACCTTGGAATATAAACTTCTCTGTATTTATGCTGCAGTACATATACTTTGAATGACAGGCACGAGATTTCTGCCAAGCATTTGCTGGTAAATAGTGTTCCTATGGCACTGAATTTTTATTCTCTTTCAAATACTCACTAATGAATCCATCTTCAAAAATTCAGAAGAAATGAGAATTGAAATAACATTCCCAGGTTCTAAAAGGGAGGAGAAATATTAGAACAAGGTTTAGATTAAAACTTATTCCCTTGAACTGATAATGGAAGACACCAAAAGGCTCTTTGAAAGAGGGTATAATGTACCAAACCAGTACTTATTATTTCATTTTCCAAAATGCACCACACTCAAACTTGAGAAGTAACATTTTATCCCGCCTATTTAGATAAGACTAAACAGTTATATTCCCACACGCAGTCATCCTGTATTATGTGCATTCACCCTATCCTTACATTCCTTAATACAGTTTAACAGAAGAATTTTAACAGCATAAATACTGTTCCAGCTAAACCACTTGCTAACAGTCTGGGTGGTGGGCACAGGTAAAACCAAACCTTGTTAAACCTTGATTAAAAACTGTGCCTGACAAGGAACAAGATAGGGATTTTGTAACACTATACCAATGATGCAATGGTTATAACGATTCTCAAAACAGCTGCTATAAAGGTGTTGCTCAATATGGGACACAGTACAAACACTGGAAAAATCTGTTTGATTTTCAAGAAAACAAAACTATTCTTGAGATCAAAGAATCATGAAAAGGGCTCAAAAGAGAAATGATAGGAAGTAACTGGTAAGGGAACTAGCCTGGTCAAACTAAAAGTCTTCATGTTAACATGTTCTTTTTAAAAAAAAAAAAAAAGAATGGCTCTAACAAAGCAGTACATCATCTAAGATTGGCACATCAATGTGTGCTGGATGAAATGGTGTTTAAACATGATTACCCAACCAAAATGGAAAGGCTACTGCAGCAGACTGTACCACTGGCCCCACTCCAGCAAAGCACTTAAAGCACATACTAAACTTTAAGTAGGCAAATAATTCTTCACTGGGATGACGCGTGCAAGAGCCAAGCAGGGACATTATTTTGCTGCAACAGTGCACGATTCAGTGCTTCAAAATGAACTTTTCAAATGTGTTCAAGAAGCTTTAGATCTCATTTAAGCCCATTAAGTTCCCCTCACTGACTGCAATGCAAGTAGCGTCTGACTTCCAATTAAACCCTGTAAATACAATTTTCCAAAAGCTCCTATGAGACTTAGGGCTTGCTTATATAGCTGCAGCACCTGGTCCTGGGGAGAATGTGGCTGATTTTGCCCTACCCATCACTCACTCCAGAGCTGGAACTTGAGCAATGAGGCTACTCTGAGTTTCCCACTGACTCCTCTAAAACCTGCTGCAACTGATGACTTAAAAGCAGACACTGGGGATATGTCCAATGTAGCCCCACTGGAGAACTTCTGGCTATGGTGCACCCCAGTGGATTTGCATGGGCCAGATATGCTCAGTCCCATGCACCCCAGAACACACTGCTGCCAGGGTATAGAAAGCAGGATTTAGATGCCTACCGCATACATACTTTTCAAAATCTTGTTCACAGCTATCAAGACAATGACTGTAGGACTGCCTGACTGTGTTACATTTGCGTGGACTCTTTTTTAAGTCTCCCACTGTTGATGTAGTAACGGTGAGATCCCTAATGTAGATCAGTCACTTGAATTTTAAATCCACCATTGTCTAAACTGGTACAGAGGAGGGCTAAATGAACTTGTACAAAACAGCAGCTGCCAGACCACATTAGTATTTCCACTGTTTGTCCAGGATTCACAAAGCTGAGAGCACATTCTAGAATGGCCAGAATGGACATTGTTTTGTCACCTTTTCAGCAAGCTAGTGTTTCTGACCATGGAATACTTGTCTTAAGAGACTGGAGCTGAATTAGGAAGTGTTATTACCTTCCACACAGTACATAAGCTTTTAGTCTGAAGCACAGATCAGACACTGCAGATAATGAACCTGTGGCAAATGAACAGTAGGTTTTGCTTTTACCTAAAATGGGCATTTCATACACCTCATATTCCTTAGTGTTCCTTTTAACATATCTTATCAACCAGTCAAAGATGTGAACATCACAGTGAACTGAAATGTCCACCTCTTCCCAGCGCTGGGCATCCACTGACAGATATTCAGCAAAGTACTTCATTTCCGAAATCAAAAGGTCTCGAGGACAAATAAAATCTTCCTTCAGGTTTTTTGCTTCATCACATACGTGGATCACCATATTTGGCCTTGATTTAAAAACAAACAAACAAAAAAATGAAACCACACATATGGGAAAAAATGCAACACACACAAGAGACACAAAAAACAAGATTAGGATTGGGAACCAATATGAATGTAAAAAAGTAATCCATAGAGACTCCCACCCAAAATCTGAGTAATTTGTCAAAACTGTAATCTTCCTCATTTAAGTCAATTAAAGATCCTGTATACCCAAGTTCTTGAAATATGTACTTTAAAAATTAAAACTTAATTATTTAAATTTCAGTTAACTTATATTGTTCGAGACTTGTAGTGTCTTGCATTTTCTAAATACAAGCCAAGCTCGTGTTCTGGGATGTATGACCAAAACCTCAGTCATAGCAGGAAGTGTAGTTTAATGGTTAAACAGAGGTATTGAGATTAATGGCTTTTGAGTTCTAGCTCCAGTTTTGCCTCTGGCTCATAAGGAGATGCATAAAAAAAAAAAAAACTTACCTAAATTCTGTTCATCCTTTTTCAAATTAAATAGAGGAAAATAAGTGGATACACTTGGCTAAAGAGGTGTTGAGAAATGTAATTAATTTATATAATGCTATAGCATCTTCCATATGATTAATTTAATGTTTTATGATTTACCAATATTATTTAACTTATCTGCTTCTTAATAGCAAGTTCAAGCTGAGCGATAGCAAAAACCTTTCTTCAAGGAAAAAGATACCAGCATGAGTCACAAGTTTGAGATATATACCGTGACAGGTGTCTGTAATAATTTATTTGAAAATGAACTGCACTGGCATAACACAACAGCTATTTAAATGCATCAGATAAGTGGCTTGCTTGTTTGTTAGGCTATGATATCACTTTCTTTCTTTTTCTTACTTTTTAACACTAATAGGAAAACCTTACATTTACAGAACATAATGTTTAGGCTACCAAATTTCACAACCTCACTTTATCAAGTTATAATTTATTTTAAAGTATTTTAATTTTAAATTAAGTAATTTTAACAATTACTAAACACTTACTAAACAATTACTAACTATTACTAACTATTACTAAACACTAAAATTATTTAAATAATTAGAACATGAGTTGTCTTTCCAATACAATGTGAAAGAACTGTGTATTCTAATAGGAACCATGAGAATGTACTTACTTCTGTAAAGTGTTCATAATCTGGCACAAGGAACAATAAGTTTTTTGCAATTACTGAAGCACTAAAGGTGAAGTAGGAAGTTCCCAGCCCTATTTTTTCATAGAAGTATATTAATTTACATAGTTCAGACTGCCTCCAAACACATATATTGACAAAACTTACATTGAGTTAATGCTTGCATAAAACCTTAGGCTGAACAGAGGCCAATTAGTGTTAATAAAATGTCTCACTATTTGGTTATTTTAAAACTAAGTCACAAATAGGCCATCCCGGAATTTTTTTCAGTAATTTTCTTACCAGTGGTTTTGTACCAAGACTATCATTATCACAAATACTGGCAGTGGTAGAAGTGCTGGTAGAGACCAGGAGCAGGTACCTGACTGATAATATAACGGTAAGACATGGAACAAAGGGTTATCTTGCAGAAGACATAGAAACCCCTAACTAATTTTCACTAGCATTTCTACCACTGACAGCACTGATGGAGCTGCACAGATGACAAATGGTGGGAAAACTGCTGAAAATGTTATGTCAACAACTTTGCAGAAGCGTTTCTGTATAAGTAGAGGATAGTATCGTTGATTTTAGCTTTCCAGACACCAAACAGTCTTCCTACCCTTGCGTTTCTTCAGTGTTTTCTCCGCCTTTATGTGCAGGATCTTTCTCAGCTTCTGACGAACAGTTTCTTGTGGAAGCTACACTGGACCTTCCTGATAAACAAGAAAAAATGCATTAGAATTTGAGTATAAATTCAGACTCCCATTCACCATTTCTAGCATTAAAAATGCACTGCTCCTTCCTGAAGTGGGGAAGCTGTCACAAGTTACTGACTTCATAAGCTGGTCAAACAGAAAATTCAAAGCAGCAATCTGGGTGCAATTACACTGGAAAAAACAAGAGAATCAAATCCTTTTAGACACAAGAGTCAGTGTATAGCTTTTGCTAAAGTCAAGGGTAACTAGCCTTTACCTTTGACAGGCTTTCTTCACAAATGCATTGCATTTACAAGTTTCCCTTGATTTATGCGGGTTCTTTATATGTGAATTTGCTCTTATGCAATGAGCACATTTAGACACATAATTCGTTATATGTGAGGTAAATTCATGCTTATGTGATCAGCATAGATGCCTCCCTGCCCAAGCAGGTAAGTCTGTGGGGGAGAGGGAAGGGCCGTGGCCCCACTCACCCCCGACCCCGGCTGCAGTGGCCCCGGGAGCAGCCGACACCACCTGCCTACACCAGGGCACAGTGCAGCCCAGGAGCAGAGGTGAGCAGGAACAGGTGGAGCATGGTGTAGCCCAGTGGCTGTAGGCAGCTGGCGCCAGCTGCTCCCGGGGACGCTGCAACCGGGGCTGGAGTGAGTGCTGCGCTCTTCCCTCTGCTTTGCTGCCTTGTGCAGCCCCGAGAGCAGCACCCCCTCCCTCTAGTCCCAGGCTCATTCCCTCCTTCCCTCACCACCATGGGAGCCTATCCCTATCTGTTACACTGTAAAGTGGGTTTGCTTTATGGACATTTGATTTATGCGCCGTTCTCCAAGAACGCATGTACAGCATAAATTGAGGGGAACCTGTAGTAGGGTTTGGATACAAAACACAATGCAATCAGTAAGAATCTTTTTAAAGATTCTTTTGGGCTTTGGATGTTATCCACCTTATATTTTTCATGGTGACGGAATGATCTATCCATCCTATTTTGAAAGGCCTCTTGAAAAGAAAACAAATCTGTAGCATTGTTATGTAGAATTTAGAGAGATCACAGTTTTATTTAAATAGTTAATAGAAGGGTTTTCCAGAAGAATGTAGCACATGGGTTGATGACCTATGGCCAACAGATTGGATCCAGTCCACGAACCTAGGTCAGCTGTGATTATTCAGTGATGGGAGATGTCAGCGGAGCTTCTGTAGGAGGCCAGAATGTGACTGTGGGGCGCGTAGTGAAGGGCAGGAAGAGCAGTGGCAGCAGGGGAAGCAGTGGTGGTGCCCAAGACTGGGTCAGAAGGCATGACTTGTCTTCAGAACTAGCTCCCTTCAAGAGGCCTGCTGCTCCAAAAGTTAGAGGATGCCTGCTGAAACATTCTCATAAAAGCTTCCCAGTTACACATGGAGGTCAGAATTTTACGCTAATATACTGCTAACTGGCAGTTTCCTAGACAGATGAGCATGAGGCACCCCATGCATCCCAAAAGGGATGGCTGAACATTTCAGATACAAAACTTCTATAAATCTAGCTTTGATGTCTTTGAAAAGACAAAATGTTACTGGTACTAAGAAGAGCATATGCTGAACTATAGTTTTCTATACTTTCAGGTATATCCCAAAGCTTTTTTCCAAACAATTATATCTATTTATAGGAGAAAAAGTAGTAAATCTGAATTAATGAATTATTAATTTTACATCAAAACTTAGAAGTTTCAAGAGCAACCTTTTTTTAGCTCTATGTACCAAGTACTCCATGGTTGGTACTGGTACTTTCAGAACTGATGAAAGATTTGCTACTGTGGGAGAGTGGCTGAACTCTCAACTTGGCAGAAAAATCTCACAGTCAATCCCATCATTTTATGGATGACATTTTGGACTTGAATTAGTATTAGAACTCCTAAGAGGAGACAGGAATTGTTTTGATACGAATATGCAAAACAGCTACATTAACTGGAACTCAATTTTTCACATTTCTTTCAGTCTTTGAGACCCAATAAATTAGTTCTACTCTGAAAAGCAATTAAAAATAAGGTGCTATTGTGTTACATGTTTTTGCTCAAAGATATCTACATCTAAGCCACTAAGTTCAGAGAGGAAAGCAAAAGCTTCCCACAACTGCAGACACATCCTAGTACCTAAAATGCAAGTGTGTTTTCTCTAGCTTACACTGAAGATACTGGGCAAAATTCTGTTCCCTTGCTGCTATTTGAGCGTGTTCCAAGGGGTTAAGTTTGCCTTAAAATTCAAAATTTAGTTAATAAGACTGCTCATCATACATAATCTGAAAAAGAATCCAGCTCACAATGAACTGTCTGTGCGGAGGGGAGTACTATTTTAAAATCTGATATATTTTTTTACTACTACTCTGTCTAAACTAAAACAAATGAAAATTAATACATTAGGATATAAAGCTGCTGAATTAAAGACTACATACTGATGGAGTGACTTTTCAATTAGTCTTATTTCTGTAACTTCCAAGCACCTCTCAAATATTAATTCATTTTACGTGTGTAGTTGTTGCCTGAAAAGGCACAGCGGTTAAGTGACTTGCCCAAGGTCACAAGGGAAGTCTGTTGCAAGCTGAGACTAGAACACAGCTTCCTAAATTACTGAGAAAGAAAAAAAAAAAAGAGGATTTCCATAAGCAGAGTCAGAACGGCTACTGCTACAGAATAACTTATCCTGTTATTTTTTAGCTTCAAGTGTGTATTCAATTAAGTGTACATGCAGAACTTACACATATAGCTCTAAACTTAAAGGAGCATTTTCACTGTAGATACGCAGTAAGCAATCTTCATACAGTTACATTTTGGCTAAGTTTGTAAAAACATTTTAAAATTAACAGAATGTATATTCAGGATATCTGTTTCAGGTTTTAGACTTCATAGATTCATAGATGTTAGGGTCGGAAGGGACCTCAATAGATCATTGAGTCCAACCCCCTGCATAAGCAGGAAAGAGTGCTGGGTTCAAATGACCCCAGCTAGATGCTTATCTAACCTCCTCTTGAAGACCCCCAGGGTAGGGGAGAGCACCACCTCCCTTGGGAGCCCGTTCCAGACCTTGGCCACTAACTGTGAAGAAGTTCTTCCCAATGTCCAATCTAAATCTGCTCTCTGCTAGCTTGTGGCCATTATTTCTTCTAACCCCCGGGGGCGCCTTGGTGAATAAATACTCACCAATTCCCCTCTGTGCCCCCGTGATGAACTTATAGGCAGCCACAAGGTCGCCTCTCAACCTTCTCTTGCGGAGGCTGAAAAGATCCAGTTTCTCTAGTCTCTCCTCATAGGGCTTGGTCTGCAGGCCCTTGACCATACGAGTTGCCCTTCTCTGGACCCTCTCCAGGTTATCCGCATCCTTCTTGAAGTGTGGCGCCCAGAATTGCACGCAGTACTCCAACTGCGGTCTGACCAGTGCCCGATAGAGGGGAAGTATCACCTCCTTGGACCTATTCGTCATGCATCTGCTGATGCATGATAAAGTGCCATTGGCTTTTTTGATGGCTTCGTCACACTGCCGGCTCATATTCATCTTGGAGTCCACTAGGACTCCAAGATCCCTTTCCACTTCCGTGCCCCCCAGCAGGTCATTCCCTAGGCAGTAGGTGTGCTGGACATTCTTCCTCCCTAGGTGCAGCACTTTGCATTTCTCCTTGTTGAACTGCATTCTGTTGTTTTCTGCCCACTTGTCCAACTTGTCCAGGTCTGCTTGCAGCTGTTCCCTGCCCTCCGACGTGTCCACATCTCCCCATAGCTTTGTGTCATCTGCAAACTTGGACAGAGTACATTTCACTCCCTCGTCCAAGTCACTGATGAAGACATTAAAGAGTATCGGTCCAAGGACCGAGCCCTGCGGGACCCCACTGCCCACACCCTTCCAGGTCGAAACTGACCCATCCACCACGACTCTCTGGGTGCGACCCTCCAGCCAATTGGCCACCCACCGGACTGTGTAGTCATCAACGTCACAGCCTCTTAACTTGTTCACCAGTATGGGGTGGGATACCGTATCGAAGGCCTTCCTGAAGTCTAAGTATACGACATCCACCCCTCCTCCTGTGTCCAGGCGTTTCGTAACCTGGTTATAAAAAGAAACTAGATTGGTCAGGCACGATCTGCCTGCCACGAACCCGTGCTGATTTCCCCTCAGCATAATTTGTCCTGCCGCGCTCTCACAAATGTGAGCCTTGATAATTTTTTCAAAGACTTTGCCAAGGATGGAGGTGAGACTGACTGGCCTATAGTTGCCCGGGTCCTCCTTCCTCCCCTGTTTGAAAGTGGGGACCACGCTGGCCCTTTTCCAGTCCTCCGGGACTTGGCCCGTGCGCCACGAGCTTTCAAATATTCCCGCCAGTGGCTTTGCAATGATGTCAGCCAGTGCCTTCAGCACCCTTGGATGGAGCTCATCCAGGCCTGCCGACTTAAAGGCATCCAGTTCTTCCAAATGACTCTGCACCATTTCAGGGTCTACGCATGGAAGTCTGGCGCCTTGCTGCTGCCTCTCTACAACCCCAGTGAGAGACTTGTTGTGCCCCTCACTTAGGAACACTGAGGGAAAGAACTCATTGAGGAGTTCAGCCTTGTCCCCCCTGTCTGTCACCAATTGTTTCTACCCATTTAGCAGGGGTCCTATTCCTCCCTGGGCCTTCCTTTTACTCCCTATATATCTAAAAAACAATTTCTTGTTGTCTTTTACTTGGGTTGCCATCCTCAGCTCCATGGTAGCTTTGGCCCGTCTAACTGCCTCCCTACAAGCACGAGCAGAGGAGGTATATTCATCTTTGGTGATCTCTCCCTGTTTCCACTTTTTATGTGCTCCCCTTTTGTCCCTTAGGCTGCCTTTGGATTTCTCTGGTCAGCCAGGGAAGCTTCCTGGCCCCTTTCCCTCTTTTGCCTCGCTCGGGGATCGTCTTGCTTTGTGCCCAAAGGATCGTTTCCTTAAGGCACAGCCACCCTTCTTGGGCTTCCATCTCTTCAAATGTAGCAGCATTTGGACAAAGACAGAAAAGCTATTTTCAACTCAAAAGGAAAATGTTTTAAACGGATGAAAGTCATTGAAAGACAGGTCATAGTGGAAAAGTTTTGCAAAATTAAACATTTGCTACTAGCATCTAAAATGGTAATGTATGAATCATGTTTTCACTACTGAAGAACTGCAGCCCTCTAGGGTAATACAACTGTCAAGTTTCATAAGGTAAAACGAAAATATTTGATAATTAAGGACAAGAGGTTAAGTAGTACACGATCACTCAGGGCTGTCCAACTTGGAAGCAGCCAGGGGCTGCACACCCTATGGGACACAGCCAGGGCTGTATGCCACGTGACCTGCATCAGAGTGAGCCACGGTCCCCTGGGCTGCACACCCCAGAGATGGCCCTCCGCTGCATCGCGTATCCATGACCCCCCACCATGTACTACTTTCCAATGACCCCTCCCCACTCCTGCACTGCATACCCAAAATCCTCTGCTGCATTGTGCACCCACTCCCCATAGAACCCCACACTACACTGTGTACCTGAGATTTGCTCTGCTGCACAGCATGCCCCACGCTCACCCGACTATGCTGCCATGCCCAGCTGCTGCTGGAAGCAGGGAGCAGGGTGAAGAGGTAGAAAGAGCCCAAAAAGTCCAGCCACTGTTGTAGCCAAAGCAATGTGGGAAGCAGTAGCAGAGCAGCAGCCTGAAAGAGTGATGGCAAAAATTTAACCCCTCATGTGGTTCATGAGCTGCCAATTAGACACCCCTGCAATAGTTAACTGAAAAACCTGGAGGCAAGAATGTAATTACCAATGTTGAATTTGGATCATGACACTATAGCTAATATTGACATTTTGGAAAAATGTAGCACCCTTTAAGACTTACAGTTGATCAAAACAAATAGCATGTAACATCCAAAACCTTTGTGATATATCATCAGAAAGAACACCTCTGATGCTAAGCTAAATACTAGGGGCATGGTCCAATTCCTTCTATGATGAGTGCAAGCATTCTTTCCATCAGCTACAAATAGCAGGTGGATTTGGCCTTTAATTGGGAGAGAAATTTGTGATTTAAGAAATCAAACTAAGTTCCTGCCATTTGCTTTTACTTCAGAGATTTTCTTTCCAGAATACCTACATGTCCTAGGACCACAGCTTGAAATGGTTGCAATGTTTGTCAGTTTTGACATTAAAATATTTGAAGCTACAAAACTGTAAAAAGATGTTTCAACATTATAGAAATATTTTACATAAATCTGAATATATTGTGCCGTTTTAAAAACACAAATTATAAAATGATTTGCATATGAAATATTAAAGGCATTGACTCTATTTTAAATAAAGTGGTCTAATTTATACAGGAGTATTTATGTTCACCTTTGCTCTTTTGAAGCGTGCTACCTACTAATGCTGATCATTACAAAAAATATATAGTGATACACCTAACATTAGAGTCAGCATCATAGGACTTACTAAAAAACATACCAGTAATAGAAATTGAATTTTTCCCAATGGGAGGCTCTTGGAAATCTCCCTGCAGGTCAAGAAGTGAGGATTTGATGTATGTAGCTAGGGTTTCAACAGGACTCCCCCCAGTAGCCATGTACTGGTTGTCAACAGGTGAACTTCCACTGCTTTTTAGTTCATCAAACCTCTTTGCACACTGTCAAAGGATAAAATGATGAGAAAATTAGGCAGATATTATTAGTAACAGTTTCTAATACTTAAAACTGCATCACCTAATATCTGAAAGAGTGATGTTTTATTTCCCAAATAAAATGCCACTCAAATTAAATGATGAAAGCAAACTGGAAGTTTTTACTTGGGTTTTATTGTTTTATTCATTTTGTTTTAATACAGCACAATTTTAATTTTTTTATATGAATGATCTCCAATTTGTATCTAACCTATCAGACACAGATTTCAACATCGGTAAGGGCCTTGTTCCTACAAACATTTACACAGGATTAACTTTATGTACATGGGTTGTCCTGATGAGTTCAACAACCTAACAACAACTCTCAAATTCACACACGAGTTTTGGGACAAGAGCTCTGCCAAAGCCTAATGGATTCACTAGTCACATGAGGTCATACAGACAAATCCACCCTGGCAACAATTCTATGTATCAGAGATGTTTTGGTATAACACACGGTAATCAGACTTCTGATTGGGATAAGCTTTTGCAGGGCAAAAGTTCCAACTAGGCTTGAACTCCCAATCATTTTGTGCTCTGCATAAAGATATGGAAATGTACCATTCTTTACTATACACTGGCTTTACTCCATAGTAAAGGTAGAGTGGAAAGAGGGTTGCCAACCCAAGAATTGTTTTATTTTTTTTAACTGACAATTTGTAAACTTTTTACTGACAGCCAAATGTTTTTATTGATATATTTAACATTATATAAAACATATCAGTAAAATGTAATTTCTGCCAGGTCTTGCCCTGCTGCTAGGCCCCAGTTAGAAGGACTGGGTTCAAATGTACAGGATTAATATCAATCATAGTAAAAAAGTTTGACTGCTAGTAACAAGTTTGCAGTAAAAACAAACAAAAAGTTTCTTGGGTTAGCAATCCTGCTTGACTGCAGTGATGGTTTTATACTGAGCTTCCTCCCCACCCCCACCAGGGACCCCATACTCATTCCTACACCCTCATGCTCCCAACTACACCTGACTGTCCGACCCAGCCTTACCCCCGCCCCATTCTGGCATTGACCCCCACAAAGAAGCTTACCTGCAACCCAGAAGTATTACAGCCAGCCTGGGACATAGCAGCACCAGCAGCATGGGTGCTTGTACACAGTGACTGTTGTCACTATATACACATGACAAAAAATTGTCATTTGTGTGGCTTAATGGAATCACACATTATACATGCACCAGTTTGGGGAGTTTAGATGAGTTTGCATTTTTGCAAACTAAACAATATTCAGGTATAGTTTAGTTTACATCGTTGCAAATTGCAACAATGCAGCTGTCAGTTCACCCCCCCACCCCGGCTGAGACAGGCAGTAGGGCTGTGTGAAGCTTTGGTTGCCGAGTCAATTCAGTGGAGATCTGGCCCAATTCGGTGGCCGAATCTCCAAATCTGAAGTGAATCAGGATACCCTTTGATCTCTCTGAATCTAATCAGAACCCTCCAAATCAATTCAGAGAGATTCAATGATTCGGCCATAGACACAGCTTTAAATGTTTTTTCTATATACCTTAAGGTACCAGGTGGCTCGTCAACACTGAGATGCTGGGACAGATGGAGCATCCCACAGGAGCGCGGGGGGGTCCCCAGTGTGCTAGCAGTGGACCCAGAAGTGGACCAGAAGCAATTCCAGTCCACTTCCGGGTCCGCTGTGGAGCATGCGGGGGATCCTCTCAACCCACCCCCCAGCTCAGTGACTGGTGCCTCCTGGGCCTGGGGGGGCACCCAGGGTTGCCCCGCAGCCGATTGCCGAGCCGGGGGGAGCACGGGGGGAACCATCGCCAAGTATGTTCTATCCGCCCCACTGTCACAGCATTCACAAGCTGCGCCTGGTACCTTGAAGCATGTAGAAAAAACATTTTAAGCTGTCTCTATGGCTGAATCACTGATTGAGAATCAGCACAGAATCTTCAGATTCGGATTCGGCTGAATCAAATCGGGACAGTGATCCAAATTGCCAAATCAAATCACTGTCCCCAATTCAGGCTAAATCTGAATCAAATATGGCCCATTTCAGACATCCCTAGCAGGCAGGTTCCACAGAGAAAAAAAGATTGGGCCCCTCTCTGCTTTAGAGCAACAAGGAGCCTGCCCCACCTCTCCCATAGCTGAGGGAGGCGGGGTGGGGGTGAGCTGCCAGTGGGCCGCAGTGCTTCCCTCTGAGGTGGTGGTACCCCTAGGGCTACTCAGGCAGGCTGCTAGCAGGCTGGGTGCTGCCCCAGCTCGGAGGCAGCACCTGGCCCGATCAAACTGTTCCAGAAGCCCACCCACTGGAAACCCACCAGGCGCTGCTTCCTGGGCAGGCTTAGGAAACACTTGGATCAGGCTGGGTGCTGCCTCTGAGCTGGGACAGCACCTGGCCTGCTAGTAGCCTGCCCAGATGGCCCCAGAGGGCACTGCCACCGAGGAGGGAGAAACTGCTCCCCCACCCTTCCCCCTGCAGCTCAGGGACTGCTTGGCCCAGTGGCTGCTCAACCCCCGAGTTGTGAGCAAGCTCCAGCTCAAAAATAAATAAATACATAAAATTGGGCCCCTTGGTATATAACATGATGGAAAAACTGAAACAGTGGGTTTCAATTAAGGGGAGCATAGAATAAAACTCCAAGGACTAAACCCCCATGACATGTACAAGCACTCCACATGGCTAAGAGAATGCTCCCTGCAGGGAAGGGGCTGCACTCCTGCTTAGACACCAGGTGCACTGTCTGTCAGAGCTTCAGTCAAGCTTTGGCTGCTTAGTGTTTTTACTGGTGGCTAAATTTTTGTATGGACTTTACTGATAGCCATTTTTAGTCTGATTTTTTTTTACTGACACTCAGTAAATTTATTGACAGCTTGCAACCCTGGGTAGACACATGAAACATAACCTTACACTGGTGTAAGTCATTCCACTCTGCAGCAAAGTTAAGGCTCAAAAAATTAGGAGTAATTATCTACACACTTGTATACCAGTTGAGAGTCAGCTCCACTAGTCAGTTTCATCCCCAGGTAAGATTTATAGACTACAAACTGGCTCCCTTGCCACCTAGTGGCCAACTGCTATAAGGCCACTGGGAAAGCTGGTTGTACATCTGTTCCTTACTATGGAGAAAAATCCAGGGTAAATTACTCTGTGGTTATTTTGTCTTGTATCCGTATCCATGATTTTATAGCAATATTTATTAGCTATGCTACATTTGTGAGCCACCATATTTGATTAAGGAGTTAATAAAAAAAAGAAGTCTGTTTGCTTCTTTTGCCAGCTACTGAGAGTCACAGAAACAAGTGTAAGATACAGTGTAAGACCTTTTTATTAAAGCAGGCTTTTAGCAGGCAAGGTGAAGCTGTGGTTATTCTTTGGAGAACAGTTTTATTATTGTTTTATTATTTTACCTACTTATATGAGCTTTGTTTTCGTAAACTGCCCTGAGCCTTTTGGAGATGGCAGCATAGAAATAAAATTTTTTCTTGCCTCAAAAATTGTTTTGTTTTGTTGTTTTAAAAAAAATATGTACACACAAGCTATCAGTTTAAAATGAAGTCATCATTAAACTGTTTTTTAAGTTCACGTAGCTTTATAAAACTATACTCCTGTTGTCTCTTCCTTAACCTAATAAAATGCACTTCTCTTGATAAAGCATTCTTTAAACAGACAGACTAGGTTAAAAAACAAAAGTTACCTCTTTGGATGTAATTCCTGGAACTAGCCTTGCCACACTGTCCCAGTTGATAGGCTGAGGTACCCCAATTAAGGAATAAAGGATCATGTCCAAAACCATTTTATTATTATCATATGGAAAATTATTGTTTTCTGAATATCCGCGACTCATTTTTTGCTGCTAAAACCTAGGAAGGAAAATATAAATATTTAATGTGTGCTTTAAACGCTCATACTTCATAGCAAAAATTGCATAATTAGTTACAGTTCAATATATATTAATTCCAGTGCTGTAAGAATGTACTATGAAAATGACTGTTACAGTATTGAAATCAAGCATTATACTACTACTTGATAAATCTGAAGTTTTAATATTTTTGTCCCTAGATGTTATCAGAAAGGACACTTCAAAATGAAGCGTCTCACTAAAGATTTTTAGTCTGATCTCTCATTATTAGAATTAGTCATCATAAAACAACAACAAGAATCTAGTTTGGTTTAAGATTTTTTTAAAGACCACATTAAATTATAGCTCTACTTTAGAACTGAGATTTTAGAAGTGTTAAGGAATCTAAAAAATAAGTAGATAACAGGAAGTTATTCTGAGCATATTGCAATGAGTCAGTGCAGTCTGGCATCTCAGTCTAGCAGGACAAAATTATTCCTTAGTAGAGATCCAACCTAAAGTGTTGCTTAATCATTTTCCTTCCCTTGAAGTACGAATCAGTGACTGTCAGAAAAAACAGCAAGATGGCAGGCACCCTTAATTCTAAAATCCAGATTTAAAGAAATGCAGTTGATTCCTCTGCAAAGTAAAAAGCAACAATATGAATATTACTAGCCAACTGCCCGTCAAGAATGACAGATTTCAAAGGAGTGTTTACATGGCCCCCCCCTCGCTCCCCGCTCACACTTGGGAGCTGGCCATGTAAAGACTCCCTCCACTGCTGCCTCCTCCTCTAGCCTCCAGCGTAGGGGCTCCCTCCCCCACCTACGTCCTCCCCTGAGCAGCAGGGCTTCCCCCACCGCCATACCTCCCTTCCCTGCTCCTTTCCCACCCTCCCTCCTGGCTGTTGGTAATAAAAGTTGTGGGATGCATGTGTACACTGCCAGGCACTGGGGGGGAGGGAGGGAGCACGTTGGGGCAGGTATGCAAGCATCGGGCATGCTGCCCTGCCAGGCACAGGGGGGTGTCGGGGCCAGGCAGCAGGGGGCGCTGCCACTGTGATCTCCGCTGTTTGCCTCCCCCTGCCCCGCGCCTGTCTGGGCCCACGCCAGCACAGCCAATCGCTGCCCTCTTGGCAGTGCAGGCACAGTTGACAAAGTGTTGCGGACAGACACACAAACAGACTAGGCCCTTTTTATACTTAGAATTGGCAAGACATTTATTTTTCTGAATAGGTAGTAAATAGGAAAAGGCAGGACTTGGGGTCTCATGTACTTACTCTACCAATTATAATAGATACCCTCAACCAAACAGTGTGTCATGATGACAGCTTGTACACAGGGGGTGCATCTACATGTACGTCCAACTGCGCAGTAACAACTATGTACTCCGTTGATTTTGTTTCAGGTATGTCATCAAACATTAAATTTTTTAGAAGTTTTTACTGGTTAAAATATGAACAACATAACTGAAGGTGAGTTTAGGTTGTGGGGAAAGGAGCTCACTGAGAGTATGTACTTAAACAGAACCAAACTAGAATAAATGTTAAACTTGGAGTAGCCATCAGAAGAAAACCACTTAGAGGGAAGATTATATTTTAGGTTCAGTAGATGCTTTATTTCAAAAGGCAGGAGCTTAGATGGATCAATGTGATGCTTTAATAATACTCTCTAAATGAAAGCAATAGCAAAAACCAAAAACTGCCAAATTGACAGAGAGTGCCAGTTGTGATGGCACCTCTGTGACAAAGATATTTCTTCTTTAGGGAAGGGATGGGAACCAGTATTAATTTATATGTGATAAATGTTCAGCAGTCAAATGGTAGTTATGAAAGGAATGACAAGACCAGATCTGAACCAATGAAAAAGGCGGAGCCTGCATTTTATGCTATATCTACTCTGTCCTTTACTGGTGGTTGAAGGGCAGTGGCATAAATGAGTGTGAATTAATAGATTTATCCTCTAAAAGAAAAATGAAAAAAACCCAACCAAAATGTGTTTTATACCATAAGCTTAATAAAAATATATTCACTATTACTATAACATCCCCACAAAAGTTATTTCTATGGTATGACTATACTATATACTCAAGTACAGAAATAGAGGGCAAGTAGTTATTTTCCATTTATAGGAATCATGTAATTTAAAGGCACTGAAACTACAATGGTCTTAAATATTGTACTAGTAACAAACGTACAAATCAGTATTTCACAGATTGTGAAACAACTCAGCAGGACAAAGATGACTGGTACTCTAAAATGCAGTGACATTTCCAGAGAGGCATGAAGCCTTTGTCTCTCAAATCCATACTTTCCTATTTTAATATTTACTGGAGCCTTGATCTGGCTGCTGATGCATATCATACAGGTTTCTTCACTACAAAATACCTAGAGACTAGAGCCTTATCCACACACACATCAAACAGCATAAGCAATGACAGAGTGGACGTCAGTATGGGGATGGCAGAATGAATCAGATCAATAAGGCCCCACCTTTTTCCCCACCTCAGGTCAGATGGACAGTCAGTCCGTCTGTGGGCCAGATCTGGCTGGTGAGGTGAGGCCTAATCCAACCATGGGCAGAGGGGGCAGATCAGAGAGCAGCCCAGCCCCCAACCAGGTGTTGGGGGGAGGGGGGAGGGAAAGGCAGTATTACTTGTCATTGCTTCCCAGCCACCAAATTTCCCAAACCGTGAGGGGCGCTGTGGGCCAGATGCTGTGGCTCTACAGGCTGCATAAGGCCCCTGGGGCAGACGCTGAGCAGCCCTGGATTAGACCAACCTCCCACATCCTTCCTTCTGTCATATGACACTAACCTACCTGGCCCCATAGAAAACACATCATCACACAACCAAATAAATACACCTACTTAAATATAAATAAATGCGCAGTTATCAAATACAAGCACATACTGCTATCTGAACTAAAGCCTCATTGTTTCCATATAAATGCAGCCCAGTATCATTCCTAGGAGACAAATGAGGAGCTTGCATATCATATGTAGGCAGGATCATAAGAAGTCTCATTCTTTATTTCCTATACTAGGAGTGGCATCGTGGTCACCATTGTGAGGCAGCTTTGGACAGGACAGCCCATGCCGTTGTGCCACCCTTCAACAAATCCTGCAAAAACCACAGCACAAGCCGCATCCAGGGCTACTCCCTTGGCAAACACGGGGATCCAGTGCAAGAGCTGAGAGATGGGCCAGGACTATGAGCACGGTGCCTTTCTAACCATGACACTGCACCTTCAGCTCTGCCCACTCCACCGAGTGGCAGATTGAAAAGAAAATTAAAGCAAACAAAGCCTGCCCCTGAGATAATACCAGCAGGGTGCAACAATTCAAAGTAATAACAATAACACCAACAATAATAATAACAATAACATCAATAATAATGGATTAAGAAGCCACGAGGTGCAACCAGCAGGCAGAAAAAGAGGGTTGTGGCATGCAAGCATCCCCAGCTAAAGGGGCAAGATCACAGATTCAAACCTCCCCCCCCTTTATTTATTTATTTTGTTTGTATTCTGGACGATTTCAGACAATTCAGTCTAATGAAACAAGGGAAAAGGTGGGCGTGTCGGCCACCCCGCCCCAAAGCTTTGCTTTTAAATGTACCCAGAGAGAAACCCCAAGCGGGGCGCAAGGGAGGGGCACCTAAGTTTGCATGGGCGCTGCCTTCTGCTGGACCCCCGGCCCCTACAGCACCCCGCCAGGGCTGGGCAGGGCAGGGCAGGGCAGGGGGGTCCGCCATGCCCCGCCTCAGGGCGCCCAACACAGCCGGTGGCACCTGCCCGCCCAGGGGAGCGGAGCCACAGCTGCGGCGGAGCTCCGGCGGCGGTTACCTGCGAGCGGGCGGCGGCGGCGGGGATGAGGTGCGGGTGCGGAGTGGTGGCTGCAGCGCGCTAGACCCCCGCCCGCCCGCCGGGACCCGCCTCCTCCCCGCCGCAGGGATCCGCGGCCCCTCCCCCCACCTGCTGTGCCGCGCGCGCTGGCACCAGGCAGCAACCTCGCGCCACCCCGCCGGGAGGGGGGAAGCACGCGGAGCCAGGGAGAGGGCGGGGGGAGCGTTAGCCAATCAGCGCGCCGCCTCTCAGCAGGCCCCGCCTTCTCTGGTAGAGGAGAGCCAATGCGGCGGGGCCAAATGGGAGGGCCGGGGGGATGTGTAACGCCCGTCCCCGCCCCTCCCGCCTTGTCGCAGTGCAGCGGTAGCTCCCGCCGCGCCCGACTCGCGGCGCAGCGGCTCCTAGCAACTAGCGCTGAGGAGGCGCCATGTCGGGGCGGGAGGCCGGGGAGGGACCGGAGTCCTTCCCCTCACCCGCCCCGAGACGTCACCCTGTGCCCCGGGGTGGTGTCACCCATCAACCGCCTCCTCGTGACGTCGCCCCGCCAAACCAAACTGAACGAGCTCATCACTTGCCCACGTAACGTTGCGTCATCAGGTTGCCCCACAACCACGACTCATCATGACGCTACCCCTCGCAGCCCACCTGAACCCCGGTGTGACGTCTCGGGTCCCAGCCGCACCCCACCCGCAGGGGTGTCAGCCCCACACATCACCAGCAGCGCTCCGCCTGAGGTCACTGCAGCCACCTCCAACAGGGCATGAGGCTAAGTCCCTTCACCTCTTGGCATGATGTAACCTGGCTCCCTCTGTGCCCACAAGCCAGCCCTACGGCCCTGACCCCTTACCCTGCACCTCCCTACACTGCTTGTGCCATGCTACTTCAGCAGTCCACCCAGCAGAGGTGTATTAAGATTTACTGCAGCCCTTGGCAAACAGAAAATTGGAGACCCACACTGGGCAAGGGCAGATCCCCTCTGCGTCTGCCAGGGGGCTGCAGCCAGCCCTGGCCGGCCTCCTCAGCACATCCACACCAAGCTGGGGGGCATGAGTGTTACTGAGGTGAAGGCAGCCCCCGCCCCAGCCCGGCCCCTCCATGCAGTGGGTGTCGTGCCGCTAAGGCTGTAATCTCCCAGTGCTGCAGGAGATGCTAGGGCTGGGGCCAGCTTGGAAGGAGCATGAGGTCTGCCTCCAGCTGCCCACCACCCGCCTGCTGGCCCTTGGCTGGGCAGGACAGGGCTGTCCCATCCTGTCCCAACAGCACTGGTGCCAACAACTGCCCACAGACAGCTGGGAGCAGAAGCAGAGCTGCCCACAAGGCCTCTTGGCAGCAGATGGCCCAGGGAAGCCGCCACTGCCTGCTGGGAGCCCCATGCCTGCCCCTAGCTCCTGGCCCTGGCCCTGACCCTGGCCCAGCCAGATGGGAGGAGGCATATGCTGCCCGCCCTGGATGCCCACAGCCAGGGTGCCTGCCTGGACTGTGCTGCCCCTGGTGCCCCAGGGGACCCCTGATTGGCAGGGGCCCCTGGGCCCAGGCCCTGTGGGCCCATACATTAATCCGTCCCTACCTCCCAGGGCCTGTTTGTGCCATTTGAGGACTCCTTTGACACCCTAACGGGGAAATTCTTAGCCATTTCATTCAAAAGGGAAAGGGATTCAAGCTGAGGACACCTGTGGGTCACAATGGGGAACTGTGAATGCTGTGCGTGGGCCACTTATGTGGTACAAAACATGGTTTTTGACTGCTGTGACCTTTGTAGTAGTAAGTTTGCTGTTCCAAAAGCCCATGAAGTATCTGTCTCCATAAGCAATGCATGGGGGGGAGGGGCACGTGCCCCCCTGAGATTGGCGCCAGCTGAGGAATGGGGGCACTGAGAAAAATTCTGGCAGCACTTTTGGTTTTGCTGCTGGCACTTCCAGGGTTGGCGATTGGCTGCTGGGGGACCCTCCTCCTCTGGTCAGTGATTGGCCGCTGGTGCCCCCCCCAGAGTCTGTCTCAGTACCTGCATAGTCCAGGTGAAAAGATAATGTTTCCAATTACTATGTGATTGTGGTCCCAGCCTCTACATCTGATTCTCTTTTCTATGTTAGAACCTCAGGTCTCCTCTACACTTGCAGGTAAAGGTGTGATGGGATTGTGGGTTAGATCCCATCATGCTTTACTGCCAGTGCACTGGGAACCTGATCCTGGGCTCCCCCTGCACTGACAAACCAAGCTCCCACAGCTGGGACCCCCTTCATTTGAGGGGCTCCCAGGAGCCAGGGTTCCCCATGAACTCCCAGAGCTGGGGAATCATGGCAGCCATTATCTTTTAGCCTCAGAGGTGCGGGAAGCTTCCAGGCTCTCAGGATCAAGGTAGCCACAATCCCCAGGGCTCACGGGTGCATGAAGTACCAATTTGTTTCTTGGTGACATGAGCAGCAACTTGTATGATGAATTCTAATATTATGGGAGTTTTCTTATAGAGGATTACAAAAAAGGCTTCTCCTATTATTGGAACTAAAAAAGGTGATCATTTTTATTTCTACATGAAACCAAAAAATACAATAATAATTGATCCATTATTATTAAGCAAGTATTCTTCCAATTTTGCCTATAATTCTACATATGTAAAGGGCTTAGTCCATCTGTGTGCCTATCTGTGTGTCTTTCTGTCTGTCCGTAACATTCTTGGGGGGCATAGCTCCCAGTGGGGTGTAGCTCCAGCCAGTGCTATGTGTGGGGCAAATTGCCCATCAAGAATGGCAATGGGGACAAAGCGCTGCCATGATGGTGGGGGCAGAGGGCGGGGGGGAGGGGTTAGGGTCTGGGGCCAAACATGGAGCAGGGCGGGAAATGACAGCGGGGACAGAGCACCACCATGATGGAGGGGACAAAGAGGATGGAGCAGGGGGCAAGGCCAGCACCACTAGCCTCACCCCTGCCTGGCCCTGCTTCTAGGAGGAGGCGGCAGCGTGGGGTGATGGCAGTGCGGTGCTGGCCTCGCCCCCCGCCTCCGTCCCCACCATCATTCTTGATGGCTAGCTTGCTAGTGATAAAGATAATTGTTTAAAATACACACATGACATTCCAATAGCTCTTTCAGTTTTTAGAAGAAAGCATGTTTTCATTGCAAAACCAGAAATTCCTATGATGGGGCTCTGAATTAAGATCTGTTTATATACACCTAGCAGTAATTTGTTTTACCTCTGTTGCTAGATACTGCAAACAGATTTTAATCCACCTCTTAAAAAGTTGTCCAATGCTTTTCACTATGAGAACCTGTTTTCAGATGCTTATACTTTTGTTAAACTTTTATCCAGTAGAGCTAAGATTTCACTTGTTGGCTGTTTTCCTCATGCTGTATTTTTGGGGAGTTTTCAGGGGAAAAAAAGCATTTCCAATAGTATGATTACAGACACATATCTTGTAATATTTAAAAAAACATTTTAACAACTGTTTCACTGAGAAATTAAAACACTGCAGGGGCTTGACATTTGTCAAAGGGAGTTGCTTTTGTGTCAGGGATTTGGCATTTGCCATCACTGAAAATTTGCTGACATTTGACCAATTTATTAGCCTTTGAAAAACATCAAGTTCCTATGTGTTCAACAGAGACTTGTTAGGAATTGTCAGCTAAATTCATGAAAGGCTTTGTTTATGTTGGACATGCCTCAGCCTAGAGCAGTGCTGGCTAAACAGACCTTGTCCAGTATTTGCTCTTGCTTCCCAATTCCACTGGAGTATCAGAAGAGAGAGGCCTTTCTTGTCCTGTCAGTGCCCCCCTTGCTGGTAGCTTGGCAGTCTGGTGAAGGAAACCACTTGATTGCAAAGCAAGGGGGCAGGAACCAAACTGAAAAGATGGGGACTGTGGAGAAACGGGAAAAACTGGAAGCCTGGAAAGGAAGATTGGGATAAGGTGATAAGGGAGAAGAGTTTGGAGAAAGGAACACTGGCACTGTCAGTGCAAAGAGATTGAAAATGGGAGTCAAGAAGGGAAATAGAGGTAAAGATTGCATTTAAGAGCTGATGGAAGTCAGAAGTCAGATAAAGCACTGATAGGAATGTAGGGAATACTGGGACTAACTGGGCAAGGAACCTAGGAAGGAAAATGGGCTAGAAGCTGGGGTGGAGAGAAAGTTGAGATTTGGATTTGGAGTTTGTGTGTGAAAATTTGGCCTGGGATAAGAAGCCAGAGAGTTGCAGAAGAGGACAGAACTAGGAAAATAGTCAGAGTAGGGAGAATGGGAAATGAAGAATCTATGACCACTAGAGAATGTTCCTTTCTAGCACCTAAAGTAGAATTCAAGATTCCTGAATCTTAGCTTTCTTCTGTAAAGTTCACTGGCAATGTATATATCTCATCTGTCTCCAGTGACTGGTCTACAAGACAACCTACTATTGCTGTGTTATTCTCTTAGTTCAAGTGGGAATGGTTTGTGTTATGGATCTAATGGCTCCAGCCATGCTGATGATTTATTTGGGTGTACATATCATGCCATATATAAGAATTTCTGAATTTTTTTTCAGTTTGCACTAAGTCCTATGAAATCATCACACGCGCACAAAGAACACCAAGGTTACAAAGACAACCTGAGAGTTTGGACTATGCAAGAACTAAGACTGCCTTTGCAACCTTGATTTGTTCCTCCTTGTGTGCATGGATTAGGATACAGCCTTAATTACATGAGCACATTGTTTTTTTTTCCATTGGTCCCTGCCTCATTCAGTGCACAATATGTACTATGCTTTGGGCATGAATCAGGATTCTGTTCTGTACTGTTCAATGCTGTGAAACCTCTGCTTCCTTTCTTGTAAAAATCAGAAGATGTATAACAGATTTAGGGAACTGCAGGAAGAAAATAATAATCTTTGATTGAAGGCATTTGAATGTTCCCTTGGGGAACTGGATTTGATTCTGGCCTCTGCCACAGTTCCTAATCATGAATATAATTATGTGATACAATGCTAAATACTTTGAAAATTAGGATTTGGATGTTATATTGGACATCCACATTTCTGAATTTAATTTTTCTATTCCTTAGTGTCTCATCTGTACAATGGGTTTAATAATACCTACACTTTCATCTCATATGAGTATTGTGAAGATAAAATTATGGCTTTTAAAACATTCAGATACTGTAGTGAGAAGGGCCATAGGAAAGTTCATGAAGAAAGAAATAATTATTTATTTAGAGCTACCTTTGAAGAGTGTCAATAAATAAGGCATGTGGCCACACCCTGAATAATGTGAATAAACCAAAAATATTAAATGAATGCTTATTCAGAGATCTTACTGGTCAACCAGAATGCTGACTGAAGTAGTGGTCAAAACAGTGCCTGGTCAAATATAATTAAATACTTCAGCATAATTTATGTATAAGGACTACTACTGACTTTTCCTGAGTTCTTGCCTTGGCAACCTTAGCATTCTTTGAGCATATTTTTGTGTGCAGTTATAACCACAAGAACAAGGGCATCTTCTTTGAAAGCAGTATTACTCCTAAACCTTTGCTATGCAGGAGCATACCACATTGTTTCATAGTACCTAGGGTCAGGAGGGACCTGAACAGATCATCTAGCCTGACCCCCTGCCACAGGCAGGAATGAATGCTGGGTTCACAAGACCCCAGACAGGTGATCATTTAACTTCTTTTTGAATTTACCCAAGGTAGGGGTGAGGACCACTTCTCTGGGAAGTTGGTTCCAGATTCTGGCCACCCTAACTGTAAAATATTGCCTCCTGATCTCTAACCTAAACCTATTCTCCATCAGCTTATTACCATTGTTCCTCGTCACCCCAGGTGGTGCTAGGGAGAATAGGACTTTTCCTATTCGCTCGTGATTTCTCCAGATGAGCTTGTAGGCAGTCACCAGGTTCCCCCTCAGTCTCCTCTTGCCAAGGCTGAACAGGTTCAGGTCCCTCAGTCCATTGTATTTAGAATGCTTCTGAATGAAGCATTTACAGAATCACTTTCTTGGAGTAAAACAATTTCTGTTCTTTTCATAGCTTTTCCTTGAGAAAAGGAAAGTTACATATTATATAAACTGTGTGGGGAAGGATGTGTCTTACAGCTCATGCTTTTACATTATGCAGTATCATACGGCTCTTGATCCTGATTTGGGCCTTTCTGACTCTCTTAGAATACTGCGATGAGTGGTTCTTCAGGAACCTTCACTCAGTTAATTTGAAAAGAGAATTTAAAGACATTTTCAAACATTTTTACTTAAATGTCATGGTTTCAAAGAGATATGTGTGTACCATTCTCTAGGTACCGTTTATAAAAATTAAACATTTCATATGACAAATATTAAAAAAAATAAAGACAATACTTTACCTTTGGAATATTTTCTGAGGAGAGATTCTAATTTCACAAGACTGTTTTGAGAATTCTTCTGTTTAGAAGTGTGGAAGTGTTAAGAAATGTAACAGATGTTTTAGAATGTCAGGAAATCACATCACACATTGGCATTTCCATCTTGTAAGGGCACATGGCTATTTTTTTTTCTTTTTTCCTGCACAGATAATCAGTGACAGATAACTAAAAGCACGACCACGAACACCACATGAATGTACAGAATTGGGAGATTGAAAAGATGTATTCAGTCATCTTAATCTGATGTTTTGGCATCCCAGATTTGTTACCTACATCACATTTACAAGTACATTACTTTTTCAATGTACTTCTTAATGTATCCAGGTGCTGGGCTTCTACCACTTCATTTGCAGGCTATCCACCACTAAAGGTCTGTCCAGATTACTTTTCATACATTTTTATAATAATCTATTTCTTACTTTCATTATACTGCCTCCAGCTATCACCTTTTACATAATACTAAATAATTACTCTCCCTATTTTGGTATGAATCATTCAAATACTTCTATAGTTGTCCTTTTCTCCTCCTTCTCTCAATCACCACATATGTCACAAACTTCCTTAAAGGAAATCTAAATGATATAATAGGAGATAGGCTGTAAAAAGCAAGGGGGCATGATCCCCTCCTTGCCTCCAAAAATGTATCAATATGTTAAAGCAAAGGTTTTCAATCTTTTTAGACTCAAGGCACCCCTCAAAAAATACCCACTCTTAGTTTGCACTCATTTTTTGAATTCAGAAAAATAAGAGCAATTTTTCCATTGCAAAAAGCTCATAAAGGTCACAGCAGATCAGAATGTTTTTAACATTATGAATCCCTGCTTGAAAGCTCTGGGTTTATCTTGGGATTCATATGTGCTAACATTATGTGGCAGCCCATGAGACCCTGGAAAAGATCTCAAGGCACTCCAGTGTACCTCAGCACCAGGGATCTGGGTTTTCTGTTTGCTGTGGAAAAACACAGATTTTCTCCTTTAAAGAAGAAAAAATGTTGATTTTCCTCTTTAAAAGAGATAATGGTAGGAAACCAGGTTTCCCCTTGCAGGCTGGCAGCCTTCCAGCCTATAAGGAGCAGCTTGGGGCTGGAGGAAGTGCGGGGGGGGAAGTGACTGGAGGCAGGGAGATGCTGCCTGGGGTGGGGGAGGGCCGTGGCCAGGCTGCCTGGCATGGGAGCCCCAGCCCAGGGCAGGAGGTGGGGGTGCCACAAGCATCTCTCCTTCCTCCAGCCTAAGCTGAAGACAGACTCACTCCACCACTGTCCACATGAGTCAGAGCTGCTGCAGCTGCCATGCTCTGGCCTGGTCAATATGGGGACACCTGGGGGTCCCCTCTGGCAGGGCTGAAGAGGGCAGTGGGTTGGTAGTGAGGAGCACTGGCAGGACTGGGGAAGCTGTGACTTGGAAGTGAAGGCACTGGAAGAGGCGGGGGATTGTGGGTTGGGAGTACAGGGCACTGGTAAGACTAGGAGGCTGTAGGTTGGGAATGAGGAGCATCAGCAGGTCTGGGTAGGGGGCTGTGTGTTGGAATGAGGGGCAATGGCATGGGCAGGGCACCAGCATATCAGGGTTGCTAAGCTCTACAAAGCAGCGGGGGGGTGGCGAACGGGACAGGACGGGACGGTTGCACCTGGACCCACATCCTAGTGAACAAAGGGGACAGGGGGAGTTCTGATTTTCCCTGATAAAAACAAACAAACAAACAACCCCCCCCTGCCAAAATATACAGGTATTTAGAATTTATTTTATTATAACGACTGAGGCACTGGTAGGCTTTAAAATTGCAAATATAGCAATAAAACATTGTGTTAAATTTATACTTATACATATAGTGGCATTTTATTTTAATCATGGAAAAATGCGGATTTCAGGAGTTTTAATCAAAGAGTTTAAGGTTTTTATCAGAGAATTTGCAGTTTTTAAACAGAGAAAACCAGGATCTTTGCTCAGCACTTTAGCTGAGTATTGCTGCATTAAGCAAGCTACCCAACATATAACCATTTAAATTAAATATGGGAATTAAGAGATTAATCTGTTATTCATCTAAATATTTCAGTACTCCTATAGTTTGTACATTCAGTTAATGACAACTGTCATATAAAAATATCCCTTACATTTCACAAATGACTTTCGATGATGAACAGCACATATTAATTCAACAGGTCCTCACTAATTCTGATAACAGGTATAAAAGTATTGATTAAGGATATGTTGAATGATTCTGATTTCTTAACAAAGGTGTGTGTGAAATATGGGAGAACTTTTTATATATCACTAACATAGCTAACCAATTGCTTGGCATTAAAACATAATTTAAATTAGATTTTTTCCCTAGTTTCAAAACAACGAAAATCTGTGGGAATTAAGAGATTAAGTGTCCATAAATTTGAGTCACCTAGACATTACTGCAAAATGTATCCTAATATTTTTTTAAACACCAAACTGGCATTGTTTTTTTCTTAAGGAAATAGCCTATCTGTGTTACACAGCCTGTTTCAAATTATTTTTAATACACAATATAATTTCACAATAATTTTTAATAAAATAACTTAGTTCACCATTTTCTCTCAGCCCCCTCTTTCTGTTAAAGCAAGTACAAGATTGAAAGGGCCAACATTCAAGATACAGTATGTACTGTGATGACACTTACAATGATTTGAAAGATTAAATCAATTTACTACAAAATAAGACAAGTCAACTAATGAAAAATGATGTATAAGCTATCCCTTTTTTTTTTTTAACCAGAGCATACTTTTAAAAGAGTATGATCTAAAACTGTGTTAAATGAAAGTTAAGCCTATGACTTTAAAAATTAATGAGATTTCAAGATCCTAATAATCGTTCTCTTTAAATTGTTTTCTTGTCTAGTTTTGATCAGAAAGTAGAAGCTTATTTCAATTGACACTTTAAAAACCTGTTTTAAAAAATGACTGCTATTCCAATTAAAATCCTTTGCTGCTACAAGAGGTTGATGTTTCACTAGTAAAAACCAAACACAACAATAGTAAATTAATTCCATCATGAATATGAACTGTGGGTAGGAACTGTACACATTGATATAAAATTTTAAGTATGTTTTTGTACACATTCTACTCTTCAGTTTCTGTTCATTTCTGCAGCAGAGGGAGTTCCATCCAAGTGTAGTTGCAGCTTTTCTGCTGCACTGACATGCTGAGAAAGTCTAAGGAATCTGTTCTGAATTAAGTGCATCTCAAAGACTTTTTCACATATTCTTTCATTTAGAGCTTGGCTTTTTCCTTTTCCTGCTCCATCACATCCATACTCTTAGAAAACAACCAAGAACGCAAATGATTATCTACCCTATTCCCCAGGAAACTGAGCACCACCACTTATACGCTTAGCCCCAATTTAAAAGAGCAGGAGTCCTGAGGTTACCTGAGAATCAAAAGCTCCAATATATCAGCTGTTTACTGTCATTCAGCCAACCTGGAGTTAAACATGACTTGCTCTAAATGACTTAGCAGTTATAGTCACCACAAATTCCCCAAAAACAAACCCAGCAAATGTGCTTAAAGTATATATGCACTAATGAAAGTCACAATGCAGCTGGTCCTGAAGATCCCTATAGGAACACGTACACAAAAAGTATCATAATTCTTTATGGTAATGCATGTATACTGACTTTATTACCTAGTATTTTAGGATGCCTTTTTAAAAAGGAGGGTACTTAATATGACCTGAACTCAAAATGATGCTCCACTGACTGAGCCAAATATTAATGTGAATGAATCCTTACAGAAGAACCTGAAGCTTTACCTCACTTTGGGCACATGTACACAAGATGCTACGGCAACGTAGTGTCAGCAGGCAGAAACAGTGATGCCGCAGCTATGCCACCAGTGACACGCTCCCTTGCTATAGTGCGTTGCTACAGCGACATACAGGCTAAAAATAATTGTACGGTGTTGGCAGGGTGCAGTAACAACTATTACTGTGCTGTCATTTAGTACTTCCTTTAATATTTCCTTTTCTAAATGACAGTACTTCCTAAAGGAAGTACTAAATGATGGTACTGTAACAACGGCGCCGTAGGGGCACGTGTAGATGAGCCCTCTGTTTCCCAGAAAAGTAAATATTCATATGACTTCAGATACAGAGCTCACAAAAGTAGTTGTGAATATAGTACAAGTATTATGTACACTGTTTTGATGCCATTGTGACTTGTGACATACTAGGAGCTCATATACCATGGGGCAGATACCAGATTTAAAGCTGGAACTACAGCAGGAAAAATTAACTTAGCAGAAAACTCAAGCTCCTTCATGATGAGGCAAACTAACAAACAGCTTTCATTCATGTTTACTATTCTCTGGGATTATCAGGAGAGAAGGATCTCTGCTATATTAAAATAGCAAGTTGGATTTTCTTACAAAATTCAGAAAGAAAACAGCAAACAGACACAGTGGTTTGGGTATAAAGGTTAAAATTACTTTTACACCCAAAAGGTAAAGGTTGCTAGAATCTGACAAGGTATAATACCAGGCTGGAAGTGATACAGAGGGAGTACTGATAAAGGACTGTCCTGAATGTGCTTGGCTGGAAGATAGACAATTCATAAAGTAGGGACTAGAATGTGGTGATTACAAACTAGATCTTTTGTTTTATTTCTGACACCTCTCTCTTTTTTAAGAACATTACAATAGAGGAAAAGTCCTAGTAGCATATGTCTGCTTAGAACAGAAATGAATGTTTTTCCTTTCATAATACTTGTCTTCTTTTAAGACAGTCACCTTTTTATAACAAAGGGATGAAGTCTTAATTTTCTCTGCAATAGTGGAAGCACTAACTTAACCAAAAACAATCCTTTGTCTACCTCTGCAAAGGCTTCCTATCAAGCCAACTCTTTCTCCTGCGAGGACCAGATGCAGCGACCTCCAGAATTCATCAGCATATCCTCTGAGCTGATTGAAATGGGTTGCTAAAGACGCAAAGCGTTATTTTACCGTTTCTTCTATAAAGTTCTAAACTCCCCATGGCCCAAGATGTTAACACTGCCACTAGATTGTTGCGCAGGGCCACAAATGAACAACTTTAAATGAACCAAGCATGCTATTACAGTTTGGGCAAATTATTTTGCTATCCCTTCACCAGACATTAGCAATGATGCCTGGTATAGTCCCACAAGTGTTCTGCTACAATATGGTTTTCAACATATCAAAATTATCATCAATAAACTCAGTGATTGAATTATGCTCATCAGAGTTCCTGTTTCTCTCCAACAATCACAGTGGAGTCAGAGCTGACAGGTACTTTGTCAGTTCCAACAAAAACAGATTCGAAGGCAGCTTCCTGCTCCTCTAACGTGTCAGCAGCAGTGGCTCCTCTAACAGATGATGTGTTGGTAAAAGCTGGCTGTTGTTCTGTCATCCTTTCCACTTCTGCTGTTTTTCTACCTCTTCTTTTACCCAATATTTTGATGTAATTAGCTGGTACAAGCCCTGTTGTCTGACCATCAAGACTAGCCAAAAGCCAGCCACGTATTTTAGGCTGTTGATCTGATAAGAAAATACAACTCATGATTACAAATTTGAGATACGCTATAGTTAAACAGCTAAGACAGAAAAAATTAGAAATCTCAGCAGACATACAATATTGGATATCTGACTATGTGATTCATAGGTTAGTCTATAGAAATATGGAATACACACGACAGATGCTGTTATTTTTCAAGCAACTTGATTAAAAATATGAACAATTAAAATTAAAAGTGATATTTAAATATAGAAGTTTATTTATTAAAATTGTACCACCTATTACTGATGTTTGAAGATGTGTAAACTCATTATTACACTACAGTTCAGAATCTAAATTAGGAACATGCCTTTCCCATACAAGGCATTTTCTACACAGGATAAAAAGCTACTTTGTTAGGATTTTTAAATATCCTTCTGTTTTGTAAACAGCTACATGCAATATCCAAAACAAATCAAAGGTTTTATGGCCTAAATGTACAGGAAAATAAATTGGAGTACTGTATTTTTCTACATATATTATGCAACTCTCCCTCCAAGATTGGTTGGGGGTGGGGGAGCAGGACAAATATTAAGCCTGGCAGCTTCTGAGACAGTAGAAGCACCCAGCTTTGATTCCTGTTCCACAGTGTATTATTGTTCAGACCGCTGAAGGAGTTAATTGATTTAATGGCTTATCGTTTTTTGTTCCCGATGTGTTAACAACTGTCTCATCTTTTTAATGGTCTTAATATTCAATTAGTCAAGCTAACCCTTGTTAGGGCAATTTTGCCGTCTGCTAGCTGCTCCCGGTCTTTCTCCTCCTATTTCACAGCTGTTTCTATGCTCTTTTCTTCATCTTTCTTTCCAGAATCATAGACTCACCCATTGGGACCAGTCAGCAGCAGCTAGGGTTTGAGATTTAGTTAAGCAGGAAAGGAAGGATGAGTTAGCTAAAGGTTAGGCCCTGTCCTTGCAGCCAGAACTTTAGAAAAATCTTTTTTTCTTTATTCTGCTTTTCAAAAATAAGGTGCATGTTAGGTTCAGGGGTGTGAGGTACATGAGAAAATATGGTACAGGTACTACCCCCGCTTAATGCTATTTCACTTAGAGCTATTTTGCTATAACACTCGTTTTACATTGACACCCAATTCCACCTAGTGCTCAGTCAGATTCATTATAATGCTCACAGGCATCATAAAGCTGGCAGCAGGTTTCACTTAATGCTATTCTGCTTAATGCTTGGTTTTTCAGGAACCAATTAAGAGTGCTATGCAGGAGTTGCCTGTATTTGTATTTATTTACTGGATTCAGTGTGGCATATTTATGCAACAACTATCCTCCTTCAGATGGCATAGTTTTCTCAGTGATTACTGTATCGAAGTACTCAAACTCTGCTCTCGGATGTACGCATGCAGATTCCTTTGAAGTCAGGAGGAATCAAACGGACATTAGAATATAGAATACACATCAGCTCATCACATATGGAATATGCAATTATGTTAAGGGGGTATCTTTGGATAAATGTTTCTAAAGTGCTCTGAAAATGCAAGTGCCACAAAAGGCAAAAATCCATTTGGGCAGGGGTGCCAGTAATGCAACATGGCCACTAAGATTCTATTAAGAGTAGAACAATTGGTGAAGGGGCACTGTATAAGTAATGTTAGAACATTCCCCAAAATGAGTGGCCACAATGGCTAAAACCAACTCAATAAGACTGAGCGTACTGCTTAACTAGTGCTCTGGACAATCACTGGAATGCCGTCTCACATCAGCTGATACAAGCCAAGCCTTGCTCATTTTTAGAGCTGTCAATGTGACCTTATTTACAACATCATTAGAAAATAAATCCCCAACAAATCAAAACTTTACCTTTGGGGGCTAATTTTAGCATGTCACCAGCATGGAAAGAAATTTCTTCTTCTGAAACTGTGCTGAAGTCGTATTCTGCTCTTCCTACTACATGATCATCTTCTCCACTTGCCCAGTTACTAGACACTGTTTTACACAATAAGCATTAAAAGGCAGTATAATCTGGATTTTTAACTACTTCTTACATAGGAACAGGTTACCTCCCCCAGAGTATATCTATCTTAAATATGACAAACCCCTTGGCATTTGTGTAATACCTACCAACTTAAAAATAATGTATAAACATTTTTATTGCAGTGCTGTATACTTATGGTACTATACAAGTGACCAACATTTTAAAATTCTGGGTGCTTTAAGTTGGGTCCCCAAATGTAGATTTAGAAGTGTAACTGTAAACTATTTTGTTTCAGCAGAGCTGAGCTGTCATCCCAATTTCTAGATGAAAATCCTACCCAAGTTTTTTTCCCCCACATTCACTAAACCACACTTCATTTGTACAGTGTCCTGTTGTAATAACTAGTCGGGCCTCAGTGCTACAGAGGAGTTTCACACAAAAATCTGATTCTGCAGCTATGTGCATGGAGCAGTGGTCAAGCCAGCTTTATATTTTTATCCTTCTAAATAGAATTTTTGGACAAAGAATAACAAGGAGCAAACATGGCACAAATCCTCAGTCAACAGTAAACTTCCTTCATAATGGAATTATTTGTCTCAGTTTAATCTGCCCTTTTTCCTACCACTTCATAACTGGTTATAAGAACATTCTGTCATCTCCAATCCCTTTGCTCTGACAATCTCCTTTACCTGTTTCTTCATCGCTGTACGTAGACAGCAGCTTCCAGATGAGATAGGGACCTCCAAGAATAACAGCAAAGAAAAGAAAAATGGGCCACGATTTTGCTGATCTGGCTGCCCTGTCTTCAGAGGTAATGCAAGCCACTGTTCCTTTGCTTTCAGCCCACAGATCCTCATTCTCAGAGCTCTTCCGCAGACCCAAAAGCCTCTGCAGCCGCCTATAGAAGTATCTTATAGTTCTCACTAATGCAAAAGCTGAGAACACCTTGGTGAAGTGTATTTTCAGTCGGGAGAAGTGATTGGCTACATCCAAAACAGCCCTAAAACTGTTATAAACAGCTGAAAAAGTAGCATCCATCATCATACTGACAGAGGCAAATGCATGTACAATGCTTTCAATAGACTGAAATGCACCTCTGCTGCTCTCTTCGGCTTGCTGAACAAACCTGCTAGGAGGTATATCATCTACACGAAACCGATTATAGCCCAAACCACCATATCCATAACTGTAAGGACTGTAGCTTCCGTAAAAGGAGTTTCCATACGTGCCATAGCTTGGAGAAAAAGAGCTGCTGTATGCAGGCCTGAAAGTGTTCAGGCTGCGGTTTCCTGTTTGCTGTGACAGTCTTGGCAAAATAGGTGGTGCTACTCGTGTAAGTGCAGGCTGTCCAGGCCTGATTGGCAAGCCAGCACTCAAGTCAGCAGACCTAAATAAATTCAGAGATCCAAGATCAGTACACATGCATTACCTTATTGACTACATACACACCCAGCACCACTGAAATACATTGGAGTTGGCAGCCAAACAGCGCAGACGTTGAACAATGGTAGGGAAATTAAGAGTTTGACCCGTGCTTTTTTATGAAAAAAGCATCATGGGATTGTTTTAACATATGATCAGAGCAGACAGGACCTATCATGTCATCTGAAACCCATGCACTGAGAGGAAATGGTCATGTACTTTGTGTACTAACCCACATAGCATGAAGTACTGAGTCCAGACCTCCAGATCTGTCTAGACCGATGGTGCTCAATCAGCAGCCCGTGAGGTCATGTGAGGCCTGTGGGCCTCACAATCTACCCTGTGAGGCCTTGTCTTCCAGCCCACAAGGCTCCCCAAAGGGCTAAAAATTTGCTGCTAGGGCAGGGGTGGGCAAAATACAACCCATGGGCCAGATCCGGCCTGTGGCTGCCCCCACATGGGGCCAAGTCTCATCCGCTCCAGCCAGGGTAGCCCGCGCAACACTCCTGCTGGCCTGGTCTCCAGCCAGCATGCAGCTTCCAGTGGGGCTGTTCCTAATGCAGTTGCAACTGGCTGGGTGCTGTTGTACTCCCTTTGCCTCCCAGTGACAAGCCTGCAAGCCTGTCTGCTTGCAGCCGCACTGGAAACAGCCCCACCAGAAGCTGTGCACTGACCCGGGTCCGGGCTGGGTGCAGGCCAGTGGGTGTGGGTGGGATCATGGCACAGGCTGTCCCAGGTGGGACTCGGCTCCATGTGGAGTGCTGTGGGGACAGCTGCTGACTGGGTGAGCTCTGCTGCATGCTTCCTTCCACCTCCCCTCACTCCCAGCTGGATCCCATGCAGCCTCCTCCACCCCATGCACATGCGTGCCAACCCTCTTGCTCCTGAACACTGGTCCCTGCCCACCCAAAGCCTCAGAGGGAGTTTTGGTGAGTTGTTGCATCAGGAGGTAGAGAAAGATGCTGACCCGACCTACAGCAGCTCATCAAAACTCCCTATGTGGCCCTCAGGCCCAAATAAATGCCCATCCGTGGTAGGGGGAGTGGTGACAGCTAAGCTTCCACTATCTAGCGGTGGGCTGGATAATGTGGCTCTGCCCCACTATGCGAGGTTGGTCTGTGGCTGGAACCAGGAATGCAGGCTTGCACCTACGCACCAACCCTATGCACTGACCATGTGTAGAATCTAGCCTGTGGTCTGGTTTGTGCCACTCCTCCAGCCCGTGAAAATTGGGCACTGGTGGTCTAGATCTATCAGTCTCAAAGCATCAGGTTTGATATAACTCAATCCCTCTGCCCAGGAGATTATCCCATAAATTTTGCCAAGGGCAACCACAGAATTCAGGGACATGGAAAGCCACTACATAAACATACTTCCAAAAAGACAGCTAAAACAGTTTTAGTAGCAGAGGGAAATAGAAAAAAAAAAAGGCCAAAAAACTCCTTATCATCTACCCAGTGAGCCCAGGCACCACTCTCTGTTGCCATATTGATGCGGCAGGACTAGGGATGAAGGTAGCCACTGCTGGCAGAAAGATGAGTTACAGAGAAATGACACCCACCCACCAAAAACAATAGACTTCTGTCCCTTTAAGCACCCTAGGGCTGACAAGGCTGCCTGCCCCTCTGCAACAGGGCTGGGAACCTGCCCAGGGAGAATCGTAGTATCGTAGATAAGTTGGGCCGGCAGGGACCTTCAGAGATCTAGACCAGTGGTTCTCAACCTTTTTTGTACCAGGACCCATTTGTAAACATTGATGGCCAGTCCTGATCAAATGTCTCTCACTCCTAAACCACTGGCTGCTGCCCCAGCGTGTATGGGGGGTGGGAAGGTGGGGCAAGCAGCCCCTCACAGGCTGGGACTTTGCCAGGCTGCAAGAGAAAAGCCGCGGTTTTCCACGTTTTTCTCCTTTAAAGTGCCATCATTTTTAAAGTTCGTTCAGAACCCTTTCATAAATTCTTGCAACCCACTTTTGGGTTGCAACCCACGGCTTGAGAAACACTGCTCTAGTTCAATCCACCTGCCTGAGGCAGGATCATCCTGATCCAACTTGCCCCACACAAGCCATAACCTAAGCTCTACATAAGATCACTGCCAACCCTTATGCAACACAGACCTAACACCTGACTTGCCACAGGTAAAGCAAGGGAACCGGCAGCTGGTGTCTTGCTTGTCTGAAACGTTATCAACATATGCTCAAGAGGTCCTGGGTAGAGGCCCACACCCCCTGCTGCAGAGCAAAGCAAAAACCTTGCCAGTCCGACCAATCTTCCCAGAGCAGGGTGGGGTGGGCTCAATGATCTTTAGAGTCCCTTCTAGCCCTTCATTTCTATGATTCCTATGAATCTGACCATGAGGTAAAACTCCTCCCTGACCTCCAACATGGCAATTGGTTTGACCCCGAACAGAGGGACCACCAAAAAACCATTTGCTATGGCATCTTGGCACCTGTGGGGGTGGCACCGCACCTTGGGGCGTGTTCTTGCAGCAGGGCTGGCGGTCCTCTTACGCAGGGTTTAGACTACAGTTTGGACGGGAGCGTGTGGCTAGGGCCCCTCTCCGCCTCCTCGCAGTGCCCACAGCCACCGGTTCCCTTCACCTGAGAGAGACTGGGAGACCCCTACACAGGGGACCCAGCCTCCCGGGGGAGGGGGGGGGGGGCGAGGGACCGCCCGTTGGCTGGTCACGCCCCAACCGTCCTGGAACCTCCGCCCGCGGGGGGAGGGGCGGTAGAACCCTCGCGGAGAGGGGGGGCCTCCGGCCGCGGCGCAGCGCAGGGGCCCTTGCCCTGGACGAGACCATTTCGCGGGGGAGGGGGGGAAATCTCTTTAGAAGCGGCATGAGCCAGTCCACCCCGCCGCGCCGGGGTGGGGGGGAGGAGAGAGGCAGGCCGCACTCACTGGAAAGCCGGGGCGGCGGTGCCCGCGAGGCGCCGGCTCTCCCAGGGCTTCGGGGGGGGCGGCTGCGACGCCATGTCTTGCCCTGAGCCGAGCGGAGCAGAGCGCAGCTGCCACCCGGCTGCAGAGCTCGCGGCCCAGCCAGGCCTGACGGGGGGAGCGTCGAGCTGGCCACTGCCGCAGTCGCTTGTGGGCAGTGCCGCGCCTCTCGATCCCGAGCTCTGGCTGCCTCTGCTCTGGCCTGCCCGGCGCCTGTTTCCGGGGGGGCGGGGTGAGGCGGGGCGCATGCGCGCGCACCCTGGCGCGAGGGCTGCGTGGTCCGCCAGCAGTGGCGGCTATTGCAGCCCCCGGAGGTAGGCGGCAACCCCGGCCTGGCGCGGGTTCGTGGCTGGCGCGGCGTGACCTTCGTACCCCGCCGTCCCCGCGCGCCGCGGCTTCGCTGCCACGTGGCCTGTGGAGCTTAGGGCTGAAGCTTGCAGTCCCGCGAAGGCGGGTGAGGCCCAGCTGGAAGCCTGTTAAATAATCCGAGCGCGCGCGCACAGACGTGCCCCCTCCTGCATAGGTGTGTACGTGCATGGGTGTGTAGGGTCGCGTGCATGCATGTACCGCTGTATGTGTGGGTGTGCGTGACTACGTATGTACATGTCTGTATGTGGCTATACGCCTACGTGGAGCATCTTGAGTGACGCGTATGCACACAGGGAGTATATATTGAGTGATCGTTCCTTCTGCACCTACAACACACGAGGTTATCCTTATATGTATATGTGTGTATATATGAAGATATCAAAACAAAATTCCATTTAAGATGTATAGATTTAGTTTATGTATAAACTATGATGTAGTTTATGTATATATGTATAAGTTATACGTGTGTGCGTGTGTATACAGTGATGGCCTTAGGGTTGTTGGGGCCCTGGGCAAGAAAGTCATTTGGGGCCTTTTTGAGGCTTAATTTTGATGACCTATAAGCAAGTTGGACATTTGTTGTAAAAGTTTGGGAGCCCCTAAAGTGCGGTCGCCCAGTTTGCCCTCCCCTAAGGCTGTGTGTGTGTGTGAACTAAAACTATACATTCTAGGCATTATAGGACATCTGTCTGTCTCCCAACACCACAGACTTGCACTGAGTGAGGCATCAGCTTGCTAAACAGCTGTCACAATTCTTGGGTGACAGTTCCTTCAGTTTCTCATGTGGTAAGTGCAGAAGGGACTGCCGCTCAAGAGCTCAGCTCTATGGCCACATTCAAAGATGTTCAATGAGTGGATGCCTCACTTAGCTCAGACCTATTGTCTCAGGAGACAGGTGCCTTATAATACCTACTATGTATAAATAATAGCTAGGGGTGCACCGATAAAGATTTTCTTGGCTGATACCAATAGCCAATGATTAAGCATGCATATTGGCCGATGCTGATCCCGTAACCAATATTTAATAATAATGCAAGGATTTTAAGCTACTGACATAAATGAACCCTTTTGTTTGTATTGCATTTTGCGCATGCATGCACACCTGCCTGCTCTGACCCTTGATGAGGAAGGCAGTGACCACCTTATTCCCACACGCATCACCCCTTCGCCCACAGCTCCTATCTGCAGGCCTGCTCCCTGAGCTGCAGTCCTAGATGGGCAGGATGGACTCTTGTGCAGACAGTAGTGCTGGATACATTGGGAGCTGTAGAGCAGTCTACTACCTCAGCACCACTGGGCCGCAAAGCCAAGCCTGCAAAGCCAAGCTCCTGCAGCTGCCAGGGAGAAGCCATTTTTGCAAAGATGCCTGGTACCCGGCAGAGCGGAATATTCCTCATGCGGTGCCTTACCCTGCCTGTGCACAGCCCAACGTCTCCATGGCAGTCCCGGTGCTTAGGTTTCTGCGGCATGCGCAGCATTGCCATGGCAGTGGCAGTAGCAGCAGGAGCCAGTAACAGTCCCTTTGTTGCTGAGCTTGGCACCCTGTGACCACCCGCCAGCACCCCCTCCCACTGCTCTCTGGGACCTGTAGTATGCTGCGGGCTTGAGCTGGCGGTGGGATGTAGGGACTGGATTGTGCTCACCAGGGTGCTCTGGACATGCAGCCATAATTATTGGCTACAGCGACCAAGAAAAGCCAATAGCTGATAATGTCATTTCTCTTTTTATCGGTGCCGATCCGCTAGCCAACCAGTATATTGGTGCCCCCCACCTAATGATATGCTATATAAACTCAAACTATACATCTTAAGTGTGGTTTTTTTTTTTTTCTTTTTACAAGAGGCAAGAATTTCTTAGGCTCATTTTTATTGGATCAACTATGCAGTTTAAATAAAGTTAGACAAGTTTTTGAATGCAAGACATTCTTTGCACATGCGCACACACTTTGTGTGTGTGTGTGTGTGTGTGTGTAAAGCATGAAATTTAAGGGGTATAGTTTTAGTTTTCTTTTAGATCATACACCTCTTTGGACAGTGATTCTCTCTCTCTCTCCAGCTGTCTATAGCAGCTAACATCATGGGGACTTAACCTTGATTGAGACACCTGGGTACCATTAATATAACTGCATAATAAATATAATTGGGAAGCCTTATAAAGTGGCATTTGGGAGCACTCTGAAACATAATTCACTTTTATATCCTTACTCAAAGAATCTCCTTTGCTTCTTTAATGCCTCCTTTCTTTCTCAGGCTAGTTGCAAGAGGTGATGTCCTCCTACAGATGATGGGAAAACAGCCTTGGGCTCTTCTGTCTGTCTCTCCCTTCTCTTGATTCTTCCTTTTGTGGATGGAGGCTACTTTGGTAGCTCAAAACAGAAGTGGCTGAGCTGGAGTCAGCCAGGCTGTGGTTATGAGCTTAAGCAAATGCCTTATTTGTGGCATCACTGGAAATCCAAGTGCTCCCTTTTTTAGATATTCCAAATTCTTGAAATCCCCTTAAATTCAGATGCCCACATATAAAAGAATAATTTTAGGAGAAAAGTCATTGTAGGAGAATTCTTGTTTTAAGCAAGTGACTTATTTTTAGGTGGTCATTGTTAGGCTTGGATGTCCTAAAACTCCCTTTATAAACAATGCTGCTGCACATGAAAAAACTCCACATCAGGAAAGTACTTGCATTTACAGGTACTACCCTGCTGCAGAGTTTATCAGTTTCCTGAGGCCTAATAGGGCTACGTGTGTGTATGTCAAGACTTTTACTGTAGAGTATATTAGGCAACTCTGCAGTAAATGTCTTGTGTAGATACACCCAGAATGAAGAATCATAGCTCTGGAGCAAGTCTGCCTAGCTGTCTCATTTGCTAGCCTCCAGCAAGCAGAGCTGTTTCCTTTTGGGTCAGTAGTCCTGTGCCTACATATTATACACAATTATTATAATGTGTATAATTGTCATAGATAATATATTATTTAGTGGAATAGATAGACCGTAGCAAACCAGTCATACTAATCTGAAGGTCTAGAACAGAGGTCTGCAACCTACAGCTCATGGACTGGATCTGGCTTGTGGAGCCCTGGCTTCAGCAGGGAGCTTTCCCTGCACTACACTGCAGTCAGGGCTTTGATGAAAGGGGAGGCTTCCCTGCACCACTGTTGCAGACTTGCAGCAGGGAGAAGCAGCAGAGGTAGTCAAGTCCTAGTACTGACTTGCCTCAGACCCAAGCTGGGTCATTTCCACATCTTCCTTCGCGCCCCCCCCCCCCCCCGAAAAAAAAAAAAAAAAGTTGCCAACCTGTGATCTAAAAGTTAGGGCATTGATCCCAAAGGTCCTATTCACATGAGTTTATCTTTCTATGGTTTGCAATGAATTAAGTTTATTTTAGAGGAGGTTGGTTTTAAAATAGCTTCTATTCTCTGAAAATTTATGTTTAGGAGGTAAATATTAAAATCACTTACTATCCATATTTGGCTTTTTTTTTTTTTTTTAGGGTTATCCAGCATGTCTTCACTGACAGAAAAGGACAGACCTGTTGCTCAGCTGTTACTGAATACTGGCACTTGCCCACGATGTGTTTTCAGATTCTGCTGTGTGGGATCACAGGAATCTTACAGGCGTCCACACAAGGTTTCCTGTTTTGTTTTTTAATTAAAATATAAGAACACGAAAGTGTGGGGCTTTTTTACACTTCTCTTGGACTTAATCTAGTTGCTCCAATATGCAACTTTATGAACGCCAGTCAGTTATTGGTGGTGTCAGTACTTGGATCTGCAGGCCTGAGAGGAAGAGGTTTAGCAGACTTAAGTTAAGGTAAAATCATTGCTTCTTATCTTCTACAATGTAGCTTTATTGATAGATGCATTGGAAGAATGCCACCATTTCAGTCAGTGGAGTGTGATTATTGAATCTGATCTTGAAAGATGTGAATGTTTTCTTCTCTGTGATAAATACAGAGTAACCGCCTCTGCATTTATCCATACCCATTTGTAATGCCATTTTATACTAAATGTTAATACAATATGCTTCCTGGACACAATGCTGGGAGGTCACATCTCAAGACATCTGTAATATGTTTATTCATTACAAAACAAGAAAGACTGTTAAATTGCGCATAACTTAAACATTTTTTTAGACATTTATCTGGCATCAAATTATCTCCTTTGGAAGTATATCCTAAGCATAAAGATTTCTCTTTGTGCATATGTTTTAAATTTAAACTTGTCATTGAAGTCTGAAAGTAGCACACTGGAAATGTCATTTTCCGGCCCAAGTTCTTAAATGAAAATAGCATTAATAGTATCTTACAATGACATTTATAGTGGTACAACTCTGCACATATCCACTCCACTGAAATGCAGCCATCTTTATGGTAGACTGTAAACACTAACCAGCATAGATCATTCTGCATAGTTGTTACTAGAGAGGAGTTGATTAAGAACCGTACAGCAAACCTTTATCATTATGAAAAGCATTATGGTATCTCTGTTGTCTATAAAGACTAGAAGTTCCATACAAATTGCTATATAGGGATCACAGTTTATCAAAGTCTGAAGAATTAAAGGACTTTTAAATCTGTTGATTTTCAGCATGATGCATCAGACTTAAAATCAGCAGTGTACAGCCTTCTGAGTTTGAGGACCAGACATTTTATTTAAAAAATGATCAGGGAACCGTATTCAGTACTCTGGCACAAAGAGAGTGGGGTAGTCCGGAGAATCTGTCCCAGTTAGGCAGCATAAAGTGAGCAGAAACTACCTGCAGTTCTCTGGTAGACATGCTGCTCTTTTGGGCTCTTCTGTCTCCTTTTCTGCACTTTTGATAGATTTCTTGTGGACCAGAGACAGCAGGACAAATTAGAGCAGGTATTAAACAGTTCTGACAGGTGCTGGGACAGAGGATCACAGAATTATAACTAATCAGTGATTCTTTTCCATCTCATTCCTCTAGTCCTGGTACATCATTTCACACACTGCTCTTTTGTCTTTGTTACTGAAAACCTTGCCCAGGCATTAGTCACCTGGATAACTAATCTTCTTTTCTGCTCCTTCTTTTGAGCTGCCTTCAGTTGTACTGTAGGGCAGAGAAGTCATTTGTTATTAGTCCCTCTTCAGAAATGCATAGCCAACCGGATTCCTGTCTTCCTTTCCTTTGGGGCTCTGTACAAACGTGCGCAGTGCAGGGGGCAGTACTTTTGAGCAGCTGCATCAGAGAAGGGGCATTTGTGCACTGAACACTCCTAGATAATGTTGGAAATGGAAGCAGTGGGAGGCTGTCACCCTTTTGCTTTCCTTGTAATGATCAGGGTATTTCAGGCACTTTGGTTTAAAAACCACAGGTTATGGATCAAGGCAAAAAAATTCAATTTGTCAGCAAATATGCATTCTTAAAATAGTTATGTATTGGACAGCTCTGTTCTGAGCGATCTTCCTTGGTGTGATGTTGGCTTTTCTGTTTTGTTTTGTTTTTTGCTGAGTATTTCCTGAGCCTTTTATATCTCTTCACCCTTGTCTCTCTTCCTGTTTGTTGGTATCTCTCAGGTTCTGTCTTTGTCCCTTTGATTTCCTTCTTTCCCATTCTATACTGTTTGTCTGGATTCTCCATTTTCTTGGTGCCTCCCTTGTGCAAATAACTTTCAAAACAATTCTTCCCTCCTCACATACTCCCCTTCTATCCAGGGTTGTCTCACCACCATTTCAAATTCAAGCTCTTCAGAACTAAACTTGCTTATTTTTGCTTCTACTCCACTATCACCATCTCCCTTCTTGGTCTTCATTGACAGCTGCAGGTTCTTACCTCCAGGTAAGAGGCTCCTGAGTTCAGTGTCATGCCATTTTTGGTTAGGGAAACAGGGTGGAATCAGTCTCCCCCTAAGATTTGACACTGTTTCCTGTCTCTGTTACTAAAACCTGGTCCGAACATTAGCTCTCTTGTTAACAAACCTTTGCCCCTTTTTCCTACTTGCTCTTGTATCCTCCTGGCATCCACAATCTCTGGAAACTTTCCAGCTTTGTAGCTCTGATCCATTCTTCACCATGCCTGGGAATCCCTCCACTGACTTGCTTTTTCTTGTCACATCACCTGCAAGCTCTTTTTCCACCTCTGAAAGGTCTTATTTGATATAGCCTCATGTACATCTCAGTCCTCTCCTCTTTCTTTTTTTTGCTAACTGTCCTCACTGTCATCTTTCTTTACTACACTGTGGCTTTCTGCTCCCAGGCTCCTGTATGCTGTCCTTCTGCACACCTTTTCAGCCTATGGTCCTGTCTGTTTCCTTACTCTGAGATTTATTCTGAAAACCCACTTTGTCCAGGAATCCTTCTTTACCATTTCTGCTTTACCAATGATACCATTCCTCATGTCTGATAAGTCTATTCTGTCACTGACCTGATGTCATGACAATACCAACTCTTCGCATCTTTAAATATCAATGTGGTGCACAGAGGATGTCATTGTTCTCATCTCCATTTTACAGATGGGAAAATTGAGACGGGGAGAAGTAAAGTGAAGATTAACAGCATATCTAGGAACAGGTATCTAGTACATTGCTCTGTCCACTGGGTATACTCCTTACAGGGAATTGCTGTGCCTGCATGCTATTAGATAGTAAGGATCATATCCACACAAATATTTAGCTACCTAATATTCATTAATTTCAGAGGGAGGTAGGTTCTTAAATACCTTTGGGAATCTAGGCCTATATATTTTTAGGGGCAAGGAACCTGTTCCTTCTTGAAGTGCCATGTAAGTTTCTAGAGCTATATAGGTGCTTGTCATTACCAATAATAACTTGTGGTAGATGGATGTTATTGAGAGAATAACCATAAGTTAAATTGCTTCAAGAAAAAATCATTGCTTTTAAAAGGGAAAAGGGTAGAGAATTGGCTTATGGGGCGCACACGGAGGGTGGTGGTGGATGGGTCATTTTCAACCTGGAAAAATGTGGGCAGTGGAGATCCTCAGAGTTCAGTCCTTGAACCAGCACTGTTCAATGTCTTCATCAGTGACTTGGATGTGGGCATGGAAAGCACTCTGTCCAAATTTGCTGACAACACCAAATTATGGGGCAAAGTAAATATGCCGGAGGGCAGAGAGCGGATTCAGGCAGATTTGGACAGGTTGGGATTGTGGGCAGAACAGAATAGGATGCAGTTTAACAAGGATAAGTGCAAAATGCTACATCTAATCACCAACACACGTACAGGCTGGGAGGTGACTTTCTAAGCATCACAGCAGCAGAAAGGGATCTTGGAGTCATAGTTGACTCCAAAATTAACATGAGTTGTCAATGTGACGAAGTGATAAGTAAAGCCAACTCCACTCTTTCATGCATTAGAAGGTGCATCATGAGCAGGTCTAAGGAGGTGATACTTCTCCTCTATTGGTAAGACTGCAGCTGGAGTACTGCATCCAGTTCTGGGCACTGCACTTCCAGAGGGATGTGGATAACCTTGAGAGGGTTCAGAGGAGGGGTACTTGTATGGTTATAGGCCTACATATAAGATCCTATGAGGAGATACTGAAGGACCTGAATCTCTGCAGCCTCCACAAAAAAAGGCTGAGAGGGGATCTTGTAGCTGTCTACTAATTAATCGGGGGTGGCAGGGGGTGTGGGGGAGGGCAGCAAGGAATAGGGGATACTCTGTTTATCAGGGCGTCCCTTAGGGTTACTAGGAACAATGGCCATAAATTGATGGAGAGCAGATTAGACATTAGGAAAAATTTATTTATGGTGAGGGTTGCCAAAATCTGAAATGGGCTTCCAAGGGAGGTGGTGCTGTCTCCTACCTAGGAGGTCTTTAAGAGGAGACTAGACAAGCACCTAGCTGGGGTCATCTGACCCCAGCGCTCTTTCCTGCCCTGGGCAGGGGGATGGACTTGATGATCTACTGAGGTCCCTTCCGACCCTAAAAATCTATGAAATCTATGAAAATTTTAAGTCACTAGTTGTTTTTTTTCAAATGTTCCAAGGAAACATTGTGGACTCTGTATTCTCAACATCCTTGACAAAGTTCTGAGTGCTAGAGAAATAAAGAGTCTGGGTCAAACATGTATTTAAAAAAATGTAACAGGTATACCAAATAAATATGTAGCATTATTCAGGCAAGGATTTCCATGTGCTTAAACATCTTGAACCTCCACTTGATGTAGGCATGTATTGCATTGTACTCAATGAAAATGGAGAGAGATGGATGGAAAGGAGGTTAGGTGGTTTGTCCAAGGTGACAGAGCAAGCTGAGCTGGCATTAGGATCCAGAACTTCTAACTCCGAATCCCAGGCTCTAGCTCCTACATATGGTTTCGTTACCTTTTCATGAAAGGTACAGAAAAAATTGCTAATTCCTGCCCAAAGTGGGTAACTGCACCTTAGGAAAAAGCTAGTGTGCCAAACACTTGTGATTTTAGTGCAATTACACTGTATTGTAAAACTGAGTTTTACTATAAAAATTATTTACTTATGTGTAAGCTGTAAAATTTTGAACTGTTAGTGGTATAGCATCTCATTTCAGCTCATATTATTAAACTTTACTGGCAAGTTGCATACGTTTGTTCACTTTTTCCAGAGGGCATTATGAGGAAATGAGAATTAATGAAGCTCTAGTGTAATCACTGGGCAACTGATTGTGGGAGTTACATGACAATGTAATCGAAGATGTGTAGAACGTAGTTTTCAAAAATCATGAGCACCTATTTCCATTGATATTAGCTGAAGTTACAGAGGAACAACATTTCCTAAAAACAAGGCCACAACAAAGTATTTTTGCCACTTTGTCAGCAATTCTCAATCTTTACACACAGTGTATAATTATATTGTGGAACTCATTGCCACAAAATGTTGTGGAAATTACTTGCATACCCTCTCTCCTCTCCTCTTTCCTCCCTCCCCCCCGAATGTTTTAATTAGATTCATAAAGTGATTGGATAGTTTTTTGGAAGAAAGATGCATTAGTAGCTATTGAGCATGGGAGTTAGGGGTAAAGTGTCTGAATCCTTAATCTTAAAAGCTGGAGGCTGCAAGCGCAAAACGAACAGTGGGGAAAAAAACAGTGGTCGTACCCTGTTTACTCTCCCTTTCAGCATCCACTCTCTGCTGCTCTGACACAGCATACTAGGCAAGATGGGACCTGTGATCTGATCCAGTAAATGGTGGTTCTGTGTTCTTATCTGTTTTGTTCAGAAAAATGTAATTTGCTTGTATTGTACTTGTTAACATTTCAACTGGGAATGTTTTGAATCCTTCAACTAGATTTTCAATAGAGATTATGAAAAAAAGAGTAATTATTAAGTACATTATTTAAAGTTACATTAGAACAGTTAATATCACCTTTCAGAATGGCATTTAATAAAGCCTGTCATAACAATTCCTGCACCAGGAAATACTAATCAGTAGGGCTGTGCAAAGCTTTGGTCGCCGATTTAATTCAGAGGAGATTCAGCGGCCGAATCTCCCAATCCAAATTGAATTGGGAGATCCATTAAAAGGTCCAAATTGAATCTGAATTCTCCGAATTGATTCAGAGAGATTGGAGAGATTTGGAGATTCAGATCGGCCAGGGAGAGGCAGGCACAGCCAGGCAGCTACAGGTTCTCCCACAGCTGTGCCTGCCTCTCCCCGGGCGGAGGGATCTGCAGGAGAAGCCCCCATGGCTGCCCTGCCCAGCCCTGTCCCCTGCCTGGCCCCAGCTCACATTCACCAGCTGCAGCAGTGGGGATCAGGGCCTCTGGGAGCTTGTGGTAGATCCCCCACTTGCAGCATGGGGCAGTGGCGATTGCCTCGACTCTTTCCCCCCCCCCCCCCGCCTGGCACCCATGCAACAGCTGCCCCATGGCACGGGTGCAGTGCAGCTCAGCAGGGCGCTGCGCACTGTATGGGAGCTGGGGCCGCTGGGGCTGAGCGGTGCCAACTCCACTTGACTGCTGGAGCCGCCCCAGCTCCCAAACAGTGTGTGGCACCCTGCCGAGCTGCACTGCACCCATGCAATGTGCCAGCTGCTGCGTGGGTGCCAAGCAGGGGCAGGCGGGGCAATTCTCACTGCCCAGCACTGTGCCGGGGGGCTCTGCCACAAGCTTCCAGAGGCCCTGATCCCTGCTGCTGCAGCTGGTGAGTGCGGGGCTTTTTTTACATTTTTTTTTAAAAGTACCATCAGGCTGGGGCCAGGTGGGGGTGGGCCGGGCAGGGCAGCCAGGGGGGCTTCTCTCATGGCTCCCCCCGCACCAAAACAGAAGCACAGATGAAGGAGCCGCGGGAGAACTTCTAGCTGCCCAGCTGTGCCTGACTCTCCCCAGCCGATCTAAATATCTGAATCAGCACCGAACTGAATGGGGGCAGTGATTCGAATCACCAGATCAAATCACTGTTTTGGCCAAATTCCTCTGAATTGGCCAAATCCTAATCAAATGCTCCCTATTTGCACAGGCCTACTAATCAGTGAGAGCTGAGAAATCCTAATCAGTGAGAGCTGAGAAGAAAATCCACTTATTTTACCCTTCTTTTCTGTACTTAGGACTTGCTTAGGGAGTTGCATGATTTCCTGGAAAACAGCAAGGATAAAGAGGACATACTGTGTTGTAGTGAAGCAGCGGACCCACCATCTAAGAGAATCAGGCTTGAGAATACAGAAGGGACAGAGGACCTGAATCAGAATGGAGCCCTCCAGCATGCCCTGGTGGTGAATGATGAGAATGCTGCTCCAGAAAACTTGACCCTGACCGTTTGCAATGTGTGCTTGGGAGTTCTTCAGGAATTTTGCGAGGCTGATTTTGTTAAAAAGGTAAAGGATCAGTACCTGCACTATTAAGCATGTGTTTGGCCAGCACCTGCAGTGCAAACCATGTTGTCTGGCTTTTTTTATTTGGCTTTTTAATTGTCATTAATAAGGATGAGTTGCATATAGAAGTAGATATTAAAAAAATGCAAGACATGGTGAAGCAAAATGAAGTGTGACCCGATCTGCTGTTGGCTGAAATTGCATAAAATATTTTCAATGTAGATGGAATCATTCAGTTGCTAACACTGTTTGGCATGGTATCTGGATACCTCATATATAGTCAACAAGTTGGAATTATTTATGGGCAACTCAAAGATCATTCTACTCTGGCCTTGCTCTAATGTAACTGATGAGTCTGGGTAAATAGGTGAAGCTTGAACCTTCTGAAGTCCAGATAGTGAAACATTTCTGTCCTTTTTCTTTGAAACCTCCTAATGCTCTGTCAGTAACTCCACTGGACCTTCAAAAATGGACCACAAAATATGGCTGTACACAGTGGACCCTTCTCTCTCTCTTTGTGACCAATGAATGAATGAGGCACAAAGTACACTTGATAAGGCTGTGCTATTCAGCATTTAATGTAACTGGCTATTTTTAATGGACAGAGATGTAAAAGCAGTATGAATACCTGTTAAATGTTTCATGTTTAAAAAGACAGGGTTCTTTGGGTTGATGTGGTATCTTTTATTAGATCAACTAAATATTTAAAACCAGAGGCTAAGGAAAAAGTGCTAAGGCATTGCATGGTATGAAAGACTGAGCCAACAAATGATCAGGTGAAATGTATTGATGAGTTAGGGAAAGAGATCCGGTGTGAAGAGCATGGCAAGCATCATGTGTGTACAGTAAAATTGCTTGTGTAACAAACTGAAATGTGGAAGTGAGATTGAATGGGAGTGTTTCTTTTAAAGCTGACACACAGGACTGGTTAATTTAATAACATGAGCCCTGGATTTAGTGTAGCCCAATGTTTCTTAGACTGGGAAACCCATGTTTCACTGGGGATGTACAGGGAAATTTGGGACGGTGTATGAGAGGAAGGACTGGGGGAGCAAAAGGAGGCAAATGGCAAATATAAATGGGGGAAAAGGAAGAAAAAATTAAAATCAAAGAACAACTCTTAGGTTTTTGGAAAGCTTGCAGTGTGGTTGTAGTGACAGACTGTTATGTTTTTAGATGACTCTCAAAATCAATAAGGAGCATGGAACCTAAAAAAATTTGAGAGCTGCTGGCATAGATAAGAATCTGGGACCAAAGAGAGACAACAATACAAGAGAGTTATAAGAGTTATATGTAATTCTCTCATGCTGTAACAGTGTTTTTTCTGGCAAAATGCCCATGTTTACTTGCATATTCCCTTCCCCCTTTCCAAATTAGCCATCTAAAATGGGGGTGGGGGTGACCTGTGGAAGCTGATTTTTGCATTGAAATGGAGGCATGGGGGATAGTGGAATGACTGCTGGGGACTGTTTCCTCCCTTGTCACATACAGGAGGGCTCAGAGCCTGTTTGCTCTTGCTGCTCAGCCAAAAGCTAGATATATTTAACCCTTTCATAGCCTCTGCCAAACTAACAGTAGTTTTTGGCTGAGCAGCAAGTGGGGAGGTACATTCTTCCCCTCCTGCATCCAGCCAGCATTTAGCCATGATCCATTCATCTTTCTCAAAACAAGGTTTATGTCTTATTTGGGGGCATGAGGTATGCAGAGTGTCTGAATAGAGCCAGACAAGGTTCTTTGGGTGAATCTGATATCTTTTATTAGACCAACTTAAATACTTGGGGAAAAAAATTGTTAGCAAGCTTTTGGGTTTAAAAACCCTTCATCAGGCTGAGGAAGCGTCTGCAGTTGGTGTGTGCTCTCCCTGGATGGAACGAATAGTAGAGAAGTCAGAGGCTGGTGTGCATGCAAGATAGGCAGTCAGTGAAGATGTAAATTGAGGAGTCAGTGGGTGAGAGACAGGCTGGGTGGGAAGGAAAGGGGGACGAATAGAGCCAGATTTTTAGAGTTATTTTTATGTTTATGCCACTAGGTGGCAATGGCCAGTCAGACTGTAATCCATTTAGAAAGACAGAACTTTTTAAAGGGAAAATTGTTGTCTTAAAAATATGGCTGATGCTGTTTTTAATTGGAATATCAGAGTGTTTTTAACATGTTCGAAAATATATGGATTTTGGGACATTGCTCCAAATATGGACCCACAGCAGAAGTTTTACAGCCAACCGCTCTAGTCAGCCCACTTTAAAGAGTTTAACAGGAGTTAATTAAGTTGCAGTAAGATGCTTTGCATTTGATTAAGAGATGCCAAGGTTGTTAAGTTATGGAAAGATTCTTCAGCACCAAAATAATGGATTTCCCTGATGGTCCATTATTGTGTATGCCATAAGGAACAGGTTAAGCTTCCCAGTTTGATAACAGGATTCTGCACTAACAAGTTGGTTTTTATTGCACTGTTAAATTTGGGGGAAAAAATTGAGCCAGGATATTGGTATGATAAATGATATCTGTTGGTAAGTCAGTAAGCTAACCTGTTTTTCCCACAATATAGGTAGATCTGGTTAGGTATGCTAATATCTTAAGGTTCATACTGAAAATAACATCTGGCTGGGGTGGGAGAGTAAGGTGGAGGGCTGAAGACAAAAGTTATTTGACAGTTATCAGCTTCTTGCCTGCAGTATCCATTTACATGCATTTTCTTAGAAGAAAAGGCAAGAAAATGAGTCCCCTTCAAAATTCCTACTGCTTGACAGGTTCTGGTTTCGTAGACAGGAAATATCTAACCTGGAATCTTCCTGGTACTGACAGAATCTGTTAAACCAGTGAGGCTTTTGAAGGTTGGCTGCTGCACTCCAGTGGACAGTGGATAATCCATGGTGGTGAGTCATAACAGTCTGCTTAAATAGAAACACATGCAATATTCCCTTGAGCTCCAGTTAAAAGCCTCTGAGCAGTGTCTCCCAACTCCCATTCCTTCCCCTTTACTCTGTCTCCTGCCATCCATCTGCACATGTATTTGCTCTTTCCCTCTTCACAAATGAGATTTTCTCTTTCTTCTTTCTAAGTCACCATGTTCATCATGCCCTCATGTCCACCACTCATCCTCTCCCTTTCACTTGTGCAGGAGTGGAGCAGCTCCCCTTTGTAACCAGCACTTGGCTGTGTGCAGTGCTTGCCAACAGTTGCATGGCTGTGCCAGTCTGCAGCTTGGAGGGGTCTGTGGTTGTCCATTCTCCTTCTTAAAAATAACTAGTGCTTTCTCTACAGTTCTCCTGGGTTGTGCTGCTGTCCTGGACACCAAGGGTTTGTCTATACCGCTTTGGTGGTTTGTCTCAGTGGGAAAAAGGACGCACTGCAGAGTAGGAGTTTTGAAGAGATGGGAGCCCAGGAAGGGTGGCTGTACCTTAAGGAAATGATCCTTCAGGCACAGAGAGAGACGATCCCGATGTGAGGAAAAAGAGGGAAAGGGGCCAGGAGGCTTCCTTGGCTGACCAGAGAAATCCAGGGCAGCCTGCGGACTAAAAGGAGAGCATATAAAAAGTGGAAACGGGGAGAGATTACCAAAGAGGAGTATACCTCCTCTGCTCGCAGTGGTAGGGAGGCAGTTAGACGGGCCAAAGCTACCATGGAGCTGAGGATGGCATCCCAAGTAAAGGATAACAAAAAATTGTTTTTTAGATATATAGGGAGTAAAAGGAAGGCCCAGGGTGGAATAGGACCCCTACTAAATGGGCAGAAGCAATTGGTGACGGACAGAGGGGACAAGGCTGAACTCCTCAACGAATTCTTTGCCTCAGTGTTCCTAAGTGAGGGGCAGGACAAGGCTCTCACTGGGATTGTAGAGAGGCAGCAGCAGGATGCCAGACTACCAAGCGTAGACCCTGAGATGGTGCAGGGTCACTTGGAGGAACTGGATGCCTTTAAGTTGGCAGGCCCGGATGAGCTCCATCCGAGGGTACTGAAGGCACTGGCTGACGTCATTGCAGAGCCACTGGCGGTAATATTTGAGCAGTCGTGGCGCATGGGCCAGGTCCCGGAGGACTGGAAAAAGGCCAATGTGGTCCCCGTTTTCAAGAAGGGGAGGAAGGAGGACCCAGGCAACTATAGGCCAGTCAGTCTTACCTCCATCCTAGGCAAAGTCTTTGAAAAAATTATCAAGGCTCACATTTGTGAGAGCGCGGCAGGACAAATTATGCTGAGGGGAAACCAGCACAGGTTCGTAGCAGGTAGATCATGCCTGACTAATCTAATCTCTTTTTATGACCAGGTTACAAAACGCCTGGACGCAGGAGTAGGGGTTGATGTTGTATACTTAGACTTCAGGAAGGCCTTCGATACGGTATCCCACACCATACTGGTAAACAAGTTAAGAGGCTGTGACTTGGATGACTGCACAGTCCGGTGGGTGGCGAATTGGCTAGAGGGTCGCACCCAGAGAGTCATAGTGGATGGGTCGGTATCGACCTGGAAGGGTGTGGGCAGTGGGGTCCCGCAGGGCTCGGTCCTTGGACCGATACTCTTCAATATCTTCATCAGCGACTTGGACGAGGGAGTGAAGTGTACTCTGTCCAAGTTTGCAGATGACACAAAACTGTGGGGAGAAATGGACACGCTGGAGGGCAGGGAACAACTACAGGCAGACCTGGATAGGTTGGACATATGGGCAGAAAACAACAGAATGCAATTCAACAAGGAGAAATGCAAAGTGCTGCACCTAGGGAGGAAAAATGTCCAGCAGACCTACTGCCTAGGGAATGACCTGCTTGGTGGAATGCAAGCGGAAAGGGATCTTGGAGTCCCAGTGGACTCCAAGATGAACATGAGTCGGCAGTGTGACGAAGCCATCAGAAAAGCTAATGGCACTTTATCGTGCATCAGCAGATGCATGACGAACAGATCCATGGAGATGATACTTCCCCTCTATCGGGCGCTGGTCAGACCGCAGTTGGAGTACTGCATGCAGTTTTGGGCGCCACACTTCAAGAGGGATGTGGATAACCTGGAGAGGGTCCAGAGAAGGGCCACTCGTATGGTTAAGTGCTTGCAGGCCAAGCTCTATGAGGAGAGACTGGGGCACCTGGACCTCTTCAGCCTCCGCAAGAGAAGGTTGAGAGGCGACCTTGTGGCTGCCTGTAAGTTCATCACGGGGGCACAGAAGGGAATTGGTGAGGTTTTATTCACCAAGGCGCCCCCGGGAGTTACAAGAAATAATGGCCACAAGCTAGCAGAGAGCAGATTTAGACTAGACGTTAGGAAGAACTTCTTCACAGTTCGAGTGGCCGAGGTCTGGAATAGGCTCCCAAGGGAGGTGGTGCTCTCCCCTACCCTGGGGGTCTTCAAGAGGAGGTTAGATAAGCATCTAGCTGGGGTCATCTGAACCCAGCACTCTTTCCTGCCTATGCAGGGGGTCAGACTCAATGATCTATTGAGGTCCCTTCCAACCCTAGCATCTATGAATCTATGAATGACACTGAGCATGCCTCACCCATCTGAGTCTGTTGACATGCTCCAGACCCTAAAGTGTGCATGTAAGACAGCCCTAGCAAAGAGTAGGGTCTGGGGATGAACCCAGAGCAGACTTGCTGACAAATTTCCAGCTGGACCATACTTGTAATCTTGGGTGACTGAGTCATGCCTGATTCCATCCTTGTTGGGACCTGCTGTTGCAGCACTATAATCAGGTTCCTGAAGGGCATTTGTATTGATGGGCTGTGGGAGAGAGGATGTTGCAGGGGGGCAGTGGCATAGTTTTGCCAAACGGGGTAATTGTTGAAAGCTTTCTGTATCTTGCTTCAAATTCTGAAGTCATGTAAAACCTGAGCATCTCAGCTGTCGTTACAAAGAAAAAAAAATAGTGACACCTTTTAGCTGCTGGGAAAAAAGCATGAAAATGGGAACCTCATGGCCCCAGCACCAGAACAGGAAAACGTGTCTGAAATGTATTAATTTTTGGCTAGTCTCGTGATTTGTGGGAACAGACTCGGAACTTCTGTTTACTTGGTTGCAGCAATAATTAATTTGAAGGATTAGGAACAGGAACTTTTTTGGGGGGGGGGGAGAGGTAGGGAGAGTATGGGGGAAGAAGAGGTGCAGCCGCAGTAATTACTTTTTGGGTCATTTCTCAGGCTGGGTTGTTGATGAGCAACACTGGGCTATTTTATTTTATTTATTTTGGACAAAAGTATTATTTTATATTCGAAGCAATAGAAATCTGGGCTCAGATGCTTCTTTTCTTATAAGAATTATATGCTAATCCTGAGAAACCATAGACATTTGCTCTTAAAAAAATAAAATATTCCATCTCTGTTAATTCACAGGCACATTCTTCAAAAAACTACTGTAGTAACTTGGTTTTTTTTGTCCTGTCTTAGGGACTTCTACATTTGCATTATTGCAGAAATTGCTTCAATGAGCAATGGAAAAGACTCTAGGTCATTTGTTTCATCCATCTGTCACTGTGGGATTATTCCCTTTGGTGACTTTTTTTTTTTTTAAACAATTTGTTTCAACATAAAATACTGAGCTGGGTTTCTTTTATAATGCCAGAGCAATGAGGATATATTGTGATGACAATAAAATCTGCTTGTAAATTAGTCTCTAAAGGAACCTGTATTGGTGCTTTCATTAACTGAATAGAGTTTAGTGGTTTTACGGTCATTTTGCATGTTTAATGTGTACCAAAAAGTGCTTTTATAGAAGGTTTACAGTGATTACACTAGACTGAAGGATATCTTAAAAGATTATCTGCTCATCTCCTTTTCTGTAGAGTCCTGTTAAAATCTCTCTTTTGCAGGTGTGCCAAAATGTTAATTCCGCAGAGTATGAGTTTACCAGCTTTGTATTTTCTGTGTCCCTTCCACCACAGCTGTCTGTAAGGGAGGTAAGTGTTTACAGACACCTTTGTTCATCATCTTAATTTAAGCATGTAAGAATAAATAAAGTGGCTTGGGAAACATGAAAACCACAGAAGGCATGAATTGAATTGCTTTTGCTTCAAAATAAAGCATTGTTTTAAATACTTGCTAAAAAAGGAAAATGTAGGCAATGGGGTTTTTTTTGTTTGTTTTTTTACCATGTAATCTTCCTCAGGAGTGATCTGAGGGAGTGCAGGTTTCTTTCTTGTTTTTTTCAGTGGACATTGGAGCTTCTTTAAATATGGAAACCTAAAAGGAGTTTCTTTAAAACCTTGGTGTATAGTTCCCTTTGGTGTAGACACCAGCTCTATGTCTTGGGGAAGGAACTGCACAGCTGGTACCTTTCCTGAAATAGATGGTAATTGGTAGTGCAGAATACAAATGAAGAAATGTGAAGATGAACCCTCTAGCTCTACAGCATTGTAGATGATGTAAAACTACATATTTTATTTTAATAGTCTTCCTGGTTACCTAATGTTGGCATTGTTGGAAATTTAGATGAATGCAGATGTGAAGCACTACATTTAGTAGAATTTTTTTTTATCAAACTTGAACTGTTTGGTCACGTGAAAGCCCAGTAATTTACAAGAGAATCAGCAGAATATGCAATATACTGTAAGCTAAAACATGCTTTATTAGGTGTATTAGTTATAGTGTCCATCTGCTTTCTGTGAATGGCAACCCATAAATGCTTAGGGCTACTTATAAATTCTATATAAGATGTAGTACAATTATTCAGTAAGCATAATGGAATGAAGAGGATGTCTTTTTAGATTATGCAGAAAACTAACGTCTCAGACACTTTGCTCACTAAGGGATCCTTGGCAATTTTACTGAGGGTATGGATAAACAAAAATGTTACAGTCAAAGGATGAGAGGAGAAAGAGAGAACAGGATTGTTTACACTTTAGCTGATCATCTGTAGCTGTTTTGTGTGTCTGCTCCTGCCCTGCAGTAAGTAGAAGATAAACCAGAACAACTTACCACTGAATGATTAGAGCAGGGATAAACTGTACCAGTTTACCTTTCATTTTACTAGGGGATAGGATCAGTCGGGCACAACTTGCTGTAGAGCAGCCGATACCTGGCAATTTCTTCTGTTATCTCCACTCCCTTAACTCCGTAGAGTTTGTTTCCATCCCTTTAGGGGTGGAAGCTTTGGTATTTTAAGAAAATTGTAGTGTCAGAATTACCTTCTGATTACTTAAACTGCTTCTGCAGTTCACATGGGCTGTGGGATTTGTCTTCAAGTCACATTGGGTCGAGTTAGTCTATTCCGTTCAGCAGCCGCTGTATCTGGTAGGTCAGTACAAAAAATAGTTGATTATGTCTTTTCTTTTTGGCTTGGTTTTCTCTTGTGACTCCTCCCCCCTTAGTTCTGTTGCCATCCAAGAATGAATTATATCCAGAAGCAGTTACGTTACAAGGTGGATGAGAATGTGGGCATTTGTGTATACATCCAGTAGATTCTCTAGGGGCGTAGGACGTGAAACAGTTACTGGAAGGCAAAGGAGGACAGCAGTTCCCTGGTAAGTTCCCATGTGCATACTCTTACTCCACAAAAAGTGACAGCTAACGTGTAATCGCATGTTCCTCAGTGAAAGAGGGCTAAACTGGTATGGGGTGGCTTTCATTTGATTTGTAGCACAGTGGCAGTTCATTACTAGGGGGTTGATGATGTGCTGTAGTGCCTTGCCCTCTTTTACCTCCCAGCAACTAGTTCAGGTGCCAGTGCCCTTGGATGTCTACATGTTAGCTAAGATTTCCAAAGAATTAATGCCTGCACTGAGCCTCCTAAGACTATATTTAGAACCTCAAATAAGGGGCCTGAATTGTCAGAGTTGGGTATATTCAGCACCTTCCACTGATTCAGCTCTTGTTCTCTCTCATGCTCTCTTGTGCTCTGTCCCCACACGCTGCCTCCCATTCCCCATCCTTACCTCAGTCTACTTTCTTCCTCTCCCTACTTCTGGGTCCTTCCTTCAGTCTGGTAATTGTCTTAGTATCATGAGGCCCAAAGAAATGGGTTGAATTGTGGCTAGAGCCCTAATTGTAACGTGTCATCGTGTTCTTAATTTTACTTCCATCATCCACCAGAAATATTTTTCAGGGAGACAGGACTTTTCTGCTATAGTTTCCATTTGTGAGAAACAAGGATTTTAGGAGTGTACCTATACAGATTTTTGGGGCCGATAGCTGATATTTAAGGAAGCATATTGGCCGATACCAATCGGATTTCCAGTACAGATGCCTCCAGCTGGTAAATCCGGTGTGGTGGAAGGGGAGGAGGGAGGAAGGGGCATGGGAGGGGCAAATCAACGCCCCCTGCAGTGAGAGAGGGGGCAGGGGCAGGCGCTGCCCAGGCGGGGGAGGAAGAGGGGTGGGGCAGAGCTGCGGCTCATAGCAGGGGGGTGCTGCTCCTGCTACTGCTTGCACACCGGGAGGGCATGGGGGGCGGGGGAGGCACATGCCTCCAGATCTATGTGGGGCAGGCTGCAGCCAGGTCTGTGCGGTACTCTTCTTGGGAGGGGTCTGGGCTTGGAGCTGCCCCATCCCTCACTGCAGGGGGCATTGATCTGCTCCCCCACGCACCTTCCCTCTCCCCTCCCCTTCCACCACAATGGACTTACCAGCTGGAGGCAGCTCTCCACACTGCCAGCTGTGCTGCTTGCTGCCTGAGTGCTGCACTGCAGCTGCACACAGCACGGGCATTTATCGGCCAAATTATTGGCCCCATTGAACTGATATCTGATACAGCCAGGATGATGTATCCGTGCATCTATAAAGGATTTCTTTGGCTGATATCTTTTATTAGACCAGCTATGTAGTTGGGATAGAGTTAAATAAACTTTTGAATACAAGACATTCTCCCTCGGTCCAATAAAAGATACCACTCTAAGAAACCCTTGTCTGACATAAAATTTCTGGACCATCACGGCTACAACATCACTCTTACGCTACCATAGTTTGAGTTTGTCGTATCGTCTCAAGTCTGCTTTTGTGGCTTCACAGTCCAAAATATATGAATGCAAGGAAATACTGTCTTTCCAGAATGACTCAGTAGAGGGCATTATTGCATTGCAAATCTGAATTGGTTGCACTTTTACTTTAGGCGGAGCAAGTAGAGTTACTGTTGCTAAAATATAGAAAGAATATTGACCACAAATGGAAAAGGAACATAGTTGTACTTGCATGATTTTCTTTTGCTGAGTTCTTTCAAGTCCCCAGATGCACAGAGTCTGTGTTATATGTCTTTCAGTCTGTAAATATGACTTGGGAAGACTGACTAGGAAAATTAAGAATTCAGCAACCAATATCTTTCTTCTGAATATTTTAATATTACTGTGCAAGTCACAGTTCTATTAAATGTTTTGTATTTGAACAAGTTTTATTTATTTATATGGCATTAACATGCCTTATTCTGGAGAACATTAGGTAAGTTATCCATAGTTGAAAAAATTGTGCTGTACAGGTGCACCTTTTGTTAACTTTCTCTTAATTCTTTCATACTGTATTGAAGAAGAACATACGCAGTTTGAGGGTAGAAAGACACCTCAAAGCTGGCCTCCTTTTCATTGACCATTTGTGTTACAGAAGTTTCATCCTGTTACAGTGGAAAAGTTGACTGCTGTTAAGAAAGGTTTCAGATACAGCCTTTAAATAATGTGTTAGGTGAGGGCTGTCCAACTTCTTAGCAGCTGGGGGCTGCACCCCTGGTGGCTGCATGCTGTGGGGGCCACAGGCCTGCCCCCCAGGCTGCATGCCATGTGTGTATGCAGATGCTCCCCCCAGCTGCACTGCACATGTGGGCAGGTGGATGCCCACCTTCCCACCCTGCCCCCCAGCCCTAGGCACAGTGCCTGCCTTACTTTTGGCTGCCTATCCATGGGGTTCCCGCTGCAGCTGCTACACAGGTGCTTTGGGGTGTAGGCTGTCCCACCCCAGCCCCTGGGATGGGGGCATGCAGCAGAAGCCACAGGAGGAGGGGAAGCCCTGATACCCCTGCTCCTGCTTGAGTGATAAGGGCAGCAGCAGCTTGGTGGGAGCCCAGGGGCTGCATGTTAATTCCTCTCAGGCTGCCAGTTGGACAGCTCTGTTCTAGATGAAATGAAGATCTAGCATTTTCTGAGGGGTGCTTTGAGTCTAACAAGGTTGGGAACTATTGATGTAGAATCCATTTGTGTGTGGGATAAGTCATGGTCTTGGTGAAGGAGAGTATTAACTGTTTCTTACATAAAGAAGTTTACTAAAATTACTTTTCTGTTTGGTCCTCCTTGAGATAGATTGTCATCTGAGTACTGGACATTCATGCAAGTAGCCTTGTATCATCTGCAGTCATTACTCCCTACAGATCTTTCTACCTCATGGAATTTCCCCTCCTCATCTCTTTTCTAATAAGTTTCCTGGGACTGTACCGAGTACTTTAAATATGGCTTCCATGATCCCTTGCACAGCAGTAAAATAATAACCTGCAGCTTATAATCAATGCAGTGACACTGTTGACGCACTCCAGAAATGTGTTGTCTCCTAGACACTTCCTTGCAGGTCCGAGTTCTGTAATGAGCCTTTTTCTAACTGCTTTGCAAACGTGACTTTTTTCCACAATATTCCTAAAATGGAGGGATGTGAGGGGAGAAAGAAAGAGTGAGTGAATGAAGATATCAATGTAAAGAATTTGACCAAGTTTAGAGAGGAAGTCTGTGAGCTGTAATTAGTATTCAGGAAATGTTGACTCTCACCCCTATGCTTAGACCACTAGACACACCCATCGCTCGGCTCCCACCCTTGAAGGGGAAGAGTGAGCCAGGCCAGGCCATCAATGATGAAATTGATATCTGCTAATTCTGTGCAACTCTAATTTTTCTTTTTTCACTTTTGAAATTACGAGGAAGTGGGAGATGAAATTTGACTCATGGTCTCATTTAATATAATTAACTCTCTGGGGAAAGTTTCTTAGAAACTAGGCATGGTTTTCTTTTTTCTGTTTTGGAGATAGTTATAATTATACAATATAAATACAGAAGCTACCTGCTATTTAAATCGAGGAATATGCTCAAGTATGTGTAAATATGATACTGACAAGTGCCGCAGTCTACAACTGTGTTCTGTAGTCAACATATCTCCGGTTCAAATATGTTTTCTGGGCATTTCAATTGGAGACACTTTTTATTTATGATTTAACCTGGGTTATTAAGCAAACAAGATTAAGATATACTTCATGTATCTTGTGAGGCACTCTTAATCATGTACTCTACATGTACAGTATAATGAATCAGGCATAGTGAGTTCGAGTAAACAATATTCCATCAGTACAACTACATTTTTCTTCTCTAATAATGATATAGTGGGTGCATTGGTTAATATATTGCGTGTCTAACAAAGTTTTATGAATTCTTATTCCCTCTTTTCCTCCTGTCCAATATTTCTAGCTCTAGTTTAAACATCTATTTTTTTCATGGCAAGATGAGCTCTATGTTTATTCTTTTAGATGGAACAGGAGGATATAATAAGAGTTGTAAAAGACCTACTAGATTATTTAGTTCATGTAATAGCTACTAATGAAATTATTGCTTACATCACTGAGAGAGAGAGAGAGATCCTTGATGCGGTCTTTATCAAATATTAAATTGACAGAATGCTTGATTTCAGGTTTTTCTTATGAGTGGTTAGTTGGACTTGGTTTGTTGGTTTAGCTGGATTTAGGACTGGTTAGTTTAACCCTTTAAAGCCAAACAAAACATAATGATTTCAAGATATAAGGCTCAAGGAGAACAAAGGGAATTAAACTGCTTAGGAACTGACTTTTTTCATCCTCAGCAATATTATCAAGTTTAGTGGCAGTTTTACAGACGAAAACATCATAAGATTGGCTCTCCAGAGTTTGTATTGATACAAGTATGTACTGCAAGACTGACAGAGCTGTTTAAACTTGATCAGCCACACAGTGTTTGATGGTGAGAAAAAGGAAGAAAGGGTATTTTAACTTTATATCTTCTATCGATGTAGCCCAAAATTGCATTTGTTGTCTTTGTGACAGCTTCGAACTGTTAACTTATGTTTAGTTTGTGACCTGTCATCACCCCCAGATCCTTTTCAGCAGTGCTAGTGCCAGGCCACTTATCCTCATTCTATTTAATGCATTTACTTTTTCTTCACATGTAGCAGCCTTTGCATGTCTTTGTTGAATTTCATTTTGTTGCCTAGAGCCCAGTTCTCCAATTTATTAAAATCCCTTTAAATTTTAAAACTATCCTCCAAAATGCTTGGAGTGCCTCCCAGTTTTGTGTCTTCTGCAAATTTTAGTAGTACACTTTGCATTTTGGCATTTAGGTCATTTAATAAAAAACATTAACAGCACTGATCCCACACCAGACCCTAGTGGGACCCCATTTGGGATCCCTTGCCAGTTTAACATTAATCCTTTAACTGTTACTCACTTTGGTTATCCAACCAATTATGTATCCAGCTAATGTTATGTACCCACACTGTCCTGTCTTATAAGACTAGCAGGTGGGAGTTACTAAAATTGAGATATATTATGGACATGAGTGACCCTCTCAAGGAAGGTAATGCAGTTGATTAGACATGATATATTTGTCACAAATTCATGTTGAATTATAGTGATTGCTTCTTTATTCACCACATATCTGTACATTCAATGTTTTATTAATTGCTTTGTAACTTCTCAAGTATTGAAATTGAACTGACTAGTCTGTTTCCCTGATCCTCCTTTTTTCTCTCATTAAAGGTGGACACTATATTATCCCTTCTTTTGACACCTCGCTTGCTCAAACCTTTGAGTTTGAAAATACAGCTTTGAGGTTGAATAATTGACTTCCTTTATAAAGCTGATCAGTTGAACTCAGTCTTCATGAGATCCTTTTTGTAATCTACCATTTCTTCTAATACAAAAGCCCACTGAAGTCAGTGAAAAGATTCCAGTTAACTTCAGTGGACTTTTGGATCAATCCAACAGTGAAATGACAGATTACTTGCTGCACAGTAACAAGATTCACTTGAGTGGGTGCAAATGCAACATCTAAGGTTTACTTTGGTCCAGTAGTTCACAGAAAGTGATTAAAACGTTTGCATCTCTAAGAATAATTAGCTTGTACTGAAGCTAAGGGATGGTGTGCCTTTGGAAGTTTAAGGTGGTACAAGCAGCTTTACTCTTCTTGGGAAGCCTTGGGTTCTTTGCTTCTTATTTTTCCCCCAATTGGGTTTTGGCATGAGTATTGGAAACAAACTGCACTGGTGTCACTAGTGGATGATCATCTTCTCTTAAGGATGGAAAGTGGTCAAGTGCTCCTGCTGATTCTTTCATATCTTTTGCTGTCCTTTTGTACTGAGAGCTCATGTTGTCTCTGTTTTTAGTCAGATGATTCACACTTGAATGGTTTGTTTTTTTTCTTGGCAGGAGAACCCCAGGGGATGCTTTGGGATCATCTCTGAAAAGATGATCTCCTCCCCCTCTTATCCAGGGAACAGATGAGTTATGTTGTGTGAGCTTGTCAATGTATGTGAGGCTAGAGGAGGAACATGAGAGTCTGTGGGTCAGAAGTATCAGTAGCATAGAGATGAGATGAAGTGGCCTGTTTTAGTCATACACTACTACTAAAATCTTCCCCTACCCCAGCGGGAGGAGGTGTAACAGCAGAATCTGTGATCCATGGAAGAGCTGCTTGGAGCAGCTGAAGACATGATGGCAACCAGTAATCCTGAGAGGAGCGGTAGCTAGTGAACCCTGCGTAGTTTATAAAGGCACCTCTTGCTTGTAAGTAACATCACTCCCTCCATTCCTCAGCTGTTCTCACATTTCTCTTACCTGTGGATTCAGCTAAAAGTGGAAGTGATTTAACAGAGGAGGTAGAAGCTGGTGTCAGGCTAAAAGTGTGATTTGTTTTATATGTGTAGATGTAAAACTAAGAGTGACTTCTGCAAGTTTGATTAGTATACTGTACATTCTGGCATGTGGGTCATTGAATAAAAACATTAAACAACATTGGTTCCAGACCAGACCCCAATAGAACTCCGCTTGGGATCTGTTGTCAAGCTAACATGAATCCATTAACAGTTATCAGAATTTGATTTTTTTTAAATGATTTGTGTGTGAAGAATTAGATTTGTTCCATCAATAAATCTTTAGATATATTTATCTGACTTTCTGTATGTTAATTGTTGTTTGCATTCGATTTAGATGGTCCCGATATGTTAACATTATATATTAACATTGTCAGTAACAAGAATTAAAGCTTATGCAACTGTGGCTTCCCAACTTGATGTTTCCAAGGGATGTATTTTCAGTGGTTCCCTTGTTTCTTTTATGTCATTTTCAACCTGTTATTGGATAGAATTTTTTTTAGACTGCTAAATACTGGTAGTTTATTTTCTCTTCAGTCAACTCCCTTGTCCTTATTTTATGTCAGGCATAATGAGAAGCCCATTCACTTTTCCCTGATTGAGAGGGTGGGGTAAAAACATTCATAAATTCATGCAAGCAAGGCTAATTTTTAGTTAAGATGAGCCAAAAATTGATGTGAGCAACTCCTATTTATTTTTGTTTCCTCCTCCCAAGTTCCTGCCCCCATCAATGGTAAGTGCTGTGCAAGGACATAGAACCATCTATATTGGTCTCTAGTCAAATGAAATTAAATCCATTTTTCTTATATAGGCTCTTGTGCATGGTATTTATCCAGGAGCATCATGGCCCAGGAACACATAAACACACTTGTTTGTTTAATTAAAATTGAAAGCATTGCCTCTTTATTCACCTAGACTTGATTGGAACATACCCCCCCCCACCCCACACACACACATACCCTGGTCACCTTGCTAAGGTTTAACTTTTGGGGATTTTGTTAATCTGGCTGTCCTTAGGGCCACGCTAATACAATTCCTAACTTCAGACTTGTCTGATACCTTCCATAAAGCAGTTCTCAACCTGTTCTTTAAGTGGAATGTAGAATAAGAGAGAGTGATGCTCAGGGTGTGGCCCAATTACAGAAGTGGGTATTCTGATATAAAAACATAAAATGGATATTTAAAAACTGTAGGAGAGACAAACTTAGGAGCACAGCTAAGTTAAGGGGGTCAGGGATGGTATTATAAGAAGGGAAACATGGCCTAGAATTAGGGCCACAAATAAGGTCCCTCTTGAAACAAATTCTGCATGCTTTTGTGTTTAAATTTATTCTCCATAAAAGTGTCTTAAATCAGAAGATCATTTTTTTTGTCCTGCATTTTGCTAGTTCAGAACGTGGCGAGGGGTGCTAGCTCTTTCACAGAAGGTATTATCGAAATGTCATGGGTAACAGCTGGTAAGAGTGACAAAAGTAGAAGGGAGGGGTGGAATGACAGGAAGAATGAGCAAAACACAGTTTGAGACATACACTTCGGTGCACACACTGTAATCTTGTTGGATGGATCTAAAATGGTAAAGATTAAAAGTAGACTTCTGTATAGAACCTGTTGGATGAGAAGCCTATTTTCAGGTTGGGTTTAGATGAGGATGGAAGGATAGGCCTTGCAGACAATTTACAATAACTGGTTCACAGTCAAAGCCATAAAAACAAATGATGGGGATAGCACAGTATTAGGGAAACAAGAAAATCGTAGATACGCTTTGGAAAGTTTGTGTATTTTTCTCCCATTTCTTCCTTGACTAGTTCTTTCAGCTGGTTAGATTTTGCTTTTTGTCAGTTTTCCACTTGCCAGATTGTCTTGGGATGCTTTGCGGTATTCCACACAATTAATGGGGACAGAGCAGTGATGCCTAACCTTTTGGCTGGACTACTGGTGTGGGGTCCGTCCTAATGCAGGATCTGATCTGTAGGCCCAGTCTGGCACGTGAGGCCAGTCCAGCAGGTGGTTGTGTCCCTGCATGCTGGACTGGGCCCTGTATGCTAGTCACACGCTGGTTCCATGCCCTGTGACATTTAGCATACAGGGCTTGGAAATTTGGCGTCAGCAAAGCAGAGCCGGCACTAATTAACACCACTTCCCTGCTGCCAAATTTCCGGACCTACGGGGAGACAAACGGACCAAATAACATGGCTCTGCAGGCCGGATCTGGCCTGTGGACTGGAAGTCAAGCACCATTGGTATAGAGTATCACTGTGATTTAAGCTATAATGGTTGAAGATGCCTGCTCCGCTGCCATAAAATCATGCATTTCTTTGACGAAAATAGTAGTGTGGTTTCTTTTTTGAAGAAAATATTTTGAGTGAAACATTTGAGAAATCTCTGCAAGTTGAGAACTTTATAAAAGCTCAGGACAGCTTATTAAAATTCCCCTCACAGATTTCCAGTAGCCACAGTGAAAAAGTGATCCAACTAAAAAAACCCCCCAAAACTGTACCTCAGCTTCTGAATGTGTGTCTGTGGGGAGATGAGGATTCTCATTTGTTGTGTTTTGGGACCGCTCACTTGTAAAGAGAGCAACGGCTTCTCTTTACAAGGAGAGGGGATGCTTTTTAAGAAATGGGTTGGTCTCTTTAAAGTAAAAACACAAAACAAAAGTAGTTATCTTGGAAACACTTCCAGTTGTTTCCTGTGCCTTGTAAATATTAGTTTTTCCTTCAGAACAATACTGGCAGGATTGTCAGCATAGGCATGTACCAACAGTGCTGTCAGGTAATTTGAATGTTACCGAGTCCTTGATTTCATTGCATTTTTTCTCTCTCTCCTTCCTGGGTGTGGCTGACGGCCTGTAGCATGCTGCCTGGTTGCTGGTAAAACAGGAAATGGGGTGAGTAATTTTTATAGGGAACTTCTTATACTATTTCTACTACAGATCATGAAAGAAAAGATTTTTTTTTTTGGTGCAGAAAACAGCCAAGGCAATGAGATACTGATGCACTGCTATTTAGAGAAATTAATGACTAAATTTTTTTTGTCCAAGTCCAGTGAATCACCTACATACTCAGGTGCTTTGAAAAGGAAAAAGTGTCCCTGCTAGCAATCTCTCTGGGACTGTTCTTGAGATACCAAGCTGATTGCACCAAGGAGCAATAATCTCAAGTTGCAGCAAGGGAAGTTTAGGTTAGATATTAGGAAAAACTTTCTCACTAGGAGGGAAGTAAAACACTGGAACAAGTGGTGGAATCTCCATCCTTGAAGGTTTTTAAAGACCCCAGCTAGACAAAGCCTTGGCTGGGGCTAGTTGGGGATGGTCCTGCTTTGGACCAGGGGTTTGGACCAGATGACTTCCTCAGGTCCCTTCCAACCCTGATTTTCTGATTGCCTTTAAAGTAAAAATAAACCCAGAGTAAGTTATCAGACCCAGTAAACAAGGTGACTCAGAATTAGGATGAGCTGTATTTTAACCTGCATTTCATATGCTTTTGTCACCTTCCTAACAAACCCTTTTCAGTATCCATCCACCTTGGCCCAGGACTGGCTTGCCTGTAAAAATTTTGTATCCATCCTGCTACTAATTGTAGCTGTGGTTTGTTCACAACCTAGCTTTTTTAACTAAAACAGGTTTTCTCATGTAGCATGTCACTGACACTGCAGCATCTCCAAGGCAGTGCTTCTGAACTTGCAGTGCAGGGTACCCATGGTCATCTAGTTTATGGGTTTCATGTACTTTAAGACATCTCTGAATCCTTTCCTAGGCACCTGAAATATTGATGTTTGTGCGCTCCCAATTTGAAGGGAAACAATTATCCATGATTACTCCAGAAATGTCCTTGGTTACTGTCATAACAGTACAGGTTATATTTAATGTGTGGCTTTTGAGTGCTTTATGTCAACATATTGTCTTTGAATTGTGTGTTTTTGTAGAATTGTCTAAACTTATAAATTTACCTTCCACAAGTATTTGATTCATTGGAGGCTTCTTCTTAGGGTGAAATAATATAATTAACATATACAAAAGCAAAATTGCTTCTTTGAACTTGGATAAAACTGATTTGTAAGTTTAGGCTTTGTGAGAGAGACAGTTTTAAATAATCTACAACTCAGTGATTTAGTGTATAGGGCTATGAACAATTTGTAATAGCAGCTATATAATGTGCCTTCAGTAAATAATTGAAATACAGTACAACTTTGAATGAAGCCTTGAAATCTGATAACAATCATAGTAATTGTGAATAAACCTAATACTGTGCTTTCTCCAGCTTCCATTTTCCAGGAAAGCTATTGTTAAGTGAACATACACTATATGGATAGCAAAGTAAGATTTGATAATATATAGATGGAAAGGTGTTAATGCAGTGAAAGGGGAGGTATTCTGGGAAAGTTTTGTTTATGTTAGTGATTTGAAGTAGTACTCTGCATATAAGGGGAAAGTGCAGCCCTCAAAGGACCATCTCCTTGTTCCAGACTACTCAAGAGTATTCCAGAAAACTGGGAACATAGTTTGCCTTCCAGAAACAAAAGAAGAATCTGCCAAGAGGTCTGTGTAGTTTGGGTTTGTAGAGTTTGGGAGTAGGAGAGAGCCATAGAGGGCTGGGAGGCAATGGTAGTGGTTTAGGGCCCTGATACATGTCCCTGTTCCCCAGCAAGCTTCCACACAATTAGGAGGCTCCAATAGCCAAACCTCCTGCTCACTCCAGCCTATTATCTTCCTTGCACAGTTGTTACAAACTGGTTGTTACAGAGATTCTTGTATCCTGCGTGGGCTTCTCTGACGGGGAACAGTTTGCCTCAAAGTCTGGTGAAGTTGTTGGACTGACTTTTGATGGAGGTCACCTCAATCACAAGAACCATGTGAGATATTAATAGTATGAGAACTTAGAGTTAGAGGTAGTAAACCAATTCTTTTCCTAATTTAAGGAAAGAAATTTGTTTGGTACCAACAAAAAAGCAGTGTGGTTATTACTACTTATAAGAGCAAATTTATTATTAAATCAGCTGTAGACAGTCTCACAGTGAGCTCCTATGAAATACATCAGTCCTTAGCAATATGGCCAATGGCTGATGGTGGACTTGTTATTTAAAGTGTCACTTATAGGGGTGGGGAAGCAGTTTTTGACTCACACTTGCAGATAAGTGCACTGGAAAGGGTTTACTGCATTTAAAAAAATGCTTTGTCACCCCTAGTTAGGTATACTTCTGCCCTTCAGTATTTGGGGTACCACCCATACTGCAGTAACTCAGTTTAAGTAGATGCCATGTGTCTCCATTGGGGGATTAGCTGCACCTTTGTCCATCTGCATGCATCCCCTTAGGTAGAGCCATAGGATTCTCCCATTCTTAGACTAGGCCCTGGGTTAAATTAATTTGGTGCTTCAGATCATTGGTGAATTGTGAAGACAGAATAAGGGTAAAGAGAGAATCTTAGAGCAATGGATCCTGAGCTCAAACCTCATTCTGCTGCCAAAGGGGGAAACTTTAGGGCAAAATGTCTACAAACATGTCCACAACCTACCTAGGGCCTTCTCCCTAGTGAGATGGGGCCGTGGAGAAGGGCTGCAGTGTGGGAAAAGGCAACATCTTCAGTTCATCAGCATGGGCCTGTTGATATGAGAGTCTGTTCTCCTGAACATCCCCTTCACATTCATTCTGCCCTCTGGAGGGAAGATAGTCCTGGTTTTGGTGAAAGAAGCATTGTCAAATTGGGACAAAATAAGCGGTTTACCTTGGTTAAACTCAAGAGAGTAGGATATTAAGTTAATAGGTTGAGCATTGTATCTTATGCACCTTGAAGTGTTTACTCAGAAGCTTTTTGTCTGGGGCATTGTTTTGCCTTCCTATTTCCCCTAACACCTCTGTTAATTTAACCTGATATAAGCATCTTTTGCAACAGTATTAATAAATTACACTGCAGCCCCATGTCCTTCACACTTTCTTTGGTATGCTTAATGGTTTTGTCCTTTTTATACTCAGGTTTTGTGCTAGTGATTGGTTATTCGTGCTTAGCCTGAAGTGTTGCAAGTCCAGTTGTTTCTAACTGATTCCTATGCAAGTTATTTTGTTTGTTTGTGATTCAGAAAACAGGGACTTTCACTGACAAAAGATGACATTGTTCAGCTGAAAGAAGCATACAAATGGATTATTCATCCCCTGTTCTCTGAGGAGCTGGGTGTTCCTGCTGATGGAAAGGTGGAGTATGAGTAATTCAGTAGTATTGTTTTCCTTGGTTTGTGTAATGTCTGCTCCTAATGTGGATGGAGTCTGGTTAGAGATGGAGAAGTCTCACTGGTCTTATCTTCACTAGGAATAAGGTGCTTGGGGTTAACCAAATCTAAGTACTATAGGATCACATACCTCATAACTTCTGTAGGCAAAGCTTGTTGGGTATATTGAGTTCCTTGAACTCCTCTATTATACTCCAAAAGCTGGCTGGGTGCCACCCTTCCTGCTGTTTCTATTTACGGGGCCCTCCGTACAGCAGCTATCAGTCTGTCTTGGGAAGGAATCCCCATTTTCCCGCATGCCAAGGGTTCCAGTTTTTGGGTGAAGAAAGAAGTAATTTGAGGTGTCAACACGTTAAATTTTGTTGGGAGCATAAGCATTGTTAATATGCTGGGGGGCAGGGTAATGAGTGCCAGCAACCAGTTGTTCGATCTGCAGACAGTCTTTCAGCTGTGGTTTTGCTAAACGGACATCAGGAGCTCCACATATCCTCTATTTCTCCCAGAATCAATAAGATTATAGTCACTGATCCCAAGAATATTCCCTGAAGTGAACCAATTGGATGCAACATTTACAAATTATCATGCTTTGTCCATATAGATGAACACAGTAATGCCATCAAGTTGAGTATATGAGCATCACAGGTGGGCATACAAATCCCCAGGAAAACCAAACAATCTATAGTTTCTACACAGCTTCTCCTCACACCCCCTCACTTACCACCAATCTCATCCCCCGCACACACTCTTTAACTGGAACTGGTAATTCACACGAAACTACAGTCCTAAATAGGGGCAGACTACTTCTCTTTTCCTTCATGGATGGAGAACCTCTCTGTTCTACTGAAGGAAACTTAAAGAAACACATTTCTTAAAATATAAGACAGCAGAAGCACTACAGTCCGCAGACACTAAACTACTCCAAGAAGTATTGTAGCCTAACTTTTTTAGTCCCACATATTTCCAGAGCACTTAAATATTAGTCAATCTTCTCAACAGCCCTCTTGAGGTATGTTGGTATCTGAATAACAGAGGTAATGAGCCATATTTGCCCAAGGGCAAAGAGGGAATTGGGGGTGGAATTGTGATTACTCTGGAGTTCCTGGCACTGTTGTCTGCCTGCTAGGCTGCAGCGCCTTTGCCTCAAAGGCCTCCAGTCACTGCAAACTAATTCCCTGAATAAACTTTTCATAAAAATGACTGGGATGGAATTTTTCCATGATTTGTTAGACTTAGTGACCATAATAGGCTTTGGGTAGTTACTGTCTCTGACTTGGTTCTCCTGTGTGCAAAATGGGACTGATGCCTGTTGTGAGACTCCAGTCAGCGATGCCTGTAAAGTACTCATAAGGTCTTTAGGTCCTATAGACATATAAAATGTTGTCATGATGTAGGGCTGAAATAGCTTCTCAGTGACCCATTTAACAGTTTCCCATTTCGGGTGCATCATATTCTTCCTCTCCTCCCTTCTTGCTGTTTCCCTATATTTCAGTAAGTTTTTGTGAAAGAAGTTGCTGCAGATTTGGCTGACAAATTATCTTTCTTTTTTGACTTAGAGCTTGTTCGATGTAAGTGTGGTCTTTGCTCACCCAGAAACAGATGAGGATTGCCATTTCCTGTAAGTTGCAATGTAAACAACAAGATCTTTATCTTACTATTGTGCGACTTTTTTGGTTTTCATTTGCTAATATACACTGACTACAGCATACATGGTATTTGTAGACTAGAGATGAGTCTGAATGTAGACCTCAGATCATGGATGAGCTGCAAAGCTGAAGTTTACGGTATTTCTAAGGAGCTAAATCTGAGCACCAAATACCCCAACATTTCAGAAGGTGTGGATTTAGATGGTGACCTTTACTATTCAGGGTTGCGTGATTCTAGAAATTTGACTTGAGCCACTGAAGAGAGAAAGTTTGGATCAAGTTTAAATAGTAAAACTTACCTCAGATTTTAAAGACCTTCATCTGATTTCACTGTATGTGCTAATAGTTATACTGATACTGATGGATGTCAAATCTGAGTGGAAAGAAGCCTCCTCATTCGGTTTTCTGATCAGGACATTGGGAGGCAGCATGTTGTCCCCACAAGACACTGGAGCATACTTCTCTAGTCTTCCTGTCATTCCTCCTTCTTCCCCTTGGTTCTTACTTCGTCTGCTCCAATGCCCGGTTCACAGACCCGTTGCTGCCTGGCTGCCACAAGTCCCTCACAAGTCTCTCATACAACTGACAGGACTTGATGTTAGGTGACCTGGGTGGGGAAAAGGGGACATTCAAGATGGAATCAGCTCCTTTATTGCCCTTGCTACTCAGGTTCCTCAAACCTGGGGAGGACGGGGATAGTCTGCAATTCTAGATGTTGGCAGCTGGAGTTGAGCCAAAAATTTGAACCATATGGGGACCACCATAGGGCTTCTCCCACCCCTTTGTTCTGATTCTGTGCTTGCTCTCACTTCTTGCTTCACACAGATCCACAGAAGTTTAGGGCTGTAAGGGACCTTGTGAGATCGTCGGTTCCAGTCCCCCCTTCCTCCCCACCGTGGCCTTCTTTTGAAAATGTTACTACAGGGCAAGTTAGCATGCTTAGCATTACACTGCTATTGAGGGGGTGGCGGAGGAGAAGGTAGTACAGAAGCTCTTCGTTTCTTTACTCCTACCTTCCTTTTTGCAGCAGAGTGGGGTCTGAGTACAGGAAGTGGAACCCTGTAGCACTTGCTTTTTCGTTGCACTTATGGTAGAGAACATTGGGAAAGCTTTAGTTACTACACTGTTGTGCACAGTTTCCAATAACTCATGGAACTTTCTTACATAATTCTCCAGGCATTAAAGGGTTCTGCACTATGAATGGCTGTGCATACCTTCTGGTGCATTTTAAGTTATTTCTGTATGACTGTGTTAAAACTGATATCCTGATAATCAGGGTTTGAAAACTGATGGTGACTTTTGTGGTAGGAAAGTGCAGTATTTGGCACATAATGAATGCTTTCACTTAAACAGCACCTGTGGGTGGGTTTCATTTATTTGGGTGGGGAGGAGAGGAACTAGTAAAATAATTGTTTTCTTGAGCTGTCTTCTTGGGCATGGAAGTTGCCATCCTAGTTTCATGTGTGGCAACAATAGTCTGTCGCCTCTCACATTGCTTCTGCAGAGGATGTGTGAAAAGTGATGTTTGGTTTCAGGTGGAACATTAAACCTGTTCTTGCTAATTTATGTTTGGAGATTTAGCTTAAAATAAGAGTGATATTTATATTCTGGAAAAAGAGACACAGTCTATCACAAACAACCTTGCTTGTCTCAGCTTCTCTGTTTAGAAAGTATAGGTCTGCAGTTACTACCTGTTCTTTTTTAACTGAAGGAAATTGTAGAGGTGTTATTGTCCCTTTAACCAGCAGACCATCAACAATAAATGAAAACTATATTGTGGCAAGAAATAATTGTTGTTTAATTCTATCAATAGAGGCTAGGAACAGCTGATACATTTTTCCCAGGAGTAGTTGTGCCTGTGTTTGTCCTGGAACAAAAAAGTTGCAAGATTGGTGTGTGGACACATCGTCCTTCCAGTTAGGCTTTAGTGAGCTGCTGAATGCACTGCCACTTCTCTGCTGTTGATTCAGTGATACAGTCCCAGGACAACTGTTCAGAAGCACTTTGCAGTATCCTGGGACCAACCTTTTTAGCGTTTCTCCTGGGACAACAAGCATGGACATCTGGCTGTGCTTTGTCCCCAGAAAAAAAAGGTTTCTCCCAGGACAAATGCAGCATGTGTTTGGAGCCAGAAATCCACTGACAGGAATGGCAACTTCATTTATAAACACCTAATACCCAGGAAAGGCTCTGAGGCTAAAGGTTTTACTAATTAATTTTCATTTTTAGTTACCTTTGAAGAGTTTCAGAGACAGAAAACAGTCTCTGATGTTACCTTTTCTGAATTAGTTTGAGCTTTCCTGTTTAGAAATATCTTCTTGAATCTCTCTCCAGAGGGGAACTGGAACATACCCAGTCAGGAGGGTATATTGATGAGAAACAGGAGAAGGAACAATGTGTAAATTTAGAGATGCTAATTCATTTGGCAAAGGAGCTGACAGTCATCCTTGCTTGACCATCTTGGAGAAGAGGTTGCAGACTGAAATGGTCTTTGTAGGCTGAATGGTTTACCCTTTTCCTCATTCTCAAAGTTGAGGCACATACTGATGATGGTACCAGTAGCAGGTTTTGCATAGCTACTGTCCATATTGCACTTGTTCTATGGATAAAAAGAGAAGTTCAGTCAGAAAGTTGAAAACACTGCCACCTCTTGCCATCAGTTTAAAACAAGACTGCAAAATAAAACAATGCCTGCCCTAGGCTGTAGGGTGATAGAGTAAAATATGTGGAGCATTTCTGCTAAAGGTTAAGTCTTGTCCTTACTGTTTTTATTATAATAGTATTTTACTTAAGTATTTCAGTTAATTTTCATTTTTGAATTTAGAGCCATGGCACATCCAGATTGTTTCAAGCCAGCAAAGAAGAAACAGGTAGGAGTTCTGTGGTTATCCTTTCTCTCCAGGGTGCATAATTCTAATGTCAGTAGCAAGAAAAACCCACTTTTGGGAACTTCAGTCCTTACCTTAATGTCTGCTTACTTTTCTTCTCCAAAAATACCTTCACTCCATTTGTTTGCCTCTGTTTTTATTGATACAACTTTACTTCTATTCTGAAAAGTTGTATGTTTTCCTGAGTTCATCTGTTCCCCAGACCTCCAGAAAGAAAGCTTTCCCTGAATTCTGATACAGTACTGTTGGTTTAGGATAAGACCATATAAGGGTGCCTCTGCTTTCTTTTTATTGTTTCTCCCATTTAAGAGGCACACCTCTTAGATTTATTTGCCTCTTAGCAGCTTAATGAGCTAAGCTAAAGCTGTCTGGTTGTCTCCTCAGGTCTGGAGCCTTTCAGGGACTAGCTTATTCCTTAATTCTCTGAGAAGTAGTTAACTCCTGGCTGATTCACACAATGGAGGCATCCACAATTACTTTATTCCATTTAATTAAGTTATGTGATAAAATGGTATTTTCACCATGCAAAGTGTTCCTCCTTATGCCATACTAGATCATTAAGAGGGGAATGGTACTTAGCATTGTCAACTTCTCCCAATTACTTTTGCTCTGTTTATTTATATTGCATTATAATAGTGGTTCTCAACATTTTTAGATTTGAGGCACCCCTCAAAAGACTCAGAGCACCCCTCAAGATGCCAGCCCTGAGTTTTCACTCAATTTTTGGCTAGAGAAAAAATAATAGAACAGTTCTTCTGTTGCTAAGAACACAGAAAGACCACAACAGGTCTGAATGATTTTGACACTATGGATTCCTATTTGGCATCTCTGGGTTTATCTTGTCAATCATGTTTGCACCCATAATAGAGCTAACCTAACAGTGTTAACATTATGTGGCACCCTTGAAAGGCTCTCAAGGCACCCTGGTTGAGAATCACTGCAGTTGAGATATAGACAAATGGGTTTGGGTCTAACCAGGATTCAGGCCGTATACATATACGGCATAAAGCACTCTGTGGGCACGTCTACACGAGACGTTTACTGAGTAGTAGACTAATTAGCTGTCCAGTAAACATCTCGTTGTCCACACATACACCCCTACTAGACCAGTTTTTTATTTCACTGCAGGATAGTACTTGTATTTCCAAGTAATCTTCCACTTCCTCTTTTCTCTATCATACAGTGAAACTGCACAGATTCCACTGAGTTCATGGAGTTCTGTGCCTGCTAGAAGCAGGAGTTGCTTTTTAGTCTCCTGTGACTAGGTTTCAGCTCAGCATTTAGGAGATGCAGGAATTGACATCAGTCTAGGTGCTCCTTTCCAAAGCCTTTGTGGAAATCCCTTCTTTGCAAAGAACTGACCAGTTCGTAGTGCCTGAAGTCAGTTTTTTTTCAGCTTGTCAAAAATTGTCTTTCAGGACTTTGATGGTAAAGGGCATTGCAAATGAAATAGAAACTTTTGTGAAAAAAACTCTGTCTTTGCTGAAAAATTAAGGCTGTTGGCAACCAAAACTTTTTTTCAAGTGAAACATGAAAAATTCCTAAGGAAAACTTTGACAAGAAAAGAAAAGGACTAGTCAAAATCCTTCACAGGATAAAGAATCCTTTCTCATAATAATTGTATTCGTGTAGCAAAATGCAAAGGACATAATTCCCTGTGACCTATAGCTTTTAAATGCCATTTAAAGCTTGCTTAAGAGCCTGTTTTGGGGTTGGAAATCAAGTAAAAAACTGTCTGTTTAGTGAAAACATATTTATCAGTGTTTCCTATAGGCGAGCCACCTGTTCTATTCTGTAGGATTTCCACAGTAGTTGGGACAATCCACAGTGGTTCATTATGGTCATCACAGTGGATTTGACAGCATGACACAGGCAAAGCCTAAAAATTAAGGGAAAAGGTTAACTTTTAGTTAGATGTTTTGGGTGCCAGCACAGTCTAGTAGACAGAGCATTAAATTGGGACTCAGGACACTTGCCTTCTGTCCCTGCTCTGTCTAGTCCCTTGTCTGCTGAGTAATGTTGGGAAAATCTCTCACACTCCTACTTTGTGCCTCAGTTTCTTTCTCTGTAATATAGCAATAATGATACTTACCACCTTAGTCCAGTGCTTTGACAAGTACAGTTTAAGAGCTAGGTATCATCACTGTTTTATGTGCCAACAGAGAGCTAGATACTTACTATGGGGTATGCACATTGGTGCATAAACAGACTGCTTCTTTGCAGCCAGAAAGAGGGAAATTTATCCCATATTTATGTGAAACTTAAATTTGGAGGTCTTAGGCTTTTACATGATAGGCTTTTACATTTATGAAGTACAGTTGCTTCAGGTATTCATGTGGGCCTCATCACTGCAATATCTGAGCACCTGCTGATTTTTAACATGTTCATCTTCACCCTTTTGACATAGGGGAGTGCTTTGTTTCTCATTTTATACATAAGGAACTGAGACAGAGAGGCATAGAACTTAAATAAAGGTATAGGAATCTCACTTTCAGCACCTCCTTTTTAGATTTTGGCCTGAACCCTGTAACTCTTATCAACCTCTGTTTTTGCTGTTACTCCCATCAGTCTTTCATATCTTTGGGAGTGAATCAGCTAGTGGAGATTTACCCTCAGGTGATGGGAGGTGGAACCCTCCAAGGTGAACCTTCTGAGGGTCTGAAGTAGAAGTCTTAAAAGCCCATAAGTGATCTGAAGAGCTCAAGTCCCATTGAAAGTCGTTGAGAATTAGGTGCTTTTGACAGTCCTACCCCAGATTTATGAGAAAGGAACATATATGCTAAGGAAGAAAATTCTGTGCTGTGAATGATCAGTGGCTGCTGGAAATGATTTGTGCTGGTGTTTTGCACCAACAGGACACTGAGCACAGGAAGTTCAAAAGAGCCCGTCCCACTGCTCTGTTCTATTTTCCAATACTTCCTTGAACATGCAATTAAAAGGTACTCAGACTCTGCTCTTGCAAATGCCCCTGTTGTGTAGCTTTATGCATGTGAGTAAAGTTACTTTATTATACAGGAGCTACACTGTTGAGCAGCCCATGCTGGTAAAAGAAAGAACAAAGATTGACTAGAATGTTAGTACAGATTGATGGTGAAGACATTTTTGACATAGGAAAACATGAAACTCAATCTTCATGTGTATAAATTATCTTTATTGTTTAAGTATGTGGTCTTTATTTCTTTAGGCAAATGATGTAATTACCCTACCCACATCCTCTCTTTAGTCTGTTCTTATTTCCTGGACTCATTAATAAAAGATATTTTTCATTTCACTCTGCAGTCTGTTTTCACTAGAATGGCAGTTATAAAGGCCTTGGAGAAGATAAAAGAAGAGGATTTCCGTAAGTAAGTATAAGTTGAAACTGTAGTTCTTAGTATTAGGCTGCTTCTATGAAGAATTAAGATGGGGAGGAAAATATTAGAGAGCTATATACCAGGATTGTTACTTGTTAAAAATCTACTGAGGTGTGCATGTATTGGTTAGGAAACGTTGCCTTGACTTGAATTTGGATGGTGACAGAGTATGGTCATTGTCTTTTAAAAATGTCTCTCGGTGTTAGAGTTGGATCATAATGATCTGGGAAATGAGCATGCTGGAAATGGAGACTGCTTCTCTCTCACCAAGGTTATTCTATGATTGGCATATTGCAAATTGAAAGCTAGATTATGACCCATAGAGTTAGGGTGACTTACTGCTGTTTTGTCCAATGAGCATCTCGGGGGGGGAAAAAAGTATAGGTCAAAGGGGTACATGTTATCACTGTTCCTTGTTGCATCAGCAGGAAATTACTACGTGCGCTGCTGGCATAAAATTTAGAATGCTTCGAAAGAAAAATACAATACGATAGCAATATTGCCTGTCCCAAACGTTCAAACATCATGAGTCAAGTTCCTCAAAGTGATAAGCATCTTGTATATAATGAGTTAAATACATTTGGGGTTTTTTTGTCAGTCTTCTTGCATTTGAACCTGAAGTTTGTAGCTCTCTATTTTTTTCTAAACTCAAATTCAAACCCTAACTTCTTCAAAAATGAACATTTTTTTTTCCTTCTTATTCCCTGACTTCAGAAGCCAGGGCTTTACAAAAAACATCCCCAACATTGAGACTAGGGATAAAATCATGAGTGACAAGGTAGTAGAAATGATCTGATATTCACTTTGCTGAACTTCACAAAAAATCATTGGTCTTTTCCCCCACCTCCCAAACAAAAGATTTATTAGCAGATTCTGTGGCTACTTTTCAAATAATATTAAAAGGTTAATGATTTCTATAGTATATACTACAATAGATTTTACTACTATACTTAGGAGGTTGTAAAATTACAATCTCAGTTGGCAAAATAAATTATCAAGCTATATGTTGTAGTGCATTAGCTTCAGTTTTGTTTCATGTGTATTCACTCACTTATCTGAAAGGGATTTGCCAGTCATTCATTTGGATTAATGAAGTTTTATATCATTGAGCTTTGTAAGTTTGTAAACAGTTGCTCTGAATAACTTTTTCCTACAATGATTCTTTATCATGTTTTGAAATTGCTTGTCTTCTGCTGTTTTTCTTTATGCAGGCATTTTCCATGTCCCCCAAATGCACCAAAGAACTTCTGCACTGTTGTGGAAATTCAGTGCACCAACAGTGCAATTTTTGTGGCTGGTAAACTTTCTTTTTTTGCTCTTTTTACTTATGTGCCTTGTAGTCCCTACTGCCAAATCAGTTGGATTCCTCCTCTGTCACCAAGAATAAGTAAAAGGAAAAAAAACACCTTATTTGCAAAAGTGAAACTGTTGAATGTCTCATGAGAGGAAAAGAGGTTACTTCACTGAAGATGTTGATGAATACTATACACTGCGAGTCACTTTCTGTTAAAACCAAAACCTCTCGCTCATTCACATTCTGTGAATTAAAATTCAGAGATGATTAAATGCTGTGGCAGTGCCCACATCCTCTCATTGGACCTAGTGCCAGCTTGTTTGGAGGTGGCCTCTAGGCTGTTGTACCTCAACCTTGTAATGCATGCAAGCTGAGTCAGGATTGTCTCTGCCTCCTCCTTAAGTTCAGGAGAGGGACTGTTTGCTGCAAGGAACTAGTGCTTACTTCCAGTGTAAGGTGACCTCCAGGCTTTCCCCTCCTGCTTTGCTGCTCTTTTGTTCCAGTAAAGCAGACAGGGAGAAGCTGTTGTGAAGAAGCATGCACTTCCTTTGTACACCAACTAATTAAAGAGGCTCAGCTGGAGGCAGCTTGGAAGGTTAAGAGCTTTGGCACTGAGTTTGAGGCCACCTTTACCATGGGAGGGACTTTATCCTGTGAAGATACCACAATTGTAAAATGTTCTCTTGTGATGAATTTTTTTATTTGATTGTGATGTTCACAATTCAGTGTAAATGTAACAATATTTGTTGATTGGTATGAATAACATTCATGTTAGGCCAAGCCTGTGATTTTTGCCTTGGTTCTCAACACAAGTATTGGGCTGAGTTATAAAACCAAGCTTGATGACCCAAATCCCTTTATAGCATAGATGAAGAGTATATTTGAGGTTTTTGAATCTGGCCTCTACAGTTGTCTGTGCTTATATACTGCATGCCCTCAAGAGTCCATCATTCTCTTCCTGCATAGATGAGCTTGCCTTTGTGGGAGGAACTTAATGGAAAAAGACTGTATTATTGCTGTATGCAGATGGAGTGCTTAAAGTAAAATTAAAAGGAAAAAGTATAAAACAAGAATATCAAAAAGTCACTTCTCTTGACAAGTCATCTTAGACCACTGATACTTATAATCTGCCAAAAGAGTGCTTTAACGGATCCAAAATAATTTAAGTCAGTTGGTCATTGAGGACCTTTGCAAGACCCGTCTATTTACATAGGCTGCTGCCAAGGTGGGCCTTGAAGAGAGATCAGATGGGTGGAGGGTTTAGTGTTGTGAAGGAGAGTTTGCTTTGTTTTTGTGATCCATGGCAGGGCCACCTCTCACCATGGGATAGGTCCCCCTCATCCCCCCTCAATTACTTTTATACAGAAGTGTCAGTGACAGGGGGTTCTAGTCTCAATTTGTGCTGGCATAAATCCCTAGTTGAGTAAGTCCACTGACTACAGTGGACTTAGTCTGGTGTGACAGCAGTGTAAATGAGACCAGTTTTGGTCCTCACTTCTGAGGACTTTTAAATTTTGCATTTCCTGATTCTTTTAAATTTACAGTGTTAAATGGAAATATCACACTTCTGATGTTTTTTTTAAAGCCACGATTGTCACAAGTATCACTGGAGATTATTTGAACTGAAAGAGACAAGAGCAAAATACTATTTTTCTCTCTCCCTCTCTCTCTCACTCTCATTTATTTTGAGCAAAAACACTGTCAAATGCACATAGTCATTTCATTATTTGTGTGACAGAAACAGCATTAGTCAGTTTCCCCATTTGTTTGTGTGGGTTTTTTTTTCTTTTATAGAGCATGATTTGGGGGAGGTGAAAATAGGAAAATGTGATCTTAAACCCACAAAAAATTGGCAGGGGGTAGAGAGGCAGGTATGATACCTGTAACTGCTTTGAAGTATTTTTAATTGAGATTTCAAACTGAAGAAGTCTCTTTAACTTTACACTAATGTGGGAGTTTTATATTTTGGATTTTTTTTTAATAAATCAGTTCTTGCCATTGCTCATGTTTATCTTTCACATTAAAAATGGAGGTAGAAATTTATTTTTCTCAAATAATCTGGTCCTTCTCCCTGCCAAATCTCTGTTCTCTGATTGAGTCCTCCTTATGGTCTGTTAACACCAGATACAAGTCTGTGATTGGAAGCTGGCAACTCTGATTTATAGCAACTTTCAGGATCTTTAATTTAGGTTTTCATTCTCCATTGGAACATCACACATTTCTCTGTTTTTGTTTAGATATTTGAACTGTCACAATATCCATTTTAAAATAGAAATATGATCTTTTTGAGTCAAGGAAGCAGGAGTGTATGGATGGGTGGTCTGGGATGTGGGAGACCCAGGTTCAAGTCACTGCTTTCTCTCATATTGAGAGGAGCTTTTCATCCCAGATTAAACACTTGAACCTGGGTCGCCTGCACCTTAGGCCAGTGTCTTAGTTTATAAGCTGTGTGTCTGTGTCAAAGATGTGGCTGCAGAGGTATAGACATCCATGAGGTCTCTCTCAGTTGGGTAGTTCAGGTGCTGATAACAGTGTAAGCAGGGCAGCATGGAGCTCAGTGCTGGATAACTGCTATAGTTTTTACTCAGTTTCTCAAGTGGGGTTTGCAGCCCATGCTGAGTTCCATGCTGCTGTGCTGTTATCAGTAACTAACTGGCCTGTAGCTGCTGCAGTCACTGCTTGCTTTCAGTGTGGGCATACCCTGAAACTTCAGTGAACTTGACACATCTCAGGGAAACGTTTTTGCTTTGATGAAATGATACTATGACAACTCTGAGTGTGACATCTCTTGCTGTCAACACTCATGCCTATCGTCAAAATTGAGAAGGGTGCCACATTTTCCTACTTCTATGTTAGTATACAGATGTGTAGGAATTAGAAATCAAAATTGTGGTCCCCATGGCAACTGTAACTGGAGACTCCTTATGCCTACATAGCGTTTGAGTACCTGGTGCTAGCTCTAAAAATTTCTCATGTATGTTGTATTGCTGAGTTACAATTGCTGTGGAAACCTTAAGTTTGAATTTCCTGTCTCTCAGTGTAAGACCTCAGCTGCATTGATGCATTATATTTTCCAGTTGATTACTATTTTTTTAAAGAAGAAAATGTGGTAGACTACACTAACAAATATGCTAGTAGCATCCAAACATCTGTTTAAAGAACCTAATGGTTGAATAGTCAGGATCCCTTATGTGTATGCATTCTGACATAGTCTTTAATCACAGGGAAATATACTGTTTTTTAAAAGGTTTCTGTTTCATTCATGAGGAATCCTCGTACAATATATCTTTTTGTCCTCTTCATTCAGGATGTGTTCCCAGACTCCATCTAGCACACAGCATCCCAAACCTGCGCTGAATCCCCTAGAGTTGTGTTCCTCCTAGGTGCTTCGATAACGCCCTATCCAAATAGCTACATCAAGGGTGGGCAAAATATGGCCCACGGCCCGGATCCGACCCGCGAGGCCATTCTATCAGACCCGTGGGGCCCCTAAAAAATTTAGAAAATTAATATTTCTCTGCCCTTGGTTCCTGTAAAAAATGACAGGAACCAAGGACAGTAGGACCCAGGAGGAGCCCGGTGGGCTTCCACAACAGCAGGGCCCACCCCCCCAGCTGGAAGCCCCAGCAGGGGCTTCTGGCCTGGGACCATGTGGCTGCGCCAGAACCACAGGTAAGGGGGAAGGGCGGGGGGGACCCCGGGCAGGGAAGGAGCCTGGAGAAATGTGGCCTGGGGAAAAGCTGAGCCCGGGGAGGGGAAAGTGGCCCCTCACCCACCTTGTGGCCAGCGCCCTGCGCTGCAGCCACTTGCAGCCTACCTGGGGCTGTTTGTGCCTTCTCTGGACAACCCTGCGTGAGCTGCGAGTGGCTGCAGCAGGGAGCTGCCCGGTCCCCCGCCTCCCCCCTTGCTCAACTTTTCCCTGGGTTCCTTCCCTGGTCCTTCCTGGCATGGAGGAAAGTAGCCCTTCCCTGCCCCGAGGCCGGTGCTCCCTGCTGCAGCTATTCGCAGCCCGCCTGGGGCTGCCTGTGCCTGCTCTGGACAGCCCTGCACAGGTTGCGAGTTGAGCATGGGGCGGGGGAGGGGCCAGCCCGTGCTCAGCTTTTCCCTGGACTCCTTCCCTGCTCCTTCCTGGCATGGAGGAAAGCAGCCCTTCCCTGCCTCATGGCCGGTACTCCCTGCTCCAGCTGCTTGCAGCCTGTGCGGGGCTTTGCCTGGGCTTGCAGGCACAGGCAGCCCCATGTGGGCTGCGAGCCACTGCAGCACGGGGCGCTGGCCACGGGGTGGGCGAGGGACTGGCTCCGCCGCGCCGCGCTGCACACCCCCCCCCAGCTTTTCCCCAGGCCACATTTCCCCAGGCTCCTTCCCTGCTGCTTTCCCCCCCCCCCCCCCCCCAAATCCTCAGTACTACCTTGTAACCTGGCTCTGCTGCCAGCCTTGGCCCCGTGCTGGCTCTGGGCTTGCCCGTCAGGGCTGCACATGGCAACAGCAGTTGTGGCTCTCTCACTTGCTGTTCCAGGCAGTGTTTGGACCAGTGTCCCAGGACCAGCGCTGGCGGGGCCCAGAGCATGGTGGCAGGAGCGCAGGGTCCCGGCCAGCAGAGACTCTGGAGCTCTCCCTGCTGGTGCAGCCCAGCCCAGCTCCACAGACCCCTGCCAGCCTGTGCCGCTCTGTGGGCCCACCAGTGCTGGCCCTAGGACATTGGTCCCAAGATGGTGACCAGGGGGTGGGGCACCTGTCAAGGGGCAGGGCTACCCATGCAGCTCTCGACAGCCTGCCAAAACTGGGCAAGCAGCCCTCCACCCCATATAGTTGCCCACCCTGATCTACATTTTAAATAATAAACATTGATTATGTTATTTTCGCAAAAGCCCCATGTGATTAGATTATCATAGTATGAAATACTTGGATTCAGAAACCCCCGTTCGTTATTTCAGTTCATACATGGAAAACTACTTGTTTTCTGACAGGACGATACAACAAGTATTCAAGGAATTTACCACAGACTCCATGGATTATTGATGGAAAGCGAAAGCTGGAATCTTCAGTAGAAGAGCTGATTTCAGAGCACCTAATGGCAGAATTTAAAGCAGACAGTGAGTGTCAAAAGATTTTGTCTGATTAAGTATTTTTCTTAGTTGGTGGACCAACTACCACAGCTGCTCCCTTTGGTAGCAGTCACTACAGAAAGGCCTATCCTTCCTTGGCCTCCACGTTGCCTGAGTTGTATATAATTGGATGCAATCTTTATTTTGAATGGCATTATTGCCCCTTTTTTAAAACAGCTCTTCAACTGATCCCGTAGGTTCAAATGGATCTAGTGTGTATAGTTTTTTATTGCAGGCCATGGAACACTTAATTTATAAATGAAAGCTTTTTTTACAAAAAATGAATTATCAGTTAATGGTGAAAATATTAACCACCTGCATTGGTCTCAAAATGTATCCTTTCCCATAGAGGTGCACCGATACATGGGTCCAATATTGGATTGGCACCAGTATAAAGAAAATTGATTATATTGGAAATCAGCCTGACGTGGCTGATAATTTTGCGATAAATGCCTGTGCATATGCACAGCTGCTGCACCACACATAGGCGTCAAGGAGTGCAGCATGGCAGCCTGGAAAGCTGTATGCAGCTGGTAAGTCTGTTGTGATGGAAGGGGAGGGAACAGGTGTGAGGAGGCAGATAAGTGCTCCCCGCAGTAAAGGAGGGAGTGGGGCAGGGGCTGGGGCAGGTGCTGCCCAGCCAGGGTAGAGCATGGGACAGAGCCGTGGCTCATCTGGGGGGCATGGGGAGGGGGGTAGCTCCTGCTCCTGCATGCATCCCAGGAGGGCACTGGGAGGGGGGAACCTGGATCTGTGCAGGGTAGGCTGCAACTGCAGGCTGGGGCCAGGGCTGCACCTGGCTCTTTCTGGCACGTTCGGGGGGGGTGGTCCATGGCTGTGCTTGGGGTAGGCGGTGGTGGCGCTGGGAGGGGAGGCTATGGCAAAATTTGGGGTGACTGCAGCCCCCCCTCCATTGCCTCCTCCCAGTGCCGCTGCCCATCCTGACTACTTCCCAGCCCAGTCCACAGCTGCAACCCACCCTGTCTTGCCCCGCACAGATCCGGGGGTACACACCCCACCCCTTGCCTTCCTGAGGTGTGCACAGCAGTGGGAGCTGCCCTGTGTCCCCCAGACGAGCCATAGCTTCATCCCACGTCCTGCCTCCCCCCTGACTGGACAGCACTTGCCCCAGCTCCACTCCCTCCCTCACCATAAGGTCCTTGATCTGTCCCCCCCACCCCTTTCCTCCCCTCTCCTCTTCCACCACAACAGACTTAGCAACTGCACGCAGTTGTATCGGAAATCGGATCAGTATTGGCCAATATGCCTCCTTAAATTTGGCTATCGGTATTGGCACCCAAAATCTCTATCGGTGCACCCCTACTTTCCCATTGCACTATCCAGTGTGAGTTAAGCATGATCGTACTTGTCAAATGACAAATGGAGTTTCCCTGCCATCCAGAAACACTGGTGCCTTGTCTCTGTCTCAGGCACTCCTGAATATTTTCTTGGGCACCCATTTTGGTTTTAAACTCTATTTCTGCCAAGCAGCACTTTGAATGCATTGACACCCAAAGCTCCTCTGCAGCAACAGAGTCCTCCTTTTAGTCGGCAGAGTTATTCCATCACTGCCAAGTGGGGTGACGTTTCTGCTGCTGTTTGGCAGCTGGTAGCTGACGTGTAGCTACCCCCATGCCTTCTCCCGCTGCTGCGTTCCTTATAACAGCTCATGCCTTCACTTTGTGCACTTCGTGATCTGTGGCACAGCCCCTGCAGCAGAACCTTGGGAACCCATTGGGTCTACCCAGTTTCTGGCAGATCAGTGACTGTGGCTGCTGTCTGTCAGGAGTTTGTGGGCAGAGCAGGGTGAGTCTAGACAAGGCCTAAAGAATAGTTCATTTTACAGCATGCTGAACCCCCAGGGGTAGAGTGCAAAGCCCTGGATGTTAGTGTTGAAAAAAGATGTTTCTCCTTTTACTGGACACAGTGCCAATAAGAAAGTACCTTCTGATTTTTACTGTTGCTGGTCCCCACAAACCTGGCAGTTAAAACTGAGGAAGCCATAGCTCTCCTCCTGGCTCCCCCATACAGGCTGGAGAGAAATTATTAGCCTATCTGGCTTTCAGGGTTCTCTGCAGAGAGATTCCCCAAGCTATTGTCATATCCAAAGAGTGATTTTTTTTTTCCATGTTCTTTCTAGCAAGGATGGAGGTGTTACTGTCTGGGCCAAGGTTAACTGGAGAAAGGATCTGAGGAAGTAAATTAAATATCAAGCTAATCAAATCCATGTCTTGGAAAAGACGATATACAGGGGTTAAGAATGGACTTGAAGTTCCTCTTGGCCAAGTGTATAGCTAACAAGCAGACATCTTTAGGGGTCAGGAATTCCTCTGATCCTTTGCAGGCTGCTTGACTGGGGTCAGGGTCTGGGGTTACTAGGGAGGAGCATCCCTTTCAGGATTGAATTGATCCTTCAGACTATTTGTCAAAGCTGTGATGCATCTCCTTCAGGCAGAAGGAAGGTCTCTCTTCAAGAAACCAGAGGCACAGTCTCCAGCTTTGTTGAAATATATGGCAGGCTCTGTTTCCTAAAATTATTTTTCTGGAAGTCTTACAAACTGATTTAGAAAGAAGGCAGTCCACCTTTTAAAAGGTATACAGTGCTTTCAATTTTAGAATCACATTCCATGTTCACTTCTGTTTTGAAAGGTTTTAATTTTTCATCCTCTGGAAGAGAAGACGTGGATGTGAGAACATTAGGCAAAGGTAAGGTTGGAAAAACCCCAAAAAATTGGTGCCCCAAAGCTACCCAAACAAACTGCTGTTTGGTGACACCAGCTTTACTTTAAAATTGTATGTTGCTAACTTTAGTGGCATGTATGCCTTTAACAGAAACTGATGCTCTTTCATGAAAATAAGACCTTTCCATAATTTTCCTGGCAGCACAAATAGAAACATTTAGAAATCAATAGTTTGTAAATGTTTTCCTTTGCATTTCCAAATTTGAAATGATTATGTCTTACTAATTCCTACACTGTTTTCTGTTGTGTAATTCTGTTTTGAACCATTGTATTTAGGAAAAATGCCTGTTCTACTTTCTGGGCTAAGTTATTTTATTTAATCAGTTCTGATAGAACTTCTAGCGGCCACTGGCTTTCAGCTTTGCAGAAGCTACTTTAGTGAAAAACAATTAAAAAAAACCCTTAAAAAACTCAAAGAGCTGTTCCAGACACTGTCTGATCTGTGGTTTGATTCCAGGCTTCTCATATCCTGGGATTGTCTCTGGCTCCAAGTACAGAAAGTGCAGTCATTAAAACAGATGTTTAGTTGAGGGAACGGGATTTAACATAGTCTTGCACCTGGGCATTGGTGTAGGTGATGGAAAATAAGCTAATTAACTTTTTTCTTATTTTATTTTTTAATTAGCAGAGACTTGTACAAGATGCCTTCTGGGAAGCCATAATTTGCACTTATTGCTGATGCTTAGGTTTAGTAGCCAAAAATGTCCCTTGTTCCTTTCCTGCCATCTGATGGCTCTGTCCCTGTAACCCATAAGCCCTAGTCATGTTTGCATAGCAGGAGGGGCATTTTTTTCACATCTCCCAGCCTTAATGCACAAATCGAAACAATAATTTAGAACAGCATGTTTCTATGTTTTATCATTGTGCACGTTGCCAGGAAGGCCCTTCACAATTGAGCTGGTGAATCCTCATAGAGTACAGTTTACTGCCGAGGAAATGAAGGGACTTCAGCAGGTATGTTGTTCACGTGTCAAGAGAGTCAGAAAATGTGCATTCTCTGGAACAGGGCAGTCTTCTTAACCCATTCTTTTTTTTTAACAGAAGATTAATAGCTCATCAGACAAAATACAGGTTCGAGATTTGCAGCTGGTCACCAGGTCAGTATTTGTAATCACTGGGAACGGATTTATAAAAAAAATAAAATTAAGCTGGAGGTGGGGAGGGGCTGGCAAACATTCTCACTTATGCTATTCTCTGACATGTTCTGTGTGCAATTGATTTTTTTTTTGTTTAGAGAGGCAATTGGGCATATGAAGAAAGGTGAGCAGGAAAAGACAAAGACCTACAGTGCCTTACTTTGGACAGACAAGTCAATACAAAAGGAAGATATTGCATTTCTAGATGATGTAAAGGTATCTAGGTTTCCTTTTTAGTTTTAGAGAGTGCCTGTCCTAAGCCAGGGTAGACTTTCTTTCCATGCCTGTTTTTCTGTGTTTCTGTTTTGTTGATTATGGGTTCCTTTGATCCTTTTGTTATACGGACTGTACTATTCCATCTCCCCTTTGCTGTACCTTTTGCACTGCTAAGTCCATGTTTCGCTAACATACAGTCACTGTTGTTTTGCTTCTCCTTCAACCAGGCTGACAAACATTATTGGCCTAAAGGAAGGTAGATCTTATACTAAATATCAGTTGACAGGAAATGCATTTAGAGGCAGAAATTTCACCGTGTGCCCTCCACATTACTTTAGTAATGTAAGGGAATGACAAGCAGAATAAGGAGAAGACTAAAGCAAAACTTAAGTCTCTTGTCCAGCCCCTGCTAAAGCTGCTTTTGGGCCAGTAAGAACAAAGCAGTGTTTCTGCAGAATACTACAAACAGAAAGCCTTAGCCAAGTACTTGGAGTAAAGAAAATATTATGATTTCATGGGAATTGGTCCAAGTGTCATTCAGGGATGCACATGAGTTGGACTACTTCCAGGTTCAGATTTTGTCATATTGCAGCAGTGCCAAAGGAAGAGTATTCTGTCAGGTAGAGTATTTTGGAGTAGAAACTACTTTTATTTAGTGTTTATTCCAAAAGTTATGTATATTTTGGCATGAGGCATTAAAATGGACGAGGCCAACTGCTGCAAAACAATTGCTTTTTATCGCAAAAGAAAAAGATGCTTCCAAAATCAGTGCCTCTCTTTGTAGAGGGAAAGTCCTTGAAAAGAATGAGATGAGATCTTTACTCATCTCAGCTCTGCTTTCCATTTCTTGTGTGTGGAGGGTTGGATGTATTTTAGACAAAAGCCTTTGATTTTTATTTTTTTTTTTGAGAGTGCCCTGAGGCTCTCATTGAGTGTGTAAATCCTGGAGTTATTCTAGCAAGAGACTATGGAGATTTCAAGGTTATTATTCCTCCGCATTTCTGGTTTTCCTAGCTTGCATTCACATGAGGCTGTCTCAGTACGCTTTTAAGACACGGTTGTCATCCTCCTCTCCCCCCCCCCCCCACCCCCCCCCCCCAAATATATTTGGAGGGAAAATTAAAGAAGAGCCTTTAACTCTCAAAATGTATTCTTACAAAGGTGCCTTAGAGTAAGAGAGAAAGCTAAGTGCTTATGTGTGTTTCTGTGTGAGTGTGCATGTATATGTGCTCATGTTTGTCTGTGTGTGTGGGAGGGGAATATTCATGTGTGCATGCTTGGTGTTTGAACCATTAGTTTATTCTTTTTGTTAAATCTTTCAATAGGAATTAAAACTTGACCAAAAAACCCCTCTGCGAGTTCTTCACAGAAGGCCTCTAGCTGTAAGAACTCGTGTCATTCACACCATGACATCAGAGTACATAGATGAACATCATTTTCGTCTGAATCTGAAAACACAAGCTGGGACGTATCCTTTAGACCAGTAGTTCTCAACCTTTTTTTGTACCAGGACCCATTTGTAAACATTGATGGCCAATCCCAGCCCAGTAAATAGTTCAAATAGAAAACAGCCCCCTGGCTTTGTCAGTGCCCCTCATTCCCGACCCACTGCCCCCCACCCCCAGGCCACAGGGGGTGCAGCACAGGGGGCACTCCCCTTCCTCCCCTCTCAGATTTTGTGCACTCACAGTGGGCATGGAGCTGCAGCCTGGCTGGACCAGCATGGGCAGGACTCACCTGTGGAGAGCTGCAGAAACTGCTCTCCATGCTGTTTGATTGCCATGTGCATGTGCGTGCACACATGCATGTGGCAGCCCCTCACAGGCTGGAACTCTGCCAGCCCGAAAGGGGAAACCTGCAGTTTCCCGTGGTTTTCTCCTTTAAAAGAGAATCCATTTTTTAATTTTACTGATCCATTTTTTTAAAGTTTGTTCACGACCCTTTCATATATTTTAGCAGCCCGCTTTTGGGTCGCAACCCACAGAAAACATTGCTTTAGACTTCCTGTATAATTAATTTAAAAAATAAATCTGTGTTGAAGTAGTAATTCAGTCAGTGTTGTTTTCTAGTGGTGCCCTTGGGGAAAGCCATTTCATCCCCAAAGGTTTGTCAGACACCTCTCCTGTCCATACAACTGCTTCAGTAAAACATTTGCTTGAATAAATCCTGCTTCTTGGTACCATTGGAGTGAATTGTTTCCATTACAAACTCCCGTGTGTGGTTTGGCCTCAGAGATGAAACATGCATGTTTTTAGCCCAGAAATGCAAACTTGGATATACAAACAAAACAAAACACAATTGTTGTTTTAAAAAATCAGTTTCAAGGTAGATGTGAGCAGCTGAAGTGCACAGCTATATATGCAATTCAGCTTTCCCTAGAATTGTTGTTTAAGGATGCCGAAATTCAAGCCTTGGGCCCTATCCTAGGTTGGGAAGATAGAACTATACATTTTAGTTGCTAGCTTGTGGCTCTGCCTGCATTTGCACTGAATTTTGGGCAGCGTTTGACTGGTGTGTGCCCACTTTTTTAGCAAGTTTTTAAAGAAAATCTTCATATTGAAGATATGACCCAGTAGCGCTGTTCATGGTATGTGTGTAGCATATTGAAATACACACTGTCCTGAATGCATAGGGGAAAAAATCTCAGTTGTGCTTGAAAAATGCTCTTTTAATTTATCCTTTTGTTTCTAGGTCTTATTTGGACCTTGAAACATTGTGATAATGTACATGGCCAAGGGTTCGATCCAGCTCATTGCCATCAGTGGACATACTGATGTTGGCATTGATAAATATAACATAGGACTTCAGATGTGCTACAAAGATGAAGCATAGTTAGGAATAGGTGGCTTTTGTTAGAGCCTTAAAGTTATTTATTTTTTATGATTTGCTGTTTTCCCAGCTCTTAAGTTCTGACATTTCTTGAAAGGAAATTCAGCAGCATGACTGTCATTTATCTGAGCAACGGCTGCATAAAACAAGGAACAAGCCCCAGTTTTTCCACCCTAATGAATACACATTGGGATGGAGTGTGGGTTGTTGCTATTATATGTTAATAGGTTTGCAGTTTTGTAAAAAAACACTACCTGGTTTTAAAAGGAGCAAAAAATATGTAGCTTTCAGCATTGCAGTTGGGTTTCAGAGTAAGGTGCTTTTTAAAGACAGCTATTGCACTTCCAGGTAACCGCAGGGCTCGGTCCTTGGACCGATACTCTTTAATGTCTTCATCAGCGACTTGGACGAGGGAGTCAAATGTACTCTGTCCAAGTTTGCAGATGACACAAAGCTATGGGGAGAAGTGGACACGCCGGAGGGCAGGGAACAGCTGCAGGCAGACCTGGATAGGTTGGACAAGTGGGCAGAAAACAACAGGATGCAGTTCAACAAGGAGAAATGCAAAGTGCTGCACCTAGGGAGGAAAAATGTCCAGCACACCTACAGCCTAGGGAATGACCTACTGGGTGGCACAGAGGTGGAAAGGGATCTTGGAGTCCTAGTGGACTCCAAGATGAACATGAGCCGGCAGTGTGATGAAGCCATCAGAAAAGCCAATGGCACTTTATCGTGCATCAGCAGATGCATGACGAATAGGTCCAGGGAGGTGATACTTCCCCACTATCGGGCGCTGGTCAGACCGCAGTTGGAGTACTGCGTGCAATTCTGGGCGCCGCACTTCAAGAAGGATGCGGATAACCTGGAGAGGGTCCAGAGAAGGGCAACTTGTATGGTCAAGGGCCTGCAGACCAAGCCCTACGAGGAGAGACTAGAGAAACTGGACCTTTTCAGCCTCCGCAAGAGAAGGTTGAGAGGCGACCTTGTGGCTGCCTATAAGTTCATCACGGGGGCACAGAAGGGAATTGGTGAGTATTTATTCACCAAGGCGCCCCTGGGGGTTACAAGAAACAATGGCCACAAGCTAGCAGAGAGCAGATTTAGATTGGACATTAGGAAGAACTTCTTCACAGTTCGAGTGGCCAAGGTCTGGAACGGGCTCCCAAGGGAGGTGGTGCTCTCCCCTACCCTGGGGGTCTTCAAGAGGAGGTTAGATGAGTATCTAGCTGGGGTCATCTAGACCCAGCACTCTTTCCTGCTTATGCAGGGGGTCAGACTCGATGATCTACTGAGGTCGCTTCCGACCCTAACATCTATGAATCTATGAATTCCCAAATCAAATTTATAAGACATAACCTGTGCATCTTGAAGGATCAAGAACAGAAACAGGCATTGGTGTCTCTGCTTAGATGTTTCTAGCCATATCCTTTTTGCCTCTGTAGATGAACTGTGCCAGTCACATTATGCCCACATCCACTTTCCCTTAACCAAGGTCTAGCTACATTAAAGAGTTTGTGCACGGAGATTTTGGAAGAACAAAGCCCAACATTGGATCCCTGCTGAACACAACTGCTGACATTCTGGAGCTGGATGTGGAAGTAAGCTGTTCATTATGGATCTTCTCTGGGGGGCAGCAGCACAGTTGCATTTGTACAGCTGTATAAGCTTTCTTGCTCTGGCCTAATTAACATTTTTGACAATTAATGCAAAGGAGGATGTTACTACAAAATAATGGAGAAAGTTCAGCCATACCGGGGGGCCAGCTATTTCCATGATGTCATACAGGTCCAAAGCTGAAGTCATAAGTGTTTGGCACAGCTGCAGGATTCTGCCTTCCTGGAGGCTTTTGCAGCACAGGGGCTTATCAGAGAAATTTTCTGGTAGACCTGTTATCCACAGAACTGTGTCAATAGCCTTAATGGTAAATAACCAGATGGACATGGAGATTCAGTTTTTCTTACACCAAAGGTAGCCTCATCAAATCAGGAGTTATTTACATAGGTGGCACTGTGAAAAGGAAGGCTTCTGCTGAAGTTTCTTTGGCTGTTGAGAAGATTTTGCCAACACTGGAAACAAGGAATCATCATAAAATGCATGTTGGAAAGTTGGTTTTTTCCCCCGTTTTTAATTACCTGATCATAAATTCCTGAACCTCTGTCGCAAAGGAAACCCACAGAGTAGTTATTTGGGAACAGTTAACTGCGGAGAAGCAGTGGGAGCCCTTCGGAGTCTCTCATTCAGTGGGGCCAGCATATCAACATTTGTATTTGGGGAATTGCAGCCATTCTACAGGAATCTTAAAAAAAAAATAAAAATCCTTAAAATCTATTATTAAAAACAGTGTCCTAAATTAACTGTCTTGTATTTTTGATCTTGGGTATTTTGTTTTAAAAAGTTGGGAATTAAAGTGTCTTTTCATTGTGTAGAATTTCAAGTAAAATTTTTGAGCCTTAATTGTGAAAAATGATTGATTCTGTGGGAAGTCTCAGCTGTCCCTAAAGACTGAATTACATCAAATTTCTTACCTCTTTAACTCTGAAGTAATTATACAAGTTTGGATTTCATATTTAAGTAATGTTAAATGTTTAATGTTAAAATCAGATATTTTTAATGTCAAACAACAAGTATTGAGAGTTTTTACCTTGCTGATATGTAACCCTGTAACGTTAGCCCATGCTTGTGTGAGATTTTCTGTGACAAGATAAAATGTTGTCACTTTTCTTCATATTCCTCTTGTTGAGGGGAACAGGGTAAGGAAAAGAGGCTGCAAAGGCAACCTACAGATACTGCTGAAAATACAAGCCACTTATACCAGGCTGCAGCTGATAAGCATCGTTCTTATGCTGATAGATGTCAGTGCAATTATTGGACATAACTATGAAAGATGTCCAGGGACCTGGAAATAATTAGTCATTTTGCTAATAATGCATTTTAGCTTCACATAAGAACCTAATCCTTTGATGAAGATGTAGATTAGGTAAGGAGTAGGTATGATTAATTTAGGCAGCCTTGAAGCCAAGGTGTTTGATGTGCTGCATTGTGACCCCTGCTTTGACAAATGTCTCATACTTCATTAGTGTAGGATGTGCTGCCTATGGAACAGAGTTGACAACAATTTTACACCTACAGGGAATTGGAGTTGTGGCCTCAGTGAGGCTAGGGGAGAAAGATAATCCAGGTTCCATTAATTATTAGACTCACTGCTGATAAAGTATATGTCAAATATACTCTGTGCATTTTGACCAGAAGTGAGGACTGTTAATTATCTGACGTACATAATAGCAAATGCATAATATTTGCCATCTTATTATTTGAATGCCTTATTCAGAAGTCAGATTTGGAGAGAGGAGTGATTGATCTCTATTCCTGCCCTGTCCACAATCCCATAAGAGCCCATTGTTTCTGCAGTGCTGAGAAGCACTAATAATACCTAGTCACACTTAAATCGCCACGCTTCATCTACAGAATTAACTCCTCATTGTGGTGAGCGGAGCCAGATCACATCTCGGCTGTAGTGTGGGGCTGTCAGCAGGTCAATGTCAGTGCATCAAGATATGGAAGAGCTAGTGTAAATGCTAGAAATTAAAATTGGATTTTAATTTTAAAACCTAAAGTTTTTGCTCTTCAGAAACTTGAGGGGCCACCAGAGAAAAGTGGCTGTGTCTTACCACTGTCTATTGGTATGGTCCCCTGCCTTCATGTGCTTTGTTGTTTTGCTGGGTGTCTTCAGGAACGTTTCTATCTTGTTACACTGGTGTTGTCCTTGATTAGTATTCAGGAAGTTCTAGTGACATGTCTGTAGGACACACTCCCCCTTCCTGCCTGGGCTCTCCTAATCTTGTGACTTTTATTTTCTTCTCTTTTAGTCTGTTGATGTTGACTGGCCTCCAGCCCTGGATAATTAAGAGTCTTTCAAGTTGAGAAGAGGAAGAGGAACTGGTTATAGCCTGAACTGTGTACAGTACAGTAATTTGCTTATCCATTGCAGAGTATTTTTTTGAACAATTGGATCATGTTGATCCAATAACTTTTAGCATGGTTCTTTACAAAATGCTGTATTGATACAAGTGAATATGTTTTTTGTTTTTTAAAGATTTTACTTAGAAGTGCACGTCATAGAATACATGTACCAATGATGTACTTTGCAAGGTATACCAAATACAAATTTCTGAATACTGTTTAAAACCTGTTGGTTGAAAAATAAAAGTAGTACTCTTCCTGAAATTAGAAAGAAAAATAAACATATTTTTATATTGGATGCTATCATCATCTTTCTAGGTATCTTTATCAGAGTCAGATCAACTGTTTATAAGCCCAGTTATCAACATTTTTTAAAGGCTATTCACTTTTTCAGGATTGGACCCTGAGAAATCCATTGTTAATAAGGGACAGCTTGTGAAATCAGTCTGTCTGCTCCTGAAATTAAGGTATAGTTTCAATATATACAGGGGGCAATAAAATCTGTCTGAATATGTTTCAATAGATGTCTTTATTAGAACTGGTGACATTTTTCCCCAAGGAAGAATGTTGATTTTTCAGTGAAGAGAGAAAAAAAACCATGAGAATTTTTGGCAAAAAACTGTTTTTAAAACTGAGTATTTCTACTCGGTTTCTAATTGCAGCATGGGGGAATTCCTGGCTGTGGAGTGGGAGCATGGTTCTCTAGCTCCACTGGTTAGGGTTCCCAGCTGTCATGAGGAGACTTTTTCAGGTCCAGTGTACACTTAAATGTTTTTGTTTTGTTTCCCACAAAGTGAAATGGCATCAGCAGGAAAGAGGGAAGGCCCATTCCCCATTCTCCAAAGTGAGCGCATAGGGCCCTCTCCAGGAAGCTGGAAGATTTGAGTTCAAATGCTCCCTGGCAGCAGATGGAGTCGAGCTTGGGTCTGCCATACTCCAGCCCAGCGTCCTACCCATGAGGCTTTTGGATAACAGAGCTAGTTACCACCATCTTTTTTTGTGTTTGGGCTCAGAGTGTGCCTGTCCCCACACAGCCTTGCCTGACAAAAGTGGCATTTGTGAATCCTGAGGCTTCAACATGAGAGTGCTGAGCATGCTGACTACTGTCAAGATTTAGGTAATTCTGCATCAACCCAGCAGCACAAACTAGGTAACTAAGGGGGCGTCACTGCCAGAAACTCGAGAGACTTTTAGGTGTCTAAACTCTTGTGAATGTAGTCCTTGAATCCTTTCAGTGCTGCAGACTTGGTGGATGTTACCAGTGGGGGAACAGCAAGAGATGAATTTAGATCTACTTTTGCTGTACCTACAGTATGTAGAAGCATACGCAGAATTCTCCACGTAACTTGATCAGGACTCTACTCTCCCTCCTTCCTTTCAGATGTAGGCATAAAAATGTCCTTTCATGTTGCAAACCAAATAGAAAATTAAATGACATGTGGCCTTGATAAAATCATGAATAAATAATTGGCCAGTCTGTTTATTTTAGTGATGGGCAAATGCTTTATGGATTTGTTTCTTCTCATATGAAGCACTGAGGAATGCTGATTTCAGTTGGGAGGAATTAAGGGAATTTGGAATAATTAAAAGAGGCTTTTGAGAAATGTGTCAGGTGTTGGGCAAGACATGTTGCGCTTTGTCTGGAGTAGGGAAGAACAGTGCAGTGTCGGGATAGAAATAAAGGTCATTTTTATACTGGGCTTTAAATGTCAGGATTCCACGATGAAGCAGCTCCATTGCAAATGGAGGGCCAGTCCTCAGCTGCTGTATAGCAGGCTAACTAACTTGAGTAGGGCTCTGAAGTGCTACTTTGCTATTTGGAGCAGATCTTTCACTCTGCCCTGGATTGGTGGTCAAAGCTGTGTTTAAGGGTATAGATAGCTGTAACAGTTGCATGGATATCAAAGGATGCAGATTTACACTGCGATACAGGTGTAGCAGAACTGTTGCCACTTGAACCCTGTTTCTCATTAGCTGGGCTCTGGGGTTTCCGTTTCCCGCAGAAAAACACTGATTTCCCCCTTTACAGGAGAAAAACACAGATTTTCCCCTGTGAAGCAGGAAACAGTGGGTTTCCCCTTGCAGGCTGGCAAAGTTTCAGCTGGCAAGTAGCTACTTGGGGCTGGGGGGAACAGGAGAGACAATCAGAGGCAAGGGCGCCACATACACATGTGTGTGACACAGCTGGCAATACAGCCAGGCAGGGTGGTGGGAGCAGCCCCAACAGCTGGATACAGGTAAGTCTATGGGTGGGGGCGGGATTGAAGGGCTAGGGCTTGGGGACTGTCTGGAAGGAAAGGGGGGGTGGCGGGGTATGGAGGGGATGTGGAACTGTCTGGAAGCTTGGGGGGAAGGGGGTGGGGGGGGCATGCCCATTCACTGCCCCGATGCTAGGGTGCGCTATCCATGGCTCTGTACCTTCCCTACACCATGGCCCATGCCTCACAGATGGCATCCAGATTACTATTGCTCCTTGGTTTCTGGCCAGAGCAAACTCAGATCATTATTGGCCTCTTACATACTCTCACTCACTCCACCCCCTCTCACAGGGGCCTCTAGCATACCACTCATTATTAGGCCATTCTCTACTGCTCTTGCTCCCCTTGAGTGATCCCTTTGGGCCTTCAGGCTTCTCTACTCACACTAGCATTACACACAAAGCAACTTTGGGTTGCTCAAGCTCACCTACTCTGTGGCATTTCCTTCTGCTGAATGCTGGGCTGCTTCTGCCCCAAGCCCCTCACCAGGTAACTTGTTCCTAGTCTCACTCTTGGGGTTGACCCATGTACTGTCCTTCAAGCTGCCCTTGCAGCCCTACTCAGCACACTCTGGTGCAGCCCTTTAAGGTGCCTGCAGCATCCCTACTCTGCACCACCCATGCACAGTCCTTCAAGTGCCCTTCTGCACCCTACTCTGCATGGGGCCTCACAACAAAACTACCTCCTCTGAGGCCTCCAGGGTCTGTCACCCCTGCTGGGCTCAGGTGCCTCTTTATTAGCAGGTCTGGTCCCTACTGCTCTCCACACTCACCTACCAGATGGTGGGTAACTGGTCTGGTATGTCTTGGGGGCTGTCCTGCCACAGACAGTCCTGCCAGGCCCTTCTCTCTCACAGCTGGGCTCTAAAATGTCCGCCTTCATCAAGCACCTGCTGGCTGCCTGCTCTCAGCCCTTAAATTGCTCACACCATCCCTGCCTTGTTGCTGCAGACCACTGTCCTTTGAGTTCACATGGGGCTAGGTGGGGTGAGGGGCAGCTGGGGGGCCCCACTGGCAAGGCAGGGAACTGCAGGTCATAAGTGAGGAATACCAGCAGAGCTGGGGAGGGAGGGAGGGATGGCAGGTTGGGAGTGAGGGGCAACGGTATGGCCAGGGCACCAGCATATCAGGGCTGCTCAGTGCCACAAAGCAGTGGGGGACACAGCCACAGCTGGACCTGCATCCTGGTGAGTGAAGGGGGTAGAGAAGCTCTGATTTTAATGGTATAAAAACCAAAATCAAATGCCAAAATATATGGATAGTTACAATTTATTCAAATATAATAAAAAGCTTAGTCTGTCTGTCCGTAATGCTTTTGAGCAACTGTACATGCACCACTGAGAGGGCAGCTAGCGATTGGCTGCATGGGCCCAAGTTTGTGCTGCTGCCAGCAAAGTTTGTGGCAGCGGTGAACACTTCCTGGCCGCCCAAGCAGCAGGGCTTCCCCCCGCCTCCCTGCCTGAGGGCAAATGGGGGGGAATCATAGTGGTGGTGCCCCCCCTGCCCCAATGCCCCCCAGAACAGCTGGCAGGGAGCAGGAGGTGGGGGGCAGGGAGGGAGGGGAGGCAGGTGGATGCGGGCCAATTGGCTGCAAGGCAGGGCAGAGGAGGCTGGATGGGTAGAGGGGCTGGACCTAGAGCACTGGGGAGGCGGGTAGAGCAGACCAGGAGTGTTTGGGGGTGGGGGGAGGTGGCATGGGGCTGGACCCAGAGGAGAGGGAGGGGGGGCATGGGGCTGGGTGTGGGGCTCCTGCCCTGCCAGACCCCCCATAATTCTTAATGGACAATTTGCTAGTTTTATTATAGTGATTGAGGCACTGGTAGGTTTCCAAATTGCTTAAAAAAATGTAAAATAATCAATAAAGCATTGCATTCAACTGATACCTGTATATATAGTGGTAGTGGGGTTTCATTTTAACCACAGAAAAATGCAGATTTTGGGGGGTTAATCAGAGAATTTGGGCTTTTTAAACAGAGAAAGCAGGACCACTGCTCATTAGGGACAAAATTAGAGCACCTCTGCATCACTGCAGGCTTGTGCTGATGCAGTCAGATTGTAGCAGCTGCTGTGTCTTCCTGAGCAGCAGCATTCCCTCCCCTTTTCAAGTGGTTAAAAGGTCTGTTCATCCATAGGCTAAGAAGTATGTCTCACCAGAGCTGTAGTAGCTGCCCTCTCCTCCACTCCCCTATCTCTGACCTGTAAACATAGGTGGAGTTACTCAAAAGTAGGTTCCTGTTTGTTTCTACAATCACAGGAGCATGATTCAGACTGAAGAGTGTTTTTGGTTTTAATCTATTCTAGAGGTACTATGGCCAAAAGATTTCAGCAGCACTTAACTTAGATAATCATCTGTTTGAACAGCTGCAAATGCTAAAAAGGAGGCAAAGTGAATCATACATAACTTAAGACCAAACTTTGGAGGAAAAAACCCAAAAACAAAGCAGAAGAGAAGCCCAGGTTCATAACCTCCTGATTTCCTAAAGGACCTGTGGCCATGAGTTAATGAAGATTGCTAAATTCTATTAGCTACCACAGGGCTGTCCAACTTGTGGATAGCAGCCGGTCGCAAATTCCCAGGCCATATGAGAATAGCTCACCTGGGGTCCTCCCTGCTGCACAGGGAGCCTGTCCCTGCTCTTACCACACAGGCAGCTCAGCTCCTCTCCTCTCCTGGCCATGCACAAAGCCCAATTCTAGTCACACGTGCAGCTTGGCCCTCCTGCCCCCAGCAGTGTACAAAGGGCAGGCAGTACAGACCCTCCCCTTATACCACCCCACCCCCAGGTGTGAGGAAGGAAGCAGAAGCTCAAAGACAGTGGGAGCTGGGAGTCCTCAGCTGTAATAGCAGTGATGGGAATAGTGGCTGGCTGGGAGCCTGCAGGGACTGCAAGTTAGCCCCTTCCAGGCTGCCACTTGGACAGGGAAAGAGACAGCCAGGCTGAAAGCTTGACAAGGCAGAAATCACAGAGATGGCCCCTCCTGTCTGTTTGGCAGAGTTAAATGAGCAGCCAGAGAAGAGGACTCCCCCTGTCTTACTGTAGAGAGACACCCCTGGTCACCATTACCTCCAGTCTATACCAGTGGCTTTTAAACTTCCTGAAGTCACAGAACCCTTTCATATCGCTGCTTCTAGGGCTAGGGGTTCTGCAGCAAAGATGTGTGGAGCCAAGTGACCTGGCCCAGTAATGGCGCACCACCTCATCAGCTCCGCCATGAGCTCGAATGTCTTTGCAGAGCTCCTCGTGAATGATCTCAGACCCCCAGAGCTCCGTGGAACCATTTGGAAACCTGGTCTATACTACACTGGTACCAATTAAGACACAGTTGAGAAGTGGAGTACAGATAGCCGAGGAGAGTGGAAAGGCTATTCTAGAATTACAGGGTCTGATTTGCTCTCTGTCAAATGTCCCAGAGGTCCTAAATTCAAACACACTTTCTCCAGTACAGATGTGCATGGGCTCATAATGCAAAATGAACTGAGCTGATGCCAGCTTGAGCTATTATTTTACCCTTACTTTCACGGATTAGCAAACAAAGATCTAGCTAGAGACAGAGAGCTGAGCTGGGTGATAGGTTTTAAGTTGCATTGTTACATTAAAATGAAGTGGATTATTAACTTGTTTTAACAATTATATAGGAGCCAATCTTCTTTAAAATCTTATGGATTTTAAACTTAATTGCAGAACAGCAAGGAAGTTTTGTTGTTTTTTTTACCTCCTTGCCTGCCATCTGACACCTCCAGGGAAGGAATTCTACCTGATCAACACATCAAAGAGCTACTTAACACAGCTCACAAAGACACTCCCATGGACCCAGAGGGACAACATTCCATCTTCAGCTCCCTCTGCAAAAACAAAGTGCATTTCCTACTTATGGGGACTTTTTACCATCTTGTACCATCTACACTTTTCCCAGAGCCTGACGAAAGAACTTTGATCCCGAAAGCTTGCAGAAAAGGACAGTTTTCTTGCCATTTTCCAGTTGGTCTAATAAAAGGTATCATTTTGGAACAAAGAGTTCTAGTTTTTTGTAAATCTTATTCACTTCATGTATTTGACTCCTTTCAGTGAATTCATAAGATGACATGTCTGAGAAAAAGACACAGAACTTCACCTCTTTTAGAAACTGATTCTTCAGGTAAGAAATGGACATACTGAAAGGGATCATTTAAAAAAAATCAAAAGTTCTTACATGTATGTGCTAACTTCTGTCCTTAGGGCAAAGCACTGTACCAATATCTTGTTCCTCATTAACAAATATTTTGATTAAAGCTTTTAGTTCCCCCAAGCTCTTCTAGATGAGTTTCCTAACACAAACAGATGGCCTTTCATCACTGCATCAGTACTGGGTAGAATTTTTTTTTTTGTCTTGGTGCTGAACTAAGGGCTTAACTGTCCCCTTTAAAGAACAAGGATACCGAGAAGGGAAATGGACCATGAGTCCAGTTCTTAAATGAAATGACAAATCAAAAGTGAGGGTTTTAATACACACTTTCTGAGATGGAAGAAGGATCTACAGGATCAGGGCCTATAATGCAGCCAGGAAATTGCTTTGCTGAAAAGCAACATGGTAGATAATACCATAATTACTTGTATACCACATGCATGTCCCACACCAATCAGCCTTCCAAAATTAGGATGCATGCCTTTAGCGGAGGAAACTGGCTTTTCTTCACTGGAATGGAAGCATGTGCTCTAATGACTGCCAACATGGCTCCCAGTTTTCTGTGCTTACTGGCCCAGCAAGCAGGAGGGGAGAGTCAGAATTAAGCTTCTCAGCTGCTAAGTATTAGTAATTGGAAGTAGCTTTGACTAAGCAGCTGTGAGAGGGTTAACACTCTAGCTCAGGGGCGGGCAATTATTTTGGCTGGAGGGCCGCTTAATGAGTTTTGGTGAGCTGTCAAGAGCCACAAAGGTAACCCTATCCCTTAACAGGTGCCCTGCCCCCTGGTCACCATCTTAGGATCAGAAGTCCTGCCCCTAACCCCTGACCTTTGCCACCAGAAGTCCCTCTGCCCACCCCTGGAAGTACTCCTTTTGGGAGCAGAGGGTTGCCATCTTGGAACCAGAAAATACCCAAATCATATACTAAAAGTCAAGCACCTACTATATTTTAATTTTATGTAAAAATATTTTTGTCACAATTTGTGTTTGCATAATATATGTAGAGACGATTGAATAATAACTCAAAAATAAAGTTTTACTTGTATATTGTGTGTGGTTGGGGTGGGGGTGTGGCTGTGTGTTGGGGGCATAGGGTATGTTGGAGGTATATATGGGGGCTTGTGGGGGCTGGGTGTGGGGGTGCAATTTTTGTGGCATGTGAGATAGGGTAGGGGTGGTGGGGACACCCCTGCCCCGCCACATACCCCCACCCTGCCCACCTGAGCTCTGCGCTCCTGCTGCCCCTCTGGGTGCAGGCTCTGTGCTTCCAGCCAGCTGCAGCTCCCCCTCCATCCACTCCCACCACTTCCCTACCTGTTGCCTGCTGGGTCCTTTTGCACACAAGCATGAGAACAAGGCACATGGAGGGGAGGGTACAATTAGTTGTTGGGTGTCTGCAGGTTAAATTAGATTACCTGGTGGGCTGCATCTGGCCTGTGGGTCATATTTTGCCTGCCCCTGCTCTAGCTTGCATCTAAAGGAGACCTTGAACTAGGTGAGGGTGGATAAGCTGCTGCATGCAGTCAGCCATGACTGGAAAATATTTGTTTCTACATTCTGCTTTCCAAAAACAAGGTGCGTGTCTTATAGGAGATGTATGGAAGAAAACAGCCACCCATCCCTACTCATTGCCCTGCAGTAAGTGGCCTCTGAACCTCCCCACCAGGGTGTGGTAGTCCTCCCCATTCGAAGTGCTTTCCAAACAAGCATCAAGTTGTGTGCCCAAGGACTTAACTCCCCCACCTCCACAAATCATGGCATTTTTCAAAGTTGAACCCACAGGACCTGCCTACACAGATTTTGTACCAAGATAACTAAACTGGTAAATATAATAGGAAGGGGATTATAGTTGGCTTTGGTTAATTTATCTATACAAGCCATTACCAATAAATAGGGACCTACTTAAATCGCGGCAGAAGTTTGCAGCGCAGCAGTGCTTTTAATCTTGCTCTTTTCACTGTGTAGCTTCCTGCCCACCACTGAGTGACTGAGGCAATTAATGCCATTGTTTTTGCCTCTCAGAAATTTAGGGCACTTGTACACATGACAATGTCACGATGTACACATGAAAAAATTTTCCCTTTGTGTGGCTTAATGGCGTCACACATTACACATACCTGAGTTTTGTGGGCTTTAAATGATACAGCCGTTAGTCAGCTTGCTTTGAGATTGCAGGAGAGGCAGGCAGGCTCTGCAGAAAAAAAAAGGATCGGGCCCCTCGCCACTGTTGCCTTCAGCAGGCTCCTGCAGCCGGCAGGACACCGGGGGCTTCCCAGGAACGGGCTGGTTTGCCCCTGGGGTAGCGCGGGAAGGCGGTGGGTTTGCTGGTGGCCAGAGAAGATGGCAGGGATGGTGCACAGGGGGCTGGAAGTCAGGGCGGGCTCAGGGAAATGTTGGATTGGGTACCTCCAAGCAGGAGCCACCTAGCAGCCCACCTGGGTTTCCAGTGCCCCATGCATCATCCCCACTACCTTCCTCCAGCCACCAGCACACCCAGCCACCCTCCTGCCGTCTTTCTGTGCTGCCCCAGGGGCAAGCCTGCCTGTTTCTAGGAGGCCCCAGGTGTCCTGCTGAAGGCAGAAGCGGCAAGGGGCCCAATCCTTTTTTTCCCCCACAGAGCCTGCTCACCTCCCCTGTGGCTGGGGGTGGGGGCAAGCTGAAAGATTAATGGCACAGATTAATGGCCCCCTGGCTGCAGGAGAGGTGGGCAGGCTCCACTGGAAAAAAAAAAGGATCGGGCCCCTCACCGCTTCTGCCTTCAGCAAGCGCCTGTGGTCAGCAGGACCACCATGCATATACAGTGATGGAAACTGAAATGCTGATGTTTCAATTTAAAAGTTCTATTTAGAGGGAATAGAATGCAACCAGAAGGACTAAACCCCCTTTGCGCGTACAAGTGCCCTCAGTGGCAGGGTGGTGTGGCAAAAAGAACAAGATTAAAGGTGCCGTTGGGTCGCAAACTTCCACCACAGTTTAGGTAGGCCCCTACCAGTAAACCCACTTTTTATAAATACCAGCAGTTACAAATGTTTTTCATATTAATTTAGTTAAATCAATGCTAATTCTGTATATGTTGCATTTAGTTTCTTACTATTCAGTGATAACCGTGAACAGCAAAAAAAATGCTTGAAAAGAAATCTCTCATTGTACACCAGGCCAACCCAAACCAGCTCTGTCAGAGCCTTCCTCTGGGAATGTTACAGGAGCTGAATGCTTGTTAGGATCATCTCCTATATCTCCAAGACTCTAATTACCACAGGAACAGAAGTGTTACATATGCAACCAGCTTATTTTACAAAAAGAAAAAGATATTTTCAGCAGGTTTTTTTTTTTTAATTGTACACAACAAAATAAATCATACCATTATGAAGTTTTGAAATAAAAATAATATGTTAACAGATACACTTGTAGGTGAACTGAGAACTTTAACACATGGATGTGGTGATTAAGCTTTATTCTGCTCTCTATAGTCCTTCGTTTTTATAACTAGTAATAATGTCTTTATCCCTTTCATAAAAAATATTCTAGAAAAGCTAAAGGCAGCATCACACTGGGGCTATTAGAGGATTCCCTGAATATTCTGTAAGTCTGAGGAGTGTGTATCCACTACCATCTAAAACACCTCCAGAAACACATTTACACCACTTCTGTTATCTGTATTGGAAGCTTCCATTGCAGGGCAAGTGGTACATAACAGCTTCTATCCCTCAAAGTAGGAGTTGGTGAGACCTGTTGTTTTCCAGTCTGCTGGTTAGATTTGATTAGGGCCATGTTCTGCCTTTTTGTACTAACATAAATGCCAAGTTGTTCCAATAGTTACTCACACAGTTATTCCACTAATGTAATGTAATGGAGGGCCAAGTATGTGGCCCTCCATTCTTACCTTGCTCATTTTAAAGACTGAATAGCAAGGTATTTGTAATTAAATGCTCCTCCAGTTTGTACAAGTTCTGTGACTGCCTGTAAACCTTGTTGTTTCTGTAGCTTAAGAAAAATGTATTGGTATATTTGGTGCTTTCATTGTTTTAAAAAGAAAAATCCTAAAACCCAAACACCACACAAAACACAGTGTCTTTTGAGAACACTATGAAACAACCCCCAACAAGTTGTGCTTGCAGACTTCTGGAGTTTTGGATTAAGAGTGCTTTCTGCCACTGTTTCAGCCCTTTGTGCAGGGTCTCAATTAGTGGTGATCGGGATGGTCCTGAATTGTCATAGTGCAGGGGTGCCAAACTCATCCAGCCATATGGGCCTGATGAAGGGCATGGGCTGGTCTGCAGGTTGAAGTGGGCCCACAGATCAGCCTGCGTGCCAGATCCAGTGTGCAGGGTCAATTTGGCATGGGCACCAGGTTAAGTGTGCTCCTTGGACTGGCCCTGCATGCTGCTAGCAGAAAATACCCTGGCTTCAATCCTGCACACTTGCATGCAGCATGCACCAGTCCTGGCCCAATGTACAACATGCAGGGCACCTGTGCCAAACCAGCTCTGTGCCCTTGATCCACTATAGAGGGCCCAGTCCTGAATGGCCCTAGATCTAGCAAGCAGGGCCTGTCTAGGGTGGGTGCCACATGCAGCACATGCCTCAGACTGGTCTAGCAGGCTGGCTCCAGGCCCTGCACCATATTTATTCCATGCTAGACGGGTTCCATGTGCTACATGCAGCACAAGAGGTTGGAGCCAATACATGCTGCACTGAGGGCTGGAACCATGGGCAGCACTGAGGGCCAACAATGGGGCTCTGAACGGCCTAGCGTCAACATCCCTGCCATAGTACAAGTACACTGGGGCCATTCCATCTCTATCACGAAGTGGCAGAGTAGAACAGAAACTGCTACACTACCTTCATGCATCCCAAAAGCGCCTCCCAAGCACGTTTTCACCTGTCTTGTTTGGGCAGCACAAAGCTGCAAGCAGTGGGGGAAGGTGGTCCAATATAGTCTTTGTTATTCAAAGTCATGCAGTCTGTGCTGCTAAAGTGTTTCGCAGTAACAACAACATACAGCCGTTCATGAAGCCTCCAGCCTGGCTTACCCGATTAAAAAAAAAATAGAGTAAGACTTAGGCAAAACAGTGCAAAGTATACCTGGAATGAGTTCTCTCATTGCTTTGTGCAATCATTCATTTCACACCAGCTCTACGTGACTTATATACATTTTGGTGAAGTTTCTAATGTGTTAAATATACCCAACAATGACATAGTCATTACAATGTCTAAGAGTAAATTTGCCTGAGAGCAAATGAAATCAATGTAACAAATGCAAGTGAAAAAAATCAGTGCAGAAGCTAATTTTAGAAACAAATGTATGCATAAAAAAGACTGCAAAATCTAGACTGTCAAAGCTACAGTCTGCAGGCTGGATCCAGGCCATGGAGTCCTAAGATCTGGTCTGGGGTCTCAGACAAACCCTGCGTACTGGCTCTGAAGCCAATCTGTATTGGGTCCACAGACTGGACCTATGCACCAGAGCTAATGTGCAGGACCAGTCTGGCATAGACACCTTGTTCCCTGTGCTGCCTCCATGAAAAAGCCCTGGACCAGCATGCATGTTGCATGAGCTACCTGCACTGATCCAGCCCTGTGCACTGGCTCCAGGACATGGGGCTGGGCTGTGGGTTCAATCAGACTAGGCCCATGCCTTTCATCTGGCCCACAGGGCTAGATGAGTTTGACACCTATGATCTAAATAGTTCAAGTGCTAAAAGGACATAAATACGATTATTCAGTTCAGAAGCCCATGATTTGCTAATCTCTCTCACCGTAAATTAAAAGTTTACAAAAACAAATTTATTTCTGAACAAGCTAACCCCCCATGAAGAAACATACTTCCATATGAAGTTCCACATGAATGAAGGAACCCTTTAGGACTAGCAGCCCTTTTCCAACATCATGAAAATGGATATGAAGCACTTTTGATGTACAAAACCCTATTTCCAAAGTGTTTCTTTTTCTGGGACATCACTAACCCTAACTGCATATTAAACTTGCATAGTAGGTTGCGCAGATGAATGTTCCAACAGGAAGTTAGCAGGAAGTATGAGGGTGAATATGCCACTACAGATAAAATTTTTCTTCTGTTGGTGATTGGTTAAGAGAAATTTGATGCTAATTTTCAACCTGACTGCAGTGATCAAAGCTTTTCAGTAGAGCATCAAAATTGACTTCTGAGGAGTTATAAACATCATCTCCTTGCGCCCCATCTGTAATGTAGTACGGGTTACTTGGAATCCCATTCTGATTATTCTGAATAGCATTGCTGGATGATCTCACTTCGTTCAGAACTCCTGGGTCCATAAACGTGTAAGCTGTTGGATCAAATGAATTATATGGAGAATTAAAAGAAGTGCTGCAAGAAGCTACTGCAGACGTATTCGTAAGAGGCACCTGATGGATCTGCCGCCTGTGATCACTTAGATTCAAATCTTGACTAAATGAGGCCTTTTCAAAGTTTATGCTGGAGCATCTTATGTCATCAGTCTCCATGTTAACAATGCTGGGTGCTGTGACATTTATAGGGTGAGCCTGATGGCTGCTACTGCTGGAGACATTCTGTATGTCACGCTGTGGCATGAATGATGTTCCCATACCGTTTGTGCTGATGAAACTGCTGTAGAAGCTTTGCTCCTTCTCGTCTGTCCAGTTGGGAATATTCTCCTGCAGAACTGAAAGAGAACTGCTGTTTTGTGAGTTAGCAGGCAATGCCTCTGTCCCAAAACTGTTCTGTGGGTGCATATTCATTGGGTTTCCTGAGGAAGAGGAGGGGCATTGGGAATGCCAGCATGAGGAAAGAGCATCATCATGCTTAATTGGCCCCATTGCTGACACATTTCTAGGTTGATGCTGGACTGAGGGATAGTAGGACAGAACTTGACTGCCGCTTCCTGGAACTCGTGCTGCTGAGATTAGCGATGAAGTTTGTGAAAACGGGATCGGTTCTATGAAAAGAGAAACACAGTTCTTAAGTAATGCACAGCAGTCAGAAGCAATAAAATGGTGCAGCTGGGGAAAAGGGTCAAGTCTGCCACTGGTTGGGCACTTTGGCTTGATCCAGCAAAGCACTGACACCTGGGATTAACTCTGAGTACCCAAGCAATCCTTCTGACTTCAATGATGCTGATTATGAATTTGCATTTAATACCTGGCTGTACTGAGCCAGAGCACTCAGCACCTTGCAGGAGGAGCCTTCAATGTCTCGCCCATGGCAAGACTGCCTGGCCAGTCCTCCCTGTAGGACAGGCAGCTGTAGAAGGCAGCCTACAGCAAAAACCTGATGGGTTGGAAATTGTATAGTCTAGGGGTGGCCCACCTGCCACATGCACACCACTAGTGGTAAGGCAGCCTCTGTGTGGCACACAGCAGATCAGGGAGGGAGCAAGCAGCACAGGGCAGATACAGCAATGTGCAGAAGGCAGAGAGCAGAAAGCAGAGCAACAGATCGGCAGGGAAGGGGATCAGAGTGGCACTCAGAAGGGGTGAAGTTCAATTTGTGGCATGCCTGCCAAAAAAAAGGCTGGTCACTAGTGGTATAGTCAATACTATCACTCAGGGCTTAGTAAGAGGCAGACTTTTAAACAAACAGAGCAAAAAAAAAAAGCACGCAGATGAAGTAAAAGAACAAGGTCTGAAACGAGACAGCTTCAGAGAACACTGGATGTGTGTTGAGGAACTACAACAAAATGACTTGGGAGTCTAAGTCCCCTTAACCTGGAAACAGAGGCTTAAGAATCGCTTTTGAAAAACGGCACTTCTGGAAATGTGTTCAGTCTTGAGTTTGTCCAAAAACCCCTAGCTCTAATCCAGTTCCTGCTAACCTGTGTACCCTCCCTGGCATCAATCCCTTCCCCTTCTCACTGAAAACTGCAGTGGGTGCTGGATTCCTCCCTGTTGATTACTGAAGGGTAGTACAATGGGTGGTTCTCCTGCCCAATAGTACTTCTGAACTATGGAGATCTGCCCCTGAATTCACAGGCTACCCATCACAGGCTTCTTACACTTGGTCCTCTCATGTCCCACAGTTCCTGAAGAACTTCCCTCCTTTGTAACTAAGGCCCCTTCTTTCTGCTGTCTGTGCTGCCATGAAAGATCATCAGGGTCCTCCACTGCTAGACTCCAGTGGCTCTGTGCTGACAGAGGTATGTGCTTATGTTGAGAAGAAGTGGAACTCTCAAAATTTCCCCAGTCTTTTTGGGATAGATCCATGCAGGGCTCCAGCTACCCAGTTCCCTCATATCTTTTCTGCTAAGAATGAAGGTCACGCAAAGGATTTTTTATGTTTGTTCATATCTACCTGTCATAACTATGCATTCAACTGTCAGCCCACCAGTGCCTCTAGCCACTGAAGCTTAGCCTTCCAGGGTCTGTAAGAGCTCATGACCCCCCTCACAATCTCTCCTGTGGAAAAGGGATGCTGCAAATGAGAGAGCAAGCTGTAACCGGACTTGCACACCTACCTTCCTTAATTATCCTCCCATCGCCAGCAATAACTCGGAAAGGAGATGTTTTGGGCCTCTCAGACACATTTGAACCTATAAAGGAAACAGTTCTTAATCATGGCATTTAAGAACAGGACCCTTCTTTTAAAAAAGAAACAAATCAGAAAATAGAGGCAGTACAATTTCATAGGTTCACTCAAACTAGCAAGGGCCAAATGTTTTTCTTACCACAGTCCTGCATGAGCTTTTGCAAAGCCAATGTTGATCTTTGCCTTTTCGCTTTATTACCGTAAGGATCTACATGAGGAAGGAGAAAAAACAGTGTTAATTAAGATGCTCCCCAATGTATTTTGTGAAAGAGGCTCCTAGAACTTATGCCTGGTCTCTGCTTGTAGTGGAAAGTACCTTCCTTAAGTAAATCTCAGACAGATATGGGATCTAAAGTGATACAAAAATCACAATCCACTATCTTTAGTATTTTTAGAAAGGAAGCTATTACCATTACTGTTAGTGGGGAAAAAAATATTACTTGCAAAATATGGTTTTTACTGATTAAAGGTACTGTGTAAAAATATAAAACTGATGAACTACTCTGAGAATTTTGCTACCAGGAATTCTACCTTTCTCATCTGGTAGATATCTGAAGTCCATAGGTTCACTGACTTCCTGGTCAGAAGGTCTTCTCAGCTGCATCTTTACTGTAACTGGTTCAGTGATGTCCTGGTAAAATGATGGTGTCCTGAATACGATAGCAACTTGGCGATGTACATCAGCTTGCGAGAAGGTACCTTTGGCTTCCCACTCGTTCAAGACAAACCTAACTTCTATGTCATCTAGTCCATTGGAAACAGAAGGTATCTGTTAGTACACAGAGAAATGCTAAAGCCTACAGACAACTTGGGGGACCAAAGGCATATAAATCCATTCTTGGGCTCTTACAGAAGCATCCCAATTACAGAGGGGCTGAGCACCTATAAATTCAATAGGAGTTGAGGGTGTCCAGCATTTCTGAAAGTCAGGCCACTTACTTAGGACTCTTGATACAGACTTAGGCCCCCCCAAGTCTGAAAACATTAGGCTCTACACTAGCAGAAAAAGGAAACATGTTCTGGAAAGAGGGAGAGAGCATGACTATGCTTACCTTTTTGAACCTTGTCACATAATAGAAATATTTCATCTCCCCCTTTTACGCTTCCACAGTTCTTATTCACACGACAAATTCTCAGCTCTGCAGTGTTGGGAGCTCCTAGAAGCAAATGGGAAAGTGACAGTAGGTACTTAGAGTAACCCGTGCTAAAAATAGACAAAGAGCTGCAAGAAAGTGCTTTGAGATGACCGATGGGCTGGCATAACAGCAGCTAAGCATATAAACTACTAAATGAAGTACATGAAAGGACGGCAACAGCAGGGCTAAGTCCAATGCACATATTTTGGCAACGAAGTCTGTGCTGAAGAGGGTAATCCCTCCTATGTCCTCCACTATTCAAGACTGGTTAAAGCACTAATGGCTGGCATAAAGCAAAAGCGTATAGGTGAAATCATGGTTCTTACGGAACTGGAATAAAGGTCTGCATTTGCCTGGCTTAACAACCAGTGACAATGTGTGGGGTTGGCGCTACAAATTCCCCAACATAAAACCTGCTTCCTAATCACTTTTATTATGACCCAGTGGTGGAATTAGCAAGCTGGTGATGAAGGCAAGGAAGACCAAGACCTCATTCGACCTTTTCCTCTCTCACGGCCACAAAATACCAACCCTGCTTTTCTTTGTCATTTAGGTTGTGTATGTGGTCCCAAACCAGCTTGCTCACATGGCTATTGCAAATATTTCATCATTGCTACCAGCTGTGACTCAACATAAGAGCAAGCCTGACCCACAGAAGAGCTCGCATGTAAGGGTTTGTTTCGTGACTTTTATGAGTTGCACCCATGCTGCTTTGCAAAGGGCTGGGTCAGCAATTCAAGAAAGTTACACCCTCTTGCATCCTAGTGCTTCAGGGAATCATCATATTTAGTAACATAATTGACATAAAAACTGATAAGCTGGTGCCTAAATAGGACAAGGAATGGGCACCTAGCTCAGTGATGCTCTGATCTCCACTGGAATGTCCCAGCACTACTACAGTGTGCTATTTTATAGTAAAAAATGGTACAAAGCTTATTTTAAACATGAAGCCCAGCCTGCTAGAAATGTTCAAGAATAGGAAAGTTAAGGTTCTACGTCTGCATGTAGGTATGTTAAAAAATTCCTGATTGCCCAACAGCTCCACTGAGGTCAATGGGAATTGCTGGGGAATGAGTACTTCTGAGGCCTGGCTACGTAGGCCCTAGTCCGGCAAAGCACTTCAGCATGTAAATAGTCCCAGGAAAGTAATCTGAACACATTTAAATTTGTGTGTACATCTACTGACAGTGTTGCAGAACCAGAGCTATGTTTTGGTGCTTTAAATAGATTTAAGAACCTCAAGTTTTGGTAAAATGACATAATAGCAACTGATTTTACTTGAGGTGTCAGATTCTGCCCAAAAATGCACCCAGTGCAACTTTCGCCAAATTCAGAATTTGGCTAAAAACATGCTAACATGACAGGTCACTGACAGGCTTCATGCACTCACCTAGATACTGGATCCAGAACTGCCCTCTGCAAAATTATCTTCCAAAAAGTGAGACTGTCCAATTCAAAATTAAACTAATTCAACTAGAATAAGCAACTAATGAGCCTCAGCTGATGTGGCCAAACTGGACCCCTACAATTTTTAGAGATTTTGCTACCTAGTGTTATTTTTTTATCTTGCCTTGTTTAGAATTCTAATATAACCAACATTATTTTCAAAAAAAAAAAAAAAAAATGGAATAAGTGCAGGTTGGATATTTTCTTACATTACTGTTCTTCATAGACAATATAATAAAATCATGTGCATCCGAGAGGTAATCTCAGCAAAGAGTGATCAAATAAGAGATTACAACATATCCTCAGGAAAAAAAGTTAAAAAGTGTATTAAAAGTTGCAAATGATCAAAAGTTAAAAGAAGTTACCAGAAGTAAGGCTACCTGTAGAACATTAATTTGCCCCCCTTGTATGCTAGCAGTATGATCTAGCAATTACATAACTCCTGCTTCATTCAGGGCACAAGTTGGACAGGGCTCATAAAAGGAACAGGTAAATCAACATTTTGTTTTTTCACCATGATTCAATGTACAATCACATGTCTTATTTACTGCATATTCTTCAAACTCTGCGCTGAAGAAAAAATATTCATTTTCTCATGGGAAGGATTTTTGCGGGTGATACCTTTTATTGGATCAACTGCAGGGTTAGAATAGACTCAGACAAGCTTTTAGCTATCACAGTACCCTTTCTCAGTTTAAGTGGTGAATTGAATAGAATAATTGGATATTGAATTATTTAGTATACATATCTTTAAGGAACTGGTCCCTAGTGCTTTACAACATCTTCACAACACCCCACCAAGGCAAGGCATTACCATCACCTCCATTTTACAAAAGGGTAGGTGAGGTGCAAAGCTTAAAGCCAGAATGATCAAAAGTTCCCTCCATTTTTAGGTGTCCTATCTGAGTTGTCTCGTATCTGAATTTGCTCAGTACTTTGCAGTACACAACAGCCTCCACATTCACAGCACTGCACCCAGCAAAACCCTAGTGCTGGGTACTTCTGCAGGCCAGACCCACAGGTAGCTCAGGTTGGGTATTCTGGACATGAGGATCATGTAGTGGCCACATGTGCAATTTCTGGTTTAGGTAATTTGACTAATACCACATGGGAACTCTGTAGCAGATGCAAGGATAGAATCCAGCTCAGCTGCCCACCCTTGAAACTCTTTATAGTCTCCTGCTTCATTCCCTACACTATGCAATGTCGGTGAGAAGGCTAAACATCTAGCTGTAGAGCTGCAGCTAGAGGGTGAGTGCTGCTGAAGAGTGGACTCTGCTGCTCCTGTATGCAAGGAACCAGCCCCAGGCAGCCATTTCAGATCCCTGTGCCTCCACTGCAGCATGAAAATAAGCTTCCTTGCTTAAAACTCCCTCTCCCCCTGCAAACTGGAAGGCTAATTTTTGGGGAGAGGGGTGCATGTGGTATGAGACTAATTAGGTATATGGAGATTAGACATTACAAAAAAGTAAACATATTATTAGCTTGAAAGCACATGGGCTGAAATACATAATGGCGTACAGAGAGTTATGAAGTTTCTGAAGGCTTTTTAAATTAGTTTTTTGGCACAGGTCTGCAAAAACTTTAAATGTGTATAAGGTCTTCCAAACTGAATGGCAATACAATTCATCTTTTCTAACTCACGAGGCTATAGAGTAAGAGAAGTGTTATTACTAGAGATATTCAATTTAATAATTGTGTCCTTATTTCGTTCTCTTTACAATTTCATTTTAGGAGAGACTGAACATACATGACTACATAGTTATCTTTTATGTAAGGTCATACCTTGACCTTTTTAGTTCTGTGTGCAGAATTAGGATTTTAAAAGGTCAATTTTTTTTTTTTTTTTGAGGAACTCAGCTCTGAAACTTTTCTCCCTGACACAGAAGGATCACGGCACTACTAACTTGTGGTTGAAGTTATGCATTGTGTTTTATTTACACTGCCGCTAAGCTACAGAGGATTTCAGACACCTACAGTACATCAAAACAAAATCACCCACGCACTCCCATGCTAAAAACCAAAGAAAGCTGAGCTCCCCCCAAACACGTAGCTAACTGTCATTTCTGCAGCATAGCAAAGACTGACGTCAATTAAAGTATACTTGAAATCATGATCTGGCATATTTCTAAATGGCAGCTGAGGCATATTGATGCAAGTTCTCAGCTGTAATTATCTCACCTCTATCAGAGCTGGTGTTCTTCAAGCATAAAGTTTTAAACATAAGACTAAGAGATTTATGCTGTGTTTTAAAAATCAGGTAAAGATAATACACCAATCCAACCCAAATAATTTTGCTGCACCAACATATGGCACAATTCTGTTTACAGCTGCACCAAGGAAATTGGAGGGGTTTTTGTTTTTTTGGGGTTTTTTATATAATTAGTGGGTTTTGCTAAAATAATAAATCTCTTGCCCAGAAAAATCTAACAGATTTTATCTGAAAGATGAAAAAAATTACTGTACAATTCTTCAATAAATATCTGCATAGATGGGAGAGAAAAATTTACATTTAATTTTTACATTAATTTTCCAAAGGTTCACTTACAGTCAAGTAAAGTAACCCCACAATCCTCAGAGAAAAATGTAACCCTCCACAAAACAGATATTAACCCTCTGAAAAATGAATACGGAGCAGATTTCTCCTGATCAGAGCCTGCATACTACTTAGGAGTAGTTCCTCAGCTAGTATAAACCAACAGAGCCACAATGAAGTCAGCAGAGCTATGCTGACTTAACTGACCTCAAGATTTATATCAAGGTCCTCACAATAAGGCTTGACTGGGGTATAAATGATGCAGAGTCTTTGAGCTGGCTCTCCAGGGTGAAATTCACCTGGGTGAATTTCACTCACTAAGTCCGATCTGAAGACCACTGAAGTCAACGGCTAGATTCCCCACTGATCTGAATAGGCTTTGGACTGGTCCTTGGAACACAGACCCACTTTTATGGCCTCTAAATACAGGCTGGGGCCTTGTGGCAATGATCCATTTCATTACACAATATACCGGACAGGCTGTGGTAACTACAGCAGCATGTGATCAAGGGTTATGAAAGTGTTCGAGTAGGTATGGCCAAAATAGATGCAGTGTTCTTGCTACCAAGTATCTCCTACAGCTCATGTCTTTGTGACTGTTTATGAGAGTGTTCTTGACCCAAATACCTTGTGATAGGCATACACTGCAACCTGTACAATCTATAATCTAGCTTTTGGCTGCAAGCACTTAAATTTGGGGCCAGAACTAGTCCTGGGTTTGCATTAGAAAAAGCAAGAGCCAGAGGGCTAAGAGGCAAACAGCTAGACAAGCGGCCTGGCACCTGTCATTTCCAGTACAAGAGAAGAGGTAGCACTCAAAAGCACAATTGTCCAAGTCAGATACTCACTGTTGTCATAAATAGGGTTGGAGATCACAGGAGGAAGTACAAACGTGCAATTGCCCTGATCATCAAGGAGGAAAGCCTGAAAGCAGAGTCTCACCACGTTGAGGTCATACTCATCGACATTGAGCAGCTGCTCTTCAGGCACTGCAAGATGGAGAGAGATGACAGATAGAGGGTTATTGCCCAGAAGCAGCAGTAACAGTTAAAAAAAAAATAAGAGTGCACTTTGGCTGGTAGCAACAATGACACTGCCAAGTGGTGGGGCAGGGGAAACCATGCGTGCCCATCCCCACACCAGACCCTACATGCCAGGAGCTGCATGTGTAAAAAACTCTAGCACATGGAGCAGTAACAATCTTTAACTCTTCCTCCTCCAGTAACAACGCCCAGTGCAGAAAGACAAATGAGCCCTTTGCTCAAACTGCCTCCTGGATGGAACATGATGGGCCAAGCCAAGGGATGCACCCACTGTGTGCATCCAACACACACATTCAATAAACAAGTAGCATCAGGAAGTGTCCATTTATTCATTTCTTTTTCCCAGTGTATGCTACAGGGGCATAGCAGCACAGTTCTGTCAAGCTACCACACATGGGGCAATGTTGGCTGCTGTCATGCCAATCATGGCTGCAGCTGTCTTTGTGGTCCCCAACCCCCACTGCAAAAATTATGCCTGGGGCTGCTAACTGTCCACTCTAGCAATTAAAGGACTGTTAATAGGCTCACTTAAGACATCTGGAGTAACGACATAAATCATATGTTTGCAGCATCAGCAGATCATAACAATCCCTCCAGTTCCTCCTTCTATAAATGTCATAACCACCTTAGAACCGAGGATATCAAGAAAAAAAGCGTAAGGTATGCCTCAGCTAAAATACATAGTAGTGATAAAGGTCAAAGTATCACAATTTAAACACTTTCTGTCACAGGATTTTCTCCACACCCACCCCATGTAGGATGTGACAATGCCCACTCTCTAGTGATTTTTTTCACTTTACAGTAGAGTGAAATAATAAATGCAACAAATTCAGAAGGATTTATTCTACATTTTGTATTTCCTATTATGATGCAATTCTCTTACTCTCTCTAGATCTGTCTTGTAAAAGTACATCTAATTGCTTTTTTGATTTTGGCAACTGTAACCTAGCATACAAAAAGGTCATTTATACATAAAGTTCATCAGGATTTGAGGATTAAAAACCATCCTTAACAGTTTTTAAATTTAAATTTTAAAGGTACCAATCTGGTACCTTTTCATGGACTGATCTTCTAAGAACAGTTTTGTCATTGTAAATACTGTAGGATGGAGCCCAAATATATTTTCAGATTGTTTAAAGCAGGGGTCTCAACTTCCAGCCTGCAGCACCATGTCATCCAGCCCACAAGGCTTCCCATGGATCCAAAAATGTGGTGATGGGAGAGTGATGATGGCATTGCTCCCTCACCACCAAATCTCCAGATCCATGGGGAGCCCAGGCTCTGCGAACTGGATCCATTGCCTGATCCCCATCTGCAGGGTCAGGAGTTGCCTGGCCCAGCACAAGGGAGTTGGAAGGGGGCGGTGCCAACCCTCTTGGGTGCAATCCTGGTGCAAAGATGGGGGAAGGAGACATGCCAGCCCCCCAGGGCCAATGGGTAGGGCAGAGATGGGGTGGTGTTGGGCCCCATGGTCTGATACAGCCCACAGACTAACTCCATGCTATCCATCTGGCCTGTGGGGCCAAAAGGTTGAGCCCCACTGGTTTACAACATTGCTAATAATATGGTCAGGATTCTAGGAGAAGTATGAAAGGGAAGCAGCTTGTCCCTATTGAAAAGACATGGCTGGCAATGCCTAACTGGAAGCAGTCCTCCAGGCAGATCTAAATTCCACCCTGGCTTCAAGGCCTCATTGGCTTGGTACAAATGTATAATCTCTGAGGTATACGTATAACATTTAAATAATCTTCTTCCCTCATCTCTGCACAAAGTGCCCATGCTCATCTCCAGAATATCCATCTGTGGCTGGTGTACCAGTCATACACAACTGACAAAGTCAGCAGGTCTGGATCTAGGGTTGCCCAACATTCTCATTATTGCTAGCTGGTGTATGTGGTCAAAGATTCAATGATGAAGTGGGTCCTTTCCATGGTAAAAACACTTAGCTGGTCTAATAAAAAATATCACATTTAGCCATAGAATCTTTTCTTGCCTAAATTGGGCTAGGGTACTTTGAAAACTTGGATGTCTACCTGGTTAAATTCCCGTCAAATGCTGCAAATTCCTGGACAGGAGTAGAAAGAAGGCATGGTCCCATAAGTGGCAGAGCTCAGAGATCAGGATGGAAAGGAAATACCAAGGGTTCTACAATGAAAGCTTGCTCCTCTATCCATGTTCCTTCCCCTCCTGACCTGGCCCTTGGAGAAGACCATACAGAGTTTGGGGGCATTTCCATTCCTTTCTGTTCCATAAGTCTGCTGGTGAAATAAGTCTGAGAACCAACCCTGGATTCAGGCACAATGTATCTGGATCTGGTTTCAGTCTGAACCATTTTCAAAGCTTGGTTTTTTGACTGTGGAGCAGGTATTTGTCACAAACTAAGCCCTTAGCCTGGCACTGGTTGTAGAAGTGTGGCACTTTGCAACAAGAAGTTGCGGGATCAGAGCATAAAGGGCTTCTTAACTACAAAAATGTATGAGTGTGTGAAAAAATGTAAGTTATTGCTAGGCTTCAAATAATATCTTCTTAAGATCCAAATTAGCTTTCACACTTACACTGTTTCTTAAATCAATCTACTTTACAAAGATTTCATTACTTCATGGTACAGAAAAAGTATACTTGGCTAAAAATCATCAAATACAAAACCTACTTGGGAAATTATTTTTGCTGCACCAGACTTCACTGGTATTATTTGTCATGTTCTTAATAATGGTTTAACATATTTTAAAAATCTGCAGTTTGAAAGAGGAAGTGCTCACTCAAGACTGATTCCTCTTGGGTTATTTTTAAATTTCACTTCTTACTACATGAGCAGAACACAATTGAGCCATGATGCTTTTTTTTGTTATCGCTGTAACTCCATCTTGTGATGATACATTTAAAAAAAAAGTCTGAAGGCCAAATTTCATCCTTATGAAAAAAAGAAACACACAGTTCTCATTAATGTCAATAAGTACAGCATTCGTGCACCAAAGATGATCACATAAGTAAAATAAATCTATTTTCTGAACTAACTGGTAATTAAGAGTCTGATATTGTTTCAATATTGAAAGAGCTGAGCTAACATACTAAAATGCTACCAAAGTTTTGGGAGCAAAACGTGGAAGAAAGGATAAGTGCATACATGGTCTCCACTGAAGTCAGTGAAGCTATACACATGAACTGCTAACCAAGAAGAATATAGATTGCAACATGGGGCTTGATGAGCACAAATCCAGTAAGAAAAGACTATGCACAATGGGATATTAATAAAAGGAAGAAGTGCCATGTTCTTGGCTGCAGTTCAACTTCCTCCTCTTGTCTTGCTCACTATTTGTAAATGGCACCACACCTTCCTGTCATCACAGGAATCTAACCAAAACAGTTTTAAAACTAGACCTGAATGAACATTACAAATTTCCTGTGACTATTCTTTCCAATAAAAACTTGCTCTCATGTTGGCTGGGTTCACACCCCTATGGAGTTCACTTGATGTGAATATTCTAGCAAATAGGCAGTGAAGGCTGTGAAAGTACACATTGAAGAGTATGCCCACAAGCATGTAAAAAGAAAAGCAAAGTTGAAAACACAAAATGCAGTTATTTGCCTCAAAAACCTAATCTTAAGAGTCACTCCTGTAATCAAGTATCATATGACATGTAAATAAGCAATCAAAACCAACCAACACTGTTCAGATTTCAAGCACTCGGAAGGATCTTTTTCAAATATTCTCCAAGGAAAAAGAAATTAAGCTTTAATTTTAAATAATGAATACATTTGTGAAAAAATAGGTACTACCAATTAAAAAATAAGCGACTCCTCCACAAAAAAGCTTGAGATATTAAGAAAACCTGCACTATAGCAATGTTTACCCCTGAGGGGAGAGAATCTGCAACCTTTTTTGCCAACCATAAATGTAAAGCAGAAGTTCTAGCTACCGCTTTTTTTTACTTGGCCATCTAAAGAAAGCATGACATATGGAATATGACCTTGCTGTATCCATATTAAAGACATTTTGCTTGTGCAGTATCTCTACATTGGTATAGCACTCCTAACCTAGATGTAAGCCAAAAGAATCTGGCTGGGGATTTAACCCTTGGCTCTATTTCAAGAGTCCCTGAGGTGATCTTTGGTAAATCAGTTCAGTGTGGCTAGGATTTTCTCTATGCTCCATTCAAAATCCAAGTCTCCATCTCTCTCTGCCTCAGACCCCTAACTTTAAATAAAGGAAAACAATTTGCTATATCAGGAGGGTCTTCAGTGTTTTTGAGGCCCCCTAAGGTCCCTAAGGTACAGACATGACACTTTTACCGGTAGAAGTGATCGGAAACCGTTCTATACCCATAAAAGAACAGAAGTTCAGCACATAATATCAGTCTATACCTGTAAAACTATACCTGTAACAGAACAAAAGTTTCACACACGTAGATGGTTTAAAAGTGGCAGCACCTGGTCTAGGATTTGCCCTCCTCCACCAAAGGGTGAATGTGCATGCTGTTTGCTACCAATCTAAACTACGCCGCTTGCAGAAAACCGCGTAACTTACGCCTCAGGGTTGTGGAAATGTCTGTACTTCACCTACATGTTATGATGGGATTTATACAGGCAGATAGAAATGAACAACACATTACAAGCAATCTCTAATAGTCTCACGCTGGAAGCATGGACTTAAAAACAGGGTTTGAATTATGGACCTTTGGAAAACTTAAATTTACTTGCTCCTGTAATCTTAAAATACAAATATTCTGGGGCTGATTCACCACTATGTCATTCCAGTTTCTGGCACAAAAGTGAACTGACTGGTAGTATCAGGCCTTCCATTTTCTTTATCAATATACTAAGCACCCAGAAAGGCCGCTACTAGGTGAAATTATTCAGGTTTTAAAAGATTCTTGACATTCACTCATGATAACACGTTATAGGAAAAGTGAAAGCTTATTTTGAACTTTGAAGAAGAGCTCAGATGAAGGGGGGTGAAGTTTTTTGACTGATGTCATGCATGTAATTAAGCAGGAGACTTACTCTCCACTCCCCCAGCAGTGAAATTAGCTTGACTGTAGAAACCACCTACTTCAGAAGCGACAGGAGATTCAGCCTGAAACTGAACTTGCATGTAAATTCCTGAGGCAAAAGGGTCAACTTGTTGAATGGTCTCATGCAAATTTTGCAGCATGTCCAGCCAGTTGTGTTAAGAATACTAACTTTACCAAGGGACATATCGTGTCTTCAGCTGCACATAGAGATCAGCAATCAGCACTAAACATTCAGATCTCAGGCATGTAGAACTAGCTAAGGATTGCAAACAGCACTTCACTCACAAAACCACATATTCGCAACTAATGACCATGGACCAGCTTTCTGTGCTACATTGCTATGCAGCCAGCCCTTGTTAACATAGGGTTAATGTAAGGATTATACCCTTAGCCTTTTGTAAGGGTGACAGGTAGCTGTGATACCTCAGTAACAGTCTTGCATGAGCAGCCATCACAACTGAGCTAATTTAAAACCCATTAGCATGGGAGCGGCTATCAGCATAGCCATAGTAGCTTGAACTCAGGGCATGCTAAATGCCAAAACATTTACCTAGCTTCTCAGATGGGTTTTGCAAACCCAGACCCCGATGGCCTCACCTACTCCCTGCCCCTCACTGGCAAGGGTGGAATATCCTGCTTGCAGCCTTTGCTTTTCCCATTTGCCGGGGCTTAGTATCTAGGTACGCCTTACATGGCAAGTTGGGACTTTACATCCCTGTGGGACTACATAGGGCTGAGTCGAAACTGAGCCTGTAGAACAAAGACTTTTGTGGATAGGGCCATATGCTACACTCAGATACAAGCAATATGTAGACTATGACTACAGCAAATTTGTAGGGGGAAAAATTAAACAACTTTTATGATTTGTGCAGAATTGTAGTATGTAAGCACTAAGCTAGCCAGTAAAAATTAAAACAAACTTCATTAAACATGTTTCTCTCTCACCCAAGCACCCTGAAGCACTTCTAGGGGGTAGAGAAGCCTGCCCAGCTGGTAGCTTTTAATTCAGTAATTTTATACAGTTTCAGTTTGATAATCTCAGGCATTTTTTTCTCTAAAAGAAAAAGAATTCCTTTAAATATCCAAGACATCTGCTACAAAGAGTTCTGCTGCTTTTTACCTTACAGACTATTCTGAAACTTCCCTCTTAAAGTCCTCTCTTGGCTTAAGCAAACTCATTTTATTTTTTAAGTGACTGTGTGAATTGGACAATAAAATATGCATTTTATTGCATAATAGAATATGCATAAATGCAAGGGACTTCGGTATGTGGGAGTCTGAAGCATGTGATCAGTGGAGCACAGTGTCAAGCGAGAGGGTCTTGAAGACTGTGGCTGGTGTGGAGGCTCATGAGGAAAGTTGTGGAGAGTGTGACTGTCGTGCGTGGGAGGGATCTCGACTGTGACGTGTGTGGGTGAAATGCTGAGACTGAGGTGTGGGTGTGTGGGGGAGTCTTGGAGAGTATGAGTAGTGCGAAGTGAATGAGGGGCCATCTATCTGTGAAGAAAGAAAATAAGTGAACAGGAGATTAAGAGTGTGGCAAGAGAGGTAGAACAAAGGAGAAACCCAGAGAAGGAACCTGAATTTAGTTATTGGGGAATAAACCTAGTTAACTGCTTATTAGCCCAAACCAATGTCCTGAGTAGGACAAGTTTGCCACCTCCAGGGGAAGCCTATACATCAGGGACAGGCAGCCCCCTGGCACATGTGCCCGAGTGTGGCATGCAAAGGCATTTTGCTTGGCCCCTTCCCCAACATGCAGATGCCAGAGAGATGCTGCCACAACAAGGATTGGGCCCCTCAGGGCTCTCCCGCCATCTGTCCCTGGCATGCCAACATCTTACAAGTTGAGGGTGCAGGTGTTTTTGGCACTGTGCCCACAAACATTGCCGATCCCTGCTCTACATACATGATTGCTTGGGAGGAAGAAGGGTAGAACAGTCCAGCTCTCTCACCCTGGGCTATGCTGGGGGTCTGGAGGTCAGATTCCCTTCAGCAGAGGGCCTAGCCTTCTGGAGGACTGTGTTGAGGGAGATTTCCCCAAACTTAGCATATTTAGGGCTTCCCTTTCCTGAAAGTTATCTCAAGTTCTAATTAGATCCTGTCTTCTAACTCAAGCTCTGTCCACACTCAAAGCCCTTACCAGGAGATAGCTGGTGCCTGTAACTTGATTTAGCTGGTTTGTCAGGGGATATAGGCTAAAGCTCAAGTTAGAGTGGCTAATCAGCTGCTAACTTGACTACTTTACAGTGTGGACACCGAGTCTAGCTCCTTCCATGGCTTGTTATGCATCATCCGTATTACTATAGCACTTGAGATCCCTAAACAACAACCAGAACCTTATGGCATACAAGGATTTACAATCCTGTGTGCTCAGAAAGGACAGAAAGGTTTTCCTACAATGTTCTGGGAAAGAATTCACAGAACAGCTCATCTTACTGAAAAACCATGGAATATGCTCCCCAGAAGCCTTTTAGCACTACATATAAGCAAGTACCACACCAGTGTGGCAACAACAGTTTGGGCCTTATTTTTCATTGGGACTAGCCAACCTAAGCAACTCTAGGAAGTAACTCGAGTTAGATAACTATTACCGTAGCGAAGCAAAATCGTTAACATCAGCATAGAAGATGTGAACTCCAGGTATTGAATTCCATAACAGACAAATGCTGATAGCCAGCAGCAAGGACTGACTTGCCAGAAGCAGCCTTAATGGGTACATTTTCTCAGGATTTGCGCATAGGAACCTTGGCGGAATGATTTACAGATTTACTTTACTTCTGGAGGACTGAGTTCAGGGAGATTTTTCCAAACTGAGAATATTTAGGACTTCTTTTCCCCTCGATTGAAAGATGAGGAAACATGGGGATACACACCCAGAGCCTGGGGTAGGAGATGAAAGGGGAAGTGAGTTTAAATCTGTCTTTACTTTACGGGCCCAACACTGCCAATTAGTGGCTGCCCTTCTCAGTTCTTCCCAGCATGCCATGTATTGATGTCCTTCCGTCACAGAGCCTCCATGAGGGACGGATTCTCCTTCACATCCACAACCTCCCATTCCATTGGAACAATGAAACTGTTGCCACTCAGGGGAGCTCGCCTCGCAACTTTATGGCCCTAGTCTTGAATTAATTAAATTCAACAGATTTTATGGACACGGCAAGCTAAATCTAACTTGCCAAGGCACAAACGCAGAAATATTTGGCCCAATGTGGTTACTTTAAGCATCCACACTGTGAATTTGTCAGTGTGTTTAACTGTGTATTTTTACCTGGGGGATAGGGGGCTGGTTATCCACTTCAGCCATTGACCAATTATAGGGTTTGGTTTTGTTGGGTTGTTTTTTTTTTTAAAGAAATTACACCATGGAACAATTTCAAATGTTTCATAAAGATTTTTTACACAAATTGCTAAAAATGACATAAAATGTTCAGAACCCAAGGGCTATAGCAGGTTCTACCAGATATGAGGAATTTTTTTGTAACAACTGATGTCTACAACATCAGTTTCAGCTGGGTATACACTTCCCTCTGCAGTACTTCCCAACACGCAAAAGGACCAGCTGCCCCTCTAGAAAATATGTTTTATGAAACAATACAGGATTAACTGGGTGAAATTCTAGGTCTGTGTAATACAAGAAGTTAGACTAGGGGTTTAATGATCGCTTGTGGCCTTAAAAGACTATAAAAATGCAAAAAAAAAAATCTTTAATGCTATCAATAAGCAGACAACAGGGATAGGTACTAGTGACTAAATTAAATTTATATGTGGAGCCATCAGTGCAGAAATTAATGACACTAAACGTGTTCAATTAGGAACTTGTGATACAAAGATGTTGTGGGGGAACAACAGGTTCTTATAATGTGGTGACAGCTCGAAGTGTGAAATTTACAGAAGTAAAGAGTCATATCATCTGGTGTTGAAATTTGGGCTCCTTTGTCAATGATCCAAAGGGGACAAAAAGCTTCCAACACTGGCAGCTGGGGCATAGAAGAAATCTTAGCAGGCAGGGTAGGGAGGGATTGCTAGCACCAGGCCAAGCCTTTCTGTCAGCATAGAGGATGTGCCAGGGAAGTGGCCACAGCACAGTGTGACCAGCCATGCAAATATTGTAAATGAGGCCACAGCTGCAACTAGACTCCAGCTGTCCCAGGAATCCATTTCAGGTCCTTCACCAAGAAGAGTTCACTGTGATAAAGTATCAGGGCCAAAAGTTTAACAAGACACACACCAATTAAATAATTCTCTTCCCATTGTGACTAAATATTCATATCAGGATTCTGGTATTTCTTTTATGAATGACCTACAAAATGGTTTATGATGCAATAAAAGAAACTGACAACATCCAGAGGAAAAAAATGAATTTCTTTATGGAGTAAAACTCTCCTGCTGTAAAGAAAACCAACTGGCTGTATTTAATTTCATTTAACAGGACAGTTGTTATTTTGTCTTTGAAATCCTGGCAGAATGAGTTATATAAAAAAAAATATAGTTTCTTTAAGATTGTGAGTCTTAAAGAAATAACAAGTAAATAACATATTTTTAAATAATATAAATATATAACTTTTGTTGTGAATTTTAGGGAGACATAGGCATTGTAAAAACTAGCCTGAAACTGTGCTATTTTAATTTTAGCTTAAAATGTGTGAGTTGAATGACATGGTGATTTAAAGATGCCAGCGCTGGTAAATTCAAACTGGCCAGGAAAATTCTGTCGAAATCATTTTTCAATGTAAACTTCAGTTCCTGAAAAGTTAAAAGTTGTCTGCCAAGTTTGATTTTGGGCTGATTTGACCAAAATCTAAAATATTTCTTCTATCTGTTGGAGTGAACTAAAACACATTTACCCCCATTTCAATAGTCATATCATTCTGCCCTCAGGTGTCCTAGTGCCTTATAAGGGTTCTCCATGACCTCAGTCTCTTCTAGTGTCAGAGTTTCTTAAACTCCTCCTATGATGTATCATGGTTTCCCCTCCACACAATTTATGTGCTGCTTCATGGTAGTCACTTAATTGTAATGTACCATGGAAGACATAATTTGCCTAGAAAACCTGACCCTTGAAGAACCATGAAGGAATGGAGTATTGTGGCCTTGTACAGCAGATGCAACTTAATGTAGAGCCGACTCAAAACAAATGTTCTGGTTCAAAAATATCAAAATGTTTAGGTCATTTTCTAGGGAAATCATGTTAAAAATGTTTATTGTGGGGGGGGGGAAATGGATTCTTGAGAGAATTTCAGCCTTCTTTGCTTGGGCAAGTTCAACATCTCAGAAGATGGTGTTTGATGACATAACACATGTTAAGTGATGAAGTTGAAGAGGTTCTGAACATGCCTGTTTCTAATATATTTGAAGTATGAAACTTATTAATGCAACAACAAAAAAAGTTTCCATAAAACACCAAAAAACCCTTTTCACAGGTTGAAAACAAATAGAGGCTATCCACTCTGGCCATTTAAAACTATAAATTGGAGGAAAGTAAAGGAGTAGTAACATAAATAAATAAAATAAATCTGATTTGATTTTTTTTCAATTATTTTTATTTTTTCAAGGGATGTATTTAAACACCCAGTTTCAAACAGTATAGGGCTGATAAGTGCACACCTTGTGGTAAGAACTGCCCACATGAAAAAGGTTTTGCAGGACCAAGGCCCTTAAAAATTATTTCTTCACCATCTATTTGATCCAGCAGTGAAATCATGTTTGTGATTTCACAAATGTTTACAGTCAGTTTTGATGTCAAACACTAACTAATGGCCACTGTAGGACCAGCAGCAGGAATTGTAACTGCATGTAAGAAATCTGTCAAACTCCAAACTTCCACACAGTACAGAAGCAGTTTTTAGAAAAGCTGATTCTTGTATTAAATACACTTCTTTTCTTGAACAAGTCAGCCACACAGTGAGAGTTGCTTTTCCAAAAGGTCATGAACAACGGATTTTATGAGCTTTCCTGTCATATTAACCCTTGATAGTTCAGTTACAAAACCATAAGACCTTGGCCCACAGTCCTTGATTCTCAAGGCTGGTGGTTTCCCATCACTCCTGAGACACTGAGAAATTCAAGCAGAAAGTTTCTCTATTGCTTTAATCAACACCTTTGCCTCTGTCACTGGCAAAGATGACCCAGGAGAAAGGAAGATTTTTCTCCTGGAAAGACAGAGCAGCACATCACAATAAACAGGATCAGTCAGGGATGAGAGAGAGTGAAGGAAATAAAAAAACAGGAGGGGAAAAGATCTTACAGCATTTAAGGCCGCATACAGACGAGCACAGCCATGAGGTATGTGGAACCGCAGACACATCTTGCAGGGCCATATACCGCATATTCAAATGTTCTCACCGCTGCAAGGGAGCAGAAGGGGGGAAAATAACCCCTGGATATTCAGAGGTCAAAAAAAAAAAAAAAAAGGCACAAAAAAAAAGAAAAGAAAAGAGCAGAGTGGCGCACATGGGGGCAGTGCACACCGCTTAAAACCGGAGCCTGGCCAGCCAGAGCCACACTCCGGATGCTGGCCAAGCTCTGACCAGCAGAATCACTGTTACTGCAGTCCCAGGAGGCCTCCAGGACCTCAGGTAAGGCTGCTGGGCCATCCCAGTGCTGGCCCCAGCCTCTCCTATCCCACCCAGCGTAATCTGCCGTGTGCCAGAGAGTTTATGGTACAAGTGGTCCCCAGGTACAACTAGCGGCAGCACAAGGCGTCCCACTGCTAGTTGTCCCCGGCAAACCAAACATCCACGCTCATGTGGACACGGCATATGAGTCACAATTTCAAAATATATCCCCACCAAAAGAACAACAGAAGTTTTTGCTAAATAAATCCCTTTGTGTCCAAGGTCTTTAACATATCAAACTGATGACTAAATGTTACTCACCATTGAAGGGATTGATCTTTCTCGTGATTCTTAAAGAAATGGAATCTTTCAGCTCTCTCTTCTTTACACACTGAATACCCAAATTCTGAAAGCTAGAACAATATAATATAAGACTTAGTACTAAAAAGCCAAATCTGTTTCACTTGATCAGACTTCTAAAACATGAATTTTAATTACAGGGGCGGGGGAATCATATTGAACATCCTTTGTCAGAAAGGTATCATGGTAAAAGATTGTGTAGGAAATAAAAAAAAGATGGAAAAAGAGCCATCATGACACAAGAAGGAGCATGAAACATCTGAAAACAAGGATTTTAAATCCTTCCAAGATAAGAATACAGATCAAAAGGAGGAATCCCTTAACAAAAGCCAAAAGGGAACATTTTCTATTTTTGTTGTTAAATTACTGAAGCTTTACATTTGGTAAATTAGCAAATTTAAAACATATCTGATCAGAGTCCCAGCTGGAATAAGTTGGTAGAGCTCCTTTGATATCAACAGAGATATATCTTAATTTACTTCAGCTGAGGATTGCAGCAGAAAATCCAAATATGCAACAGTATTTTAATTTTTTTTAATTAGTATGAAATCTCATGTCAGTTATGGAACAGTTCTCAAGAGCGACACAGTTCCTCATTTGCATATGAGGTCATTGGCAGCAGAAGAGGTGGGGGGAGTCCCAAAATCTGATTCTTTCCCACATGGAAAAACCATGACATCATTAAGCTGAGGAGATGTAAAGCAGGAAGTAAAAGTCTGAAGCCACTGAAACATTAGTAGAACACAGGAGACATCCTGTGCCATCGATTTCTGCTGCTGCTTCTCCAGAAGGACTGGCAATTCCCTCCCACCGAAACCCTAAAACATGCCTATAAGACTGAGATGCAACCTGACACTACTAGAGCCATCTCTCTCCCATACCGCTGGCTCAATACTTAGCCAGTTTTCATTCTCTACACAGACCTCATTTTGAGCTCAATTCTGTGTTCTTAAAAAAGGCACCTTAGTGTCTTGGTTTAATTAAATTACTCTGGCTCTGTTTTGGTTTCCTGAATTCAGGATTTGTTGTATATGAAAAAGCGCTATTTCAATCTCATTTTGTTTTACACACACTACTTTTTTAGATCTTGTCTATACTAAAACTGTTTTCAGAGAAGCCTGGATCCAACACAATTAAAGAATATTTCAATTTTGTAGCGCAAACTGGACCTTCATCATGTCGCCAAATCATTTGATAGTCCAAGGTTTCCAAAAGTATGGATAAATGATTTAGGTCCCATCAACACTACACTACTTTTAAAGTAAGTTTTTCCCTCATTTAAGTGATGGAACAGTTTGAAAGAGCTACAATGCCACCTGATTTGCATATGATTGTATCAGATCAGTGGCAGCGTAGAGGTGGGGAGACAACAGGGGAACAGCTACATTGGGTTTGTTGTGTAGACAGGGAACTGGAAAAAGTAGAATTGGTTCCCAGAAAGCAGCATAGCCATATATTTTTCTAGGTGCTGCCTATTATAGCATCAGTCCATAATAAATCTTATATGAATGTGTAAAAATAAGATACATGTGAGAATGGACACACACAAAACAACATTTACCTGTATAAAAACTGACAGCAATTATTCTACTCTTGTAGAGTATGTTATGTTATCAGTAAGGACCTACCTAACTCAAGGCAAGAGACAGCAATTTTCATGGCTTGGTCATGGCCCAAAGAGCTGATTTTGTGGTCATTTCACAGTGGCCTCTCCCCTCAGCGCTGACTGGTGGAGAGGCCCTGGGGCGAGAAAGGATGAGGGGACAGCCACCATCTCGACTGCTGGCTGCCCTTCAGACACCCCACCCCACAGTGCTGATTACCGGGGGGGCATGAAGGGGCAGGTACCATCTTGGCTGTTGCTCTCGTGCCACCCTGCCAGCGGCAGTGAGTGCCACTGGCTTGCACTAAGGAGCCAGCATTTTATTTTTATTAAGTATTTTTGGGGGGTTGATTTCCAGAGAAATTGCAGCCAATGCCATTTTTTGCAGCAATCACACAGATGACCATGTTTTGCAGTTTCTGTGAAAACTGCAAACCCATGATTTAAGTAGGTCCCTAGTTATATCAAGTACCAGGCATTTTGTGGGTTGACTTGATCTTTGAAAGTAATAAAATAAATAAAAAGCATGTCAAACCCCTCAAGTGTTAACCCTTTCCTGAAACATACTGGTGCCATTGTGCAAGTTATCATCTGCTGTCTAAACAGAGACCTTGAACAGAAAAGACTGGCTAGAATCTGGGCGGTATCGCTCAAGTGTCAGCTGACTAAAAATAAGGAGGGAAAGCATTAGGGGGAAAAGTAGACACAACAAGAGATTAAAACACACATCAAAACAGACTAGATATGAACTTGGAAAAAACATTTCAACACAGAAATAGCCACAAGTTACTAATATATTCAGTCTGAGACAAATCCTGGCCTGCCCTTTTGGCCGCAGGGGCCTTAAACATAGTGGATATTGCAGACATCTCCGGAATGGAACACAGCAATGTATAGCAACATACAGCATTGTCATTAAGCAAGAAATTTGCAAAGGAGGAATAGAAGATACTTTCTCCCACTGAAGCTACCCAGGGAATTTCAGAGAGACTAAACACACAGGAATTTGTCATAGTAGAATTTAGCCAAAATACTGGGGCAAATTACCCCACTATTGCAAAAAGATGTGTGGGATTTTCAGTGACAAGCCCCTCTGTTTTGCCACCCATCCAAAAGAGGGCATCTCCAGCAGCACAGTGCTCCATGAGCAGTGTTGGTACAAGCCTTTTGCTCAGTACAGACTCAGAGAAGTGTTACAACATTTGTTGCCAACACCTTCCAAACCACAAAAAGAAAGAACGATATTCAACTTCCAGATCTGCAAATGTAACATGATTCATTCTTCTTAAAGTGATCACACACTCATTAAATACAAGTATTTATCTATGTTGGAAAAGATCCATGGAGAATTATTTGAAGCTTTCTCCTATTAAGATCTTAGTTTCTGTGTGAGGTAAACACCAAATGGAAAAGGGGATGCCATCAGATCAAAATGCTGGTGGCTTCTGACCAATAAGCACAGTTGTAAGGGGCTACACAAAGTCCTAGGCTGTGGAGAATCAGACCCTTTGTTTTCAGAAGGACAGTAAGAGACAGCTTCAGAAACAGTGAGAATCAGAACTGTGGGATTCCTTGAACATCAGAACAAGAAACTTGAATTTGATCTTTAAAAAAAGAGAGAGAGAAAAAAAAAAAAAGTCAGCAGAGGGATGACATCATAAGAAGGACAAGTAGAGACAAAATCTTGGTAGCTGCCTTTCAAATGGCTTGGAGAGAGGCATCGTGTGTAAGGGGGCCAGGCAGAATGAGGTTAAAGCTATCAACGTAGGGAAAAAAGGGTTTGAAGAGAATTTTAGCTGTCTGGATAGCTATTTTAATGACACACACATGACTGTGTAACAATAAATCTTCATGTATGAATCTTATTTTCCCACCTGCTTCTTGTCTGCAGTTTATTTTCTCCTAAGTGATAATCCAAACATTACACACCATAAAGAAAACAAGCCACTCAGATGTAAACCCTTTTAGGGAAATGACCAAAGTTCACACCTGCTACAGTTCTCTATGTTCTTGCCTTTATCTTTTGTGGCAGAGATGGATGTATTAGTAACTTCCATGCATGCTACTGCTAATTCAGATGTTCATGGTACCCTAAGCAGCAATGCAAGTATTAAATGGGAGTTATGCCTGTTTACACCAAGTTAGCTTTGGATCAAACTTTGCCTCTAGCAGCAGAACCTTCTCCATTGAGACGCCTCTAAAGAGTCCCATAAGACACTGTTCTTGGTCTTCTCTATTTTTATTATGTACTGATTATTATTTATACTTTTAACCATAACTACCATGTTCATACTGATGATACTCTACCATACCTATCTTTCAACACATTTAGGCAAGATATTCATAAGTGACTACAATACTCTAACCTGAAAAACCCTTTAGTGGCCCTAATGGCCACACAGGACAAACGCCTCTTTGGAATGAGGCTGAGATAATCTTGCTGAAACCTAGCTTGCTTGATGCATGAATGTGCCTCAATTGTGATGTGTTTATGTGACCATGTCCTTAGTTTCTGCTGAATCTAAATACATGAGGAATGTGGGGCTTTATAGAACATCATCTCTTCCACAACTTGTTGCATGTGTTCTTTTGCACCTCAAGGTAAATGAAAGCTAACTTGGGGCAACTTGGTCCTCAATGACAGAAGGGTGAGATGACAGAAGTTAGCTTTTCAATTACTGCACTGGCACAGTTACTATAGAGCAGCTGATGTGCTGTTCCGGCCTTCCTTTATCTTTCTTTACCAAATGTGAACAGTGTATCAACCCAAAGAGGCACCGTCTTCCAGAGTCTACAGAAAGACTGCAACAGTACTTCTTGAAAGGTATGGGTTCCCCTAAATCCCATTCAACTCCTTGAAGTACTAACTCTAATTATGACAAATAAAATGTAATGACTATTTTTTGCAACAGGTCACTTTAGTGCACAGAATGGGGAAGGAAGGGAGTCGAGCCAAGAGACAGGTGTTCAGAGCTGCCAAATGTGTGAGAGAGAGAGAGAGAGAGAAACAAAGACAAGGAGGGAAGTGAGAGAGATGGGGGGGGAGGGGAGAATGAGAAATGAAGAGAAACAGAGGTCAGAAAAAGTTATGGATCTACTGCTCAATATTTATCTTTCCATTGATGGCTGCTGAATGTAACAATAAAGTACTGAACAAATAATACACTTCCAAGGCAAAACAGAGTCTCTTTCACAGAAGTTTTGTAAGGTTGCCCAGGGTAAGTTTCCTCTCTCGGAATGATCTGGGGAGCCCACAGAAAGGCACAAATGTCAGCTCCTACACAGAAGTTATCCCGATTGTTCTTTTAGTCTGGTGACTAGATTTCAACAGCATAAAACTGAACTCAGTGCCACTACTTACGATATGACTCTGCGCTCTGGTCCAAATTCGGCTTCATAGTAGCCATCCCTACAGTCCTTTCCAACCAGGTCGTGAGGGTGAGGCTTGTAGGGCTCGTTCTTTGTTACTAATGTTATCCTTATTTTCACTTTTCCAAAAAAGTTAATAATCTGCAAAAGCGTATGGAGAAAAACGTAAAAGACTTGTTCACATTTCTGTTTAAAAGACTGCAGAGGTTTTGAACAGATTTATTATGTGCTCTATACATGCCTAACATGGAATACATGTTGTCCTATGTATGTTACAGGAAAAACAAAAAGTCAACTGAGCATTTCACACTATGTTCAGATGAATTACTGTTACACAAAATTAAAAGCCAACACTGCTCTCCTGAAAATTCAGAAGTACTGTTTCACCACATTACCATTCATTTCACACTAAAAGCCAGTGACAGAACAATTAAACAGTGTTTTCCTTTATATTTCAGCTACAGATGATAGACTATAGATATCTACAATGCCTACAAAGTATTCATCTTTTATTTGTAAAAAAGAATCACATCATTAACCAGCTATTCTGGCACAATTACCATGGACTTTGTAATGAAAAAAAATGTCCTAGGTTGTTAAAACAGAAATCAACATTTTGACATTTTAATTCTAATCTATGTTGCCATAAAAATGAGAAGAAAGTCTTCTCCTTGCTTCACATACAATGCTCTCCTAAGAGCCGATCCAATGCTCCACTAAATCAGTGGAAGCCTTTCCAGTGACTGCGACAGGCTTTGGATCAGGCTCAGTGAGCTGGAAAAGGGGCTGACTCTTCATCCAGGTGCTCTGCACACAGGCGAGTTGAAAGCTTATTTATTACGGCATCTAGATTCTATTATAAAAACACACAGTTTTGCTTGGAAACACAAGGAATCTTCTACTGAAGGGCAACTGTATCTTGGGGGTGAGGAGGGGGAAGCAGGATTTTTTCCATTAACTTCATTCAGAATTGGATAGGATCCAAATCTTAGGATCCCTTAAATAACTGAGAGTCCCATCAGTAAAAGCAAAAAGTAACTTTCATGAGTAGAACGGGTCTCTTGATGTAGGGTCAAAGCTTCAGGCCCTTACTTGAGCAGCGGGGAGAAGGAGGAAGCATTCTATTTTGCGTCTCCGGTGAAACATTCAGGATGACATGTGTAGAGCTCAACACGAGGCTCTCACAAGATTCTTTGGGATAGTTGGAAACCTTTTTTTTTTTTCCTTAGTGCTCCTTAGACACCTGCAGCAAATTCTACCTGTGTGTTGGTGGGTCTATCAGAGTCTGTGGGGGTTGTGTGGGTGAATCTGAAAGCAAAATTTGGCCTATACTGGTTGAAGCTTGGAAAGCAAATCGGAGGCACGTTCTAGGTGCATGTTTGTACAGATTAAATCCCTCCTCCCCTACTTTCTACCCCACAGCTGTTCTGCACTCCCTCTCCACATATTCCGAGATTGAAGCATTCATTGTATGCCTTCCTTCCTAACTGGCCCTTTCACCTTGCCCTATACTTTCCTGGTGTCCATCATCCCTTCCCTCATTCTTGAACTCTCATGTGAAATCTTTTCATCAGTCTTCAAACATATAACCATCTCCTTTTAACCTCCACCTGGTTCTCTCAGGCCTTCCCTGTTTCCTCACAGCTCACACCCTAGCGTAATCTTGCTTTGACTTCCTCCCAACTGTGTTTGTCCTTTACTTTTATAATCCGTTTTTCTCCTACGCCCCATTGACTCTACTGATGCCACTCTAGCTAAGTTTAGTTATGGCATCTCCTTGGAATCTTCACCCCTTCTCCTCTTTGATATTTCCACCTCTGGTGGGGAATCCCCCTTATAGTGATCAGTACCCTCCCTCCAGTCCTTGAAGTAGCAGGAATTCACTTAGAAATCACTTCAGTGCCACTATCAGCAACGATCAACTTCATCAGCAACAGACACCTTCAGTCATGACCAGAGGCCTCCTTCGCTTTGGATTCTGGTTGTTCCTCATTTGCTCACAAGAGTCATATGCTCCAGCTACTCCCTGAACCTGTCCCCTAGTCCACAGCTCAGGCCTACAGCCTCTTCAGCAGCCTGCATAGACCATTCTCCAATTATCAGAGAAGTGGCGCCACAAAGTCAGAAGGAATTTCCTGCCAACTCTGGTCAACCAAAGCTCTACAAAGGTGAAAAGGCCACCTTCTCCTGTTTGCTCAGCACCTGGCCAGTCACTGCTCTAGGGCAGGGCCATGTTTCACAGCACTGCTGTTACTCTCAACATCACTGTCCACAAGATTCTTTGCCTCCAGCTCTTACAGGGAACACCTCCAATCTTTCAAGCTGTTCTCCGCTGGTGCCACAAAAGCCTCCATCATTGACCCCATCTTCTCTACATACAGCTTCCAGGCACATACTTTAGTCAGAGATTTGGGGGGTTTTAATCAGAGAATTTGTGAGTTTTTAATCACAGAAAACCAGGATTGCTGCTAATCAGGAAGAGGTCAGTAAGGCACTCTTCAACCAGATGAAAAATCTATCCAAAAGCTATGGGATGGTACTGATAGGAAACTTCAATTTTCCAGACATTTGCTGGAAGAACAATGCAGCCAAATGTAAAATGTTAAGCCCATCCCTAACTTGTGTGGAGGTCAACTTTCTGTTCCAGGAAGTGGAGGATACAACTAGGGGATAATCTATCTATTGAAATCTAGTTTGCTAATTTTGCTGATCTCATGCTTTCCCTCTCTCAGGATCTGGAATCCTGCCATATCATGATACCTTCCTCCCGAGTTACCCATCACTTCCATGTCCTCCACCAATTCTTCATTGTTTGTCAGAGAGGAGGACATGGACCAGTGGCTTGAAGCTGCAGCAAAGTAAAGTTAGACTGGATATCCAGAAAGACTTGTTCACTGTTAGAACAGTGAGGCAGTGGAATAGACTTCCTAGGGAAGCTGTGCACTCTTTACCACTGGAGGGGTTCAAGAAGAGGTTGAACAGCCGTGGTTGGGGATGATGTAGGCATGGCTATGCCTATGTTCTACTATGGGTATTTCCCGTGCTTCTGGGCTTTCTGGTTGCCCCTGCCCACCTCTTTCTGCTACATGTGTCAGGGTGTTTGTAAGCCTTCCTCAGAGGCATTGGGCGCTGGCCAAGACTGGAGACTTTAACGGGGGTGTGCCAATGCTCCTGCTGGGACCAAAGCCAGAGGTTCCTGGCTTGGGGATCTTGCCCCTCCATTCAGGGTCAGACCAATTGCCACATTTGGGGTCAGGAAGAAATTTTACCCCCTGGTCAGATTGGTACAGTCTATGCAGGGTTTTGCCTTCCTCTGTATGGGGGTGTGGCCCTCAACCTGGCATCTCTTGAGCACATATTGATGACATTTCATAAAAGCAGGACATTGGTCTACTGTGCTTCTCTTGCTTTACCTGTGGCAGTTTAGGCTGTTAGATCTGTGTTGTGTCAGGGTTGATGATAGTCTTATGTAGAGTTTAAATTATGGTTTGTATGGGATGGTTTGGATAAGAATGATCCTGCTTTAGGTAAAGGGTTGGCCTTAAGTGACCTCTGGAGGTACCTTCCAGCTGTACTTCTCTATGACCCTTCATGGGTCTCCCACTATCAACTTCAATGCAATATTACAAAATGGGTCTCTCATCAACTATCTACCTTACCAAATTTCTTCATAATAAAATATTTCATCAGCCACATAAGCTTATATTTCTTTGCCCCAATCAAGCAGGCTGTTGCAAAATCTTGCCACTATGCCCTCTACCACTTGTTCAAACTATCCACTCCCCTCCGTTTCTACTGTCCATATCTTGTCTATGCCTTCATCATCTCCTATCTGGACAACTGTGACCTACTTCATCCTGCATTTTCTCAATATTCACCTTATTTCTATTCACTCTCTCCATAACACAGCCATTCGAATCTTCTTCCTTCAGCTTCCACTTTGACCACTTTGTCCCCAGTTTCCCAGACCCTTTACTGATTCTGCATCACCTTTCTCTGACCTTCAGAATTCTTGTTATGGTATTCTCTACACAGCTCTTGCTCCAAATTACTGGTTGCACCTGATCCCTCTATTCCCTTTAACAGAGAAACAGATAGACAGCGCCATGCCTGGGGCAGCCACCAATGCTCACTGCATTGCTGGCTGCCAAACTGCCAATCACAGCAGCGTGAATTGGCTACCACTGCAGTCTCAGCTTTTTTTCCTGACCACTCAAAGGCAGTGCCTGGAGTTGCTGCCCTGGTCACTGCCCTCATTTATGCAACTACCCAATAATCCACCTTCCTACCTGCTACCTTCAATGACAAGGATGTTTATAGCCATTACATTTTTCTAGGTTTAATCTGGACTACAGCAGTCACTATATACATGTGGATGTCTGTAGCCCAAATTAAAATTGGCTCCTGTCCGAATTAACTAATCCTTATTGAATGAGGATTAAAGTTAATGCAGACTAGGGCAGTCTGAATTAGGCAAGTTAAACTGTATTAATTAACGTATATATAACAGCATTGCTTTTAGGAAAAACAGTCCTTAGGAACTCATATAAGCAGATAAACATTGTAAATATCAATCTCCTCAATTGCATTTTTGCAACACAACAGAGCATATCAGGCACAAACCTTTACAGAGTTAAATGTGCCAACAACAACCCATCCAGACTAAGCATCAGGTCAATTGCACAGCCCTGTAGATAGCTGCAACAATGTAACAGAGTTTAAACAGACTTATTATCACCTCCTAATTACTTCCAACCACAGCTAATTGGGTCTGTTAAGGAGCTGTCAATGATTGTCTAATAAATCTTAATTCAAATTGAAATTTGATTCAAACTGTCATGCAAATTAGTTACCATGGTTTAGAAAATGGCCCAAGTGCTTAAATTTCTTCCCCAGTAATGACAACTGTCAGGAAACCATGGTAAGACTCGGGATTTCAAAGTCAAAATAACTCTGACTCATGATCTCCAGATCCAGCCCTCAGATCTCCGGATTTTCCCAGCTGGTAAGCAGAGAAGAAGGGTAGAGGAAAAGGGGCAGAGGAAGAGGAAAGGGGTGGGGGGAAGATCAAAGCCCCTGCAAGGAGGGAGGGAGGGAGGGAGAGGGGCAGGAGCAGGGATGAGGTGAATGGGGCCCTGGGGCCAGGGTGGGTTGTCCAGAGGTGGGGGGAGGGGGTGCAAAGGCAGGATACTGTGGGCTGGGGCTCTGTGCCCTGCTGCCTTGCCCTGGGAGCTCAGCTGTACAACCCTACTGTACTTCCTGCTGCCAGGCAGGCAGGGGATGTGCTGTGTGGCCAGCATGCCTTACGTCCCCTGCCTGCCTGGTGGGCAGCAATGGCATCACATGGCTGAGCTCCCGGGGCAGCCTGCCTCTGCCCCATGGGGGGCCATGTGCCTCCATGCCCCCCAGGGGTGTGCACTGCTGTGGGGAGCCACGCCCCTCCCCTCCCCCATGCCTCTGGACAACCCACCTCAGCCCCGGGGGACCCATTCACCCCTGCCCCTGCCCCACTCTCTCCCTCACCGTGGGGGCCTCAATCTGCCCTCCCACACTCCTTGCCTCTCCCCCCTGCCCCTTTCCCTCCACTTACCAGATGACTGCTGTCTGTGTGTCTGTCAGTGTCTTTATGTATCCGTTTGCTCTTCACTCCCAAGCCACAGCCTGCCCAGCCAGGGGCAACATGTGGGGGGTGCATATGGGTGTGCGTACATCCCCTGAACATGGCGGTGCACCCCCTACAAAAAGGCGCTGCCAAGCCTGTGGGCGATCGCCGCTCGCCCCTCTCCCCACTGCCAACAGTGCCAGTGGCGTCTGTGGGCAGTCAGCGATCCCTGTTGGCCTATGCCGACAGTGTCTGTGGGTGGTCGCCATCCCCTGGCTGGCACTTGCTAACCCCCCCGCCACCGACAGCACCAGTGGCATCTGCGGGAACTCCTGCTTACCGCCACTGCATTCCTGTGCCCAGTCCTGCTGCTGCCTCTCATTCCTGACCCACAATACCCCACATCCTGCTAGGCTGTCTGGGGATCCCCTCTCCAGGCTCCAAACCCCCCACACACACAGCCCCCAACACTTTCACAAATAACACCCCCCCCCACACACACACTCCAAAAATAGCATCTCATGATTTACATGTCAGTCTCTTGATTTTTTTTAAGAGTTTATCTCATGGTTTTTGGCACAGTGGGGTTGGCAATGCTGCTTCTCTCATGCTATATATATCTATCCTGCACCTGGAACAGCCTTTTCAAACCCTATACCTAAAGACAACTTTTTTACAACCTTCCTCAGAACCCATAATCAATCTCTACACAACTTCACTTAAAATAGTAAAAAACATACTTGAGAACCCAGAACAAATGAAGAACTAACATGATCCATTCTGCAAAACCTATGCCAAGTAACTGTACTTATTCTGTCCATCACCTTAGAATATTATCCTTGTCTGCATCTTATCTTGTTGTAGATAGAGCGACGTAGTGTTAAAGTTATGGCCCAGGAATTATGCGAGAGGCAAGGATTTCCTAGGGTAGTATCTTTTAATATCTCAATTCTGCAGCTGGTCCAGAGGTAGACAACCTTTCAAATGCAAGATGTCGTTCTTCAGACCTAAAAAGGAGTTTATCTAACTAAGCAGTTGGTGCAATAAAAAATATCACCCCAAGAAAGCCTTGTCTCTCATCTTGTTCTCATCAACGTTTAGACCATAACATTTAGTGTCTAGGAACAGAGGACCTCATTCCCTTCATCTGAGTTGTAACTCCATCAGCTTCGGTGTAGTTAGTGTGGCAGGCTAACAGACTGGAGAATCAAGTGTACAGTCCCATAAATTCCTACAGTTTAATGTAAAAGCATATGATAATAATGATAATAATGACAGCTAATAATGTTACCTGTATAGCAGGGAATGTCTTATTGTTGTCAGTACTATGTTCTCCTGGAATGCTACCTGCGGATCGTCCTTCACATTTATACCTGAAGCGCATGCCTCGCTGCCTGGGTTGCTCAAATATTTCAATATAGGGTTCATGCCCACCTTTAAAAACAAAAATGAAAACATTTTATGTTACAACAAAATACAGCTTAAAAAAGCAAAAAAAGAAAAATGTCTTTGTGGTTAGGACAGTAGCATTACATTTATGAGTTCTATTCCTGGGTCTGCCAGAGCCTTTCTATTGACCTTCCTATGTCACTCTATCTGTGCATAAAAGAAGAATAATAGTATTTCCTCTCTCCCATCCTTTACCCATCTTTAGGCTATCTGCTCTTCTGTTATTATTTGTGTATATGCATTTACACAGCAAAGGCCTTCTAGGCACACCTGTAATGCAAATGATCATTAGCAGGGTTCCTCTACATACTGGTCAGGTTCTCTTTGGGCATGAGTAGATGAAACGGGGGCCCTAAACTGAAGCGGTGGATTTTTAAAAACACTGCTTCAATTTAGGGCGAAGTAAACCCCCATGTCGTGTACACCCGTGTCTTACCTCCCTTACCAGTGGCAGGGAGGGGAGGGTGAGCTGCCAGTGGGCAGAGTGGTCCCTGGGCGCAGCGTTGGGAAACGACACACAGACTGGTGCTTCCCTCCACGGCAGTGGCGGGCCCCCTCCCCAGGTAGCACCTGCCCACAGGCACCTGGCTTGTGCCGTTCCAGGGGGCACCGCAACTGAGGAGGGAAGGACTAGGTCCCTGGACAGCTCATGCAGGCAGGCTCCAGGGGGAAAAAAAAAAAAGAGAGAGATCGGGCTCGATGCTTTTTTTTTTTTTTTTTTTTTTTGCTTTGGTGGAGCCTGCCTTCCCAGGCTGCTGCCAGGCTGCCTGCACAAGCTGCCTGCATAGTCCCTAAATTGCACGAAGCCCTGTGCTTTGCTCTGTGGTTGTAGGGCAGCAAACTAAAACTCCTCAGAGGTGTTTTAGTTTGCTGCGCCCCAGTCATTTAAGATGCATTACGCTGCTAAATGTGCTACAGTAGCTGGAATTAAGGCGCAATATGCTGCTGATGTGTGCAAACACCAACACCATTAAAGTGGTGCAAAAGCATTTAATCCGCTGTAAAGTGTCACGTGCACATGCCCCTCCTTTTGTCTACACACACCCTGTAATGGCAGAAAGGGCTTTTCTGCTGAAAGGTGTAGAAAAGAATAGTTTCATTAATTCAAGAAAATGGTCAAAATTGTAAATTACAGGGGACTCTTCTAAATACAAGTCCTCCCAGAGTAAAGGTGTTTCCTCAGCATTGATCGATTTAGTACCTACAGCAATGAAGAAACAAAATCTCCGCAAACCATACAAAAATGATAATATGCTGAATACCATCATTGTGGTCCCAGTAGCTGCATGCTTGCTGCTGGTGAAGTCTACATTGTGTCTACTTCTCCTAGGAGCAGACACTAGCAGCTGAGTCTCCCCCAAGACTATAGTAAAGCTAATGGAAGCTGCCAAAGAACCTCTGCATGCAAGATGAAGGCTTTTAGGGAAATGGATGACATGGAAAAGAAGATGGGTAGGGAAGATGGCAGGACTGGCATTAGTAAAAGCTTTTGAGAGACTGACTTCAATAGGAGTCTAAATACTGTTTCAGAATTATGTGTAACCCTCTGCATGTGCCCAGCACAGGGTTACTTTTGTCTCACTATAGTCCTGTGCCCCAGCACAGGAGGGAAAATTCCACTCTTTCTGAGATCACAGGAATTGACAAGCAGATAAGCAGCACCACAACTGCAAAGTGGCACAAGAGAATGTGAGTGATTTTAGTTAAAAGTATTAATTGATCACAGTAACACACATAAGAATGCTGGTTCCTTCTGGGCTTGCTGATAGCAAAATGTCTTTTACTTCAGAATTAGAAAACACTTCATTTTCCAAAGTAGGGAACTATAACAGGCTATGTGACATGACAACTCGTTTAGGAGGAGAATGACAGAGAAGAAGAGCGTTCTACCTATGCAAGGTTTTTATATTCTTTTGTGGACAGAGATGGAATGAGGATGCATGCAAAGAACTACGCTGCTGGGTTTTAATGGAACTATCTTTAAATGGAGGTCTTTCTTTCTTAAAAACAAATCTCAACCAGAAGTGATGGGCTTGATGTAAAAAACACTGGTTGAGGTTTTTTTTTTCTCTAGCATTATGGAGGAAGGCAGAATAGAGGATCAAAGTGTTCCCTTCTGACCTTAAAAACTATGAGTCTATGGACAGGGCTGGAGACTGTTTAGCAGTTCAAACTGTGGAAAGTGAACAAAAAGTTCCCTACCAATTTAGATACTGTGTCAGGCTGCTGGGGTAAGCAGACAGAACAAACAGAATTTTGCCTCACTTTACTGCCTCCTAGACTCCCTTGGTTCATATTTTGTTGTTGAATTATTTGGGGGGGGGGGGGGGGGGGGGATAATCACAGAACGTACCCTGGCATTTTTTTTTTTTAACAGCTTCTCACAAAATCTAAGTGACCGCTGTCCATCCAATGAATCTGCAGGTCAGCATGGATGACACTGGACAGTGGCCAACCATATGCAATAGATGGCAGCTCCTGTTCCCTTAACAAACACTTTCCTAAGTCCAGTGGATGAGGCATCATAATGGGAAATAAGAAGGATCAGTCTTTGGCCAGTGGTCTGACCCTGGGCCTACCTCTTAACTTCTGGGTCCTTTGGTTTTGTCCTTTGTAAAAAAAAAGATAAAGGCACGTGCTTTTGTGGAGCACTTTGAGACCTAGGTATGAACAAGGAGAAATGCACTCTGTATAATATTAAAGACCAAAATCATTCTCTTTGTAAGAGATTGCAAGTGTATCATCATTACATAACTTAGGGGATATCAATATACACAAGCACAAGCAGGCATACACATGGCAACAGGCCCAGCAACATTTGGGTACTTCTGAAAACTATGTATAGCCATATTGATTCTGATTGTACAGTAATCATTTCAAATCTTTTCTGCCTTCTTACTTTAATCTAAAATTTTGCATTCATGTAATAACCAGTATCTGCTCAAGAGACCCATTTCTTATCCAGTGATGACATTATTTTAAAAGTCAAACCTCAATTGTCCTTATGTGGACTTAACTTGTGGTTGAAACAACCGTCATTAAGACAAGCCTACTGCTTAACAGTAGGTGTGCTTTTGGTAAATAAGAACCCACCGATGGCAGTAACCTCCAGAGATTAAACATTAGACTTCACTTTAACTTGACATTCTCTCTTTATTTAAGAATCAGATCATCCTCCGCCGCTTCAGCAAGTTGGTGTGGATAAGTAGTACATAAAAGAGTTTGTAAAAACGAAGACTTGGAAATCCGAACTCTTTGTAATAAATCAGAAAACAATTTCCTCTTCCCTTTTTCTGTAAATTAATGGTGCTCTTGCCCAAGTAACAGAGTTTAGACTATTTCACAATCCCCACTCTGAAACACAGTGTGGTTCCCCACATAGAAACAACAAATTAGCCTTTTTTCAGAGTAAAGAAATATAAACTATGTCAAAGGCGAACATTCTTCCAATGGCAAAGATGACTAATTGTAGACAAGAAAAATAAGCTCCTTAGTTACCTGGTTGTATATAAATCAAGCATTCAGTAAAGAAATTAAATGAAAGAAACCTGAAAAATCTAGTTAACATTTCTTCTTATTAAAGGAAAGATAATGTAATTGTTTTATCTTACAGGGGTTAACTTGCAGAGGTTATAATTACCTATAATTTAGTATCTACTGGATTATTATACCATGTATTCCAGCATGGCTTTTGTTCCTTTTCGCTGCATTGTCTTTTTCTATCCATGAATGCTCTAAAGCTTTTAAATACTGTAAAATAAAATATAAGAGGTTGATGTTCTCCATGATATTAGAGGGTGAAATTATTGAAACCATCAATGTCAATAAGAATTAACAAGGAATTAAAGTGCCACTAACTCAAGACCTGGAACTTGTTTTACTGTATTCTGTATTAAGTGACAGGTGACCAAGTAAAAGACAAACACAACTCAAGTGAGAAATGAAGACCAGTTTAAAGTTTGATATGTCATAAGCCATATAAAGTAAATAATGGAAGCAAATGCTGACTGCTCAGCTGACCATAAGGAAGAAGGCTCTTTACCATGCCCTGCAAAGTGCTGATGCAAAAAATGCAGCTGTGCCTGCAAAGAACCTTCAGGAATTAGATGATCTGCCTTTTACAATATTTGTGGCTCACAAGCACATGGTACAGAGAGGGAAAGAGAAATATTGTGTGTGCATGCCATTCATCTCACACTGATGATTTGTATTGTATCTGGAGAGGCCTAGTCAGATTTCAGAGGTAAGCATGGGGAAAGATGAAATGAAGAACCAGAGGAAGGTGGCTGTGACATACTATATGTGTTTCAATACACCTGGAGGGAAAACAACTGGCTTCTATTTCCAGCTGTTTCCAACTAGCAAAGCCAGAGATCCTTTTGAGGCAGGCTATGAAGATGTTATGTAGCAAGACTGGTAATTCTTACATGGCTCTTAGGGATGTTGTCTGGATATGTGCTCTGCACCAAAATCTGAAGTATGAGAAAAAGGTAGAGGTGGGCCAGGGAGTGATGGGAGCGTGACCACAGTGGCTCCACAACATGAATCACTATCCAGAATGCCCATGAAGTGAGGTATATGCAGCAGACACTATGGTGGCACTGCTGAGAAAATTCTGGCTGTCCAACTCACATGATAGTGATCTGTTCAGAGCCTCTGAGCCAACTCTTCCAAGCTGAGCACCCCAAAAAAATGAGAGGCCGTTCAGAAAAGTCAGATATTATATTCTAAGTATTTGCAGCTCTCTGAAGGGTAGGGGCCTAGGCAGACAATTCAGAGGTAACATGTCTATTACAAAATATTTGCCTACAACCTGAAATAAGTGCAAATATCCTCTTAATTTAGAAAAGAGTAATCCCCTACCTAAGTCTTCAGGACCTGCGTAGCACTCTAAGCAAAACTGCTTTGCACACTTCCTCTTTGTTATCATGTGACATTACAGAATAGTAACAAAAAGTCAGTAAATACTAGGAAGTTAAGAGCTTCCTCTGCTGAAAAATTCCTTTGCCAGTTAGTTGCCAATATGTTGAAAATCTATTCAGCACTGATAACAGAGAGATAGATATCTCCTGCTTCAGCTTACCCGCTTTAAAATACAATATCAAATTTGAAAGGGCACAGGCTCAATAATTTTATTTATCTGACTATAAGCCAACATTTAGAAAAGCAGATCAAGCACATGCACTAGCAATGGCTGACTTAACACGCAGATCACAAAGCAGATACAGGTTAGACAACATTTTTCTTGAGGACAGCAACTACTCTTAATTAATGCAACCACCTCTAAAATGGATTTTTTTTTTTAATTTCTATGAAAGATGCAAGATCAAAAGCTTTTCTTAGATAAAAATTAATTGCATTATGTCTGCTGATTCCTGTTTGCCTGCTCCATTTATGTTTATTACATTGTTGTTGTGGCAGCTCTCCCTCTCTCACTTCTTTCTCAATATCCTCTTCTAATGTGAACAGCATTCATCAGCTGAACATCAGACAGGTCTTAGACAACTGGTAATCACCCCAGATCTGAAACTTATATGTACATTTGGCTCTTTTAATTTAATTTCCGCTTGTTTTTTAAGTTTAAATGAGCCATTCTGAAAGTGATCAGTCTTAGCTCTAAATTCACATTTTCTAATGTTTGTTCACTATCTATTTTGTTAAAACCAAATAAAGTAAATATTTGGACAAGTGTTTACTACTGTTCCTAAAATCATGATTGTAGATTTTAACAATAGTACTTTAAGTAGCAGAAAAATAAAAACAAGCAGGCCAACAGATTTTCAGAAGTGACTAGTGATTTGGGGCTACCAATCAGTTATCAATTTAACGTAACTTATAGGAAGCCTTAGAACCTAGCCCCTGAAAATCAGTTCCCTTTAAAAAAGTGTCTCAGCTTGGACACCTAAATATTAAAGCATCCAAACCACAAGTCAGTTTATAAAATGCGTGCACAATGGCAGCTTCTCATAGCTTAGCAGATTTACTAGTCTAGGTGTACCCTACACACACACTGCGGGGCTGGGGACAGTGGGTCAGGAGTGAGGGGCAGTGGGTCAGGACTGGCCACTGGTGTTTACAAATGGGTCCTGATACAAAAGAGGTTGAGAACCACTGCTTAAATGCACAGTTATAGTCCTGAGCCTCTGACTACAAATAGGCAAGACATGCCAGGGGCTGTCCAGCAGAACAGCAATTTTTCATTTAAAAAGTGAAGGTTTGGTTGATATATGGGAGCATGCCTTAGAAGGCAAATATACCAACCACAGCAGGAAAAGATACCAATCCATGCCACAACAGCAGAGAAGGATTTGGGCATCATAACAGGTAACCAAGTTGCCTAAAACAAGTGCCTATATTTAGCCACCATGTATGCAATGGAAATTACACTGCCTTTAACGAAGATGCAGATTATAAATGGATTGTTTGAACTTATTTCATGCTTTTTCCTGCAGAGCTAAGTCAGGAGCTTTGAGCTGAAAAGCACCATCAAAGTGAGGGTGGAGGAAGTCCTTCTCCACATTCTCGTGGGGGGGATGCGCATGAAAACCCGATCGGGAACCACTGCTCCAAGTGAAGTGAGCATCAGCTCAGGAAAGCCTGTGTTACACAGCCAGAGATGAGAGAGCCACCGACACAATGTCGGTATCTCTAAGGGACAGATCCGTCCTGCCCTGTTACAGGAAGGGACCCGCTCACCTGGGCTCCATTTGGTACGCACATACATACACACAGAGCTTTCCATGTCCGCTACACACACCCATGTCTACTACACACACACGGCCACTCTACGCGCACGCGCCTCCATTACCCCCCCGTGCCCACTGCCCCGCGGTGCCCGGCCGCACTCACCCGCCATGGCGCTAGCCCTCGCACGCGGCCCGCTGCTTGCTGCTGCCCGGGGACTCGGGCTCGGCCGCGGGTCCCTGTGCAGCTGCCGGCCCGGTCCGGCCCAGCCCGGCCGTCCCGCCCCCGCAGCTTGGCCCCGCCCCGCCCCGCGCGGGAATTTCCCCGCCAGTGACGCGCGCCAGGGCTGGCCGCCGCGCTCTGCTCGTCCCCGCCCCCGCCCTGCCCCTGGCGAGGCGCGGCGGCGTCTCTCCGCCCGAGACACGCGCGGCCAGTCGGCCGCCCCCGGCCCGGGACACCTCCTGCTCTGTGGGGGAGGCTCTGGCTCGTCTGAACAGGTGGAGACTGGAGGGTTTCACTTACCTGCCAACCTGCACAAGGGCAGAGAAGGCCACTGTCTTCACCCGCCTGAAGGACCTAAGCCAGGGACTAGCGCGGAATTTGAAGGGAAGGGAGAATTTCTCTGTCTCTGCCTGACACACATGCACACACACCGAACTGCAGTTTAATATGCATTATACACACAGGATGAACTGCACACACACACACTGCAGTTTAACATGCATCGTACACACAGGATGAACACACACACACTGCAGTTTAACATGGATCACAACTGTAGTTTAACATGCATCGTACACACACAGGATGAACTGCACACATGCACACACACGGCCTGAAGTTTAACATGCATTGCACACACAGTGAACTGCAGTTTAACATGCATCACACATGCCAGATGAACTGCACGTACACAAGCTGCAGTTTAACATGCATCACACACACACACACACACACACACATAGAGGATGAACTACACATGCACATACAGTGAACTGCAGTTTCACATTCATCTCACACCCACAGGATGAATTACACACGCACACACACTGCAGTTTAACATGCAGCTGTGGGAGTTATTGGCTGAGGAGTTGCACAGTTTTGTTCTCCGTCCATCCTTTCCACCAGTTAGCTAAATGCAAGACTAACAGCACATTCATGGTCAGTTGGACAAAGCTGACTTACAACACCCTAGAAACAAAAGGCAGGATTCAAAAAGATTTGACTTTTCGTTCCACTTTGTACCAATTTAACATTCAAAAGAGGGGAAATATCACATCGTTTCCTAGACCAGTGGTACTCAAAGGATGTACTGTGGAAGCAGCAAAAGTGTGTGCTAAAAATGGGTTGGGTGGGGCTCTGGCTTCATCAGCACCACATACAGGATTGGACCCACAGACTGGATCTGGCCCACAGACTGGTGAGTGAAGTGTGCTGCCAATTTTAATCCAGAAAAAAAGTGTGTCCCAGGTATCAAGCTTGGGAAACACTATACTAGTCACTAGCCAAAACCTATTGGCCTGCTAGCCAAGACCTAGTGACCAGCCCAGAATTTAAATGAGTTATCATAAGTCTAATGTCAAAAGTTACACATTTCTGAACATCAACTATTGCTAGCTTATGTCAGGCCCAGCCTGTGGTACAGGATACAGCACTGCTGGCATCTATATTTCATTGTTTCATCCTTTTCCCTTATAACAACTAGAGTTTACAGAGGAACCTGTTTCCTCGGGTGCTTGTCAATGTAAAAATTCCCATTAAAACTCATAAGTGAAGCCAATGGCCCTCCTAAGGCACTTGGGGATGTGTAGAATACCCAACAAATGTCCTAATCCTCATGAATGTAGTGGATGCTGTCTACTAAGGCCTCTGGAGACTCACAGAAAGGGAAATGCCCTCCCACACCCCAATTTCTTTCCTGAACCTAAACATTGTGTTCACTCTTCTCCTCTCTTGGCTCTCCTGATATTCTCTTCTTCATTTGTGACAGGCAAATTGAACTATAATGAACCCATGAGATTAATTTGGCAGAAAAGATAGGGAAGTATTCTGTACCCCCTTCCCTTCTTCAACTTTGAACTGTTCCTGACCATTTCCTTCCCTGCTTGATTCCTTCAACTGTTGGTAGTTCCCTTCTGTGCCACAGCAAGGCATCTGCTTTGCTCCCTATAACTCTCTACGACTTCCAAAGACCCAGGTCTGCCTGTCAGCTGTTCCTCCTCAAAGACTGAGTCCTCAGACTCAAAAAAGATATAAGGGAGTAGTTCATGGCTTCTTGGCCTCTTGTGGGCTAAGGTCAACTGGGGGCATCTGAATCCCAAGACCTCTGGCTTTGGGCCTGCACGTAGGATACCTGCCAATGGATTTGGGAGTATCTGAAGTCCCAGGGTGAGAGCCTGCGACGGAGGATGCTCACTGGTTGTAGCCTCATACATGATGTATAAAACGATTGAGTTTTGCCTGCTCAGTTGATATGGTTTTTGGAACAATTGAGGGATACTTAATCAATATAATTTGGCTAATTTGACCTGAAACACAGAATATATTAATAATGATAATAAAAAAGTAAGCTCTACATATTGTGGAAACAATTATGTCAATGGTAAATATAATCAGTCAAAGCAAAGATGAGCAAATTGCAGTGGCAAATTCATCAATTTGCCTGAGCTACAAATAGCCATTCAACTTACCAAGTTATTCAGAGAAAATGCAATCAAATTTGTCTCTACTTTTGCTTTTTTATATTTTTTTAAGTTACTGTATGACTGGGGTATGCATTTCCTGCAGTCATTAATAACATGACGCATGCACTGCCCATCGTAGTTTCTTTTGAACTGGAGTGTTTGCTACAGTTCACTTTGGGGTGTATGTTATTGTGGCTCTTTGGTTAAACACTGTCTGCACATGTGGCTCCTAGGCTATGTCACTGATTTAAACCTATGCAAAACTCAGGGAATTTGGGGCCCACACCTCCAGCTGGGTGTGAAATTCACCACTTGACCCTATTGCAATGAGAAGCTGAAAAGGACCACTGAACATGAGCATCCCTTGAACTTTGTAAAAATCCAGTTTGAAATCAGATGTGGGCATAAATCCTGAGCGGGTCTGGACAAACAGTAAAATAACTGTGAAGGCATGAACATGAAGGAGCTTACACCCAGCTGACAGGTGCATCCTTGTGGTATAAGACAATGCACTGGACCGGCAGCAAGATTTTGTTCTGATTTTTTAAATCTTTTTATTGAGAAGATTAGCACACTCTTAACTAGTATTTCCTGAGAGAGATACTGTTCACATTTTAGCACTTTATTTATTATTCTTGCTACATTGTAGGTCACATCAAACGAATTAATTTGCTTACACAAGGTCTGAATTTGGTCCCATGCCTCTCCCGATGATAACAGATTAAAGTTAGGATATTTGGACAGAAAAATAGGGTTATAGTGTCTTACTCTTATTGCAATACATTGAACCATTAGATACTGTCTACTCTACTCTAGACAGTGTCTCCTGGCTCCTAGTCTACTATAGACAGTATCTCCAACATACTGCAATAGAGTAAGACATTACAACCCTATTTTTCTGCCCAAGTATCCAAATTTACAGATATCCAATGTCACAAGTATGTAAAATAAGATGTTTCCTTTTAATATGATTATACATGTTTAAAAATTAAAAGTAGAATTTATAGTTTTCTGTCTCAAGGCTGTTTTTTTAATCTGTCATAAGGATTTTTATCATAAGGATTTCATGGTATAAACTGGAATATAGTTTCATTGCTTCTATAGAGCTCCTACTGTTTACAAATGCGGAGAATCTGGCCAAGAATGTCATATATTTTGTATTTTTGTCATTATAAGCGTAGTAGAATTCATTATCCTGATGCCATGTGTTCTACAGGTTGATTTGCTAAACTGAAGCAGGAATGCATGTTTTACATTTTCCCTCCCATAAAATCATACATCAAAGTTTGTCTAGCACTTTTTATTAAACTTTCCCCTAATATTAAAGTTAGAACTGGCTTCTAATGTGTTCAGGGAGCACTTTGATTCTTACATGACTGCTATTATAGAAATGATGGACAAAAGTAAATTTGTCATGGAATCACTGCATTTTTGAGGTTGTAATTTTAATCCAAGTCCTATTTAATATTTGGTTTCCAATATTTTATCCACCTCCTACATGCATATACAACCCCTTACGCCCCAGAAAAAACATGTAGCACACTACTGAGATGGTACATTGCTCTCAGAGATGGTAGGCTAGACCTGGTGTCAAAGTAGGCTTTGCTATTAAATGTAAATCGATTGGATTAAGCTCCAGAATTAGAACACATTAAAAGAAGAGCTATTCAGAGTAAAAAAGTGGTTTATAATGCTTTCTTATTCAACATTTTTTTAGTTTGTTTATTTACAAAAAACCCAGAAAACAGTGGGTTAGAACCTGGGCTTCTCTTAGCTTGAAATTCTGAGTTCAACACCAAAGTTAATAGTGTGGACAGACAAAGTATTAAAATGCTTAGATGTTACAGTGCTTTACAGTTTATCCACTGTAGTAATTTTATCTGTCCACTTTAAGTAACTGTAACTTTGCTTCTTTCTAGTTTAAAAGTAGAGTTTACATCCACTGTGCTAGTACATGTACAAAAAGGTGATAAAGGTATATTGGTTCAGCTGATGCACAAATCTCTCCCCTAACCTTTTAAAATGGTTTAATGTTATATCTGTCCATAGTCTTAGTTAATTAAAGTCTAATTTAAAACATATAGACTTAGTAACATTGCTATGGAACCTCTGCTTTGGCCATCCTAATTTAAAAGATGGAAAGATGCTCTCACATGCAACAGGATTATCACATGACTGATATAGAACTGGTTACAAAGAGGAATGGAAAAGGCTGTGTTCTCATAGGTTCAGATAGCTGAGGCCTGTTAAACCCTGATCGTTTCTACACACTAGTTCAGGGGTGGGCGAAATACAGCTCACAGGTCAGATCCAGCTCGACAAGGGATTTTACCAAGGCTGCAGCAGGTCCCTTGACCCCACCTGGCCCAGGCATGGGGGGGCAGCCTGTCAGACCACCCCTGCATGCACACTGGGGCTGGGGTGGTACGGCAGCTGGATTTACTTCCCTGCAGCCCCTGCAGCAGTAGCTCCTTTCAGTTGCCACTGCCAGTCTGCCACCAGACCTGGCCCTGCTGTCAGGGCACCCCGAGCCTTCTGCCCTGCACGTACCACCAGGGGTGCTGGACACAGTGGGTGGGTGGGTGAGGTCTCCACAGAGACTTGACCTGGGACCCACGCAGGCAGGGTGTGCTCTGCTGGGCAGATGGGATGGGGCTGTTGGGCAGGTCGGGGGGCCAGGGCTGGGATTATGGGACAGTGACTGTGCAGGACTTGGGCCCAAGGAACCACGATCTGCTCCCCTTATGCCCCTGCCCATGAACCTGGCACCCATTACAGGGGTATGCAGGGAGTGGATTGTGGCTCTGCCCTGGGCCCTGGCCCCATGCTGTCACAGCCCCACAATCCTGATCCCAGCCCTGGCCCTGCCCGCCTGCGGCCTGCTTCCAGATGCCACTCCCTCCGTGCTTGTGGCCCCATCCAATCTGCTCAGCCTAGTGCAGGGCAGAGCGAATTAGGGAGTTTTGGTGAGCTGTTGCGTGTCATGGGCATGGTTTGTTGACCTGGCCCACAACAACTCACCAAAACTCCCTAAATGGCCCTCCAGCCCAAATATTTGTCCCCCCTCCACTACTTGGAGTTGATTCGTGTGAAATTTGAATTCTGTTTTTTTGGAAACAAAGCAGAAGTTACCTTTTCTTTAGGGACAGTTAAAAATAGTTCATCTAAGGCTACGCAGGAAAACTGGCTTCATGGAGTGACAGCAGGGGGTCATCACAGCCCCACGCTCCCAGGGTCTCCATGGAGCAGCACAGGCAGGGCGCACAGCTGGGTAGGGAGCTGCTCTAGGTCTGGGACCAGGGCCAGGGCTGGGATTGTGCAGTGGTGACAATGCAGGGCCAGAGCCAGGGCAGAGCTGCGATCCACTGCCTGCAAGCCCCTGCCAGCAGAACCCGCACTTGTCACAGAGGTGTGCAGGCAGTGGATCATGGCTCTGCCCTGGCTCTGCCCCTGCACTGTCACTGCCACAAGATCCCAGCCCGGCCCCAGCCCCAGAGCAGCTCCCCACTCAGCCATGTGCTCTGCCTGTGCCACTCTGGGCCAGTCTCCAGGGAGATCCTGGGAGTGCAAAGCCATGACCGCCCCATGCTGTCACTCCCCACTGTTCCTGGGGTCTCCATAAAGACTGGCAGGGAGCAGCGTGGGCAGGGTCTGCTGGGAAACGGAGCCTGTTGTGGGCCTGATCCAACATGTGGGCCAGATTTTGCCCACCCCTAATCTAAGTGGCCCGCAAGAGATGATTATGATCAATCAAAAGTATGTGATTCAATTGAAAGGGGTCCACACTTCCATTGAAAATTTCCAAAGGGTCTGCACCTCCATTCAAAAATTTTTCGGAGGTCCACAAATGAAAAAAAGTTGAAAAACACTGATCTAAACGTAATTTCCTTAATACTAGCTGCTCTTTATTTATTTGGTTTCTTCCAAGTTTCATTTTCCTGTATTCATGCATTACAACTATTATTTTTAATTATAACTGTGTCTGGGGGCTCCAACTGAGGTGAGGGCACAACATTGCAGGTTCTGACTACACAAATGAATCAAATAAATGTCACTGGAATTTTAGGTGGGGACCCCTCTTTAGCAACAGACAGTTATTGGTCTGAGGCATAAATCTTGGCTTTAACAAAACATAGGGATTGGTCCTAACTCAGCCAAATGGTATAGGGCTCCATGATTGTCCAGTATTATCTCTACTCTGTCTTTTGTTCCTCTATATAGGTAAAGGGATGAGTTGGATTGGCAGGTTAAATTTTAGCATTCATGCTAAACTTCTACCAGCTAGAAACTGAGATGAAGCCACACACCTATGGTTGTATCACAACTTGGCTATATCAAGGATCACACTAGTCAAGGATCTGCCCCAAAGAGCAGGGGGCCCTGCTGATGCCCACAGCTCTGAATCATGAATTACTTCAGAATCATACTCAAAATAGCCTTTAAACTTTGTTAGACTTTATTTTAGCTGGTCTCATGGATCTGTTTCTCTCTACTTCCTATCTTGTTTTCTGTGCTTCTCTAGCAGTTGCTTGTTTTTAGTTTATGCGGTACACAAACCTTTACTTCTGCTGCTGCCATCCAAAGTTCTGTCTTCCCTATCAAAAACAGGCACGTTTACGTAAAAATAGCTCTTTCACTATAAAATCCTAGTAAAGATAAGACACTGGTAGTTTTTAGGGAAAAGATTGACCTTAATCATCTACATCAAGATAAAAACCACAATTGCTAAGCAGCAAGAAACTACAGCAAGAAACCTAACTTGACATTGCTCTTTTGATGCCACATGTACATTGTTTTGGTAGTGAAGATATAGCCTCACAAGATTTTATTGACTCTCCACCTCCTACAAGCTGCAAAGATCTATTGTTTTTTGCCTGCTGTCCCTCTTAATTACTCTTCTCTTATTTAACCCAATGTCATTGATTTATATAATTATTTAGAATACTGCTGATACACTTACTATGAGCAACATTAAAAATAAATTTGTATTGCATTGGAAACCAAACAGCCAAGTCAGCCCCCAAGAATGTCAACAGTACTCACTTGGAAGATTACAAGTTAGGCATGAATGTCAGTACCTCGCTGAACTGAGGTTTTAATTTTGACTATTCAGCACACAGAAGAAAGAGACTGGGGAGGGAGAAAGTTTGCCAAATTTTAAATGTAGGGAAACAAAAATATATTTAAATATTTGGGAAGGGTTTTGTAAGAAAGCCTAATTAATGTTTACAGCCAGACTGTTTTACCTGGCTTTGGCAGCATTAAGGACCCTTAGAGTAGGTATAAATGTAATCAAATAAAAGAGAATAATGCCCAAAGTTATCTGACATGGCCCTTTTAATAAGTCAGTCTTCCAACTTAGAGAATTTTTTGCTAAGAGACTCAACCACACCTAACTACTTTATTTTTAAAACATTATGTCATCTTGGTTTCTCTTTTATAAACAGGAACTATATTATAAGTTCTGTAATAAAAAATAAGGGAATTCGTTTAGAAATATATAGCTTATTTCTCATTTCACTAAAGCCGCTTTCCACAACAGTAGCGGAATAAGTTGTACTTACAGCCATTTTAGAGCCGATCTGAATGGACAGGTTGCTATAAAATGGCCCAAGTGTACGTGAAAAATAGTTTTTGTTTAGTTATATTGGCTTTATTCTAGATTTTGCACCAGTTTTGTTCTATTAGTTACAGACCAATTGGTGATACAGCAAAAGATAAGTCAAATTGATCTGTAACTAGTAGAACAACTGAATAGTCCAATTCGAGATTTGCATGATCTGTGGCAGTGGTTGCAAATATATGTGTCATAGTTGGGGGTTCAGGAGCTGCTTGCTTCCTATGGACTCTTTTCTCTTCAAGCTGTTGGAGCCAATTCCTATCATGGACTTTAATGTCCTGGTGGAGACAATGACACCATTTGTTCCGGTCGTTTGCCAAGGTTTCCCATTAGCCAGGATCAATTCCAAATGTCTTCATATCTTGTTTGTATGTGTCTGTATAGCGAAGCTTGAGGTGTCCTGTTGTTCTTGTTCCCTTTGATAATTCCCTGTATAGCATGTCCTTGGGTACACATCCATCTTCCAATCTACTCAGATGGCCTAGCCAGTGCAGTCATCTGTCTGAGTAGGGTTGTCACACTTGGTAAATTTGCCCTTTGAAGAACCTCTGCATTGGTAACTTTATCTTGCCATTTGATGTTGACTATGCGGTGTAAACAGCATAGGTGGAAGCTGTTTAACCTTTTCTCTTGATGTGCATAAGTTGTCCATGTTTCCCCACCATACATGAAAGTGCTGAGTATACAAACTTTGTACGCTAGCATTTTGGTCTTGATGGTAAGATTTGAGTTGTTCCATGCTCTTTTAGTTAATCTGATGAAGGTGGTGGCAGCCTTTCCAATGCAAACTTAAGTTCTTTATCCAGTGAGAGGTTGATGGTCACTAGAGAACCAAGGTAGCTGAACTTCTGGACTACTTCTAGCTGGTTCTCATTAAGGCTGATTGTTGGATCTAACTCCCTGTCCTAGTACAACTGTTTTCTTTCTGCTGATAGTGAGAGCAAATGCCTGACAAGCTCTTGAAAAGTGATCCATGACTTCTTGTAGTAGGTCTTCGTCATGGGCTGTAAGGGCAGCATCATCAGCGAATAGAAGCTCCCTGATAAGCACCTTTTTAACTTTAGTCTTTGCCTTGGGTTGTGACACGTTGAAGAGTTTCCCCTCCAATCTTGTGTAAAGGTACATTCTACCTTCCAGATCTCTAAACATGCAGTTTAGGAGTACCAAGAATAAGATTCCAAAGAGTAGGGGCAAGAACATATCCTTGCTTCACTCCGTTTTTCATCTCAAAGCTGTCCAAAGTGGACCCATCAAGCTGAACAGTTGCTTTCATGTTGTTGTGGAAGAAACATATAAGACTTAACAGGATTGGTGGGCATCCTATCTTTTCTAGGACTGTAAGTAGGCCGGCTCTGCTGACGGTGTCAAATGCTTTTCTTAGATCCAGGAAGGCAACGAACAATGGTTGGTTTTGCTCTGCACTGTTCTTGAAGTTGACACAAGGAAAATATCATGTCTATGGTTGATCTTCCAGTCCTGAAACCACACTGAGATTCAGGGTAGACACGATTTGCTAGTTGTTGTAGGTGCACCAAAATGACCCTTGCAAAAGCCTTTCCTGCTATACTTAGTAGTGAGGTACCTCTGTAGTTGTTGCACTTGCCCTTATCTCTTTTATTTTTATACAAAGTGATGACATTTGCATCATGCATGTCTTGTGGTACCTCACCCTCTTTCAAGCATTTCAGTAGCAGATAATGAAGATATGACAGTGGGCTTTCTTTCTCACATTTGAGAATTTCCACTGGGATGCTATCTTTTCCAGGAGCTTGCCACTTGATAATGAATCAATGGCCTTGCTTAGCTCTTTTACAGTGGACTCTACATCTAACTCTGGCATGGCCTGTAGAGTTGGTTCTTGGTCATGTGTGTCAGGTTCTGGGCAGGTGTGTGCTCGCATATCTTCTGTGTGTGTGCTTGTGTGTACGTGTGTCTGGTTCTCTGTTTTTGCACGCATGTGGCTCTATGTGTGCGTATGAGCATGTGTGTCTGGTTCTCTGTGTTTGCATGTGTGTCTGGTTCTCTCTCTTCTCTCCTTTTTTTCTCTCTCTCTCCTCTCCTTTGTTTCTTTTGTCTTTCTCTTTCCCTATTTCTCTCTCGTTCTTTTCCTCTCTTTCTTCTGTTTCTCTTTTTTTTCTCTCTCATCACAACATGCTTAACAAAAAAGAATACACAAGAACAAAAGTAATATATGAAGTTTTATTTATTGTCATCAGGTTTAGAATTTGTAGAAAACCTGGTATTTATTGTAAAAAAAGCAACATTTATGATTATTAACTATATTAATAGGCAGTGCATCCTGCCATGTACCCCCACTTCCCCGCCCCAGGGTAGACATTGTGTTTTTTTTCAGCACTCTGGCCAAAAACGTTGCCTACCCCTATCCTAGGCAATCTGGCCATGAGTTGTTGTCTGTACCAGCTCTTGCATTGAAGTCTCCAAGAAGGAATAGTCACTTGGTTGATGGTATTCCTTTGATGACTTGGTGCAGAGTGTCGTAAAATGTATTCTTCTCCTCAGGGCTGGAGCTGAGCGTTGGTGCATAAGCACTGATGATGTTCACAGAATCAATAGTCATCTGAAGCATAAATGAGATGATATGCACTGACTTCCGAATGGGTATTTCTATAAGCTTTACTGAAATTGCTTTAATGAAATTGAAACCTCTCTTTCTGCAGTTTATCCCTGTACGAAACAACAAATCAAACATTTAAGATTTGTCTGCATCATTTTCTGCTTTTTTGTAGTATTTTCTGCACTTTAACTTCCACACAAACAATCTGCTCTGTAGACTGAAACTGGACATGGGGGGTTGGTTTGAGTGCTCCAGTGACATAGAAAACTAAATAAGCTGGTCCAGATGGAGAGGGCATCCCACTGGGTCTGTCTTCACTTCCCCTTTTTATAGGGTCAGACCTTATTCATAGATTCATAGATGTTAGGGTCAGAAGGGACCTCAATAGATCATCGAGTCCGACCCCCTGCATAGGCAGGAAAGAGTGCTGGGTTCAGATGACCCCAGCCAGATGCCCATCTAACCTCCTCTTGAAGACCCCCAGGTTAGGGGAGAGCACCACCTCCCTTGGGAGCCCATTCCAGATTTTGGCCACTCTAGCTGTGAAGAAGTTCCTCTTAATGTCCAGTCTAAATCTGCTGTCTGCTAGCTTATGGCCATTATTTCTTGTGACCCCCAGGGGCGCCTTGGTGAGTAGAGCTTCACCAATTCCCTTTTGCGCCCCCATTATGAATTTATAGGCAGCCACAAGGTCGCCTCTCAACCTTCTCTTGCGGAGGCTGAAGAGGTCCAGGTGCCCCAGTCTCTCATCGTAGGGCTTGGCCTGCAAGCCCTTAACCATACGAGTGGCCCTTCTCTGGACCCTCTCCAGGTTATCTGCATCCCTCTTGAAGTGTGGTGCCCAAAACTGCATGCAGTATTCCGACTGCAGTCTGACCAGCGCCCGATAGAGGGGAAATATCACCTCCTTGGAGCTGTTCGTCATGCATCTGCTGATGCACGATAAAGTGCCATTAGCTTTTCTGATGGCTTCATCACACTGACGACTCATGTTCATCTTGGAGTCCACTAGGACTCCAAGATCCCTTTCTGCTTCCATGCTACTGAGCAGGTCATTTCCTAGGCAGTAGGTGTGCTGGACATTTTTACTTGTTTAGAAAAAAGGGAAAAAGTTACCTGATTGCATTGCTATCTATTGTGTTTCTATGTAACAAGGTAACCATTCCAGAAAACAACACAATAGACATGGATGGTGGAGACTTGTTCATAACTTAATCCAGGACTGTCCAACTTCTGAGTGGCTGGGGGCTTCTGGACCCCCAACCACACACTGTATAGCTGACACACACAACTTGGGCAAGTGCTGCACTGTGCAACTCCCCATGCCATACTGCACAGGTTGCTGATGTGCTGCCTAGGCCTTCTAAGCCACCAGCTTCTTCCACCCCCTCTCTCCTATAGACATGCTGCACAGCCGTCCATCATGCCAGATGCACAAACTGCAACACACTGTGTGCCCTCACCATGCCATGTGCCACACATTTGCCTCCTCCACGCCATACAGATACACTACAACATGCCTCGCCACCCCCAACCTGCTCACGCAGGTTTCTAACTTGTGTACAGGACCTCCACCTGACACAGGAGGTGTATGGTCCCACTAGGGGGAATGCCATACTGGATCTGGTATTGGCAACGGGAGATGACATGATAGGGGACCTCCAAATCGGTAGCTATCTGGGAGACAGTGATCACCTTATGATAGAATACAACATAAGACGGCGAGTGGGTAAGGTAACTAGTAGGGTGAAAGTGCTAGACTTTAGGAAAGCTGATCTCATTGCACTCAGGCGATTAGTCAAGGAAGCACTGCAGAGTAGGAGTTTTGATGGGATGGGTGCCCAAGAAGGGTGGCTGTGCCTAAAGGAAACGATCCTTTGGGCACAAAGCAAGACGATCCCCGAGCGAGGCAAAAGAGGGAAAGGGGCCAGGAGGCTTCCATGGCTGACCAGAGAAATCCAGGGCAGCCTAAGGGCCAAAAGGGGAGCACATAAAAAGTGGAAACAGGGTGAGATCACTAAAGATGAATATACCTCCTCTGCTCGTGCTTGTAGGGAGGCAGTTAGGCGGGCCAAAGCTACCATGGAGCTGAGGATGGCAACCCAAGTAAAGGACAACAAGAAATTGTTTTTTAGATACATAGGGAGTAAAAGGAAGGCCCAGGGAGGAATAGGACCCCTGCTAAATGGGCAGAAGCAATTGGTGACAGATAGAGGGGACAAGGCTGAACTCCTCAACGAGTTCTTTGCCTCAGTGTTCCTAAGCGAGGGGCACGACAAGTCTCTCACTGGGGTTGTAGAGAGGCAGCAGCAAGGCGCCAGACTTCCATGTGTAGATCCTGAGGTGGTGCAGAGTCACTTGGAAGAACTGGATACGAAGGCACTGGCCAACGTCATTGCAGAGCCACTGGCGGGAATATTCGAATGCTCGTGGCGCACAGGCCAAGTCCCAGAGGACTGGAAAAGGGCTAACGTGGTCCCCATTTTCAAAAAGGGGAGGAAGGAGGACCCGGGCAACTATAGGCGGGTCAGTCTCACCTCCATCCTTGGTAAAGTATTTGAAAAAATTATCAAGGCTCACATTTGTGAGAGCCCGGCAGGACAAATTATGCTGAGGGGAAACCAGCATGGGTTTGTGGCGGGCAGATCGTGCCTGACCAACCTAGTCTCTTTCTATGACCAGGTTACGAAACGCCTGGACACAGGAGGAGGGGTGGATGTCGTATACCTGGACTTCAGGAAGGTCTTCGATACGGTATCCCACCCCATACTGGTGAACAAATTAAGAGGCTGTGATGTGGATGACTGCACAGTCTGGTGGGTGGCGAATTGGCTAGAGGGCCGCACCCAAAGAGTCGTGGTAGATGGGTCGGTCTCGACTTGGAAGGGTGTGGGCAGTGGGGTCCCGCAGGGTTCGGTCCTTGGACCGATACTCTTTAATGTCTTCATCAGCGACTTGGACGTGGGAGTGAAATGTACTCTGTCCAAGTTTGCAGATGACACAAAGCTATGGGGAGAAGTGGACACGCCGGAGGGCAGGGAACAGCTGCAGGCAGACCTGGATAGGCTGGACAAGTGGGCAGAAAACAACAGGATGCAGTTCAACAAGGAGAAATGCAAAGTGCTGCACCTAGGGAGGAAAAATGTCCAGCACACCTACAGCCTAGGGAATGACCTGCTGGGTGGCACGGAGGTGGAAAGGGATCTTGGAGTCCTAGTGGACTCCAAGTTGAACATGAGCCGGCAGTGTGACGAAGCCATCAGAAAAGCCAATGGCACTTTATCGTGCATCAGCAGATGCATGACAAATAGGTCCAGGGAGGTGATACTTCCCCTCTATAGGGCGTTGGTCAGACCGCAGTTGGAGTACTGCGTGCAATTCTGGGCGCCACACTTCAAGGAGGATGCGGATAACCTGGAGAGGGTACAGCGAAGGGCAACTCGTATGGTCAAGGGCCTGCAGACCAAGCCCTACGAGGAGAGACTAGAGAAACTGGACCTTTTCAGCCTCCGCAAGAGAAGGTTGAGAGGCGACCTTGTGGCTGCCTATAAGTTCATCACGGGGGCACAGAAGGGAATTGGTGAGGATTTATTCACCAAGGTGCCCCCGGGAGTTACAAGAAACAATGGCCACAAGCTAGCAGAGAGCAGATTCAGACTGGACATTAGGAAGAACTTCTTCACAGTTCGAGTGGCCAAGGTCTGGAATGGGCTCCCAAGGGAGGTGGTGCTCTCCCCTACCCTGGGGGTCTTCAAGAGGAGGTTAGACGAGTATCTAGCTGGGGTCATTTAGATCCAGCACTCTTTCCTGCTTATGCAGGGGGTCGGACTTGATGATCTATTGAGGTCCCTTCTGACCCTAACATCTATGAATCTATGAATCTATAACCCCACATAGTGAGCAACTCCCACACCATCATGGATGCTGCATGAGGCCCCCAGGTCCTCCGAGCTCTCCAGCCATGGGCTCCCTCTCAGCCATGTGGGCCAGGCTGCTCTGCCCTGCCCCTGTAGGCCTCGTGGCCCTGTGGGGGACAGGGCAGGCAGTGGAAGCTTGAGGGGTAAGGGGGGCCCAAGAACACCAGTGACAGAGCAAAATGGGAAGCCGTACTTAGACCAGGAGCTCAGGGGCTGCATGTTAATCCCATTAAGCTCACAGGCCACCAGTTGGACTGTCCTGCCAATCGATGGTAGTACAAAAAGGATTCAAGTGGGCAAACAACTCACCACGGCTCTACATCTTCAAACCACTAACTTTGAGAGAGTGTATACATAGCATTCTCCAGGAATAAATATATTTTATACATAGCAGAAATCCTTAAGGTGTCTCAGGGTCTTCCAAAGTTATTTTGTGGTCTCTCTCTCCTCTGTTTTTAAAAGTCTCAATTTCTTTGGGTGATTATAAGTTTGCAGTTTGTAATATAACCCTATTTAATTGGGCCAGGTGATGAGGCACCTGCGTGACGGCAAGGCCTACTGCCACCTGGCGACGCCCACCGGCCACCAGGCCAAGCAGACGCCAGAGGAGACCATCAATGGGATCATGCAGGATGCCCACAAGCTGGACTCATCCCTGCTGGCCCCCTGGCAGAAGATAGATGCAGTGAACACCTTCCTCATCCCCCATGTCGCGTTCATCCTGAGAGGCTCGGCGGTCCCCAAGACCCCCCTCAAGAAGGCGGGCGCCGAGATCCGGTGGCTACTCAAGAAGTGGCTGCACCTGCCGCTAAGGGCCAGCAACGAGGTCCTGCACATCCCCTACCGGCAGGGAGGTGCCAACGTACCCTACATGGGAGACCTCTGCGACATCACGGTGGTCACCCACGCCTTCCGCCTCCTGATCTTCCCGGACCCCACGGTAAGTACCATCGCTGCCAGCGCCCTTGAGGAGACCGCCTGCAAGAGGATCGGGAGGCAGCCGACCGGACGTGACTTGGCCACCTACCTCAGCGGCTCGCTGGAGGGCGAGTTCAGCTGAGACAGCGGGGACTTTGCCTCGCTGTGGAGCCAAGCCCGCAACGCCACGCGCTGCCTCAGGAAGCGCATCAACTGCACCTGGACCTGGACCAAGGAGCGCTGGGAGCTGGGAGTCTCCTTACAACCGGCCCCGCACGCCGACCCTGTGACAGTGACGCCCCGCATGAGGACCTTCCTGGAGAGGTTCCTGAAGGACGCCATCCGAAACAAGTACACCGGCGACCTGAGGGCCAAACCCAACCAGGGCAAGGTCTTCGACGTCACCTTGAAGTGGGACTCCAGCAACCACTTCATGCCCAGTGGGAGCTTCATGCGCTTCGTGGACTGGCGCTTCCTCCACCGTGCCTGCCTCAACTGCCTGCCTCTGAATAGGGCCGTCTGCTTCAGCCACCGTGACAAGAGGTGCCGACGGTGTGGCTACGCGGCAGAGACTCTCCCCCACGTGCTGTGCAGCTGCAAGCCACACGCCAGAGCCTGGCAGCTCCGCCACAATGCTGTCCAGGACCGCCTGGTGAGGGCCATCCCGGCCGCAGCGGGGGAGGTCTCCATGAACCTCACTGTCCCGGGCTGCGAGAGCCAGATGCATCCCGACATAGTCATTACCAACGAGGAGGCCAAGAAGGTCGTGATTGTGGATGTTACCATCCCCTTCGAGAACCAGCACCAAACCTTCACCAACGCTTGGGCTCGCAAGTGGGAGAACTACGCCCCGCTGGCTGACACCCTGAGGGGCCACAGCTACAACGTGATGGTCAACGCGCTCATTGTGGGAACGCTCAGAGCCTGGGACCCCAGCAACGAGAGTATCCTGTGTACCTGCCGTGTCTCCCGCCGCTACGCAAAGCTGATGCACTGCCTCATGGTGTCTGACACCATCCGTTGGTCCTGTGACATCTACGTGGAACACATCACGGGCCACTGCCAGTACTCCGACCCCACCAGACGAACTGCCGCCGGACCGGACCCAGAGGGGACCGCCTGAACCCCCCCTCTGCACCAGATGGACCTTCACTTCGAGAGGATTCTTCAACAATGGACAACCCTGCTCCACTCGAAGAGGACCCCCGCGATGAGACTCTATCTGGACTGAGACACTTTTTCTTCGGACCACTTCTTCCACCACTGCGGACCATTGTAACAGGTTTGTGTGTATCTATCTTCTTCCTCTTTCAGTGTTGTGAACCCCCTCCCTCTCCTTCCCCCTTCCCCCTACCCCTGGGCTTAGTTGGCTAACACTGTATCTCCTGTAACCTAGTTGCGTTCCCCTCCTCACCCCCATCCTTCTATTGTTAGTCCCTCGCTCTGGCGCTATGTATTTCCCTACTGGCTTTGTCAGCTTTTTTGGATTCACAATCCTAAACATTTACTAATAAAAGTCAACCCATTTGCCTGGATATACTTTTGAAATTGAGATTTAAAAAGGAGTCCTACTTTACTGGAAAGAGTTAAATTATGTATACCGAAGACTGAAATTCAGTCACCCAGAAAGGTTCTTCACTAGTCACTCTCTCTGTTCTGTGCAAGCACCACTTTAACTGCAGTAGGAAGTAGAGAGCCATAGGTCAAAGAGCCACACACGGGGAGATCTGTGCTCACCCAATCTGCAGATATGCCAGGCACCCAGCGCTCCTACACAGGATAATTCAGAGAAGCTAGAAATGCCTTGTGTCAAACTCTGACTCATCATCTGTCATACCACATTTCTACCAGCCATACAACTTCTCTTCCTTTTTGCTTTTTGGCTATAGATTATTTGAGAACCAGAATGGTGTGGAGAAAATGCGGGAGCACTGTGCTGTTAATATCCTTAGGGAAAATCACAGTGCTTCACTAATCCTTCTGTTCCTTAGCTTCTTGCCTGGGCCAGTTTTTCTACATGGTAAATTTTAGAATTTATTAATAAATAAGTTAGCATTATACCCAAGTTAATTGTAACTCCCAAATTAATCTGAACTGGCAAGCACAAGATTAAATTAGTTCACTCAAACGACTCTGTTTGAAGTAAAGGTGTTTTTTGTGGGGGAGGGGAGAGGGATTTATAATTGTGTCCAAAAAGGAAGAGGAGGAGAAGTCCTGCAATAAGACTGGGTTAATAAACAGAGAACAGAAATCTATTAATGACTTTGGCACAAAAAATAGAAGCATGCAAGTTAAATGTACTGATGAAAAAATTGGGAAGCTTTGTCGTAACAAATGCAGTTCTGACTGTCATACCGGAAGGAACGGATGCAATGGAAATGCAGTAATAGAAATGGATTGAAATTTCATAGTACAAAGTGCTAGGTTATGCATATAGGGACTACTAACAAGAATTTTCACTTTAAGATTAGGACTTCTCTGTTGGAAGTGACAGAGGAGAAAGACCTGCATGTATCAGGGCCCCTCTAAATGTGCAGGTAGGGGCACAATGGGATCTAATGTACAATCCACATGCGCAATTGCCACAAGACCAAGATCAGCTGCAGGGCTCACAGCCAACATTGGTCAGGGGGCTCACAATGGGGGCAGCACCGGGAATACAGCTGCTGCTGCTGCTGCTGCTGCAAGCCTTGCTGACTGTGTGGTTTCAAGCGGGGTCAGTAGGAAAAACCTTCCCCCACTGCAAACCCCGCAGCTGACAAGTCTTGCAGTGACAGCAGTGTTCCTCGCGCTGCCCTCGCTGCAAGACCCACACCTTATGAGGCTCACTAAGCAAGGTTGGGGAGGCAGCATTTTCTCCACTGCAAGCTCTGCAGCTGACAAGGCTCACAATGGGGGCAGTGAGTGAGGGCACGATCACCACTGCAAGCCTTGTCAGCTGTGGGGTTGGCAGTGGGTGGTGCACCCCTGTGGCTGGGAGCCCCATCAGCTGAAGGGCTCCCAGCCACTAGGGAGCGTTTGGCCACACATTCAGTTAGTGGCTTGGTTAGAACAGGCTACAAATTATGACACTTTTTTGCAGAATAACTTTGAAGTGTATTGCATGTGTTATCACACCATTAATTGGTTGAATGTGTAGCAGGGTCACAACTTAAGGCATGATTAACAGGGGGTCTCTGTTGCAGAAGATGACCTATGAACTAGCAATGTGATACAACTATGAAAAAGGCAAATGAGATCCCAGACAAGGGATTTTCACAGACTTAAGGAAGTATTAACACCATTATACAAGGAACTGGTGAGTATCCTTCTGGAAGACTGTGTACACTGCTGGTCATCCACATTCAAGAAAGATAAACTCAAACTGGAACTTGTACAAAAAAGAGCTAGTAGGATGTTTAGCAGAATGGAGAGCTTGGCTCCTATTTTAGGAAAGGAGATTAGAAGAGGTTGGTTCCTTTAGAAAAAATACAGGTTGTAATAGGTATACATTATGTTATATGCTATTAAATATATTAGGGGCAAATACCAGGAGAGGACAATGCTGGTACAAGAATAAATTAGTATAAACTGTCTATGAATAAATTTAGGTGGGAAATTAGATGTTTTCAAGCAAAGAGGTTCTGTAACAAACCTTTACTAGGAAGAGTGGAGGCAAGAAGGCTAACTAGTTTTAACAGGGAACTTGGTAAATTCATGAAAAAAATATTATATAAAAATATTTGCTTGTGATAATAGTGGGCTGGGCTGGGCTGGACTGGACCCAGCTCTACGATTAGCAGTTCATGCAGATCACGTGTACTACAATAAGAGTAGACACATCATAATTCAGAGCATAAGCGTGCTTTATGGGATCAGGAAGGAATTCCCCTTGTACAATATTACATAATTAGCCAGGTGCATTACGGTTATTTTTTCCTCTGACATTGGCCATACCCAGAGGTAAAATACCAGACTTGATAGACCGATCATCTAATCTAGTGCGTCAGATCCTGCCTTCCTATTAAAGCAATTGTATAAGCCCAGTGCTTCCTTCATGTACATACAGAGAAAAAGTTTAGACCCTCTGTGGTTTCCATTTTAACTTGCTATAGCTGACAACACTGCTAGTACTCTCATCACCTCCCCACCCCCAAGTAAGGAGTGTGAATCCCAGCTTTTGGCACAGGTTGTTAGCAGGGTATGGGAGTGGGAAGGCAGTGAGAAATAAGAACATGAAGCTATAAAATATAACAGGGTGCATACACTGAGCTGTATTTGCCACACCTTGGGCCTCATCTTTAATGGTGCCAAGCACCTGCAACTCCCATTAAGGTCTATGGGAGGTCATTTTAATAAAGGTGTAACACAGGAGTGCTGTCAACCCTACCAAGTGTTTATTTCCTGGTCCTACTTATTTGACATGGATCAGGGTTACATTATCTGTCATTGGACAAGTTTAACATTTAGCAATGTACTAAATTATACCCTTGTAGCTGGATGCGTAATTCCATAAGGAAGTGATGGAAATTAAATGAAAAATTCTGTTCTCCTTTTCATCCTGCCTCTGGCTTTGCAGTCCTTTCTGATGAGTTATGTTGAACTCTACATAACGTTTTAAGAGTCCAGATCTTAAGTGAAATTTCAAAGGCTTCTTCATGGAAACTTGACAGTTTTTTTCTACATGCTCAGGGGTGAATCACCAGCCAGTGGAAGGTCTGAATGCCAAAGCCATTTCCAGGGTTCCCAATGGAGGCATTGCTTCCAAACCAGACTGAGGATGAACCTGGCCACCTTCAGGATATTCCACAACAGGGCTGTCCAACTTCTAAGTGGCCAGGGGCCATGCACCCTGTGAGTCACACTAGTGAGGGCCACACCAGTGGGGGCCACAGATCCACAGAGCCACACACCACATGTCCCCTTCTGCACCCCACATCCCTCCACTGAACCATGTGCCCTGGGGGCCCCACTGTGCTGCACTGCACATCTGGGTCTATCCCTGCCACTGGACCACATGCCTGGACCACATGCCTCACCTAAGCTCCCCAGCTGCAGGTTCCCTGCTACACTGTCTCTTAGGTGCCCCAGGCCACAGGCTCCCCCAGCACTGCAGGCTGTATCATACCACTGTGCCCTGTCCCCTGGGGTGGGAAAAGCAAGCTGGAGGGAGAAGGAACCTGGAGACATTGGCTGTTTTTGCAAGCGGAGCAGTAGGGAGAGCAGTGGCTGGGTGGGAGTCTGGGGGCTGTGGTTTAACCTCTCACAAGCTGCAGGAGACCCATGGGCCACCAGTTTGAGACCTTGTTCTATAAGAACTGATTTGACCCAATCTTCTCTGTAACACTTGTAAATACAGTAACACAGACATGCCCCCTCTCACAATGGATGGGAGGAAGGTCAGGAGAAAATGTGAGAGAAGAAAAAGAAGAGAGAAATGGAGTCGTAGACTATTTCCTTACCTCTTCCTCAGCACCCTCAAGTACATTCCACCCTCCTGCTCTATCCATAGCACATCCAGAAACAACGTGGTGAAGCTGCCCTAGGAGTGCTACCAAATACTGTGAAGGCAGATCTTGAGCACGGAAGCAACTGACATGTTTAGAGTGGCATTGCCACCTCATTTTCTTTAAACGTGTGGTGTGGGAGGTGGGTATTTGGCCGGGGCGGGGGGGCAAAAGCACTGTAGAAGATGGTCTTTGGTTAAAGCACTGGCCTGTGTTTCAAGAGATTGGAGGTCTTTATTTGGTTCTGCCAGACTCCCTGTCTGAATTTATGCAACTTGGTGATTCTCTCTGGGCCTCAGTTTTCCTAGCCATAAAATAGGATAGCCATAAAAAAGGATAGTACATCCTTTCTCACAACTGTTTTTTTCAGCTGTGTTCGTTTAAAATGTAAACTCTTCAGGTAGCAACTGCCTCTTGCTATATCAGTGTCTAGCATAGTAGGCCTCCAGTTGTTAGAGTCCTGTAGACATTAACGTAATACAGATAGCAAACCTGCTTACTCACTGCCAGGAAAAGAAATGTGAGCTCTAGGGTCACCCACCCTTGTGATGGGTGATGTGCAAAAGCCTAGTTAGAAGTTTAACATGTTGCAGCAGCAGAGATGTGCCGTTTATATCAGTACTCAGAACAAGCACCAGAAAAAGAGGACAGGACAGGAAGAAAATAACACCCTGCACTTTGCATGCTTCAGCCCCCTCCAGCTACAAATCTATAACATTCCTGCTGCTTAGAGCAGTGTTTCTCAGCCTCTGAGTTGTGACCCAAAAGTGGGTCACAAGAATATATGAAAGGGTTGCAAACAAACTTTAAAAATAGATTCTCCTTTAATGGAGAAAAACATGGGAACCTGTTTGGGGCCCACCATGTCTTACACGCCCCCCCCACCCCATACATACCCCCTGCCCCACACACTGGTGTGGGGGGCAGTGGGTCAGGAGTGAGGGGCACTGGGTAGGGACTGGCCATCAACGTTTACAAATGGGTCCTGGTACAAAAAAGGTTGAGAACCACTGTCCTAGAGGTCTCTGACCTTCAGAGAGAAGAATGTTTAAAAAAAAGGTTAAGAAAAAACAGGGAATTAACAAGACAAACTAAACCGTCCTGTTCAATTTGGTGCAGCCTTTAGTTGAATCCCACTCCCAGCCATCAGCAATTCAGGGTCTCTGCAGAAGACTCCTTCTGGCAAATACTTCTCTGATCTGGCTCTCCCTTCAGGAAACATCACCCAAGAGCTTATTTCTGCGTGAAGCTTCACAGGAAGAGGGGCAACCTAGCTTAGGGTTGCACAGGTTGGTCCCACACTACTCTTATTTTGCTTCCCTTCCCATGGTACCAAGGTTCCTGGTCCCTGAAACAGCATAAAGGGGCCACAGCAGGGCCTGGGCAAAGACGTGTTTTCTTTCCTCCACATTCAGAAATTATTTATGTTACCCAACATCCCCTTCAGCCTCAAGAATCCCACAGCATAGATTCATCAAGGCTTGACACAACCCTTTCCAAAAGAAAAGATATCCTGCTCCAATCCAGCCTTGCTAAAGCTTTATGTTTGCACGTCTGACTCTTTTTCATCTACCCAAGCCTTTCTCATCTCTAGCCCAATTATTTACAGGATCCTTTGATCTGTGTGGCTTGAAAGTTTTTCCTCATGGATAAGGAGAAAAAAAACAACACCCTCTCTTCAGGTGCTGTCTTCATAGTCCTCACACTCAGCAACATGTATAACCACAATCTGTAGATACCACCACCATATGCATTGAGGACATAACTAAACCCAGCTGCCAACTACCAGCCTCTCCTTAAGCCTGGATTAGTGCTTTCTCTGCTCTCAGGGTACACATGGCCCGTGTTCTCTTCTACCATCTAAGCATGCAAAGGTTTACTATAGAGCAGCGGTTCTCAACCTTTTGCACTTTACGTCCCACCAACCATTTTGTCAAAAAACCCTGGTCCTGCCATGATAAAAACAAAACCCCACAAAATTGCACTGTTCAAGATAACTGTTGATTCATCTATTTGAAGTGTAAACAACTGATTTTTTCAATTGGGCAATGAGTTGAAGTCCCATCTACAAGACCTTCGTGTCCCACCAGTGGGATGCGTCCCACTGTTTGAGAAACACTGCTATAGACGATAGTGCTCCTGAGTCACAGTCGTAAGCACTACTACTCTGTAGGATTGGGTTCCTCATTTAAACTGTGAACTGTCCATGTTACAATAATATAACATTTTAAGAGGGACTTTCAAAGATCTAGTCAGGTTTAGGTTTTTATTGTTATATTGGTTTTGTTAATTTGAACTTTTCATATAACAATTTTGCAAACCCCTGCTTTCTCATGCGTGTGAAACAGGGATGGCTTCTGGTCTCTCTCACCCTTGCTATGCATCATTTGACTCGGGGGGGGGGGGGGGGTAAAATGCAGCCCAGTGGCTGGATGTGGCCCACCAGGCCATTCTATTCAGCCCATGGGGCCCCTAAAAAATTAAGAAAATTAATATTCATCTGCCCCTGGCTGCCTGTAATGCAGCCCTTGATGGCTTGCCAAATCTCAGTAGGCAGCCCACCACCTGAAATAATTGCCCACCCCTGATTTGACAGCTAAGATGGAAGTTTCCTGTATGAGTATTAATTTTTCTTTATTTTATTTAAGACATTTGAGGGAAACTGTTTACTTTTCTTTGTAATTTGATGAAGTGGTTGGTTTATCCTTTATATAATATGGGCATTTTGATAAATCTTTACCTACCTGAATGCCATTTCTATTTATAAATCCGAAAATTGGTGGAAAAAGTAAAAATGCTTCAGCTTTTTAGTCTTAAATATTGCACTAAGCTGACTACCTTATGCCCAGTCAATGCACAGGTTGATGCATCAGGAGGGCCACAAGACAGCATTTCTCAGATGCCTAGAGTTACAGTGAACCATAAGATGAATAGGATCCAACAGTGTGCTCTTGTCACAGAAAAAGATGGCAGCATATTGGGTTGTATAAATAGGGGTTTCTCTTGAAAATTAAGGGAAGTGATTCTTCTGTTTTATTTGGCACTGGTGAAGCCTCACCTGGACCCCACACTTCAAGGAAGTGTTTTGGGCCCCACACTTCAAGGAAGATGTGGACAGAATGTAAAGAGTCCAGCAGAAAGCAACAAATCATGGCTTATGAGGAAAGGCTGAGGGCCTTATTACACCATAATTTTGGGAGGCTCCTGAAGCTCTTAACCCCTGGACTGTCTGCACATTCACACCTGAAACTGGTTTTCAGTGCTCGTTATATGGCTCAAAGTTACGCCACTCCAGGGCAGGATTATCTCTGATCCATGCTTATGTTACACTAAGGTGTAGCCACTCTAGCCTACACTTCAATGTAAGCACCCCACCTACCCCCCATTCTCCGCTGGCGTGAATTCGTCTCACTGCCTCCCACCACACCCCCTGCCTTACTGGTGGCTGCCTGTCCTGTCCCAGGGAAGCAGGCAGGGAAGGGTTCAACTGCCTACCTGGCCACCTGTTCCTGCTGCTGCTGTTCTCTGGGCCAGAACAACAGCAGCTTGGCAGCAGTAGTGGCCAGTTAGGCAGGTTAATCCTTCCCTGCCTGTTCCCTTGGGACACACAGTGCAGGCAGCCACAAATAAGTAATGTCCTGGGGCAGGAGGGAGCCTCTGGGGTGGGCACAACCAGGGGAGCCCAGTGAAGCAGGGGGAGCCCCAGCTTGGAGGCTGGGATTCTTACCTTCCAGTCCTCCAGGCCCCTGCTGGCCTGCAGTGCGACTGCTCCACACTCAAGCTAGCACTAACACTGATCAACATTTGTATGGCTCACAGTGTAAGGTGTAACAAGGCCAAAGAACTCTCTGGTGTTTATTTAGTCTGGAGAAGAGTAAACTGAGGAGGAATTTGACAACTGTCCTCAAATACCAAATGGGTGATGGGCTTATCTCTGTGGCCATAGGGGACAGGACTAGAAGCAACAGACTCAAACTTTACCAGAGCAAATTTAGATTGGAGATTAGGAAGAGCTTTCTGATTATGAGGATGATCAGGCTTTGTAACAGGCTACTTGGAGAAACTGTGGAATGTCAATCCTTGGAGGTTTTCAAAAGCAAGTTGGACAGACATTTGGCTGGGATGGGTTAGTCAGGGATGATCTGCCTTGATCATGCAGCTGGACTAGATCATAGTTTTTCAACCTGTGGTACACATATCCCTGGGGGTATGCGAGACACAGGCAGGGGTATGCGGCTACCCCAACACTCTCTCTCTCACCCTCTTTTCCTCTCTCTCTTGCCCCTTCCTCCTCTCAAAACTGGGGGAAAAAATTTGGTGTGCCACGTATTGCGCAGCACTAAAATGCCCAGTAATAATTTGGCGTGCCATGCTTTGTATGGCACTGGGTTTAGCCCTCCTAGCTTTGGCCAACATCACCTCTAGCCCAGGTACATACTTGAGTTGTGCATCCCTGGTGTAAAAGGTGGCAACTCTACCCACACCAGATTAGACATCTGTCATATCACGGCCTCATATACAGAGCCCTTCTTCCAACATATGGCACACATTAGTCTGTAAATATAAAATCCCCATGAACAGTGAGTGTTAACTTATTAAAATTTTCAAAAGTTAGGGGGTACTTATTACTTAAAAGGTTGAGAAACACTGGACTAGATGACCTTGTGAAGTCCCTTTCAGCCCTACTTTCCTATTATCTTATTTTTCTATCCACAAAGAATAATCACATACTTTCAATCTCAGTAACTGTTATTTTAGTTTAAAAGAAAACAACAGACCAAGAAAGAACCCAAGGAAATTCTCCAAAATGCTGTGCATGTCCCTTCTGTGATATGCTGTACATCTCTGCCTTGCAAAATGGCAGCTGCTCTGCAAGCAAGTGGACTTCCAAGGGTAATGATTGTCAACTAGGGTGCCGTGAGATTCTTTTAATGGTGCGACATGGTGACATGAAATATTAGCACTGTTAGGTATGCAAATACCTACACGATTCACAAGATAAACCCAGAGATTTTTAACAGAAATACGTAGTGTCAAAAACATTTAGACCTGTTGTGATCTTTCCCAGTTCTTTGAAACAAAAGAACTGTTCTAATATTTTTCCATAGTCAAAGAATGAGTTCAAGCTAAAAGCTGCCATTTTCCAAGGGGGGTCTTGAGTCTAACAAGAGGTGCATTGACTCTAATGAGGTTGAAAACCATAGTTCTAGAGTTTAAAAATTGTGAGTACTTAGAAAATAAAGCCATAAACTTGTAGACCACATAGACGAAACCTTCACCTAGCCTGAGACAATTGGGATGGTGCATCAGCAGCCTGGAATAAAGAAATAGTCACACAAATGATACTGGTTCATATAGCAGAAGCCTTGGAACAAAGATACCGTGGTAAGGAGTACAGTATAAAAATGTAGACACACTTTATCATCAGGGTATTAGTCTTATTAAATGATGGAAAACTGGTATTTAACAATCTTTTGTTTTTATTTACAAGAGTTTTTATTTAAACATGACAGAGTGGTATCAGCGGATCTGTTAACAGACGCGGTCTGCCTCATTCCGTGCCTCCAGCAACTCTGCCTTCCACTTTCCAAGATGACAGTGGACAGACACCCCGTTCCTCCTGCCATAACAATGGAAGCTATATCCCACACCTGGGATTGGGGGGGCAAATCTCTGAGAAGAATGAGTAAATAACATGTTGGGAAAAGAACTGAACTGAATATTCTGTGAAGAGTTTAATCAAGCAAAAATGGAGATGGGTATACTCTGCTTGTGGAAGTGGAAGCACTGCAGACAGAGGAAGGAAAAACTACTGCTGTCAGCTTGTTTCAGCAACTGAATACAGGAAGTAGAGGGAAGGGGAATACCTACTGCAGAAGGAGATAAAGAAACAGGCCAACAGTGAAAAGAACTAATTAGAAGGAGGTGCAGTCTTAGGTGGGGGACTATGGAAAGCTGAAACTCAAGCAGATAGCTGCTGCTTAATGAAAGGGGCACTGAGAGTTCACACATAGTGAAGACTAACTACACCTAGTAAAGAGACTAACATCTAACTTCTAGTTAGTCTCAAAGGATGCTTTTCAAATGCAAGGCAAGCCACAATGGAGACTGAACTACTGAACTAGTTCAGGGGTCAGCAACCTATGGCCCAACCTATGGTGTTGGACCCAGCCTGTGGACCTAGGGCTACCATAGTGTAGCAGGCTCACCTTTCAGAGCTTGGGTTGAATCCCGGGCTTGAGATCCTGCTGCTTTGATTGGTGGAACCCATCCACCAATCAGGAGGCAGCAGGAGAAATAAAGTCACATCCCTTTCCTGAGGGGAGGGAGAGAAGACCTCCCCTGGACCTGATTGAAGACTGCAAACTGTCAGGTCCGGAAGAGTTCGGGGCGGAGCCCTGGAGCATATAAAAGGAGCTGCGTGCCCAGCATGAGGGGCAGATGCAGCAAGGGACTCAAGAAGAGTGGAGCCAAGAAAAGCTGGGAAGCTCTCCGCCAGCGGGCAATAGGCCCACGGCTCTTGAAGCTGCCACTGGAGGAACAGGCTTGGGAGCGGTACAAGACTGCTCGGGCTATTGACGGTGCACAGGGACAGTGCACAAAGACCTGGCCCTGGGAGCAGTGTGAGACTGCTCAGGCCCATCACGGTGTACAGTTCAGTGCATAGAGCCCAGGCTTTAGGAGCCGCAAGCAGCGGCTTGAGCCTGCAACCTCGGCAGGGCCTTGGGGGCCGTAGTGAGGTGGCTCAGGCCCCATCTCCCGGCAAGCGACCAGGTCCCACAGTGCACAGGGCGGTGCATGGACCCAAGACTTGGGAGCCAGCAGCAGAGGCTGCTTGGGTTAGCCACCTAGCATGAGGATGGACAGACGGAACCTGAAGGGCCTGGCCTATGTCAAAAGAGTCCTTGGTGCTAAAGACAGGGCATGGGGAAATAGTAGTTCTGCAGCGTGAGGCCCAGCACCCAGCAGTGGTGGTGCAGCAGCTGAGAGGAGCTGAGCCCTCGGTGCCCAGAGCAGAGGAGCCGAGCCCAGCGGTGCAGGAGAGGCGCTCCAGCAGAGGAGACCCCATCGAGCTGTGCCCTGACCACCACCACCTGAGGGAGCGTGAGTCATTGGGCCCTTGGGTCCCACAGGGGAAAGACGTTTGGGGCGGGCAAACCCAGAGAAGGGGCTGGGTGAGCAGCCCTCCCCACCTAGTCAAGGCCCTAAGGGGAGGGGCCCCTGGTGCTTCCTGGACACCCCCTGCAAGGGACCCCATTGGAAGAAGAACTATCTCTTGCCATGGGTCAGGGACTATATTAAGGAAACAGATGTTATTAAGATTGTTCATGTTAGCGGTTTATATTTTGCGATTTAAATGTTGTATTGTGATGTTGGAAATAGTGTTATGTAGGGCTTGAGCTTGGTTACTGGTTAATGTTCACTGTGTAAATATATGTATATGATATTTAGTTTTATGTTTATGTACATTATAACTCAATAAATGGTATATAGTTAGGAACTTTGGGCTTGGGCTAACTTTATGGGGGAAAGAGAGATCTGCTCGAAATTCTGACATCCCTCTCACAGCACCCCCTCTTGCCTACCCATCCCATCCTATTGAGAATAGGGCACGCCCTTGGGTGTACCTGGGTTACAGTAGCATTCAGTGGCAGAAGCTATCCCTGTGTTGCTGCAGAGACAAGTGGCAGCAGTGGCTGGTTCCTAGCATCCACCTTTCTTCTTGTGACCTGGGGTGGGTCAATCTAGCCTGCAGCTGGAAAAGGTTGCCTACCCCTACTTAACAAAGACCAGGTGCCGTTGGCTACTGCTCCTTCTCCCCCAGATGCCAAAACCAGCTATCTCCCTTGCTACCATTCTCTTCTAGATGTCTGTCTCTGGTGTGCTTGAGAACAGTGGTGGATGATGCCCTCAGGGCAGCTTTGTCACCTCATTTCTGGGTTTGGCACATGCAGAATGGAAACAGCTGGGAAGGGTGTTGAGAACAAGAGCAGCATGTTTGAGATCCAGTCCAGACATACTTAAAATGTCCACCCAGCCTCTACCTTGCCCTGCCCTTCTCTGCCATGACAGCTGGGGAAGGAAAAGAGAGAGAGAAGCTGTGAACTGGCAACTGCTATGCATAAATCTGAGGAGACAGAGTACCAGGCTAAAGGAGCAGGTTAAGGTAGCACCATGCAAATACATGAGTATTAGGTAACTGGCAGCTGTAGAATAACAAAAAAAGGCATTTCAAGTCAACCTGAACCATTTTTCTCCCTTAATTTTTAGGAAGCAGACAAGTTGAAAACAATTGTTTTGGGTCCAACAAAACGTTTTGTTTGAGCTGAAATTAAACATTGTGTTTTGCTTTTAAAATACTGTTTACTTTAATAAAACTGACAGATTTAATGATGAAGCAGCACACTGAATCCAAGTAAAATGTTTAGTTTTAAAAAGGTGAAATGGAATTTGATTTTTTTGTAATGTTTTTGTTGTTACTGGAATAATTTGCCAAAATTGATATGAATTTGTAAAATATCTTGTCCTCCAGAATGTGCTTTTTTGGTGAAAGACATATAGCCTAAGGCATTCATCTGGATCTAGGTTAGAGCTCTTGGTACTCTTTACCCTGATGCCTATTCAAATAGTCTGTATTAGCAACCGACAATAAGGCAGATCAATGTTTAAAGCTCCTGACAGGCTAGTCTACAATGGAGCAGGTAAGCTAGCTAGATTATTCCTAAGGGTGTTCATGCTTTCTAACCCAGCAAACTAAGAAGTTACTGTGAAGCTTGCTATTTCCAAACATATTCCTTGTAGAAAGAGAGAGAAAGAGAAAAAGAAAGGGAGAGAGAAAGAGAGCGAGAGAAATAGAGAAAGAAGAACTGCAAGATACTTGTCTAAAACACTATGTCTATGGGAGGCTATTAGTAGTGGATAGAATATACTGGTAGACCCACATCTAAAATAATTACAGTTGGGAAACTGGTAATAAGGCAGAATTGTCCTACAGAACCCTCACTGTTTCTGCAGAAAGCAGCCTATGCTCAATACAGTCCCTCCTATCAATGAGCCCATGTACCCAGAGGTTCTGGGGGCAAGATCATATCTCAAGGAAGCTTCTTTGGTCTGTAGACCACTGTCAGATGAAACAGTTTTTCTCTTAGATTGGTAACCCTGTATCCTGTCCTGTTCCCCTATGAGTACAGGTGGGAGGAATATGGTCCTAAGTCCCTGTTTTCTTTTTACTGCCCCCAAGTAAGGTTGTGCCTCATATGTACACGGACTATTCAGTGGGCATTGAAATGCATCCACTTCTAGAGTAGAAACCAGCAGCTATTTAATGGCACATTTTAAATGAATGTAATATCATTATCAGCAAGCCAGTCCAAGTATCTACTTTCTAGGAGTACACGTAGACAAATGTAAGGTACTTCACCTAGGGAGGAGGAATTCCCAGCACACCTATAGGTTGGGGGATGACCTCCTCAGCAGCTCAGTGGCTGAGAGGGATCTTGGAGTCATAGCTGACTCCAAGATGAACATGAGCTGGCAGCGTAACGATCCCATCAACAAGGCCAATCGCACCTTGTTGTGCATTAGCAGATGCATGACCAACAGATTGAGGGAAATGATGCTCCCCCTCTATGTGGCACTGGTCAGACCACAGTTGGAGTACTGTGTCCAGTTTTGGGCGGTGCACTTCAAGAGGGACATGGAGAATCTGGAGAGGGTTCAGAGAAGGTCCACTCATATGATTAGTGGCCTCCATGAAAGACCTACAAGAGGAGGTTGAGGGATCTGGATCTCTTTAACCTTCACAAGAGACGTCTGAGGGGAGACCTTGTAGCCACCTATAAGTTTATCAAGGGAGGACAACAGGGAATTGGAGATGCGCTATTTACCAGAGTGCCCCTAGGAGTAACTAGGAATAATGGGTGCAAACTAGTGGAGAGTAGATTCAAGTTAGACATTAGGAAGAATTTGTTTACATTAAGGGTGGCCAGAATCTGGAATGGGCTTCCAAGGGAGGTGGTACTATCATTTAACTTGGAGGTCTTCAAGAGAAGGCTTGATAGTCACCTGGCTGGGGTCATCTGACCTCGGTCCTCTTTCCTGCCAGGGGCAGGGGGTTGGACATGGTGATACTTTGTGGTCCCTTCCAACTCTACAATCTATGAATCAGCAGCTTTTCTTATAGTCTTCAGAATACAAAAGATCAATTCTGGTTCTGGTATCCAAGGTAACCAAAACAAAATGCGTGTACAACTGCATATCATAGGCCTAAATGATATATTAAGCTCTGATCTAAAACTAAAGCAAAAGTAAATAAATAAATATAATAGATAAAGAAAAACAACAACAAAATAAGTTCTCTTACCTGTAATCATAGATATTTAAATAGATGCACTACCGCTTATGATTCATAGATTTATAGACATTAGGGCTGGAAGGGACCCCAGAAGATCATCGAGTCCAGCCCCCCGCCCGAATGCAGGAAGTCAGCTAGGGTCATAGGATCTCAGCAAGATAAGCATCTGATTTTTTCTTGAAGGTGTTCAATGTAAGTGCTTGAACCACTTCCGATGGCAGGCTAGTCCAGACCTTGGGGGCTCGGACAGTAAAGAAATTCTTCTTTATGTCTAGCCTGAAATGGTCTTGCAGTAGTTTATAACCGTTCAACCTCGTCATCCCCCAGATACTGGTGGTCATCTCTGATAAACTTGTAGGTGGCCATCAGATCACCCCTGAGCCTGCACTTTTCCAGGCTAAAGAGCCCCATAGCTCTCAGCCTCTCATCATACAGTCTGTTTTCCTGACCTCTGATCATGTGTGTGGCTCTCCTCTGCACTCTCTCAAGCTTCTCCACATCCTTTTGGAATTGCGGGGCCCAAAACTGGACGCAGTACTCCAGCTGCGGCCTCACCGAGGCCAAGTACAAGGGGAGAATGACGTCCAGGGATCTGCTTGAGAAGCATCTATGGATGCAAGCCAGCGTTTTGGTTGCTTTACTAACTGCAGCATTGCATTGAAGGCTCGTGTTCATCTTGTGGTTAACGATGACCCCCAAGTCTCTTTCTTCCATCATGCTAGCCAGTGTAGCACTGCCAAGCCTATAAGGATGTTGCAGGTTTTTCCTCCCAAGGTGGAGAACCTTACATTTTTCAGTGTTAAGCAACATCAGGTTCTCATCTGCCCATTTGCTGAGTCTGTCCAGGTCAGCCTGGATCGCCCTCCTGTCTTCAGGTGTGGATGCTTTGCCCCAAAGTTTGGTGTCATCAGTGAACTTGGCCAGACCGCTTCTGACTCCAATGTCCACATCATTAATGAAGATGTTGAACAATACAGGTCCAAGGACAGAGCCTTGAGAGACCCCACTGGTCACAGGGCACCATGACGATTGACTTCCATCAATTACCACCTTCTGGGTCCAGACACGGAGCCAATTTCCCAGCCAGCGGATTGTGGTGGACCCAAGGCCACAATTGGCCAGTTTCGCCAAGATGTGATCATGGGATACCAGACTGAAGGCTTTTTTGAAGTCAAGATATATGACATCAATCTCTTCTCCCTTGTCCAGGTGATAGGTCACCTGGTTGTAAAAGGAAATGAGATTGGTCAAGCAAGAGCTACCCGCAACAAACCCGTGCTGGCTATCCCTCAGGATTTTGGCATCGGTCAGTCCATTAAGGATGGCCTCTTTAATAAACTTTTCTAAGACCTTCCCCAGGATAGAGGTCAGGCTGATGGGCCTATAGTTTGCCGGATCCACTTTCCTCCCTTTCTTGAAGATAGGCACCACATTGGCCCTCTTCCAGTCTTCGGGCACTTCACCAGAGTGCCAGTTTTCAAAGATCCATGCCAGAGGCTGGGCTCTGATGCTAGCCAGCTCCTTGAGTACCCTGGAGTGTAGACTGTTAGAGCCGGCTGACTTGAAGGTATCCAGCCTCTCAAGGTGTTTCTGTCACAACCCAAGGGTGTGATTTTGTTTTTGTGTGTGCTTTGGCACCACTGAATTATTTTCCCGCCGTTTTGGAGCTTTCTTTGCAGGGTGCATTTCTTCTTTGCAGCACAGAGATGCACGGTGCAAAGAGTTCCCACCATTTGTATTAGAATTCGAGCCCCATTATTGGCTTGTGTTAAAATATTCCCACGTGGCGGCTAGTGATTGGCTTGCTAGCCGTATAAGAGGCTTGAGTGGTTTCCGCCCAAGTTGGAGAACTCCGAGGAGAACCCCGCAAGGGAGGACTCTATGAGCATCAGGAGGAGGAGACTTCACGTCTCGTGAAGATCTCTAAGCGCTGCAGAGCCTATTGGACCCAGCGTATTCAAAGAAGGCAACAGGGGTCTGATCAGCCTCTAGCCTCTCCCCGTCACCGAGCGCAATCCTCAATGTATCCCTCTTCCCTGCGAGCAAAAAAGGATCCATGGAGCCTCGACAACTCCGTGGGAGTGATCCGAGTACAGTCTGAGTCCTCAAACTGGGGATTTAAGCAGAGCTTTGCCTGGGAAACTGTCCAGCCTACACCGCGACCATCTACGGTGTAAGTAAACAATCTTGAATCAACCATTACGAGTCCGTGCCTAATTCTAGCGTGTCGCCTGCTTTCTCCGACCCAGCGTGCCGGGGCTGCTGGCCACAGCCCGCATGGCGCGAAAAAGGGCCCGGATTGCTCAGTTCCTTCATGAGGTCAGCATTGATGGAGGGCAGGGGATCTCCCTCATCCGTACCTCCCTGTCCTGTAGTGGGCATGGGCGTCCCATGGGACTGATGAAAGACCAACGCAAAGTACCCATCTAATCGGTTGGCTTTTTCCTGGGCATCAGTTGTCCCACCTGATTTAGCAGGGGTCCAATGTTGCCCTTGCTTTTCCTCCGGCTCCCCACATATTTGAAAAAGGACTTCTTATTGTCCTTGATGCTCGAAGCTAGTTAGAGTTCAGTTGCAGCCTTGGCTTTCCTGGCTTGCTCCCTGCAAGACTGGACCAGTGCAGAATATTCCTCCTTGGAGGTGAATCCCATCCTCCATCCATTGTAGGCCTTTCTTTTTAGCCTCAGGAGGTCTGCTAGATCCTTGGAGAGCCAGGGGGGCTGCTGTGCCCTCTTGCTGCCTTTCCTCCAAGATGGAATAGAATTAGCTTCTGCATTGAGGATTGCTCCCTTGAGGAGCAACCACTCTTCCTGAACTCCCTTCCCCCTGGGGTCGTGGTCCCTTAGGGCCTCGCTGACAAGCCTCCTGAGCTTGTCAAAGTCGGCTTTCCTGAAGTCAAGGACTTCAGTGTTGCTGACTGACTTGCCAGCTTTACAGAGGATGGTGAAGATGATCAGCTCATGGTCACTGTCACCCAGCTTCCCATCGATCACTAGGTCGCTGATTAGGTCACCAATATCCACTTGCAGGGACACGTAGCTTTCCTTAACATAGAGAGCTACACCCCTGCCCCTTTTATCTACTCGATCTCTCCTGTACAAGATATAGCCATCTATACCCGTGGTCCAGTCATGGGTGGAGTCCCACCAGGTCTCCGTTATCCCTATGACATCGTAATTATTTGTGTTAAGCAGGAGGACAAGTTCCTCCTGCTTATTCCCCAAGCTCCTGGCATTCGTGTACAGGCAGACAAGTGTCCCCTTGGGGGTTCTTGCCTTGCCCACAGATTGTACCAGGGCTAGGGCAGGGGTGGGCTCCCTTAAGTACCTTGGCCTGCTAGCTTTGCAAGGGTTGCTCAGCGGGCCAGCAGTGGCGGTAGTCCCCCCGTCCCCCAGCGGGCTTAGTTGAGTCTGACCCAAAGCCCATTCATGTATGTGTAAAACACCCAGGCTATATAGTCACAAAAGCTGAAACAACTGCCCCCTTATCTTAATGGGGTTGAAACTAGGGTGGCCATCATAAAGGACATTCCGGTTTTCTGCTACTCTGTCCTCTATTGATACGAAACCGGATGCCTTTATGTCCTCTATTTTTCTAATAGAGGACATAAAGGCATCCAGTTTCATATCAATAGAGGACAGAGGACAACCGGACTGTCCTCTATGATGGCCACCCTAGTTGCAACAGGGCGCCTGTTACTTTACAAGAAAAAGGGCTGCAGGGAGGGCTCAATTAGCAATCAGGGGAAACACCTAAGTAGAAGCGGGGCCAGGCATAGGGTGTATATAAGCTCAGATCCTGAGCTGGGCAGGAAGTCTGGCCCTAGAGGCTGATGTAAGAGGAGCTCTGTACAGAGAGAGGCTCCTAATGGGCACCAAGAAACCCTGCAGGCATTGCCATAGCAATGAAGTTTGGTGCCCAGGGCAAATCCCACAGCGGCAGCCCATCCTTGCCCCACACACATATCCAGGGAGTACATGCCACCCCCACCCGCCATGCTTGCCCAGGCATGCATGCAGTGGCAGGAGCCGCCCTCCCCTCATCCCCACATTCTCCTCAAACAAGCCACTTGTGGTTCTTTCCTGTGCCGCACCCCAGCTGGGCAGCACCTGTTGGCACTCCTTTGCTTTGGTGCCTGGGGCAGTCACCCTGCTCACCCCCCTTCCCTCCCCCCTACCTTGCTACAGCACTGCCTGCGGGTAATACAGGCTTACGGCTGGGGTAACATCGACAGTGTAGGGTGGGACTAAGGGGAGGTGGAGATCCCAGCAATTGGTGGTTAGGGGAGACAATGGAGAGGAGGTGGTCCCAACAGGCCCAGGAGCAGGAGCAGAGAAAGGATGGAGAGGCCTGGGAGTAAGGCCAGAGCCCATTAGCAGGGCAAATAAGGGACTAGAGAGCCCAGGGACCAAGGAGGAGCCAAGGGCCCATTAGATTGATTGAGGCTAGGGCCAAGGGCCCACAGAACTAATTGACAATAATTGATTGATTGGTAACACCTGCGAGACTTGGATATGGCTAAAAGGGGAGATGAGGATGCCACAAAATTAGCTATTAAGGTGACGAGTGATTAAAACCTAGCTCATGAGCAGATGAGATTTGACTCAGGGCTTCCTGGGGAAGCCTCCAATTCTTAAATACATGTTAACATCAAAGCGTGGCAGATTAACAGAAGGGAAGGATGCTTAAAACTCAGGGTCAAACAGGGGCTGACTAACCACCAGGGGGCATCACAGCCATCCCTGGGGCCTTCGTTTATAGGGCATTATCTACAAAGTTCAGTTGTCACTGTATTAATAGTTCTCATATTTAAGGAATAACCCAATATTTACTGTAAGTGATAACTTTAATCAAAAAACCCAAAGATGACCTCACCTGATCTGGCCAACTCACCAGACTCCAGTAAAGATTAGAAATAGATGGAGGAGACAACATGAGGACTGCAAATGGATCAGTTTTAGGCTATGATGAAGAGTTCAGCTTCCAAGCTTTGCCAGCAATCCTACTGGGTGTCAGAGTAGCAAACTGTTGACTCATCTTCAAGGATCTTGGTTTTCTTTGTTTAAAAATTGAAAATTCTCTGATTACAATACCCCAAATCCATGTTTTTCCATACTTTAAATGAAACACCACATTTCTTCTCCATTAATGAGGAAACCCATGTTTTTCTGCAGCAAATGGAAAAGCCGGATCCATGGTTATCTTGTAGAATTTTGACCCAAACATTTCAGAGGCTGGTCTCATGAAACTTCTTTCATCTTGAAAGGCTTTCATGACATCAGCTGTTTCACAAGATTTCTACCACACTGTTCTCTGTTTAAACTGAAACTAAACAGGTCCCTGATGATTGTGAAACCAAACCAATGGGGCATGCCCAGATCCAGACATTTAAATATGAATCCCCCCAAATTTAGGATTGCTCCTCTTTGAAGTTTATGTTTATACAACTGCTTCATATCTGGGCACAGCACTGATTCATTTGTATATGCTTTGCAGCTAACACCACAGGAATCACTTGAAGTTACTTTACTTCTGTCTCAAGAAGGATTTATAGATAGGAGTGAAAATAGAAAGGGCCATGCTGAAGGAATAAGATGAAAGCACATTTTAAAATAAGATCTTAGAAAATCTTTTCAAAATTGTGAAAGTCTTTTCAAGACATTGTGGGGAAGGGTTACAACAATTCCCTACTTTCCAAAACAAAAGTTTCTCTGATACGCAAGAAAATACTTAGGTATGTCCACCTATATTGGAACTGATCAAATGGAGTTAATATTGAGTTGTGCCTGCTGATGATCTGAGCATAGTTCTGCTTCCCCTTTGTCAGAAGGTCTTATTACTTAAACAAGTAATTATTGTTGGTTCCTTAAGATGGACAGACTTCACTGCATTACAAATACTTTGGTAAACAGACATTGTAATTTGTACAACTCTGGAGCCATTTGGTACATTTAAAGGACAATATCAAGGGCCTGGTGTTGGACTCCTTTTGCAAGCAAAACTCCCCTCAATTAATAGGAATTTCATCTGAGGATGAAGTACAGAATGAGGTTCTATGGAAATACCCTCTTTGAATGTAGTAGCTCAAGCTAGGCAGGCTGTAACAGGGAGCCAGAGCTCCTGTTACTTTAAGAGAATGCAGCAGGCCAAGCTGGCTGTGGGGGGCTGTGGCAGCAGGAGCACAGGCCAGCCCTTAATTTAAAAACGGGAAACTCCTGTGTGTGTCTGGGAAGCCACATAACAGAAAGAGGAACGGGACTTTGAGGCATATAAGCCCAGGGCCTGAGCCAGGGTGGGCAGTCTGACCCTGCAGGAGAGGAGCAAGGAGAGGAGCTTCTAAGCAGGATGGCTGCAGAAAGGGATTGACTAGTGCCCAGGCTGTCCCTAAGAGATGCAGGTGTAGAGCTAAGGGGGGCTTACAGACTGTGAGGAAGTTACTAACTCAGCATGGGAAGAGGAATTTTTGTTACCCAGCCTGTGGGTTTGCATTTATGTTCTCATTAAGAACCAGAGGACCAGATAGGAGGCCACACAGGGGTACGGGGGAGGCACTCAAGATTTTTAGCCCTATCAAGGGCAGGCTCCGACCAAGAGGGCTAGGGCTGGTGCCCCAACAGGGTGATAGGGGCAGTCTCCAGCTGAGAGGGCAAAGGGCTGAGGGCCGAAGCAGAGTGTAGGCTGGCAGTCTATAACAAAAAGTAACCAGTGGACTAAAGCCAAGCCTGTACAAGCTGGTGCATTAATCTAGAATATCTGAGAGGCATGGGCATTGCTGTAGGGATGGATGGAAGCCATGAATAGCCCATAAGGTGACTGGTGCCCGGGGGCACTAGTGAGACGAGGAGGACTGCAGCTGAGTATCTTGGGGCAAGGTGGAGCCAGATTAGGCTTACTCAGGGACCCTGGGGGCAGCCTCCCTTTTATACTAAGAATAATTACAAGGTGTGGCAGGTGAGGAAGAAAGGAAGGCACCCAAGGAGCTGGAATAGAGGGCATGAGTTGAGGGGCCACCAGGGAGTGTCATGACTGCCCCTGGGGGCCAAAACCCATCTCACAGGTTTTTATAGCTATAATAATTTCCTAGACATTTTTCTTGGGTAGATTGTTTAATGCAGTAATGTCTATGTGTAGGAATCCCCGCAGCTCATGTGCACAAAATGGCACTAAGCAGGGTCATCCTAAGCACAAAATAGATTCATGAAATCTGGCTCTTGATGCTGTCACAATCTTCCTGTATGACTCTGGGTAAGTCATTTAGCTTCTCTGTCTCTCAATTTTCTCGTATCTAAATGTGGGGGATAGTAATTCCTGCCTCTCAGGGATGCTGCAAGATTTAATTACCAGTAACTAGACATTCTGAAAGAACGTTAAGAACTTGAGATGAAAGACATGAAAGAAATGCAGACATTATCATGCTTTAGGGACAAGTGTTACTATAAGCAATGTCTTTCTGACATCTTCAGTTTACATTCCACCTGAGGATTTCATGAACTGTACAATCAGAAGTCATGTCAGTTCTCTGTCAGCAGAGGAACTTCACAGATTTCCCTTAGAAAAAGGCACTTTACTTCTGGAAAGAAGGGCTGGAAAGAGATCTACTGGTAAATTCTTTTTTTACTCTTTCACTTTCTCTGTCACACAAAACAAATACAAAAGCAACATCAGAAAGATTACAGGCAATTCAGTCACTAGTTATCTGATGGCAAAGGTCAGGACTACCAATGAGCTTGTGACCAATTACTTAATTCATGACTTAAATCACAGTATATGCTCAGCTCTCATTTGATATTTTAGTTCTTCAGATGGTCAAAGTAAGAAAAAGTACTGAAGGGGACTCTATTTACATTACAGTCACTGAACTTTGAACCCAGATCAGGGGTTCCTGGTGCTGGCTCCTCTGATGTGTTCATCCCTATTTCTTTGATACCGAAACTGATGTGAGAGCAACTCTAGCTCAGCACACTAGGCATGGAGACAGTTTGGATATTTCCCTTAATTAATTTGTCACAACAGATAAGAAAGGAAAATAGGATCTAAAACTAAAACTACTGATAACCAACTTCTACTCAAAAGAAAATCATGTTGTAGTTTTACATATTTGTTGCTAAGTACCTACACTGAATTACAGATAAAGCAGAACTTTGCTAACTACCATTCTGTGTAACATCTGTGATTTATTTAATGGAGGAGGTGGGGGAAAGAGACAGGAAATTCCCTCTCCTGGTCATCTTTTCTACTTAAGTTAGTATATTACAACATATTTCCCTCAGTCTGTAACTTTCAGAGGTATGCTTGCTTTGCCCTATAGCAATGTTGTCAATAAATCATTATGAACAATGATTGGGTTGTAATTAAGCCAGCATAGTCTATATGCTAACATAATAACTATGTTATTTGTTATTTGACATAATGAGTTCTTGCATATAAATACTTTGAATGAAGGATGGCTGTGGTGAATAGCTTTATAGACTTTATTCTCATCTGATTTCCTTTCTAATAAAAAGGTACAGAGATGGTACTGACCTGTGAAAATATGTCACAGAAATTAGTTGTATTAGTTAAGGTATACCATATGGACATGAGGAAAAAAATGCTTGTGACCAGCAGCAAATATGGCAAAGAACAGGCACTGAAATAATCAACTTGTGCAGATTCAGAAACAGCTACTGGAGTGGTTGTTAGCCTTTTCAGACTCAAGGCACCCCTGGACAGACTGAGGCCACTCTTCAGAATGTGCCAGCCTAGTTTTCACTTTTTTACCTACAGAAAAATAATCAAGCAGTTTCTGTTGCAAAGAACTCAGAAAGGCCACAACCCCTGTCCTGCAATACTAAAGTTGTTGGGTTCAAACGCTCTCCATAACTGATGGGGAAAATTGTTGCATGTAATAAATCATAAATAATCTGGCACTCTATGTTCAAGAGCAATACACATCCTCAGCAAACAGCACTGGGAGGGGCAGACTGAGGAGCTCTGGGTCAGAATACAAGGGGGTCAGGGGGAAGGGACCTAATGGTGGGTGTCTACTACAGACCGCCCAACCAGGGGGAAGAGCTGGACTGGGAATTCTCAGGCCAGCTCGCGGAGGCAGTCAAGTCAAGGGACGTGGGTCATCATGGGTGACCTAAACTATCTGGACACCTGCTGGGAAGAGCAGTCAGTCAGGTCTTGTAGCAAAACCCCCAGTTTTTCTTTTTTAATATATGATAGATATGCATTCCCTTCCCTTCCCCAATTATTTCTGGCTTTTCTTTCTCTCCATCTCTATTCTCTATAGACAAGCATAAGCGAGCTCAGACTTAGGATAAGCTTTAACATTTTTATTTTGGTAACAAGTTTTTGGTTTTGGATATCCACTGTTTTATATTGTATTATTATTAGGTTTGTATTGATTTTTACTGTTGTATATTGTATTATCATCATTTTCGTATTGATTTTTATTGTTTCATATGGCTATTGTATGGTTTAGGCTTGTGTTTGTAAGTGAACCAAAGTAATGTCAAGTTTCCATTTTGTATGTCAAGTCTCCATCTTGTGTCTATTGCCCAGGCATCCCCTGTGTTGCAACTGTATGATTCACATATCCCTCCCATGTAAATTGGTTCCTGGATGAATGAGAGTGATTGGGAGTGATTGAAATACAATGGTAGCAGGCCTCTACTGAATGGCCTGTAATGACTGGGCCATCACCTTGCATTGATTCATCCAGGAACCACAGACCTCACCCAGGAACAGAGACAAGATCAGCATTTGAAAGACAAAAGACCCTGCAGAACCAGCAACTCTACCATTGGACCCCACCATTACAGACACCCAAAACTGCACATCCTTGCATGAAGCACACGTGTTCAGTATGTCAGAAGCTGACCTTTGCCTGGGCATGCCTCCTGTCACTAGGGTGCACACTTTATCGTGCATCAGCAGATGCATGACGAACAGATCCAAGGAGGTGATACTTCCCCTCTATCGGGCGCTGGTCAGACCGCAGTTGGAATACTGCATGCAGTTTTGAGCGCCACACTTCAAGAGGGATGTGGATAACCTGGAGAGGGTCCAGAGAAGGGCCACTCGTATGGTTAAGGGCTTGCAGGCCAAGCCCTATGAGGAGAGACTGGGGCACCTGGACCTCTTCAGCCTCTGCAAGAGAAGGTTGAGAGGCGACCTTGTGACTGCCTATAAGTTCATCATGGGGGCACAGAAGGGAATTGGTGAGGTTTTATTCATCAAGACGCCCCCAGGGGTTACAAGAAATAATGGCCACAAGCTAGCAGAGAGCAGATTTAGACTAGACATTAGGAAGAACTTCTTCACGGTTCGAGTGGCCAAGGTCTGGAATGGGCTCCCAAGGGAGGTGGTGCTCTCCCCTACCCTGGGGGTCTTCAAGAGGAGGTTAGATAAGCATCTAGCTGGGGTCATCTGAACCCAGCACTCTTTCCTGCCTATGCAGGGGGTCGGACTCGATGATCTATTGAGGTCCCTTCTGACCCTAACATGTATGAATCTATGAATAAGGTCTGACCCTATAAAAAGGGGAAGTGAAGACAGACCCAGTGGGATGCCCTCTCCATCTGGACCAGCACCATGCCACACCACCTATCCACCCAGAGGCCCTGCCGGCGACCCCCCTCTGGACAACACCTACTGGACAAGGACCCCTTTCCAGCCTGGATAGGTAGCTATCACCCCCTACCTGCTCTTCAACCAAGGACTTGAACTCTGCTTCTCTTCCCTAGCTGGACTCCAGCCCTTCCACTGAGTCTCTTTCTCCTGCTGCCATTGTGAGTGCTTGCTTGTGTGTGTGTGTGTGTGTACCAGTAATTTAATGGGGCTGTGTAGTGTGTTGTCTGTAGAATAAAACTGTTATTTGGACCCCCAAGTTGGGTTTTGCTTTACTATGGTTTGGCTCCAATCTCTGCTCCTCACCCCTCTAACTTCTGTCTCATTTGTCCCTCTCCTGCTTCTGGCTCTCTGCCACCTCCAACATCTGTCCTGAGCTCCTCTTTGCCTCCAAACCCCCTGTTTCTTTGCCACTGTCTTATCCCCACTGCTGTTTCCTTTTCCCCTAAGCAACCAGGTTTCTGCCTCAGTTTCTTTCCTGGCTGTCTCCTCCTTGCCACCACTTATCTGCACCCCCCCCCCCCCCCCAATATCTCAGCTGTCTGCCTCAGTTTCCAGCCCCAGTCTACCTTAAGTAAACCCAGGCCTCATTTCCTCAGGCAGTTTCTCTGTAGTCTACCAGTTCTCATCCTGGCTCTGACAACTTTCACTCCTTACACTTTAACTCTCTCTCTCTTACCTGAACCTTATCCCAGGTACCCCGAGCACACACATATACACTGTACCATCCAAGTTAGGAACTTACCTGTGTGTATATGTAGGTGGGTTGTATGTGTGTGAACTGGTGAGTGTGTGTATACATATACATATATATATATATATATATATGGCATTGTGTGCATGATATACGAATTAGTGATCTGTGTCTAACTTTTGGGGTGTATAGTGTATGTGCTTGAACTGGTGATAGATATGCATGTGCCTAGGCTGGTTTGGATGTATATGTGCCTGAGCTGGTAGTGTGTGTGTATGCACCTAATTGATTTGTGTATTTGTATATGTGCAATTGTGTCACACCCTGTCTAACAGTGCAATATTGACATCCTGAGAGTTGGCCTGACCCCACAGGGCAACAGTCTGACCACTCACATAGGTTCCTAGCCAAGTTACAGGACCTCCACCTAACCCAGGAGGTGCATAATCCCACCAAGGGAAATGCCTTGTTGGACCTGGTCCTGGCCACAGGCGATGACCTGGTGAGGGGACTGTGGGTGCTCGACCACCTGGGTGATAGCAATCATCACCTACTGGAATTCACCATCCAGCGCAGGGTGACAAAGGCCTGCAGCAAGGCAGCAGCCCTGGACTTCAGGAGGGCAGATTTCAATGAGGTAAGGAGACTAGTCAGGGAGGCACTGAGGTCCCGGAGGGGAGGGGAGTTGAGAGTCCAAGAAGAGTGGTTGTTACTTAAGGAGACGATCCTCCAAGCCCAAAGTGTGACAATCCCCACATGGATCAAAGGGGACAAGAGCGCTCAGAAGCCCCCATGGCTCACCAAAAGCATTCAAGAACGTCTCAAAACCAAAAAGGAGGCGTACACCCAATGGAAGGGAGGGGCCATCAGCAAGGAGGATTATAACTCCTTGGCTTGAGATTGTAGCAGGGCTGTTAGGAAGGCTAAGGCAGAGATGGAACTGGGACTAGCAAACCAGATCAAAGATAACAAGAAGTCCTTTTTTTAAATACATAGGAGGTAAAAAGAAGGTACCAAGCAACATGGGGCCTCTGCAGGACATAGTTGGTAATCTGGTGGTAGCACCAGACGACAAAACTAATCTCTTTAACAGATTCTTTTCTTCCATTTTTCTGAGCAGGGACAGGGACATCCCCACTACTAGGATACTGGACAGACCCAGGGGAGGCGCAGCCAGGCCCAGGGTCAGTGAGGACCTAGTCAGGAAACTTCTGGAGGGACTAGATATGTTCAAATCAGCAGGTCCTGATGATTTCCACCCGAGTGCTGAGGGACTTGGCAGAGGTCATTGCGGGACCCCGGCACAGCTTTATGAGCACTCGTGGTGCTCTGGCGAGGTGCCAGAGTCCCCATTTTCAAAAAAGGGAGGGAAGAGGACCCAGAAAACTATAGGCCCGTTAGTCTTACATCGGTCCTGGGGAAGCTCCTTGAAAAAATTTATCCAGGAGCACATCTGCAAGGGACCAGCAGGGGAGATTATGCTCAGGGGCAATCAACATGGGTTCATTAGAGGCAGGTCCTGTCAGACCAGCCTGGTGGCCTTCTATGACCAGGTCACAAAAGCCTTGGTGTTGCAGTGGATGTAGTCTTTCTGGACTTTAGGAAGACCTTCGACACTGTCTCTCACCCCATCCTCATCAAAAAAATTAGGCGACTGTGGTGTCAATGCCTACACAGTCAGATGGGTCACAAATTGGCTGGAGGGCCGCACCCAGAGAGTGGTGGTGGATGTGTCGTTTTTGACCTGGAAGGACGTGGGCAGTGGGGGCCCCCAGGGCTCGGTCCTCGGGCCCACACGGTTCAATATCTTCATCAGCAACTTGGATGAGGGGGTGAAAAGCACCTTGTTCAAGTTCGCAGATGACACTAAGATGTGGAGGGAAGTGAGCATGCTAGAAGAGAGGGACAGGCTACTACTAGATCTGGACAGGTTACAGAGGTGGGCGGATGAGAATAGGATGGGATTCAATATGGACAAATGCAAGGTGTTGCACCTGGGGAGGAAGAACCAGCAGCATACCTACAGGCTGGGGAACTCCCTTCTTGTCAGCACAGAGACAGAAAAGGATCTTGGAATCACTATTGATTCCAAGATGAACATGGGCCGCCAATGTGGGGACATGGTCAGGAAGGCTAACAGTACCTTGTCATGCATCCATAGATACATCTCAAGCAGGTCCAAGGAGGTGATCCTCCCCCTCTATGCGACACTGGTCAGGCCGCAGTTGGAGTACTGCATCCAGTTCTGGGCGCCACATTTCAGGAGGGATGTGGACAGCATTGAGAGGGTCCAGAGGAGGGCCACTCACATGATCAGGGGGCAGCAGGGCAGGCCCTACGAGGAGAGGCTACGGGACTTGAACCTGTTCAGCCTCCACAAGAGAAGGCTGAGAGGGGATCTGGTGGCTGCCTCGTTCAGTGCATGAAGGGGCAGAATTAAGTTTGCAGAAACAACATTAATTCCAGCATTTCTCCCAAGCAGGGCAGCGTCTCAGACCCGGTGCGTAAGCCCGGGCTGGGCTGGAGCAGCTTCCCGGCCCTCAGCTCCGCCCTGTGGCGTAACAAGCACAAGGCTGGGCCTGGCTGGACCTTCCCCCCGCCTGGGTCGGGCAGCCCCGGGAGCGGCGCCAGGGCCTCCCCCGGCTGGAAAGCACCGGGATGCATGGAGTCGCGCGTGGGCCGGGCTGCAGGCGTTGCCCTCGCCGCTGACTTGCCCCAGGGGGCGCGGCGGGTGTTTCCCAGGCGGCTCCCACCGAGCGCGCGCGGCCGCAGCCGCCCCCGGAGCGTCCCATGGCCCGTGAGCCGGCAGCCAAGGTCCCGGCCCCGCCCGCTGACGGCGCTCCCGCCTGGGCCGGGTGGGTGCGAAGGCAGCACGGCTCTCCCCGTCCCGCGCGGGGGAAGGAAGAGGGGAACCTCGGCCGCGCCGCGGGGGGCTGCTGCTCCTCCTCCTCCGGCAGGAGCGTGCGGGCCCCTTACCAGCTCGCGCTACAGCTGCCCCGGCCCTTGTACTCCACGTGCAAAGGCGCCGCTATGCCCCCCAGGGCGAGCCCGCGCCTCGCTTCCACCCCCCGACTCCGCTGCCGTATACAGGGGCAGCGCAAAAAGTCGCGCGCAAGGACTTTACGAAGACCCTGTATCCACATGCCACGTTTGTTACTGGAGTGACTGCTGCCCACTTTAAGGCTCTTCGTCATACTTCACACAAGTATGCACGTGCATCCCCAAGTCACACTGTTGGAAAGCGAAAGGGTCGCATTATTCACCAGGCTGCTCCTTCCCTGCAGGGCCTTAATAGGTAGAGCTAGCGGTATGGACAGTCATATATATGGCTCTTGCTCTGAGTGAGTGGATAGTCAGAAGAGATGTAGGCAACTGCGACAGGGGTAGCAACCACTTTTAATCACCTACCTGGGTAAAGATTAATGTCTGCGAACATGTTAGCTAAGCGAATAATTGTCTGCTGGTATGTTAGCAAATAATCTGCTGCGTAGATTATTAACATGCTAACATTAGCAGATACAAATATTAACATGTTAATACACAAACACATTATAGATTTATTAACCATTTATTAATACAAGTTTATATGCAGTCACTACAGAACGACTTGGCTCCAACCTGGTTTAGCCATTTCATAAAAAAAAGTTATATATATGTAAAAAAAAATAAAAATTGTTGCATGTAATAAATCATAATCTCAGGCTCTATGTCAAAGAGCAATATACATCCTCAGCAAACAGCACTGAGTCAGAGGAAGGGCAGACTGAGGTGCTCTGACTCAATAATAATAGTAATAATATTACTACTATTCTGCAGCTGTACGGCTTTCCCTTTGCTTTATGCAGGTTCTGTATGTGTAAATTTGCTCTTATGCAATGACCTTTTTTAGACCAAAAATTCATTATAGATGAGGTAAATTCAGTCTTATGCGAGTAGTGTTGTGGAAGCCTGCAGTCAGCTGCTTTGTCCTGCACATTGTGGGAGTAATACACATCAAAATATAGGCACCTGTGTGGATCTGTGCTCCTCTCTCATTGTCTGCAGCTTGTCTGTTGTTGCCATCCCCATTATTATAACATTCACCACCACCCTGTGCTTGTGTATACTACACTGTCTTGTAAAGAGTGGCAGAAATGGGGCTAGGGGCCAGTATAGTCAAGATCTTGGAACATACCCTTTTTGTTACATTGTAAAGTGGATTCCCTTTATGCGAATTTGAGTTATGCACCATTTTTCCACATGTACAGGATAAAGCAAGGGAAACTTGTAGTTTTTTTCTGGTGTAGACCAGACACATGCATTCTCCCCACTACAGTGAAAATAACACTATCTGCATAATTAGCTAGTCAGTTATCTACCTTACCCGAAACCATCGCAAGATATAGAGGCAAGCTCAGCACTATCTTAAAAATGCAAAATTTAAAGTTGCACTTGCTTTGGCAAATTAAGACATGGAATTTCCAGCTTTAAAGCTTTAATAGCTTTTCACACCATGCTGCAGTCACTGTGCCATCTTCACCCCTCCTAAAAAACGCAAGCACTTGAAGTGGATAGCAAGAGAAGCACAAAGCAAGCAAGGAAACAATGAATTACAGGAAACTGTTGATATGGGAACCCACTCATGCACCTCCATTCTGTTTACAAGGGCAGTCCCTTGCATTGCTAGTTAGTCCAACACGCAGATAATTAGATCTATACTTGATTAGAAAGCACAAGGTGAAATTACTGTAAGTGTTCTATTTAGAGAGCTGTTTAGTTCTTACTCTTAATGTTGATCAAATATTAAATTCAGTCTTCAGAAGCAAAGGAAAATTATCTCCTGAGACAGCCAGAGTATTGGATAGCATTACGGCAGCAGTGCTCTTGTGCAACTTCCAAAAGAAGACTCCAGAACAGGGAGGCAGAAGCTTGGTCCAAAACCCAGAGGTGACGTTTAAGTTTAGGATATAGTCAGAGATGGGGAGAAAAAAAGTGGGCTTCCAAGGTAGGTGGTGCTCTCCTCTACCCAGGGGGTGTCTTCAAGAGGAGACTGGACAAGCACCTAGCTTGGAGAAGCTTTCCTGCCCAGGGCAGAGGGTCAGACTCAAAGACCTAATGAGGTCCCTTCCAGCCCTAACATCTATGAATATACATGTTTCTGCCTATGCAAGATTATAAATCCCAGTCACCATGTTCCTTAAATATGGATATGCAGATCAATAAAAATGGCACTAACTGCTTAAAGGCATTTAAAAACAAAAAGTAAACTGGGAGGTGGTTAAAGAGATGGACTGCAAAGTAAGAATGAAGACTGAGCTAGAGACCGTGTGCATTAAGGGTGCAGCAGATGACTTGCCTAGCAAAAGTCCTCCTTACTTCCTGAAGATCCTTCTGGCACTACTACCTACCAGGGTAGGACTTTTAGAAGGGGTTTCTCCCCACCCCCTCTTCAGTTTAAGGCATTAAATGGTTGACTATGCTATTTAGTAGATCTATACAATTAAAAGAACTAGAGAGGTTTCATAGACATTAGGGCTGGAAGGGACCAAGATTGAGTCCAGTCCCCTGCCCCAGGGGCACGAAGTTAGCTGGGGGTCAAAGGATCCCAGCAAGATAAACATCCAAATGTTTCTTAAAAGGAGTCCAGAGTAGGTGTTTGCAGTTATTCCTCATGTCCAGCCTGAAACAGTCTTGGAGGAGTTTGTGACTGTTTGGCCTTGTCACCCCTTGGGGTGCTCTGATGAACAGGCATTTCCCCAGATCCTGATGTACACCCCTTATATTATTTATAGGCAGCCACCAGGTCCCCCCTGAGCCTGTGCTTTTCCAGGCTGAAGAGTCTCATAGCTCTCAGCCTCTCATCACAGGGCATGTTCTCCTGCCCTCTGATCATGCGTGTGGCTCTCCTCTAGACTCCCTCAAGCTTCTCCACATCCTTTTTAAATTGTGGAGCCCAGAATTGGATGCAATACTCCAGATGTGTTCTTACCAAGGCCAAGTACAGCAGAAGGATGACATCCTGGAATTTGCTTGAGAAGCATCTATGGATGCAAGCCAAAGTTGCTTGCTTTACCAGCTGCGACATTGCACTGGTGGCTTATATTCATCTTGTGGTCAATCATGGACACCCAAGTCCCTTTTGGCTGTGGTGCTAACAAGTGTAGCACTGCTGAGCCTATAAGTGTGCTGCAGGTTCCCCCCACCCCACGAGGTGCAGTACCTTGTATTTGTCCGTGCTGAATGCCATCAGATTTTCATCTGCCCATTTTCTGAGCCAGTTGAGGCTGGCCTGGATCACCAGCCTATCCTCAGGGGTGGACACTTTACCCCAAAGTTTGGTGTCATTGGCAAACTTGACCAGTCTGCTTCCGATACCAATGTCTACATCATTAATAAAGATGCTAAAGAGTATAGGTCGAAGGATGGAGCCTTGGAGAACCTCCACTGGTCACAGCGCACCAGGATGATTTCCTTCCATCTATTACCACTCTCTGGGTCTGACCTTGGAGCCAGTTCCCCACCCATCAGACTGATGTGGCCAAGGCCGCAGTTGGCCAATTTTTCCATGAGGAGATCATGGGACACTAGGTTTTATATTTCCTTTGCAGTTTGTCTTAGTCACCTTGAATTTACTTGTAATTTCTTCAAATTCATGAATCTTCAGTTGTTTTTCAGACTGAAAGCCAGATGTTTGTTGTACAATACACATCCTATTTCACACAGATTTGACAATTTAAAAACATTACAAAAAAGCTGAGGTAGCTATACTGATGAAGTTACTTGGAAGCATGGTTCTATTTGGAAGATTACTAAAAATACTTGTAGGCTCTGTGATTATTTCTTGATTTAATAAAAAAGGTATATAGTTGAAACTTCTACAAGACAGATGAAAGTCAAGTTGCTGATCAGCAGGTCAGAGAATACTTTAATTCAAATACTAGGGAAGCTAACAGCTGGAGAGAACCACCTTGTTGGACTAATAAAATTTAAAAAATCAGGAAGCCAAGATAAAATTATGGGATCCCAATACCATTTTATAAACATTTCTTAAATCTAACATGCATGAAGCACACTGAAACTTAGCATAAAAATCTTAAAAGCTTAAAAAAAATAAAGTTCTTCTAAAACTGAACTTTGTTCTCCAAGTTTATGTGCATACAATAAGAAAGCAAGAACACCTTACAAAAATGCTTATTTCTTTCCAGTTCTTCCTCCACATCCTTGCCATCTCATTCATTAATGATTCATCTGCATACTTGAGTAAAATAAACATCCAAACTGAAGTTTATCCAAAAAACAAAACAAAACAAAAAAAAAACAACAAACCAAACTTTACAGTTCTTAAGGATCCATCTTTGTCTGTGGATGTATCTGCTATCTGGAGGCTGAAATGGTACCTCCACCATTAATATACACTTGCACAAATGTAGGGATTGTACACTGCTGCACCTTAGATGTTACTTTACAATGAAGACACATTGCAAAAAGTGAGATTTTATTTTAAACAGTCTTGTGAGTAGTAAAGGATTGGATCAAGCTATTTATGTTCCTGGTTACCAACTCATTAAAACTGTTACTGAAGTGAAACTAACGTAGTAACTACAAAATTAGAATTCTATTCAATGCAGAAAGGTATTGCATATATTTCCTGTTTTTATATATATATGCGCTAGGTGGAGCTGACCTACATAAAGAAGTAGACTGAAGAGAGTCAAGTTTTCAAATTTCTCTTTGAAAAAGATGGTATCTTACAGTACATACAAAAATACTCTGAAAATACATACAACCTCATTTACAAAACAGCGAATTAAACATTATGATAGAAATAACAGAGTTATGCAGGAACTGAATCCCTCCCCACTCCCCAAAATGTAAGCATATTAAATGGGTACCAGGTATTATGAAAATTGCATAATAATTTGTTTACATTGAGACTGATGATGGTCCTAAAGCAATTAATTTCCAGCCACTGTGAAAAACCTGCTGTTGGGTTTTATTGAAACCTTAATACCCATTTCAGCATGTTTAGATCGTGGAAGCTTCTTGAAACTGTAGAATAGCGGGACAGCAAATGTCTTGACAAGTTTATGCATTTTGAGTGATTTAAAATTTGCTGTAGTTGTGGAATTTGTTTCACTATCTTGGGGGGGAGGGGGAGGAGGAGGAGGAAGAGGAGGAAATAGAGGACAAATTGTTTGGAAGCATCTTAAGAACCAAGTTACACTATATAATACATGCCTCCCATTTCAGTTTCTTTAACCAGTGGGGTTTTAATGGTCGAATTTTGATTTGGGGGGTTTTTTTTTTGGTTTTTTTGGGGGGTTTTTTTTTGGTTTTTTTTTTAAACATTTGGGCCTCCATGGGAGGCAGAACATATAAAACTTGTGTAGTGCATGGCTATGTGTTTAATACTGAAAAGCAACTGCCTGTAGAAGCCAAGTACCACTGGTGACAGATGCACAGGACAATATGCACCAAATAGGAAAAAAAATCCAGATTACAAGTATATCTACACAAAATTAGGAGAAGAGGAAAAAAAAAGAGGTATAAGCACTTTCATACACACTTCAAACCAGAATGTGGCTCCAGTGGCTAACAGAACATATTTGTGTAGGAATTATTCTAAACCTTAAGTCACAGGAAGGGGTTTTTTGGGGGTTTTTTTTTTGGGCTTTTTCTACAGTTTAACAAGTAGAGACTGTTAAACAAAGCTTTTTAAAAGAGTAATAAGGACTGCTGTTGCAAGGGTGTTCAAAATGAGAAGTAAACCCAGGAGAAACAAGCATGTAAACTAGAGAATTAAAAACCTCAGAGGCCATGATTCTGTAGATAGTGGCTTGTCAGCAGGCAATCTTGGAAAAGCTACACAGTAATGGAAGTATACTGCAGCATCTGCAGGTCAAAATGTAGACAAAAAAAATTGTAACTAGGTAATGTTTCCAATATGGTGATAACTCTCCACATACCTTTATAAGAGACTGCAACTACAGTAAGAATTGGTTGTTTATGGAGCCACTGAACAACTGCATATTATCTTTACCTGAAGAGGCACAGCAATCACCGGTTAAGTGTTAGTCTGATGGACTTTTTAATGATGCGAATGTTATTTGTAGGAACAGGAGAGGATAAGTCAGGTAATTCTTTACTGGGAAGTCTCTGCAATAGAAAAAAATGAAACAGAGCAGGGAAGCACGAAGTTTGTCTGGTAGAAAAACAACTTCAGCTAAATATACATAAACCCCAAGCCCTACATCAAACCAAGATGCTTGAAAGGTAAATGGTCCCACAACCTCACCTGTTAGGCCTCTAACACATTTGCAAGCAAAGCTGCTGGTTTTCACTGTGGTGGTGCTTAAGAGAACCTAGAGAAAAGGCATCACTCCCCCTGTAATCTCTCCCCTCAAAAGTTTTTACTACACTGAGCAAAAGGTGTAGGAAGGAGCAAAGAACAAGAAAAAAGAAGTGCTGCTCAAAAGCATCTGGTCACTCTAATCTCTTCTGGTCCAGGAAGAGGCAGGTATTTCTTTTCAAGTTTACTATTCTACTTCATGCTGCATCTTTGTTATTCCAGCTTTACTTCAAAATTGGAATAAACATTTAAAATAAAAAACCCCACAACCTGAAGTATAATATGAATTTGCTTCAAGCTTTCGGCACTGAAGTCCTATATTGCACATGTAGTGACTAATACCATATTGAGCTTTTCAAAAGAGCATGATACAAGAGTGAAAATTCTAGTGACAGTGGGCATGTCTACATGAGATGCTAGCTACACAGTAGCCAAATAATACTGTGTAGTGCGTCACAACATAAATAGTGCTAATATGCTACTGTGCAGTAGCATTACTAAAAAGGGCTATCGCTGGCATTACTGCATATTTATTTAGTACTTGATTATACCAGTACTAAATAAATGTGCAGTAACATCTCGTGTGGATGTGCCCAGTAAGAAGGCAGTTTAAAAAGAAAAAGGGGTTGTTTTTTTTTGCTTAGTTTCTCTTGTGCATTCAAGTTTCAGGCATTTCGGAAGACAGATTATACTTTTTGCAAATTCAGAAAGTTTGAATGCCTCTGGCTGCATGCCTAAACCCTGTAGCATGAGTATGGGTCTTTGGTCCATGAAGTGTATTCTGAACAGCTGCACTAATCACAACTGCTCTGTGCAAATGAGAATTTCAGTTAACAGTCAGAGATATATGAAAGGAGAAGAGGAAATCAAGTCATATGTATGCAGTTACATTAATGAATGCAGAAAAATATTCTAGTTTTGCTTTACCTGTGAACATAAAGACTTAATAGCCAGTACCTGTGATCTTGATGTGCTGATAGTTGGAATAGGCATGAATTCCCCTCCAAGCTCATCCTTAAAAAAAACCCAAAAAAAAACCAACCCCAGAAATTTTAGATCTTTGTAAGTGAAGTTCTTTCCTGCAGAAAGCAATATATCAATTTAAGGAATAGATATTAAGTGCCTGCTATATTTATATGGCTAATCCCTCCCAACAGAGTTTTAGCAGCCCCATATCAACACTTTTGAAATATAAAAGACATTTGACTATGTAAAGATAAATAAGAATATTACTTTTAAAAACAAAGCAACACTTATCTTAAGATGTGCCAACTTAATACTTTATCTGTACTTGTTACTATGAATCCACAAGCCTCTTGGAGGAAAGGGTGCAAATGCTTGAGCCTTTAAAAGTTGTTCAAAGTTTAACTGATTGTTTTTAATAATGATGTTGTAGTTGTTTTGCCTCCACTTTAGGCTTCAAGCAGTGCCCAACCACTCTAGGTGGTTTTCCCCCAATCCCTTTTTCTAAAAAAAAGTAGAGGCGCAAAAATTTTAAATGTGATACAAGAAAGTCCAATAATAATGCTAATAATAAAAAAAAAAAAGTGTTCCGGGAACTGTGCGCCAAATCACAAGAATAGAGAAAACTTGATAAAAGCAAAAAGACAGGAAGAAAAAGAATTTTCTCCCGTTTAACCACAACACAATGAAGTATATTCTTGGTTTATGTTCTTAGTAGAATTTAGATACATTTAGTTAGCCTAGACAAAGTACTCCAAAAACAATGCTTCAGCTTACATTTTTTCCTGTAGATTTTCTCCTTGCATCCTCCTGAGGATTGCCAAGGCTTCTGAATGCCAAGTCCAATCCAATTAACTAGAAGAACAGAATACACGAAAAACATTTTCATGTTAGTGCTCAGGAACCCTAAAATGCCTTTAGAGGGGTTACAAATTTTGTACAGTTGGCAACAGTTAAGTCTAGCAAAAGCTTTTACTATAAAAATGCAATCAAAGATACAGATCAAGTAGTCAGTCTATCATCATTCATACCTTTAACATGCACTAGAAGTTCTTGCTTCAGAACAGATGACACTTTTTGAATTTCTGAAAAATAAAGCCCTTCCCCCTCCATCTCCAACCCCAGCTCTTTTGTGCCTTTCCATGATACAAAAGGCATACCAAATTGGTAGAGACCAATTAAAAATAGTTAAACACATTACTGCTCAACTCATGGAAACTCCGATTCAAGTTTCTACATAAACAGAATTTAACCTGCAACTTAGCATTCCATTGATTTCAGATTCCAATAACCTGCCAGGCATGCCAAATAGATATTTGTAAAAGACTACCTAACAACTGAGGTACTGTATTAAATATAGCGTGGAAATAAGTTAAATTGCCATCATCACAATGTTTTTAGAATGCCATTCTCCACCCCACTAAATATTTCCCCTTTGATGGTTATATTAGAAGGCACACACAAAGGCTCAGTTGTGTAATGCTAGGAGTAATACATTCACATGCCTACCATTTTCAAAAACTTACCTTGGCATTTAATCATTAGTATTTTAATAAGGCAATTGCTTGCTTTGTCTGCCCCCACCACTGTATGAAATGAGCTAGGCATCTCACCCTGTGGAATTCTAACTAAACAAAAGAAACTGCTTTTAGAAAGTTTCTTACCTATACTTTGCTTTGGTACTACCAACCTCTATTGGAAGTGGAGAGAAAAGGATTTACTTTAACCAAGCAGCATAATTACTGTAGCTATAAGCTCAAAACCTTTAAAAGTAATTCTATGATCCATATAATATTTGGACACACAACTCTACTCTGAGTTGCATGCATGCAACTGTACTCAAGTCTTTTCTACTGAACTACAGAGACGGAGCTCTTTCTGTGCTTCAGAGAACGTTAAGCAAAGTAGAAGTCTATAGTGTTTGTGCCCTTTCACTAATAACTTACAATGAAAGCCTGAAAGGGCTTCCCTTTCCCTACCCCCAAGTCCCCAACACAAAACACACTTAAAACAAGTAATTGACATTAGTCAACTAAAGAGTTCTGAACAGTTTACTGAAATGCTCCATCCCTTCAGAGGTACTCAAATCTCCCCATCTGTCAGTTTCTGTGACACTGATGGTTCATAAATTCAAGTCAGGCTTCTAAGTTTCAACACCTCTTAAAATGACCAACATGCATTCATGTCAACTGGCATAGCATGGAGATTTGTGGTTAAAAAATCCAAACAAATAACACAAGCATAAGGCCAAAAATCCCTCAGTCTTGAAAATTATGTAACAAGGATACAAGCTTAGCTTGAGAGTTCTTTCCATGTTTCACAGAGCATCAAGTTAACTGTTGCTCCTATGAAAAAAAGTTATACTACCTCGACAATCAAAATGGCAGAATAACACCCATTTTACTATTCAAAGAACTCACAACTATTATTGTTGATAATCATCAGCATCAGATAGAATGTTTACTTTCATTCACTGAAAAAATAATTTATGTTAAACTCTAGACTACATCTACAAGCCAGATTTTTCCCTAGTATAAAGAGCCTTATTAGGAATATAAATTACCTACAGTTTACTTTGAATTTGTCTATACACTTCTCCCCAACTCTGTCAACCTTTAATTATATGCTGAAGACATGCAGTTCTTAAATCTTTTACCTTTTCTCTGTCCTTCAGTCGTTTGGGGCATTCTTCTGAGGAAGGCGAGTGAGGTCTCTTAGATGCAGCACCTTTAGCGTTCATTGTTGAAATGCCATTTAGATGCTGTTGGCTTCGGGCAACTTGAGGTGCAACAAGTCGAGGAATCACATTTCGTCCTACTACTGTAGGAATAGTGCAGCCAGCTGGAGATGCGACTTTTATGGTGACTGTAGTCTCCCTCTCTATAAAGAACAAGCCTTTAAATTTAGTTATCAAAAGTGCTAGAAAAACAACTTATGTTTTCCTCACTGTTTGAATACATACTTGAAGCAATAACTGGAATGGACAATCCTTTAACAGGTACTGATGCAGATAAATCTGGCTTCTCTCTACTGGTAGCAACACTGGCTCTCTGGACTACAGTACTGCTGTAAGGAGAAATTTCATAGACTTACTTTTCAGAATAAAGTTCTAGTCTACAAACAAACAAACAAACAAACAAACAAACAAACAAACAAACAAACAAACTCCTAGCCATGCTACCCCATTGTTTTAGGGATTTTGGGGGTTGGGGGGGGAGGGAAGGGGTTAAAGAAACAAAAAAAAGTGATAATTCCTCAGCTCATGGGAACTGCAAGTCAGTGGAGCTATACAGACTTTATTACATAGCTAAGAATTGGGCTAACAGTGCCCTCACTGTGCATAAGAACTTCTTCCCTTTCAGACTTTAGATTTGAGGCACCCAAAACAAGTATTTGTATTAAAAAAGTATTTACATTTATTAGGACAGCTCCATGCCCTGGTCAGTCCTGCTGCACCACTGGATGCTGACAGCTCGGCCAGCCATCAGAAATAGCAACGACAATTTTTAAATCTCCCACCCGAATCCTGCTACAGAGACAGCACCTGCTGTCCCAGTCACCACCCCTCAGTTACAGAACTGCCAGAAAGACTTTCATATTAAGAAGGTCAACAGTTCAAACCTGTCGGTTTCTGCTGCTCTGTCCAACTTAATTATCTTGCTTAGTGAAGGAGAACAATATGGTGTCCCTGTATCTACATCTCTGGAACTGTCCAAACAGATCCTTTTGGACTGAAAGCTGCCAGCATTTCGACTGATGTCTGGTATGCTCTGATAAAAAAACAAAACAAGAACAGAGGGTTTACAAAAATAGATCTTCACATTTTCGTGTGTACTTGATTTTACAAGAGGATGAATTTTGATCATACCTTCTTCCTTTTCTGTAAAATTTCCACAGGCAAATAATAGTGAAGTTGCTTTCTCTTTACATGAGTTGCTTCAATCTTCATGCCTTCTTTTAGCATGTTGATATTATTTGCCTGCCTGTAAACTGTAACATGCAATTAACCAGCTTAACAGTTAGTTTAAGTTAAGTTCCAATTCCTTCAACCAAAATTACATCTTTTCCAAAACAATTTTACAAGAACAATTAAAAAGAATACACATGCTGCAAGCATCAAACTGGAAATCTTCCAGCATTCTGGAGCTTATTTAAAACTAAAGCTTCAGTAACAGAAGCTACAGCACCACAAATTCTTCCAAATTCAGGCCCAGTTCTCAAGATGAGGACAGGGGAAACGCATGCTGGGAAGTCCATTTTATATCCAATCTAGTCCAAGTAACATTGGTAGTTTGTGTTATAACCTTGCTATTTAAGTTTAACATCTTTTCTATAAATAATAACTGATTGCAGTCTTTAAGCATCTTTAAAATCTGCATCTTAAAAGTATCTTTAAGCATCAAACAAAAAAAAAAAATCCTTCTTGCTTTTACTTTTTTGAAGCTGACAAAAAATTGATTCCAATTCACTGAATTCAAAGTCTAGTTATGGGCACAACAAACAAGCTTATTGCAGGGTGTGGAGGAGGTGGGGAGCTTTATTGCATGCCAGCTATTCTGCAAACATGGACCATGCACTGACTTTTCCCGTCCCATGACAAATTCTCTAACCTAACTCTTCATTAGGCCTCATGTTTTTTTGAAAGGTTGTATTTGCCCTGGTGACCAGAGATGCCTTGAAACTCCAACACAAATAAAATAATTAAAACGTCAAGCAATGCTGAAGTACAAGAAATCCAGTAAAGCTTCAGATGCCACTAGTATTCTTGAGACTGAGGCCTTGTAACCAAACACTTAAGCTAGTACTCTCACAGGTATTCTTGCTCACCAGATTTATCATCTAAAACGAGAAAGGTTAACAGCATACCAGGAAAATAAGAACTTACATGCTATCAAATGTATAAACATATATCTTCTAGATTCAATTAATCTTTGGTATTACATGTTACTAGAATTTAAAAGAGGGTCAAGTTAGTTTTGCCACTTTACTTCTATATTTAGGGACCTACTTAGCTCATGGTGAGACAAAGCTTTGTCCCAGCATAAAAAGCCCATTTTGCAGTAGCCCCCCCCCCCCGCACTGATTGGCAGAGAGGCCCTGGGGTGGGGGGAGATTGGCTGTCTCTCTCCATCTGCCTCCCCTCCCCCACATTTAACATATGGGAAAGAGCCCCTCATCTTGATTTCAAATATGAGGGGAGGAGAGGAACAGAGGGCAGGCAGATGCTCTGGTTCCAGCCCTGACCCAGGATTAGAGTTGCAGCAGCTGCCTGTCTTCCCACTGCCCTATGCACCATGTCCCCCAGCTACATGGTATGGTTATTGCAGGTATTCTTCCAAGTAAGATTATTTTACAATAGGTAACTTCTTATTTTGGAAAACACTGGTTTTCCCATACATTCCATCTCTGAAAATTCACAATTCTGGAAGATGCATAATCTCAAATTAGTAAAACATCGGTCTTGTAAATTAGCTGACCAAGACTAGAGTAAAATACAGCTTTACCTGTATCTGTGAATGACTGTATATCATATGTTAAATCAATACTAACGCTTTCTGCATTCTCCACTTTCCTAAAAATGATTCCAAGGAACCACATTGATACATAGTCACTCCTAAGGAGAAAGGAAAAAAAAAAAGTTATACAGGTTTACAAGTCTATGCATAAATACCAGCTTCCTTTGGGAGGGAAATTTTAGCATGAATAGAGAGGGATCAGTTAAAAACATAAAAATTTACCTGTACACTAAAAGTTAGTTAAGGATGCAGTCTGTACTTAATCTATGAAGTGCTTTGGTAGACCATCATCAATACAGTACCTCACTAATTCTCAATATACCTTAGGTATGTTTAAAGTGATACAGAAATCAAGAATCATGCAAGTAGTAACTTTTCCAGAAGCTGTAATTATTTCTGCAAGCTTTCTTGCCAGACAGCTCATGACTAAACATCAACAATGTGTAACTTAGCTTTTAAAAAATGTGGTGGTCTGCTCATTGTTAATTTTTTTCTTCAAGTTAAAAAAAAACAACTTACTCTTTATATTGTTCTTTGTTGCCAGGAAAAGACTGCGGATTTACATGTGCAATATTGATAAATTCATTCCTCTCCAAGTTTCCAACAAGTACACGGATTTTAGATTCGACCAGACCAACCCTAATAAGAACAGAAAGTGTTAACTATCTTGTGCACTAAAGTAAAGTACATTTTAACTGCCTCATAATTCAGAAAGGATAAAGCACTTGCTTAGTTAGCCAACATAAGTGAGGGAATCTGAGATAAAGTGGGACTGCGGCCGTGGATGACAAGGGGTGCAGCACCCTGCAGACCCCTCGCATCAAGATCGGGACCTGGCACCAGGACAGCACGCTGAGGGAGACCCAGAGAAAGCACAAGGAGGAGAGGGCTACAGAGGAAACTTCCTCATTCTTCCTGAGAAAGGAGGGTAAATCAGCTAGTCAGCTCAGATGCCTGTATACAAACGCATGGAGCCTGAGAAGCAAGCAGGAAGAATTGGAAGTCCTTGTACAGTCAAGGTACCATGTGACTGGAACAGCAGACTTGGTGGGATAGCTTACTTGACTGGACCACTGTCATGGACGGGTACAAAACTGTTCAGGAAGGACAGGCAGGGGAGAAGAGGAGTTGTCTTGCATGTAAAAAGCTGTATGATTAGTCAGAGCTCCAGTATGAACTGAAGGTGCAGACCCCAATACTCACACACTTTTGACTGATTATAGTAATATTTTGCAGACCCCTTAGACATAGTCTGCAGAGTCCTAGGGGTCCACAGGTTGGAAAAACTTTTTTTAAAATGTCACTGTACTAGAAGATTTTAGTGCACTAACTATGGCTCTCTCTTCATAAAACTAAGCCATGTATACAAGAGAAATGAAAAAAGGTATCTATTTATTTGAACTTTATTGTATGTAGAAGCAAGGCATCTTACATTATGAACTGTGTAAACACTAGGTGTCAAAACAAACTTACAGCTAAATACAGACTTGTTGACCATGGTATTCTGTAGACAAGCCTAAGCATACAATACAGAATACATGATTCTCAGTCACATTTTACAGATTATTATTGTCAAATAACTTCCTATGACAACTAGCAATCTAGTTAAAATATAAAATAATGAACACTGAAGTGCTGCAGCAAATATGACAACATGCCCTGTTACATGTCATTCTTACTTACATAAATACACAAAGAGCTAAAGTACTTATGGGTAGGGGTCTACCCAACTTGAAATAGCAACTGGCTAATTTTGCAGGCAGATTGCAGGGCAGGTTGCTCTTTTTGAGGGCTTATGGCCAGTGCTTCCCAATGCCTCTGGCTGAGGGGCCCATGGCCCTGCCCCTTGCAGCTGATTGCCTGTGAGGGCTGTCCATCACATGGCTCCACCACACCACCAACTGGAGGGGATGGAGCTTCACAATAGGCAGCCCTCAGCCAATCAGCAGCACGGGGGTAGAAGCCCTCTTAGGATTTCATGTGTGCCAGCAGCCACCTCTCCGCCCTCTTCCCCACCCCCAATTGTCTGCATGGTCAGGTCACAACATTGTGAGGACTACAAACTCCTCTGGGGAGCCATCATTTTATTTTCAGTAAGTATATCTCCCCCCTCCCCCCGTCGATTTTATAGACATTGTCCACAAAAAAAAAAAAAAAAAAAAAAATCACCATTTTGGTAGGCCCCTACTCATAGTAACTAAACTGAACCCATATACTGGTAAGCATCTACAAGTCCCCCTTTTGACTTGGACATTTTGCTATTACCACAACTGTCAGCTTAATGATGTTTTCCTACAGATGACAACACTGCATTGTCCTTTACTGAATTCTCTTCCCAGGACCAATTACTATAGTGTATTTGGAAGTAGGAATGCTAGAACAGGGTGGTTAGTAGAGGGGCATGCAAAGGGAACACTGAAGGAAGTATGGTAAAGGCTTTGGTGTCTGTGAATAAAACAAAAATGCATACAAACTATTGGGAGAGCAAGAGCATGAGTGAGCAAGAGTGAGCCTTAAAAAAAATGAAAGGAACTAGAGCCAAATTTCAGTCCTTACACTGAGAAACAAAAATCAGAAGCGCTAAATACTAAATTTGAAAAAACAACCCCCCCGCCACCAGAACAAAATCCTGTAGAAACCAGCTTGTATTAGAGGAAGGGCAGGTACTGTATTTACTTGACTAAGGCAACCCCCGCTAAAAGTTATATTCCATATATGAAAACGTTATAAATTTTCCAGGTACAGAATCTAATTATTGGAGGTCTGCCTTGAATGTGTCCCCCTCCCACTGCTACAGCAGGGCAAGTTAATCTGGAAGGGGTCAGGTAGCCCCCTCGTCTCCCCCAATTTCTTTTCCCTGTTGCCCTACTTTACTGTCAGACCTTGCTCTCCCTGAGCATATGGAAGTGAGGGGCAAATTACTACAGGAACCCATAGACTTGGTTCATCTAGAATTGATGCAGTTTACCTCCTTTGAAAACTGCTGCAAGTTTTAGCACATGTACTCTATAAACATTTTAGGCAGCACTTTTTTACCACCTTGAATATAATACAAACTGGCTGCATCTACACAAGACACCGACTGTGCAGTAGCCAGTGACTACTGCACAATAGTGTTGTGTGGCAGAAAGCATGATGCGATGTTACTCCACAGCAGTATTAGGCTACTGCACAGTATCATAAAAAGAGGCTACTGTGCAATAACTCCAGTTCCTGTCATTTATTTAGTACTTGTTTATATGCAGCAGCATCTAGTGTAGAGATAGCCACTATGCATGATATTAGTCCAAGACTAAAAAGCTCATGCTTTACCATATAGACACTGGGGCCCAGCCCAGTGAACAACAGCATTTTAAGGCATGGTGACCCCACAGAAGAGCACTGCTCAGTCTGTGTGCATATTCCAGATAACACTCTCCCCTGTCCCGCACCAAAGGATCCATGTGCTAGTTAGTTCCTGCTCATGACTGGAACTGGGTGTTCTTGTCACAAGTCCTGGAATCCCACAAAAATTTATCTGCAGAGGAGGTGCAAGGCGACCCAGCCCAGTCCAACCTTGTGGAGGGTGGAGCTGCACTAGTCAGATGCAGCAGGTTGTTTTATATAGTCATGCTCAGGGTTGGGTGCATTTTATCAGTTTCACAGGTGGTTTCCATTGCCAAGTACAAGCAGATTTTGGCAGCAGTTTAATGATGGATAACATATTTAATAAGCTTTTTTGTATGCAATAAGAAGCCTCCCCTCCCCGCAGCTTCCTCGACGGCAGGCCCACTGCGCATGCGCGCAGTTTAAAAGGGCCCGCCGACCGGGAAAAAGCCCAGTTAGACGCGGGAGCGGCGAGAGACGCACGGGTGAAAGCTCACTGCGCCCCCGCTTCCCCGAAGCCCCCCAGAAACCCTCCAGCAGCCGCGGAGCCCCCCGCTGACCCCCAGCGCAGCCGGGGTAAGCGGGGCCCGTGGAGAGAAGGGGCTAACCCCCTTAGTGTGTATGTGGGAGGCGGCAGCTGAGTGGAGCCGGGCCAGGTCAAGCCCCGCCCAGGCCCCTACTTCGCCCAGCCCCCCAGGGAGCCAAGCGACCGGAGCCGCACGAACAGGCTGCACAAACAGGCGCGCTTCTCTGCCGGCGCGTGAGTTAGCGCGGAGTTCGTGCGGGAGGGCATGCGGGAGGGCGCCGGACCCTGCCTGCGCACCCCCCAGGGTAGACAGTCCCAGCCATAGCCAGCCTACCAGAGGCAGGACACGGATGGGCACGCGCCGCACCCCGAGGGTCCCCTCGGGCTCTGCGGCCCCCCCCCCGGCACCTCAGAGACGGCCACCCAGACGGAGCCCCTGGTTCCGGGCTCCACGCAGACGGAGCCCCTGGCTCTTGGCTGCGGGGGCTGCCTGTCCCTTTTTCAGGCTCTGGGGCTTGGGAGCATGGCGACCTCCCCTTGCGGGGTCTGCTCCCTTTTGGGGTCTCTGGCACGCCAGCTGGAGGAGCTCCAGGCCACAGTCCACAGACTGCGTGCCATCAGGGACTGCGAGTAGGAGATAGACTCCTACTACCAGGCCCTTCTCCCCCGGGAGGCAGAGGGTAGATCACAGTCTCCCACCAGGCCAGAGGAGGACTCTGGGACCTCCTGCTGTGTCCAGCCAGGGGCATGGACCAAGGTGGTCAAGGGCCCTAAGGCCCGCCGCACCAAGGCGCCTCCCCCGCCAGAACTGAGCAACAGGTACGCACCTCTTGCTGCCCCAGCAGAGCCTGCTGAGTTGCCGGCCCCCACAGGCAACATGGGCCTAACTGCAACTCCCGCCCCTGCTCTCCCCAAGACAAAACGTAAGGTGTTTGTTGTGGGAGACTCCCTCCTGAGGGGGACGGAGGGGCCAATCTGCCACCCTGACCCCTTAGCTCGGCAAGTCTGCTGCTTCCCAGGGGCCCGCATCCGGGACATTGCAGAGAGGATCCCCAAGCTCCTCAAACCCACAGACCACTATCCCATGCTCCTTATTCATGTGGGCACCAATGACACGGCTCGGAGCACTCCCAGCCAGGTCATGAGGCGCTACAGGGATTTGGGAGCGGGGCTTAAGGGTCTGGGGGCACAGGTGGTGTTCTCGTCGATCCTCCCAGTCTCAGGCTATGGGCTGAGAAGGGACAGGAGGATCTATGTGGTCAACCAAAGACTGTGGCGCTGGTGTCGTCAGGAAGGCTTTGGCTTTCATGACCACAGCCCGCTCTTTGGCGAGAGAGGCAGCGAGCTGCTGGGAAGAGATGGTCTCCACCTCTCTCCCCTAGGGAGGAGGCTCTTCTCAGCCAGACTGGCTGACCTGCTCCACCGGGCTTTAAACTAAGCCCGCTGGGGGACGGGGGGGACTACCGCCACTGCTGGCCCACTGAACAATCCTTGCAAAGCCAGCGGATCACGGCACTCAAGGGAGCCCACCCCAGCCCCAGCCCTGGTAAAATCTGTGGGCAAGGAAGGAGCCCCCCAGGGGGCACTTGCCTGCCTGTACACAAATGCCAGGAGCTTGGGGAATAAACAGGAGGAACTCGTCCTCCTGCTTAAGGCAAACAATTACGATGTCATAGGGATCATGGAGACCTGGTGGGACTCCACCCATGACTGGACCACGGGGATAGATGGCTATACCCTGTACAGGAGGGATCGTGTAGAGAAAAGGGGCGGGGGTGTAGCTCTCTATGTTAAGGAAAGCTACGCGTCCCTGCAAGCCGATATTGGCGACCAGGGTGGACGGCTGGAGACCCTCTGGGTTAAAATCCGTGGGGAACAAGGCTCAGGGGACACAATGGTGGGAGTCTATTACAGACCTCCCACCCAAAGTCCTGAGCTAGACCAGGAGTTTGCCCAGGAACTGGCTGAGGCAGCTTGCTCCAGGACCATGGTTGTCATGGGTGACTTCAATTACCCAGACATCTCGTGGGAGGATCACTCAGCAAAATCTGAGCGGTCGCAGAGCTTCCTCTCGTGCGTGGATGACCTCTACCTGACTCAAGAAGTCTATGGGCCAACGAGAGGCACAGCGCTGCTCGACCTGGTGCTGGCTACTGGGGAGGACCTAGTCGGCGACTTAGTGATCGATGGGAAGCTGGGTGACAGTGACCACGAGCTGATCACCTTCACCATCCGCCGAAAAGCTAGCAAGTCAGTCAGCAACACGCAAGTCCTTGACTTCAGGAAAGCCGACTTTGACAAGCTCAGGAGGCTTGTCAGTGAGGCCCTAAGGGACTGTGACCGCAGGGAGAGGGGAGTTCAAGAAGAGTGGTTGCTCCTCAAGGGAGCGATCCTCAATGCACAAACTAAGTCTATTCCATCTCGGAGGAAAGGCAGCAAGAGGGCACAGCAGCCCCCCTGGCTCTCCAGGGACCTAGCAGATCTCCTGAGGCTTAAAAGAAAGGCCTACAAAGGATGGAGGATGGGAGTCACCTCCAAGGAGGATTATTCTGCGCTGGTCTGGTCCTGTAGGGAGCAGACCAGGAAAGCCAAGGCTGCAACTGAACTCCAGCTAGCTTTGAGCATCAAGGACAATAAAAAGTCCTTTTTCAGATATGTGGGGAGCCGGAGGAAAAGCAGGGGCAAAGTTGGACCCCTGCTGAACCAGATGGGGCAACTGACAACTGACGCCCAGGAAAAAGCCAACCTATTAAATAGGTACTTTGCGTCGGTCTTTCATCAGCCCCATGGGACGCCTGTGCCTGCTACAGGGCCGGGAAGTCCGGGTGAGGGTGATCCCCTGCCCTCCATTAATGCTGACTTTGTGAAGGAACATCTTGAGAAGCTGGATACCTTCAAGTCAGCCGGCCCTGACAATCTTCACCCCAGGGTACTCAAGGAGCTGGCGAGCATCATAGCCCAGCCTCTAGCGCGGATCTTTGAAAACTCTTGGCGCTCTGGTGTAGTGCCCGAAGACTGGAAGAAGGCCGATGTGGTGTCTATCTTCAAGAAAGGGAGGAAAGTGGATCCGGCTAACTATAGGCCCATCAGCCTGACTTCTATCCCAGGGAAGATCTTAGAAAAGTTTATTAAGGAGGCCATCCTTAATGGACTGGCCGACGCCAACATCTTAAGGGACAGCCAGCACGGGTTTGTTGCGGGTAGGTCTTGCTTGACCAATCTCATTTCCTTCTACGACCAGGTGACCTATCACCTGGACAAGGGAGATGAGATTGATGTCATATATCTTGACTTCAAAAAAGCCTTCGATCTGGTGTCCCATGATCGTCTCTTGGAGAAACTGGCCAATTGTCGCCTTGGGTCCCCCACGATCCACTGGCTGGAAAATTGGCTCCGGGGTCGGACCCAGAGGGTAGTAATTGATGGAAGTCACTCATCGTGGTGTCCTGTGACCAGTGGGGTCCCCCAGGGCTCTGTCCTTGGACCCATACTGTTCAACATCTTCATTAATGATGTGGACACTGGAGTCAGAAGCGGGCTGGCCAAGTTTGCCGATGACACCAAACTTTGGGGCAAAGCATCCACACCAGAAGACAGGCGGATGATCCAGGCTGACCTGGACAGGCTCAGCAAGTGGGCGGATGAGAATCTGATGGTGTTCAACGCCGATAAATGCAAGGTTCTCCACCTTGGGGAAAAAAAACCCGCAGCATCCTTATAGGCTCGGCAGTGCTATGTTGGTTAGCACTATGGAAGAAAGAGACTTGGGGGTCATCATTGACCACAAGATGAACATGAGCCTGCAATGCGATGCTGTGGCTAGTAAAGCGACCAAAACGCTGGCTTGCATCCATAGATGCTTCTCAAGCAAATCCCGGGACGTCATTCTCCCCCTGTACTCGGCCTTAGTGAGGCCGCAGCTGGAGTACTGCGTCCAGTTTTGGGCTCCACAATTCAAAAAGGATGTGGAGAAGCTTGAGAGAGTCCAGAGAAGAGCCACGCGCATGATCAGGGGTCAGGGAAGCAGACCCTACGATGACAGGCTGAGAGCCCTGGGGCTCTTTAGCCTGGAAAAGCGGAGGCTCAGGGGTGATCTGATGGCCACCTACAAGTTTATCAGGGGTGACCACCAGTATCTAGGGGAACGTTTGTTCACCAGAGCGCCCCAAGGGATGATGAGGACGAATGGTCACGAACTACTACAAGATCGTTTCAGGCTGGACATAAGGAAGAATTTCTTTACTGTCCGAGCCCCCAAGGTCTGGAACAGCCTGCCACCGGAGGTTGTTCAAGTGCCTTCATTGAACACCTTCAAGATGAAACTGGATGCTTATCTTGCTGGGATCCTACGACCCCAGCTGACGTCCTGCCCTTTGGGCGGGGGGCTGGACTCGATGATCTTCCGAGGTCCCTTCCAGCCCTAATGTCTATGAAATCTATGAAATCTCTCCCCCACCCCCATGCTGACTGGGGGCAGGGGGAGGAGGAGGGAGGGAGAGGACACCATGACAATGATGACCACCCTGTCTTCTACTCAAGTAGATATGGTATTAATGCAACCCTAAATATGGACCACAGTTATAGGCACCCTTAATACAAAACCAAAGATTTAAAGTTAAGAAGCCATTAAAAAGTTACTTGCCCAGGTATTCCAATAAACAAATGTTATTTATTTTAAGAGTACACTGGGAATTATATTAAATTTGGGAGGATGGAATATGCAGCTTGACATCTCAATTACCAGCTATTGCTACCTTTGGTAGTCAGGCTGTCAGTGATGAACTTTGTTAGAAGCAAGCAGTATTATTCTGTTAGTGATTTTTCTTCCTTCAAATCACCGTTTGCTCTTAGAAGGTTCTCTTCTCCTCCCTCTCCCCCCACCTCAGTATATCTTGCGAAGTTCCAGAAAACTAAACTTTTCAGTTACCTACTTAAAAAGCTCCGTTTACAGTTACCATCTTGGAATTGTCATTGCCTGCAGTTCTGAAATAAGACTTTGATCTGAATAAAGGAATGCTACTGACTTAGCCAATAGCTAAAACCTAAATGGGAAAAGAGCTAATTTATAATAATCTAATGTTTAGACTTCATTAAGTGCAACTTCATACCTAGACCACAGGAAGAAAAGCTGATTATTGAAACAGGTCCATTTAAGAGCAGACTACATAATGTTGACCAGATAGCCAATTAACAATTAGAGTAAAATGTAATTGTAAGCCCCAATATAAACTTATGATTCCAAATAAAAAGAGAAAGGTTACATTTGGATCAAGAGATAAGAATGTTACTTCAGAAGAGGCTCAACAGTTGCATCACAAGCCAAATACATTAACGAGTCCCAATTATGACTCAAAGCGTTCAAGTTGGAACCAAATTTACTCATGCAGTTCATTTTTCCTTGCCTTTCTTTGTTCATGTTCCAAATCATTTAAAACCCTCACTGATCATACTTCTGTAAAAGCCACCACTGAATTTACTCAAACATAGGACAACCCTGATTATATGACGACCCCTCAACAGTGTGATTGTATTGATGGAAAATTTATAAATTTGTTACAGTTTGCCAGGTATACAGTCTAATTCTTGGAGGTTTCCATTACTGAGCACATGCTGCTTTTGGAAGCAGTTTAGTGATGAACAATGTATTTTGTGTGGTTCCCTTGTATGAGAATGTGAAGTGAGGGTCTTCCCTGCCCCCTACCCCCATCAACATGGGGGGGGGGGGGAGGGAGTGAGGAAAACCTTGTCTTATATTTGAATAAATATAATATGTAAAAACAGCAAATTGTGATGAACGGACCATTCAAATTTTTAATAGCATCTCTTTTACAAGCAACATCATTCCTCTTGCATATCACTGACCTGACCTGTCAGCACTTGTCTGCAGCTACTCCTTCCCAAAAAGAGAAGAACTCCAAAAATGTTTTGTTTTGATAAAAAAAGACTAATTTTCTTGGGAATGTTACAGAGGCTTTCCTGAAGTGTTCAAAATGAACAGATATGCAACTTGCTATTAACTACACTAGTTAAAAGCAATGAAGGGTTTGATGTTCCATTTACTCTTTATACAATGAAGAGAGGCCAACTCACTTTCACTTGTTTAAGTTTTGGGTTTACTCTTAAAAGAGACTTACCATTCTAAATGATGCTCTTCAGTAGAGGCGCTAGCAGTCAACACAATGTAATGCCTAGAAAATGTTGAAAATAGTCAAACCACGGACTCAGCTTTATCAATCTTAAATTTGATCCCAAAGAACAGAAAATGAGCTAAGTCAGTTCAAAGACTTCTGACCATGAGGACTTGTTGACAAACTTTTCAAGATCTATGCATTACCCAGTGTAAAGTTATACTGAAAACAAATCGAAAGTTATAATCCTTAGGATCCTCCACTGTATACAGGCTAGCACAGCTGCAACTTGGCCAGAATCCAAAATACTATTACACTGTTGCTTAAGGAGCAATTGTAAAAGCCTTAGGAATGTAACTTGGAAAGTTTACTGTTGCAAAACTAATACAGTATTTTATTTTTTAGGATTACTTATGTGTAGCTAATGACTTCCTCCTTTCAGATGTGTACCTGTATGTTCAATACATTCACCCAGGTGAAGTAGTACTATAATTCATGTAGTGTTTTGGATAAATCTAATGTAGCCGCTTGACCATTTCAATTTGCAAACAAGGTTCTAATTTGCTTTTACTTCAAATTTGAACCAGATGTTGGAAAAACCATTTTACTTACTATGTTATCGGCTCTTACTGTCAATACTTCCTCACATGCTTGATAGGAATGGGAGGGTGAGCAGGGAAGAAGTCTCCCTTTTCATGAAAGCAGAAGTGACCTCAAGAGATTAGATCTTACCCAGGCCCCCCTCCACCCTGAGGCAGAATCAGATCTGTTAAACTGAAGGAGATTCCACAACATACCTGGTAAACCTGTTCTAACATTTCACTATTCTAAACAAAAAGTTTCCCAGTATCCAGCCTAAATCATCTTTGCTGCAAAATTAAGTCAATTTCTTCTTGTCCTTTACCCGTTCAATTTGGCTGCTGAGTAATCACTTTCATTTATAAAGCAGAAGTGTTCAAGTCAAAGAAGAGTTGTGTCTCTTGCTCAATTTTTACTTCAGATTACTCAATTCCTTCAACCTTTCCTCACAGGTTACAGGTTTTAAAGACTTACTCTTATATAGAGAGGGAATCCAGAAAGAAGCACTTGCTGAAAAGCATGAAGCCTAAAACCAAAGCAGGTTCTCCAGCTAAGCACTGTGTCAAGCTTAGAAGAATAACTGTTTCATATATTAAGATAGGAATCGAGGATATATTAGCAGAAGCTCCAATGCAACAGCATCTAACCACAGCCATTTCTGGCATCTGCTACCTAGCCACTTATTCCAAATTTTCAATTTGTATTTGATTTGGCCATTGTGTAACGCTTTTCACTCCTCTCTTTCCAGTGTCTTGATAATTTTTTAACCTTTTCCTCCATTTTATCCATCCTTAATTCTGATCCTTACCATGCGAGTATTAGCAACTAGGAAAAAAATCTTTCCATTTTAACCAGTAAGTAAAATCTTATTCCAACTGTATTGCAGCTGCAAATATTTCAGATTAAGCAAATAGATTCCATACATACTTATATTTTTGAAAGAAGTTTGGCGGTTCAAGGAGCTTTGGCCAATCTGATTTTCCTTGGAGAATTTCATTCGTGACAGCAAGACCTGCATTTCAGATTAAACAAGAAAGAAAGAAGTTTGCTATGTTATACTTCCACAGGCAAATTGATCAGGACAGCCCCATTTATTTCTATCTAACTACTGGTACTAAACTTTGAGCATTATGGATGTGCCAAGAGCTAGATGTTATTCTGTACTATAAGTAAATGGGGGAGGAGCAGGGAAGTTAACAGAAGCTTGGTCTATAAAAGACTAGGTGATCTGCTACACTAATCTCAATACATCATAGAAACATGGTCATCTCACCCATACCGCTCCAAAACTTAAATTTTCTATTTCTCACTTTTACAAATAACTTTTCCATTCTCTTGCCAGGGCAGAACTGGTCCATAAAACAATAAGTAATCTACATAGTAATGTATTTTCATGTCATTAAAGAGCAGAACATGATTTTACTTGGCATATATTTAACTGATTTAAAAAGGCTATCAGGGTATGAGGAGGACTAAACTGCTTTACCATGTTTGAACTCCTCTTCCATGACTGCTCTTGTTGACGTAGACACATTATATGTTGAGTTCTGCTGTGGATAGGCTGGTGTGATTACGGGCATTAGATGGTATCTGTCAGATGGGTTTACCTATGATATTAAAATGATTCCAGTTAGTATGGAATTAAAATTATTGTTAATTAAGCACAATATGCAATATCTACATACCCTAGGGTCCCAGACTGGTAAATTTAGATTGCTATCTTCAGGTTGTTTCAGCAACACAGGATTGGGCCATTCCCTATACAAGAGAGATCAAGCAGTAACAACTGCAAATGATTTAGTCTTTTCTTATACAAATTAAGGTGGTTTAAAAAAGTGCTTAACATCTTAACAGCAGGTGTTGACTAATTTCAAGTGTACAGCTATTTTTACTAGACAAATCTGTATTTATACAGGTTATTTTTTCCTATAGACAGCAACACTTACCATTTTGAAAAAACTAGGAAGAATTTGTTAACTAGAGTAGATGCCAATGCATTTGGATATAGCTGACATGTCCTTGCTACCAACATTGCCCAAGAAACACCACCAAGAAATCCCAGCACATTGGAATAAATTCCGCGACCTAGAATGGATACATTTTACGAGTTAGTTAGTTGCACATCATGAAAGAATAAAGACTATTCTCTTTCAAATTTGTTTACTAGAGTTACGTAACTGGTTTTAACCAAATTACTTCCTACAACCAAAGTCTCCTTATTCTCACCACAAAACTAAGAAAAATTCCAGTTTCTCTTATCCAACAGGGAGGCGTTTGATGTTTTCCAAGAATGCTATAAAGCTGTACTAATCTGGCTAGCTAGGCAAGCAAGACTGCCTTCCTCCTCTTTATGCTGCCAGTGTTTTGTTTTTTCTTTTTTTACAGCTGTCTAACAACAGTCCCACAGAACACTCACTTGAATCCTGAAAGTTCTCTGCCCTGTTCTATTAAAAAAAATATAAAAAAAATCCATCTTCCCAGAGCTGACCCAGCCCATGTTTTTCAGATCCATCGTGACTTCAAGATATTTACACCGAACCCTGCACAGCTGGGAAAGGTGCGTCAAACTCAGTACTTCCCCATCATGGCCTGACTACAGGGGCCTGAGACCGACTACATGAAGAACAATGACAAAGGGTTTTGCCATCAGTAAGCAACAATAACAACTTAACTGCTTGAATTACAGTTCTATCAGTGTACACACATAATATAGCTCAGCTCCCAGTCATAGTAGATCTGGACAGAGGCTATACTCAGCTTCAGCAACTCTGAACCCCAGCTACATAGGGCTACAGCACCACACATCTTATTCAGAGACTAGAACCGACTGAAGTTTCACTGAAAAAAAAGTAAGAAAACCTGTAACTGGTTATGAAAGTGAATGTTGATTCAGAAATGGTAACACTATCAGGGGCCTCTCCTGTGGAGGCAGATTTGAGCTGGAATGCAACTATAGAAAAAAAAGTGAAAAAAGTTCTTCATATCAAGAGATGCACTAATGTGCACACACTGCACTACCCAAAGATTTTCCTGTCACTGATATTTTGAACTAAGCAAAATTAAGCAGCTGAGGCATGCAATCAGGTTGACTGTTTGCATTAAAGCCAAACCAGATCTCAGAACACCTTTGGAAATACTTATATTTACAATGCCACATCTCCCAGGAGAATGCCCCAACACTACTAGGTTATATCCTAGGCTTGGAGCTTGTTCCACTCCTTTAAATGCAGGACTATTGTGCAGAAATGAATACAAGATTCATGAGGTTAAAAGGAAAGCAGTCGAGAGCCTTAACTATATGCTAATGCTTATGGAACTCAGTTGAGAGAAGGAATTTTGGTCCCCGTTTTCAAAGCTGTGTTTATCCAGACTGTTTCAATTGCCTTCAGAGCAAGAACCTAGAACTTCCCCTGTCCTAACAGGGCAAGATAGACCGACTCGGTAGTCTACTTACGTTTTGCCCACAGTTTGATTGCTCTAAGTGTTAGCCGAAAGTTCTCCTTGTTTGGCACTAAATGGAGAATTTCATCAGTAACTCTGCAACCTGCAAGAGATTCAAGTGTTTGTATTTAATAGTCTCAATGCTAGGTTTCCCACCTTACAGTTCTATAGTGCCATTCTTTTTCCAACATGCATAACTTGGCCATCACCCAAGTCTGACCTGCTGAAGCCCATGTTTACTACAGCTAGGGGATGCAAGAGTAACCTCCAGTATGAACCACTTCCTTGTGCACAAAATGCGTAGTTTAGATTAAAGCCATACTTAACTAAGTAAACGGCCATTCTGAATGAGATCAGAAGAGGACTTAGAAGCCAAGTTCCCATTTTGGAGAGCCATAGACTATTTGACAAAACTGATGATTGAGCAGCGAGGCCTTTTTGGGGTTGGTTTGGGGTTTTTTTGCCAACCTTGGCCATTTCCAAAGGGCCTAGGTCAAGCTGCAGAAGTGTGGCTAAAGCAAAAAGGAAGCAATCAGCATGTCCAACTAAACCAGGCGTGAGCTCCAATTGAGCAGAGCACAAGGCCTGAAACAAAATATTATGAGACTATATAAAATAATCCAAATATAGTATATAATAGCCTTATCTTAAAATGTTAGTAGTAGTAGTAGCAGCAGCAGTAATTGATTTAACCAAATTATTAGATGCTGGTTTTGTTAAAGTTTTAGTTATGTTGTTAAAAAAGCAGCTTTAATCAGTGAAGACTGTAAACCAAGGTGAAGAGAAGAAAAAACCAAACAAAAAAACCAAACAAAAAAAAAAACCCCAGATGGTAGCAAGCAGCTTTACCTGGTGAGAAAGGAAAGAGATAACAAATCAATCTTTCTACTTCCCCAAGGGCATAAATCCCAAATGACAGCTGAACCAGATACCTTATAGACTTAAAAGGTGAGTCCCAAAAATGTCAGTGAAACTTAAACGTTAAATTGAAGTGAATCAGAGAACATTTATTAGAATAATTAATCTATAAATACAGGAGATAGGCTGGAGAAAAATGTGAACAGCAAAATCAAGAAGGCTTGCTGCCACCCTCCTCCCTACTCTCAAGCCTCTTTAGCCAGTGTATGTAAAAAATCTATATTGTGCTGTCATGAGTAGAGTTTTGGAACATAAGCAATTAAAGGTTTGCTTGTAGACCTCTCTCGCCTCTTACCAGTATCCAACCTGCAAGTTTACCTGTAATCCAGGTAATAGTGTTTAGGCATTCTGAACCACCACTGCCACTCTTTTCCCACACCCTTGCTTTGTTTTCCTTAATTTACATGCAGCAGTGTGAACTACTGATTTATATAGCATATTCACATTTGAAAGGGCAAAAATGGGTTCAAATATTGAAGGGTAAGTCAATAGCACTGGTACAAAGTTAAAAAAAAATGGGCATGAACAGACATTTATCCTGTTTCCTAAAAACAACTACTTTTAAACCTACCCATCACTGTGCCAGCTTAGGTCTTAGCCAATAGTTTTTCCCTGTCTACTTTACAAATCTATACATTAGCTTTATCACTATATTTTGTTAAAATCTGGTTTGGGTAGTATTTGTGGTTTTTTTTTCCCCCAATAAACCCACCAAATCATTTGCTTTGTGTAAAAAGGAAAGCTCCTTAGGTTGCATAAATAAGTTACATTTACAATACCATTTAAGCTCCGTATACATCTTATATCCAGACTCCTCAGGCGTGAATCATCTCTAAGATCCAAGTTATCAGACACAGTCTGTATAGCCAATCTTGCAAACACAAGATCAATCTTAAAAAGAAAAGTATAAAAAGTTAATGTACCATTCTAATCAGTGGCTGGTACACTAAGCTAAACAATCTGAATCCAAGACCATTAAAACACCATTGCTTTTCAACATCTCAGAAATATTCACAAATCAACCCATAAAGACGGATCGCTCTGGAATTGTAAAGAAATTAATCTCCCAAAAGTTCCTTAATATTGGAAGTATCACATTTGTTTCACACCTTCTTCCAGTGGAGAAAAAGGGTTTTTTCTTGTTTATCATAAGTTAGGGATCCTGAAAAATATAAAATCACATTTTTAATAATTCAGCCAGCTCCATTATTTGTCACTAAAGGTAAGGGAGAATCTCTCCACACTGATCATCAGTGTGATATTACATATGCTAGGTTTGTTTTGTGCTGACTACGAAACAGTTCCTCTCCAACTTCAGTGGAAAGGAGCAAGTCTTTAAATCATCAAGCCAGCATTACTTGGGACCAAATTCTTCAGACTATTAAAGCAGCTTGGGGCAGAGCAGTCCAAGTTCTCCCTAGCTGTGTGAATCCTCAACAATGCTGTACTGGGTCATCAAGATGGGGAGCCACTACAAGTGGCACCATCAGGGTATTATTGTATACGTGACTCCTGCATGCAGGAACATCTTGACAGAGACTGCAGACCTCCAGCACTCAAAGGAACTGGAAGAGGGAAATGGGTATTTCAAGGTAGTTTTGGGTTACAACTGTCTTATGTATGGCTCAATTTGAAGTATGTGGGCCCTAAGCTGTACGCTGTGGCACAGCTACATAGCTGTTTTTCAGTATTTGGAAGTGATATTTCAAGAGAGTACGAAGCGTCAGATACTCTACACTTTGAAAAACAAGTATTTACTTAAAAAGGAGCATCTGCAGAGGTACAAAGCTTTCAGTACTATTACTCTGTCCTTTCTTCCGACTTTGTTTGTTTTAAATCCTGACAGCAGTAGCTGATTGTACACACAACTGCCTGTGCAGCAATCAGGCCAGCTGTACTGCAAGCCCAGTATCTTTAGACACCAGAAACAAGAAGCACCTCAAGGAACACAAGTTGCAAAATGAGAGGTTTTCAACAGCTTAAGTAATAGTTAGTGTCTCCTGAAGCACAATTTAATTTTTAGATTATTTAAGCATAACTGTGAACAATATTACATGTGCAATTAACATGTAGCAATAAACCCCAGTAGTTTGTGCCCTGGGTGCAGAGTTTACACATGCACCTGGGACTACAGCAGGTTGAGCTGGTGTGAAGCAGTCCTGGCTGGCAGAGAGCTTGGAGGCATGGCTGGAGGGAAAGGAGGGGGCGGTGCAGGGGAAGTCAGCCTGCCAGCCCAGGTCTGCGGACAGGCTGGCTGGAACATAAGGATGCTATATAGTGCTGGGCTGTAGCACCCTTGTGCCCCAGCCAGCCCCAGTCATCTATATCTTCATTTCAGAACATACAACTACTCTACTGCAGGATAGTACTGGTCCTGGACAATGCTACCCTACAGTGGAGTTTAGTTAATTTACTGCACTTTAATAGGGGTGCACATGTAGACCGTGACACTTTACTATGGAGCTAATTAGTCAGCTCTGCAGTAAAGCGCATATGTACATGTGCTCATTGTTACTTTTTATGAAGAGCTAAAATTTCAGACAATATATCATTCTAAGACCTTTTGATGGTGTAATGTTCCAATGATTCACTTTAAGCAAGTTGCATCCATACATGATGGCCCTCAGATAAAGTATACTATCAAAAAACTCCTGCATCTGGCAGACACTGCCAGTCAGGCAGGGTGTGTAGGGTTTTATGAAACAAACAAACAAACAAACCACCAAACACACCAAAAAAAACAAAGACTTCTACACATTTTCTTCATCCCTACCACCCTGATCTTTGCTTCTTGAACACTGTCACCAAAGTCAAACACAAATCTCCCTGAAGTGTCAGTGCACAGGATTAGAGGCTCTGTTAAACCATTCAGTTCCAAAGCAAACTGCAAATAACCCATATTTCAAACAACAGATTAAGAAACCAATTCTTACCTCAATATCTTCAAATTCAAACTTGACAACTGGTACATATGCATCTTCTACTGCCTGTGAAGAAAGAGGGGGGGGGGGGGGGAAAAGAGGATGGGTAAGTTTCATATTGTTAAAATTGCTACATTTCCCCTTCTGGCTTACCCTGTTACTCCCGAGTTTAGAGGGCAGAGGAGAGTTTCATCAAAACCTAAACATACTGGCTCAAGTTCATTTTGCTAAACTGCTCAGATATATGCAATAAAATACTTAGGCCAGTCATTGTGTCCTGGACAGACAGTCCTTTCAGCTGACATGAAGAACAGAGTTGCTGATTGTCTGCTATGACCAGCTTACATCTGACAATTATTTCTATCAAATGACAGCTAAGAAGTATCAACACGTGTCATTATAAGTTTTATAATGAGAGTCAAGTATTCATTCAGTCATCAAAAATGTGCTACATGGGGGGAGGGGAGAAATTGCTATTACTTTTTCAGGTAAGTATTTCCTTAAGTGTCAAAGTCACATTCATCTGAAATTTCTGCAACTATTGATCTAGTTAGTTTGTAAGACAACTGAGCTTTTATTTAGCATTTGGCTGTATTATGTTTCCACTGCTTCCTATTTCTCCCATGCGTAAGAATTGTTGATAAAAGTCAGAGGATCAGAAAAGGCCTTAGTTCTAGCCAGCTATTTTAAAGTTTCACTAAGCTCCCCTCAAATCTACAGGAAGGATGTTAGACAGCTTCTGCTATGTGACTCCTTTAAATCACTTGATAGAAATCCCTATGGTGGATCTACAGATTCGAACTCTGCCAGTTAATTGTATGGATGTCAGTGTCATGGCACTGATTTTTTCCAATTTGCTATTTTAAAGCCTAGGAAGATGCATACCCATACCTACACTCTCAGAAACCTCTTAAAATGAAGGTCAATCAAGCACTTAAAAAAGGCAAGACGCACACAAAAATGAAGGTGGCATAAAGCCTGTGCATGTTCTAGTCTGATCACATCATTCAATTCTCTCCCAACAGGATCCTTGCCAGATTCAATTGCATGAGATAAAGACATTTTCTTCACAGGCTCTAAGAGCAAAGCATGGATATGCAATAAAGTCATGGGAATTGTTAGGGTGACAGTATTTGAACCTCGGGGAGCACTGGATTTGCAGCTGAATAAAAGGCTATAGCCTGTAGCCTAGCAAGCTGCTAACCACAAGGCAGAATGGTATTTTAAAAGTAACACTGCAAAACACTTAGGCAAGCATTTTCCTAACAATATAGTATTGTTGTAAGATATACAGCTCACTGTGCAAGAAAAAACAGGATGCAGACCACTGGCTATTGTTAGGAGATAATGCAGAAGTAAGACCTTGGAGATGGTGAGGAAGTCAGCAAGAGACTGTAAGTGACCGAGAGAAGCAGGGGCCAGTCTCTCAGGCATGTGCTCATAACAAAAAGACATGTAAATAAGTACAATGCATAGGTAATTCCATGTTAATGAAATAAACAGTAAAACACAGGCAGAGCTTAAGATGGGAAGGAATAAGGGTGGAATAAAGGAAGGACAAAGTGTTAATAAGTATAAACCAAGGTGTATAAATATGAAAAGAACTGTTTGCGGCTGCTCCCTGATTTGTTGGAGCTTGCCTGAAGCTGCCTCCATTTTGAATAAAGCTGTTGAAGAGCAATGCGTGCCTTGATTCGTTGACTCCATGTGATGCCTAACAACTCGGGAGACAAGGCCCAACAGGAATGTCCACTGAAAAACTGCCCATAAGTGAGCTATGAAGCTCAGAAGTATCCACATACTGTGATATTTAGGATTAACTGCAGGGTTGCCCTAAAGCAGCTGAAGCCACATGAGTCACTTTATCTATCATGCAAAGTGTAAAAAAGTGGGTGCGAGAATAGGGAACTGCAGCAATGCAGCTGCAGATTTCCTGTGTCTGAAGCCAACAAGCCCAGGCAAGTTCCAAACAAGCCATAGAAAGGCAGACAAGCAGCAGGCTTAACCTCATTCCCTGAAAGTTTTACTGAACAATCTTAACTAGTTACTGAGAAAAGTTAAGTTGCTTGGTGTACGGCTGGTTGCCAGGTAGGATCATAAGCCCATAACTACTATTGGTAGGCAATGACTTTTGTAAAGTATTTAAAGTCATCTTCACTGCAATGTACAAAAGGAAGAGTTTTATTTAAAACAAACAAACAAACAAACAAACAAACAAACAAACAAACAAACAAAGTTTACATTTTAAAAATCTGCAGCTGAGCTAAAGATCAGAGTAAAAAACTTGAACCGATTTTGAGTACCCAGTCTGATGCACCTAGGTGCTAGTTTGTCCTTAAAGTTAGGCTATGTTCAAAACATTACTCCCACCAAATTCACCACTGACCATTTCTGAAAGTCAGATGCCAGTCTCAAGTTCAGCTCTGCTGAGGTTACACAAAAAATCACATGACTCGTATCAGAAGCAGGAAAAGAATCCCATTCTCCAAAAATATTTAAAAACATGGGGGGTCTTCCCCTCTTGCATACTCCTGCCTTATTCATCATGCCTCTTCCAACTTCTATAGCAATAAGGGCAGGGCCCTACAGACAAAGTCATTACTACAAATCTGACTCATGGCCAGAAGAGGTCAACCCAGTGCAAGAGACAAAATTCCCAAAGAGAAAAAGAAAAGAGTAGCGCAATTACATACTGAAAATTCTTATGAACGTATATATACCAGGGAGGAAGACAAGTCACACAAAACGCTCTAGTTTGGTTGCCCGACTTCTCAAACTTAGCATTTTAGACAATTTTGTGCAACAGCATGTAAAGAGTGCCCAGAGAAACTGGATTTTGGTCATCTGCCACCTGGGTTTTTCTGAGTTAAATTGACTATGTCCCTTTAACAGCAAAAATTTAAAATGGAACATTTTTCTGTAGAAAAGCAAACTTACTCTTAAATTTCTGATTCCATCTTGATGTTTTAATTTTTCAAAAAACGACTGAAAGAAATCTGATCTTTCCACATGTCTAGGAGCAACACAAAGGGCATCTATGTCAGCTCCTGCAAAAAGATCTCTCATGAATTGTCAGTTAAACAACTAAGTTAGTAACAAAGAAATTGTGACTAGAAAGAATTAAAGTTTTACCTTTGGTATGTACTCCAAGCCTATAGGAACCAAATGTGAAAATTTTGCCACCAACATTTGCTACAACTGAAGGTGGAAGATTCTATAGATAGAGCAGAAATACAAAATTTAAGTGTTTACTTTAGAAGCCAAGATCTAAAACTTTTAAGTGATTAACATTATAAAGGAGAAAGTTAACTTAGGCCAGCTTGTTTTGGTAGTTAGGATTGAAATGAAGTCACACTTCATCCTGCTAGTTACAACACCTAAGATGTTTTGAGCGCAGTGCCACAATTTCCTATCTACCACTAAGCAAAGCAGAGAAACTATCTATATCAGGGGTTCCTGATACTGGGCCGCAAAGGGTTGGCTGCTAGTCTGCAGGAGGGTTGGCTGCCATAGACCAGAAGTGACTGGCAAATTGCAGACAGGCAGCCATCCTCCCCCTTTTCTATACTTGGTGTGTGTAAAAAGGGTTGGCTGCCTATCTGCAATATTCCAGTCACTTTTGGTCTGCAGTTTGCCAGTCCCCAGCATAAAAAGGTTGGGAACCCCTATCTATGTGATATCATCCTAGCTACCTTAAGGAAACTGCAATATGCTCACCAGCCAACTAAAAAATGAGAACTACAGAGTTACCTGCTGATCCAATTAAAAAAAAAAAATTCAACTAAAGTAGTCCAGAACATGCATTTGGAGTGCAGAAAGTGTAGGTGTCCATTTACACAAATTTGAAGAGCACTTGAATGAATTAGATGCAGCCAGTGCACTAGAAACAAGTGGTTATTTCATTGCTAGACTGAGTATTTCAGATTTGTTGGCTCAAGCCTAGAAAGTCAACCTGCTGCTTTTAAGTGAGTTTCCCAGAAAGTTCTTTTGGAGGAAGTTCTCGTGTTCTATATTTTATGGCTAACCAGAGATCTACCCATTATCAAGCTTAAAACAGATACAGCCAATTTATAAGTTCATTTAAAAAAAAAAACAACCCAAAACCCACCAAAATAGGCTTAAACATCTAGATGGTTAAAATATTCCACATTTACTTGAATAATTGTTGCAAGTTTACTGTCTAATATGTAGATAAGAAGTTTATTATTCTTCTTCAGGGGGAGGGTTGAAGAATGGAAAAGAGGGGTATCCTGAATTTGATATAAGCATCTGCAGGATAAAATAAGGCAGGGAAGTAAAAGAAAATGCTTCTTCATTTTTACTCTTACCTAGTGCTGCAATTAGAATTCTAAAAACCCTTACCTTACTCTCACCAAGTTCCAAAATCCATTCTTTGACTAAGTTATTCAATTTATCAAGAACAGCTAGCCTGAAACAAGAAGCATTGTTAGTCTTTGTTTTAAAGTTTATTCAAAAAAATTGTTCCAGAATATTAGAAGTTGTACCTATGATTTAGCTCTTCTTCATCTTCGAATACTCCAAATGGCTTCATTGCTTCAGTTAATTTCTGCGTGTGAATATAATCTATTTCCTTAGGAGGAGCCAAGCTAATTGGAGATGTTATTCCATAATGCCTTTGAGGCTGGTTCTCCAGCCTAGAGTTCCTGTTGAAGAAAACAGTGATATGAAATAGCCAATGCCAACAATTGTACACTTTAAAGATAAGACTTTGGATACCACTTTTCAGATTACCCCTTTCCAACCCAACCCCTAATAATGATCCTCTATTATATGGAGATAAAGCTATAAACCAGGTTGCAGCCTAGCTAAAAACGAACAAGAGCAACTGCTCTCACCATATGTGCACAACATCCTAGGAGGCTATTACCATGGCCTTGGTTACTCTGAAAAATCCATGATTGTACAAACACTTTAAAGTGTCTGCAAGACGGCCACTAGTACAGTTCAATCACTTACCAACATCTCCCTAAATTGAGAAACAGGAATAAGCTTCAAAACATAAGTACTTTATGGATAATCTGTGCCTATCACAACCCAACATATGCACCTGCCTTCAGTGACACGGCCTTCTTTAAACAAGGTGCAAGTGTAAGTCAAGCTTAGTTCAGATCTTCACTGTGTGGGTACCACAGCAAGCCATACCCTTCTCCACCCCAGCTGTACCTGCACTCAACTATGAATGCATGAGAACACAGTTCATGTTTCTTTGAATCAAGGTTCAGGATGTTTCCTAGTTAATTGATTTATAAGCACTGGAGCACAGAAAAATGGGTAGGTATCCAAACCAACTAAAGCTGCACAGGACCTATAGCTCATGACCCCAGAGAGGCCAGCTAGCCTGGACTGAAAGTACACCAGAACTTGATGCTTCTGTCTACACATTTTTCTCAAGACAAATCTAAGGACCCACGTTAATGCCACAATGAAGACATAATTAAACTCTACTTGATCATATTAAGACAGGGCTTTTATATCCTTACCCTCACAAACTCCCTTTCATTTACTCTTTATGGTTGGAAAAAGTACTCGTCTGACGCAAACTAGGGCATTGCTCAGTGTAGGAGGTCATCTTAAATCCCAGGAAGCTAGGAACTAGAGTTAGGTACAGCTTCAGTTCACATTTGTGGAAAGGTAAAAGGAATTGTGGGTCAGTCTAGACTACTGATTCTCAGTCAGGGTTCTGTGGCACCCAGGGGTGCCTTGAGATCTTTTTCAAGGGTGCCCCAGGATGCCACACAATGTTACCACTGTTGGAGGTGCAAACATAATTTGCAAGGTAAACCAAGAGATTTCAAATGGGAATCCACAGCATTCAATACATTCTGACCTGCTGTGGTCTTTGAGTTCTTTGCAACAGAAGAACAACTCTTGTTTTGACTACAGGGAGAGCAAATGCTAAGAGATGGCATTTCCAAGGGATGCCTCAAGCCAAACAAGGGGTACCTCAAGTCGAAGGTGACTGAGAACCACTGGTGTAGACTTTAAATGAGGTTTTGGGACAGTGAATTTCCATTGCTTTCTCCTGAAATGGTAGCCTTTAGCAGCATGATGGAGGCACCTGTAGCAGAGGCATCTCTGTCCCCGATTAGCAGAAGGGAAATGGTTGGGTAATAAGAAATACATGACCAGCTGGAGATGAGGGACAGAGTGGAAGAATGTGCCTGCAAGAAACAATAAATCCAAACCAATTTGTTGATCTATAGAAGTGGAGACACTAGCATTTGCAGAACTCGCTAGAGCTCCATCACACAATATATGAACTGGAAAGAGCAGCTCAGCAGCAGGGCTCGAGATATTCTTGGACAGGAATGTCAAGAATGGCAGGGATCTGTCTCCTGTCCAACTGGGAAGGGAACTGTGACCTTTCAGCTACATCCTTCTTCAGTAACTCAATTCTCAGTTTTTTCTTCCTAGTCAGCTTTGCTTATTTCTCCACCCACCATGGGGAGTTAGCCCTTTCAAAGGACTAACACTTCACAAGACTGTCCCTTGTTTGCCTACAGCAAACTTGAGGACTGAGGTCTACCAGTTCTTGTCTGACACAAGGTGCAGTACCCTTTTTTAGTAAGCCAAGAACAACTCCGCACAAGAACAGTCCCTCTACCTCAGATCTCTTCAGCATATATTTACATTACATAGAAGCAGGACACTAGCTGGCCTGATTCTCTTGCTTTACCTGTGGCAGGTTAGGGTGTTAGGTCTGGGTTGTGTCAGGGTTGAGACTGTGGATAGCACAGGATGGTTTGGCTAAGGATGACCCCATCTCAGGAACAGGGTTGGACTAAATCAGTGGTTCTCAGCCTTTTTTGTACCAGTACCCATTTATAAACAAACATCTGGCCTATCCCAGCCCAGTGCCCCTCACTCATGACCTGCTGCCCCAAGCCCGTGTGGAGCAAGGGGTAGGTATGTGAGGCAGGGATCTCTGCCAGCCTGCAAGGGAAAAGCTAGGGTTTCCCATGTTTTTCTCTCCTTTAAAGGACAATCCATTGTTACAGCTTGCTGATCCATTTTTTTAAAGTTTGTCTGTGACCCTTTCAAATATTCTTGCAACCCATTTTTGGGTCACAACCCATGGGTTGAGATACACTGGACTAGATGACCACTGGAGGTCTCTTCCAGTCCTACTACTCTATGTGTTCTCCAAGTTCTAGTAAATTAGTCGCACACACTTTTCAGTACGTTTCTGAGGCAGAAGTCCCATATAACCCCATAATTTCTTTTACCTGCATATCAGACATTGGAGCAGGCAGCCATTCTAGCTTCCACTCAATCTGGGTGCTCTGCAAAACCCACACCTCAACTCTGCTAGCACAGGCAGCCTACCTACGGGCTTGAGTTCTCAGCCATTCAAAAACAGATAGCCCTGTCTTGTAAGCACCATCACAAGCCTCCACCACCTTCCAGCACCCCAGCAAGCTAGGACGCCAGTGGACCCCAACCCACACAGCTCAGCCCACAGATTTAACAGAAAAACACCCTTCACATGCTGTGGGTCTTCCACAGCAACTGGCTCCAGACTGGCACCAACCACTGCCATCCTGAACCACACATGGACATCTCTTCCTCCGCAGCTGACCAAGCTCCTACCCACTGCGATATGGCACTGGCTCATGCCCCGCTCCAGGCTGGAGTGGGCTTCAAGCACCAACCAAAGGATGGCAGGGGGGGAAATCAAGGGCGTCAAGCGCACGTGGCCCTGCCCAGCAGCCGGCCGCAGAGCTCAGCACGCCCCGGCCAGGCGGCGGGGGCCGAAGGCTCCGGGGCAGCGCTCGCCTGCACTGGGGGCGCCTCCCGGGCACCGCCCCCGCGCGGGGAACACGCCGGGGCAGAGCGGAGCAGCCTGCCCGCGAGGGACGTGACGCAGCCGCTCCCCCCGGCCCGGCCCGGCCCGGCCCGGCCCTACGCTCACCCGCACGTCTCCTTCATGGCCGCCACGCACGTGACGCCGGCACACCCTTCGCTCGGCGCCGGACGCGACCGGCTGCCGCCACCGCCCATATTTGGGCCGGGCCCGCCCCCGCCTCGCCTCGCCCCGCCCCCGCCTCCCGCCTCCTTTCCCGGCAGCCGCTGCGCGCGCGCGTGTGTGTGTGTGTGTGTGTATATATATACATACATACATGTGTGCATGGGGCGTGTTTGTGTGTGGATATGTGTGCATGGGTGTGTCTACATGGGGGGGTGTATAGTGTCTGTACGTGTGCATGGGTGTGTGTATATTGTGTGTATGCATGTATAGCGTGTGTGTGTGCACGTCTCTTAAAGGCTCAGATCAAGCGAAATACCATGTATCTGTCTGTAAAAGAAATTTTCCTGCATCACTCCACAGGAGAACTGCTTTTCTGGTGTGGTTCAGTTCCCCTCCAAGGTGCAGCAGCTTTAAGCCCACTTTATGGAAATGGGAGTCTCCTCCCTTGCTTGCTCTGAGGGCCATATGGCTAAGGACAAGCAAAACCCAGGGGCATCTGAACCCCGAGCCTCCAGGCTCGGGCCTGCAAGTAGGATGCCCGCGAAAGGTTTTGGAAACACCTGAAGCCCCAGGTGTAGGTGGAGGATATTTGCTGGTAGTAGGGCCACTTATGGTTCTGGACTCTTGGATTTGGAATTAGTTTTGGCTAATTTGGCCTCGGATGCAAATTTATTAAAAAATACCAACCCTCCCCCTGCCAAAAAAACCCATGTGTACACAGTGTGTGTATGTGTGCATGGTGTATATGTATGTATGTGTATATGGGGTGTGTATAGTGTGTGTGTGTACATGGGTGTGTGCGTATAGTGCATATACATGTATAGTGTGTGTACACATGTACATGGGTGTGTATGTGTGCATGGGGTTGTGTTTATGTGGGTATAGTGTGTGTGCATGTGTACATGGGGTGCATGTGTGCATGGTGTATGTATAGTTTGTATACATGTGTGTATAGTGTGTGCATATGTGCATGGGGTGTGTATATGTGCGTATAGTATGCATATGTGCATGGTTGTGCGTGTACATGTATAGTGGTGTGTATGTCTGTCTGGTGTGTGTATAGGGTGGTGTATGTGTATAAGTATATGTGTATATAGTGTGTGTGTGACCGCCTGTTCTCTCCCCTGCACCTGTCTGAGGGGAAGGAGTGCACCCCTTCGTGGGTGGAGGGTGTGGGGATGCCCTCTCCTTACCACAGGCCAGGTCCCTCCCCCCTCAGTCACTCCCTGGCTCACTGTCCCCTCAGTGCATTCTCCCCCGCCTGGTTTCTGTTACGGTAAGGGTTGGCACAAGGGCTGGCTTCACTCCTTGCAAGTCACCCCGAGTCTCCCTCCCTCCCTCTGTCAGCAGGGTGGAGAGGTACATGGGGCCAGGGGAGTGCCTCCAAGCTGTGCCCCCTGCCCATGCCCCTGTGTCAGTGGGGGTTAGCTCAGGCACCAGGGATGGCGCTTTCAGTGCCCACATTAGCCCATTAGAGTGGGGAGCAGAAGTAACGTTAGGGAGGGCCCCGCAGTCTCTCTGAATTAAGGATTTGACCCTCCACCATTCATGGGTCTTTGCTACACACTGTGGCTCTTCCTGGGAGGGGCTTGCCCCTCAGCCCTCACTTTTGCAACCCAACCCCTCTTTCTCAAAGTTAGGGGTGCTTTCCACCTAGGCTCATTGGTTTGGGGTGTGATTAGAGGCAAAGCTTGAGGGAGGCTTGCACTGCTAACATGGTGTGTGTTTACTGTCCCCTAAATTATAATCAGCAGCTTTTCAGCAGTTAAAGCAAGGCTGGAGCCTGGAAACCACCCTCTGGCCACTACAGACATAAACTGAATAGCTCAAGTGCTGATAATCCTCTGGTGCCATCCAGCAATGCCCTGAGGTCCCCAGTGTGTGAGCCGGGCCCCAATCCCGCCCTCGTTGCCATGCGCGGTGGTGATTCCGATCCCATTCTGGCCGCCACGGGCAAGCCGGGGGCGAACCGGGGTCGTACCGGACCCGTCTTCGGTGCACGCGGGCTGTGGCCAGCAGCCCAGGCACGCGGGGTGGGAGAGAGCCGCGAACCGGTTTAGCGCACGCAAGTTAGAATTAGTTACGGAGGCGTAATGGTTGATTGAAAAGATTGTTTACTTACACCCAAAGATGGTATTGGTGTAGGCTGGACAAGTTTCCAGGCACAGCTCCCGCTTGAACCCTCATTGGAGGACTCTGACAAATCGATTGCTCCCACGGAGTTTGCTAGGCTCCGCGGGTCTGGTTAAATTGGGTTCGAAAGTTTCCCCGGAGTTATTCAGGCTCCGCGGGTCCAATAAGTTTTCCCCGGAGTTTGCTAGGCTCCGCGGGGTCCGAAATTACAGGAAAGGGATACGTCTAGGATTGCGCTCGGTGACGGGGAGAGGCGAGAAGCGAAAGCTCCGTAGGCTCGGCTCTATTGCCTCTCTTGCCTGCTTAGGGGAGGCGTGTTGGGTCCGCGAGGGTCCACAGTGCTTGGAGATCTTCACACAAAATCTCTCTCTCTTCCTCCCTCCTCCGGCTTGGGCGGAAACGACCCAAGCCTTTTGTACGGCTAGCAAGCCAATCGCTAGCCGCCACGTGTGCCTAAATTAGGACTCGGCCAATAACATGGCGCGGATCCTAATACAAATGGCGGGAACTTCTTTGCAACGTGTATCACTACGGTGCAAGAAAGAGATGCACACTGCAAAGAAGCTGCAATCCAGCGGGAAATCCCCCGCTGCACCAGAGTTCTCTAGCAGCAGAGTACTCTACCGTGCAAAGAAAGTGACAAATTTGGCGGGAAATAATTTAGCGGTGCCGAAGCACACACACAAACAAAAAATCACAACTTTGGGTTGTGACACCCAGAAGGACAGAAAAGTTGTTCTCCAATTTACTGGGAAGGAATCAGAGACTAGGTCCATTTCATGAAGATGGAAATTGTATGGGAGATACCCCTGGAAGACTTATCATGCATATGTCAGGGCAGCATCAGTGATGATGTACTGCATTAATCTCTGCATGGCTTTGTAGTGTGTCCACTCACACTCTGGCTATGTTAACTAGGGTGTTTTTCATCCTGACCAAACCAGCAGTGAAGATCGGGGTGGCCAACCTGAGCATGAGTGCCACATGTGGCCTCTGTGTGTGTCATGTGGTAGATCATGAAGGGGACAGGCAGCACAGTGGCAGATAGAGCAGGCAGCAAAATGCGGAGCAAGCAGGGAGCAGAAGACAGAGAAAGAGATCAGGATGGGAGTACAGAGTAGGGAGAAGAAAGAGCAGCAGATCAGGCAGAGGAAGGGGATCAGAGTGGCAACTGGGGAAGGAGAAAGGCTGGCATATGTCATACCTGTCAAAAAGTTTGCCCTTGCCTTGCCCTAGGGGATGGGCCTGGAGGGTTATCTGGCTCTCTACTGTGTTCCCCTTTTGCTGCTAGAAGGAAAGGAATAGGATGTCCAGCTCTTCCTTATTTCCATTTTCCTACTTGAATCTGAATGGGTGGCCAGTGGTTACTGTCTTGCAGGTTATTTCCTTTAGGGGAGAAACTGATGATGGAATCAGGTGTTTCTTTGATTGTGATCTTGTTTCTCTACAGAGAATATTTCATAAAGATCTGTCTTTCTAAATACAAGCAGTAGAAAGCAAACAGCGAAAGAGTTCCTTTTTTCACAGTTCCAAGCCTCTTTTCAGCCAGTGATCTACCAAAAGATATCTCTTTCCCTCTCTCAGCTTTTTTTCAGTCAGGCTATAAATGCTATCTGGTTAATTGCCAGGCTACCTTGCTGCCCTTTGTGTGGTAGCCAGGACTGTCCCTGGGTGGGGGTGGGGGGGATCAAGTCGACTGCCTCGGACCCTGCACTTTGGGGGCCCTGCAGACAGTGCCGTACAGGCCCCATCGCCCCACCCTGCATGCTGCTGTCTCTAGTGGGTTATGGAATAGAGAAGATCCCACACAACTTACTGATTCATTTGATGCACTGGCTGGGGAAATTTTCAGCTAATTGCATGATTTCACAATGATTTCACACTTAATTTATACAACACAATTTTATTTTAAGAAATACCATAAACATCAACAACACGATAACTATATATATAAGGAACAATACTCTAAATGTACTTCTTTAAAACAATTACAACTACAACTAACTATATAATTTGAACCAGAAAAGTTATTACTATATTATACTTACAATCCTAGAATTCCGAGAAGCCAAACTCCTAAATATGGTTTCATTCCTCAGTAGTACAATTTAATGGGCTGGCCTCAGTAGTACAGTTTGTGGAATCAGAAAAAATAAATGCCTTAAACTTTGATCATTTGAGTTATAAGATGACATAACCGCTTTGTGGAGAATTGCTGGCTCTGTACAGTAGAACAGATAAGGGAAAGTGTTTGTTCTTTGTAACTCCTCTGCAACTGCTTCGCTCACCGCGGCCTTGAAGATAGCAAAAAGTATGTACAACTCTGATTTCCAGGTGCAAGAAGGTTTGTGAACTAACCTCACCTCCCCCATAAGTTCCCATCCTGATTACAGCAAAGAAGTAATGAAGTAATATTATAGCCCCTTTTCATGCTAATTTCACTATATGATCACGTGAGTTGTAAGCGACTGTTAAAAAGTATATAAGCCTCCTGATTTTGCTCGTGGGGGGGAACCCCTTCCAAGTGCTTGGGAAATCCATGTCACTTTGGAGTCCCCCCTACACTGTAGTTTCTTTTGAATAAAAGCTTCTGCTGACCTGACCCAAAAGTATGCTGCGTGTGTTTCCACGACAGGTTCAATGGGTTGGCCTCAGTAGTACGGTTCAATGGGTTGGCCTCAGTAGTGATAGGAACAAGTCCCCTTCCTTCAGTCCCACTTGGGTGCTCTGTGGCTTCAGCGTGAACTAAGAGATTTGTGTTCACGGAAAGGGTAGTTCAGGTGATCAGTCTGATACGGCCTACACTTGCAATTCTTCCTTAGTTGTTCTGCAAGTGAGGTTACCTCCAGATTGGGACAGTAGGTTACAGTTTTTATTGAGTGAGTTGCCGTCTTGGGCCCCTCCTACCCAAACCTGTCACTACTCCCAAATATGGGCTCAGATCTTACTCAACAGCTTTTTGCTAGGTGGTCAGTTGTAAGGCCGGGTAAAACAATGAACCTAGATAAGAAGATGAACCTCGCCTTTTTCTAAACTGGCTAATGGGCAACTATTACAAGCATTCAAACTATTACATTCAATATGACAGCTGCCAGCTCGGTGCTTCAGCCATTTGCCACACCCTCCCTGCCCCTGCTCTGTGCTCTGGCCGCTCACCATCCCCTGGCCCTGCATGGGCTGATATGCCTCAGGCCCTGCACAGGCCTAGGGATTGCTCTGGTGGTAGCATACAATACCCAGGCTTGTATGTGGACTTTGTTTTGTCTGCTGTCTCCTACTGTTTTTATCTATTCCATAAAAAAAATGAATACTTTATTTATTTATCTTGAATGGAGGGAGGTTTTTATACCCAACAGCTTCAAAAGGGTTTTCACCCAACATTCAGCCTAACACTTCTTTCTCCAGTAGGTGCCAGGGCTATAGGATGTCTGGCTCTGCCATGTTCCTTTTGAGCTGGTAATCCTAACACTCTACATTGATAAAGAAGGCTAAATCCCTCAAAAGCTGATCGTCCTATACTACCTTTGCACCAATTTGCTGGAGCAGCTCAACTTGTGGCAACACAAAGAAGGGTCTATAACAACTAAGTTACACATAACCTGGAATTCAACTAGGTACGTTGCCTCTCTGTCAGCAAATTATTACAAAACACGCTGGCAAAAACTGTCTCTCACCCCCTTAGTAGTTGTTGTTTTACACAGAGGATAATAGTTTACTATTGCTATGAGCTACCCTATGAGTGCACATAATCCAGGTAGTCAGTCTGGTGCATCTAAAGATTGCATCATCCTACTGTTGATCTAATTTGGGGATCGGAAAGGGTTCCCCATGATGATGTTTCTGTTTGGGGGGATTGCTTTTTAGTTATGAATTTTTAATCACATTTTCAACAGCTAAATTAGAATAATATTAAAATTGCAAAGACAGGCCCTCAAAATCTTATGTAAAACCTTTGGTCAGCTTCTCTGTGCATATGCATTATAATGCAGACTTTAATTACACAGCCACATTATAGATTTTATGTGTACACGCACACACAAGTAAACACATCTATACGTGTACTCACACTTTTATTTGTATAAATGGACAATAAAATCCGTTGTGAGCTAGTTAGGACGGTTGCATGCAAAGGGTAGTTTCCCCAGGCTGCAAAAAGAAAATAAATTAACTTTTTATCTCAACACAGGCACATACCTAATATTACCATAAGTAATGCACCAGTAAATCAGAGACCATTTGCTACAACCCTAACTCTGCCCTTCTAACCTGTTATTCTGTATACAACCCATTTACAAAATGACCCAGTCCCAAAATTATTAGTTGTCTACATCTGGTACAGTTGTGCATAATGTCACAAGTTTGATCATTTTGTAAATAGGGTGGATAACAGAAAAGTGGCATCTAAGTGGGTTGCATGGTTGTTGTAGTAATATATATTAAGTTGTATGCTTGTGCGTGAATGGAAAGACTGTGTATTGAAAGGTGACTTTACTTTCATTGCCTTGCTTTTGTAGATTTCTGTCAGGTGTGGTTCATGTGTAACAAAACAAACTGCTTCACAATATTTTTGTGTGTTTTTTTAATTTCCTATTTTAAGTTAATATTTAAGCAGCCTTGTGAAGCTTGCGTAGGGAAAGCTTAGCTAGCTACAGCTCGTGAATGATTGTGTACCAGTTGCTGCACCTAAAACTTCTGTATTATAGTATAAAGCCTGATTGAAAGGTATAGCTGCTTATAGAGAAAACTGTATTTGGACAATATAAGAGATTGTATCCATATGACAGAGAAGATTTTAGCTGACAAATTTTAAAAGAGAAGATCTGCCCACATGATAGCTTTTTATCAGTATGACAGAGCAGATTTATCTGTATGACAGATTATATTTTATTCAACAAAGAATTTATCCATCCAACAGAGAAGAATTTATCTGACAAAGAATTTACCCAAATAACTGATTTTTTTTCTGTGCAACAGAGAAGATTTTATCCAGACAGATTTTATCTGTATGGCATACTAGATTTTGCTTGACAAAGATGTTATCTGTGAGCAACTGTTGGCACACAAACCTTCAGTTCTGATGAATAACAGCAGAAAATCACCTGAAATCCAATTTTTATTTTCCAGAAAACTGTACTTTGCAACAAATGTACTTAGGTTCCGCCTATCAGATGTTATATAGCTAGACATTATATTTTAAAAACTGTCAGTGAACAATGGAAGGTTGGACTGCCAAAGACAGATTTCAGGAGGAGTCCAATTTCCAAGTCCTTGTATAAAAAAAACAAAAGAGAAATCAAACAAAGCTTCACTGAAAATTCAAGGCGTATAAAACAGAGCTCTCTATAAAAGTCCATATTGTTCAACCACCGATTTTAGAGAAAAACAGGAATTTATGTCCTTTTTAAATACATCTTAGAATGCAGTGATGTTGCTACTGGGCAGATTTGCCTTCAAAGGACGTGGTTCTAGGTATTTAGGCAAGAATGGGACTTCATTACTAGCCTGCTGCATATAATTTTTCTGACTGAGCTGCTTTGCTGCTAGTGGCTATTAGCTATTAGTGTCTGGTACATTCAGCTGTAGTTGAATCTTTGTCTATTTTCAATTGCTTGATAAGACTCCAGCTTGAGGTTTCAGCTTGAGCCAACACAATAGAAACAGTTGATCTGCTTTTCCAGGGAAGCCTCCTAGTGTTATCCTCTACTTGGCACTCATGGATTGCCACAAGGTTTCCTACATTTTTTCACTCTCTTCAACAGAAAAAGAAGTTTTTTGAGGGAGACTGTATATTACTTGCACTGGGATCCGGGGGACATTAGCATCAGTGGATTGGACAGGTCATTCTCACATTTCACTCCAAATTGAAGCCAAGATTAATTATGGTATTCACCAGCTTCTAAAACAAGTTAGGTAATAGGAGCTAACTGTGAGCTCACTGAAGCAGCACTAATTTCACTGCTCTCAATGAGGTCTCTTTCTTTGATCAGCTCATTCTCTCTCAGCAGGCCAAAAAATAGCCACAGGATACGAGTGCTTAGTTTACAATCATGTTAATTTTGCTTTTAGTTTGTCTTTAGCTGTTGGAGATTAATGAATAAAAGTGGTGTTTAAATTTACAACCAGTTCTCTTCTAATCACTTGGCAGTATTAGGTCTGGCTGCTTTCTACTTTGATTACCTGAGACAGTCACCTGAAAGACCCCTCTGTTCTAGCTAAAGCAAGACCCCTCAACTGACAGGATGTAACTCACTGATAGTGTCTATCAGGCTGCCTCCTGATAGTCACCTTGCCAATTGAAAAAAACAGTACCTAAGTCTTATTGCGGGACTAGAAAGAGAAACCATCTTGCTGTCTTCCACTGCTCCCTCTACCCAATCCTTTTGGTAAACCTGCCCAATGCCAAAGCAACCGGTCAGCTTTTTATTCCATTCCCTTTTGCCCACATAAGAGTCACCTCTGGGAAGTGGTACTATCCCCTGAAAATTAAATCCCCCTCCACTCACATGACACTCTTCGGTTGTATCAGCAGCTCTTCACCCAGACTGTACCAGTTACTGAAACATCACAAGCCATAGGACACTAGAGCTTTTAAAATCTTCTTGCTGGACAGCTCAGAAAAACAGCTCTGTTGCAATTGAACCCCTCAAAAACAGAGTGGAAAACAGATACAGAATTGCAAAGGTCTTATAAGGTTCCATTACTAAACACCTAAGTTACTTCACACCTGCAGAGAAGCTTTAGGTGTGAGGGCAGGAGGAAACAGCCTGTTCACATTAATCTCATAATCTTTGTGAAACTGGAAAACTTTTGAAGTGTTCTTGATTATTAGAAATCTTGTCCTTGTTCAGTTGCCTTTGTATTTCTTGGTATTAGAAACTTTAGAGGCTTCACAAGACATATTTTTGCATCATTCATAGCATTATTATTTTTATGCTAGACATTTATAATTTCCCCACCTGCTTTCTCATGTCATATATGTGACTTTTTAGGATATTGTAACCCAGTATTCACACCCTACTTAAACTGGCGCAGCTAAGATGGGCCGGCCACCTTTTAAGAATGCTGAACACTCGCCTACCGAAGAAAATCTATGGCAAACTGTCCAATGGAGTATGTTTTCACAGCACACCAAAAAAGCAGCATAAGGACACCTTACAGGTGTCCCTAAAGAGTTGCAGCATTGAACTGGAGTCATGGGAGAAAATCGCTCATGACTGTCAATCCTGGAGGTCACTGGTCCAGAGCAGAGCACTGGTCTTTGAGCAGCAGCTCACTGCAACGGCCAGGAAAATGATGACCTCTAGTGTCCAGTCCTTGTCACTCTCCTGCCCCTGCTGCAGCAGATTGTTCAGGGCAAAGATTGGGCTTATAAATCACCTGCATACCCACGCGACCTAGCTTCCACCCCTCCTCTCTCTTTCCCCTCTCTTCTTTCTCCTTTTTCCTCTCTTTCTCTTTCCTCCCTCCCTTTTTCTTCCTTTCTCTCTTCTCCTCTGCTGCCCCTGCTGGATGCAGTCATCTTTGCTTGACAAGGACAAAGAACACAACTTTTTAGTTACTGGGACTGTCTTCTCATTACATAGGTGTCCATTCACTATTTCATTACATACGTTTACACTCACTAGCACAATGGGGCCTAGTTGTAGCCTTTAATTGCTGGTGCAGTAATAGTTGTTAATAATTTGTGGCACTGATTCTGGCTACAGTTTAATTACCGTACTTCCTGTAAAAAACTGTTGATAATTTATTAATGACCAGGGAAGAGCAATGTCTTGGAAACAGTAACAACAGTAGTACAGAGGACACGTGATCTGTGTTTTAAGATCTTAATTTAGGAAGTTCCCTTATATTGAAGGCACTGTAAAGCATTCCTACTAATATGTACACATGCCTATAGAAGACGCTGTTGTGAGTCTCTTCAGGCTTCTCAGCCTTAGCAGAGAGAGTTCTTGATGCCTCTCCAAACAAGGCTTAAGGGTGCACAGACTATCAGGAGTCAATGGACATGGGTTTTTTTTCTGGCTCGGTCAAAGAGCTCCTGTGAGACCTTTAAGAAATTATATGTCCATTTTCCCATCTGTAAAATGGAGGTTATAACACATTCCTACCCTACAGAAGTGTGGAAGTGTATAATTTGTTACTGTTTACAAAGCGATTTCCCATCATTGTATAGAAGTGTATGCTAGATGCTTATATGTGAATAATTAGATTAGTAAACAAATATTTCTTCCTCTTTCTCTTGATATTTAGGAATATGAAAGTCAACAGACTTATTTTTTCATTGCAGGGGGAAAGAATAAAAACCTTAAAGAAAAGATGCCTTGGAGGGACTACTATTTGTCTTGTATTTTTAGTTCCATTATAGCTCAGGCATGGCCACAAGACAAGTTTTTGGTATTAAATTCTTATACTAATACCCCTGATGTGGTGATGCAGTATCTTTTATCATGTCTGGTAGTATTCTTTGTCATGAATTCATTAGTTTCATGCAGAGATCGTATGTAATTCTGATTGCTGCTTGCAGTGAAACTTTAAAGGAAGGAATGGCTATCGATAATTATTGAAACCCCTGGGTTGTAAGTGAGAACTGGGAGAATTTGTCATGTCAATCAGGCTTGTGGTAAATCTCTGATGAAACAGATCCTTTCACTGTGGTGAACTATTCAACTTTATATATTTTTATCAGGTAAAGTATCATGAGATGTTGCACTTCATCATTGCCATAATAGAAAGAAACTTATGCAGTATGGGGGCAAATGGTTGTGTAAATCAGAGCAGATTCCCTGACTTCAGTAGAGTGTTCCAGATTTACATCAGCCAAAGATTAGCCCCAGGGCTTTCTGATGAGCTTTTAGAGGCAGCTATAAAATTCACTATCTTGTATGTATGGAACATCATCTGGACAAGTTAGCTGTTAGGTTTTGATCCTACACAGATTTGCACTCGGGGACTGCATCTACATCTGTGATTAACTGCAGAGTAGACTAATTAGCTGCAGAGTAAAGTGTCATCATCTACATATGCAACCCTACTACCCTACTAAGCCACAGTAAACTAATTAATGCTGCTGTAGGATAGTACTGTCCGGGACAGTACTATCTTATGGCAGGGTAATTAACTGTGATTAAACACACGTGTAGACACTGACTACAGGTGTAAATTGTGCCTGGTTAGCCCAGCCAGCAGGGGGCCAGACTCCTGCCCTGCTACCTAGCCACACAGCTCCACACTTTCAGCACCTTCATGCCCCAGCCAACTCCTCTGCCACCTGATGCCACCACCTGGGGCCTGGGGCTTGACCCTGCATACTCGGCCCTGGAGTAAACTACTCTACTCCAACTCAAATTGCTGCTGTCCTGGGCATACATGCAGATTAGGTGCATGTCTAGTTTACTCTGGTTCAGACTGCTCCAGAATGTATTGCTTCAAATCAATTGCACGTGTAGATGCAGCCATGGTTATTCTTCCAGTTCACTGTGTGATGTAGCTCATCCCATTGACAATCTTATCTTCTTGCTTCACCTTGAATGTTTCTTGGCCTTTTCATAGGGCAGTTCAACTTGCATGCAGTGGTAAAGCTCAGTGGAAACCAAAACAGCTATGTCTATTTTCCCCAGCTGCTGTTCTGGCCCAGGCTTCACTGGAACCTCAGCTGAAGTAATGCATACCTCCTTTCACCTGACTGAATACAAACAAAAGCAGAATCTTCAGTGATAACATTTTATAAATACTCCTAGATGTACATTACAAAGCAAAAATCAGACACGCAGCCACTGTGATTACCATGAACAACGCATGCTGTGCCCCTGGTGGCTGGGGGGGGCATGGTGGTGGTGGGAGCACAGTGGTGGGAGTGCAGCGGTCGTAAGAGTGGGGGCTCCCACAGACACCGCTGGTGCTGTCAATGGTGGGGCATGGGGTGGCGAGTGCCGACCAGGGGTTGGCAACCACCCACAGATGCTGCCAGCAGCGTCGGCGGTGTCCAGCGGGGATCGCGGACTGCCCGAAGACACCGCCAGTGATGTTGGCAGTGGGGTGACCACCCACAGGCGCCAGGGTCGGCGGTACCTTTTTGTAGGGGGTGCACCGCCATGTTCAGGGGGTGCATGTGCACCCATGTGCACCCCCTACGCATCGCCCCTGGTGATTACTCAGGTCAGAGCAGATAAATGGCTAGTCAGGCTCAACCCCTCAGTTCATGTGGAATCCCACTCAGCCAGAAGTTTTCCTTAGTTCTTATTACTGTACTGCATCAGACATAAGGGGGAAACAGTATAGACCAGTTGTTCTCAACTGGGGTTCTATGGCCCCCTGAGGGGGCTGCAAGCAGATTTCAGGGGGTCTTCCTGGCCTGGTGTAGGGAAGAGCTGCTTTGGTCCCCTGAGCAGAGGCAAGTCCCAAGGAAGAGGCAGTGGCGGGCCTGCTCTACCTGGCCCACAGCCTCTATCTTATGGGCGGCACCGTGGGAAGGCAGGTGAGACTTTACGCTGCTGCTGCTCAGGTAAGTGGGGCCCTGGGACTCGCCACTGCTGAACCCCACCTGCTGCACCTGGGACCATGTGGGCAAGGCTGTTGTGGCACAGGTGGGCCATGGAGTTTTTACAGCATGCTGGGGAGGGCTCAGGAAGAAAAAGGTTGAGAACCCCTGGTATAGACTGCTTCTGCAACCTTGCAGTGCTCCCTGTGTGTACATCCAATCTGTGCTTCCTGTAGTCATATTCAGGGAGCATTCCTTGTGCATTTCTTGTCATCACAAAATCAGCTCATAGAGATAAGACAGCTGTCCAGTTCGTACCATTGGAGACATTTACAAGTATCTTAAGGTCTATTTTGCATTTAATTACATAATTTATACTTTAATATAAAATATACTTAATATTAAGCCAGCACTAAAACCCAATGCAGTTTACCTTTAATGGTGAGCTGCATGAGTTGGAGTAACTGAGGAAGGATTTGGAAAAGAGGTGGCTGAGGAATTTTCTAGAGCTGATCTTCTGCAGAAGAACTTTACGGAGGAATACAGAAGAGATGAGGAAAAGGACAATAAAAATTACTTGTACTTAGACTGGTACATGGTACATACTTGTTCATTGTCCTTGTCCATGTGAATTACAAGTTGTTCAGCTGAGCCTTTGCTGGTAACCCTTGGTCTGAGTAACATAAGAACCAGGTAATTTATAGATAATAGTCAAGCTACTTAGTAGAATGCAAACATAGAAAGAGTGCCTCACATAGAGAAGCCTCCAGCCCTGCCACGTATAGTCCTATTATCCAAGCAGCAGTCAAGATTAAACAAAAAAAAAGCAAAAAAATGATGTGATTGAGGAATTTGGGAAAGAGCATTTGCAGAATAAATTTCTGTGATTACTTAGGTTCATATGTTTTGTCTGGAGGTTTTTTACATACATGTTTATAAGCATGTATGTATATGCACAGAGCACTGTTGCCATTGTGTTTGGTCAGGAGAGTGTAAGGAGCACAATCCACAATTTATATGCATCAAAGGCAGTACTTTCAATCATGTTAACATTTAACAGTTTTACACCCTTACTAGGTATTCTCTCAGTTACAAGTAAGAGGCAGAACTTCAGTGGATGCGTCTACACGAAGCACTGCACATTAGCCTAATAACTCTGCGCAATAGCGTGTCATGGCAAAAACCATGCTAATAGCATACTGCGCATGTTATTATTAGGCTAATGTGCAGTAAGCATCACTAAATAACCATGCACTCGCATTACTGCACAGTAACTCTCGTTACTGCACATTCAATTAGTACTTCATTAAGGAAGTACTAAACTAAATGCACAGTATTTAAGGCGCATTAATGAACATGCAGACACACCCGCTGTCTTGTAATCATTACTGTATGAACCAAAGGTCATTAAATCTGTTCTCCATAGGAACAGATTTTATTAGACCATTGGTTCATGTAGTCTAATATCCTGCCACCAACTGCAGCTTGATATTCCACTGAAAGTCAGGAAAAAAATGAATCTAGCCAAGGATGTAATTGTAATTTGTAGGGAAGGGATATAATCTTTAGGGATATAGCTTGCAGGTATTCAGAATTTCAGTTTTTGTCCCATTCTGTTATTATGTTTGCTTGCTCACCAATCAATGCTGTTAATGTTTAATAAAACACTGCATGAATTTTTAACTTTAGGACCACTATTATCTGAATTACCTATGACATTGAATTCTATGGGTTGTCTTTCCATTACAAAAAGCAATATTCCCTTTGATTGGTTCTGCCCATTAACTTTATTGAAGATCTTGTTCTCTTGTTAGTTTCCACTGTAAAAAGGAGGGAGCAATCAGTTCTTACTATGGTCTTTATAATTTTTAATTCATCAATCAAAATTCATCCAGCTCTTCTCCATTCCAAGATAAATAGGCCTAGCCTTTGTGCTCCTCTTCTTGCAATCACACCAGTATCATATGGATCAAGCCAGTACATCTGTCTGCAGGTACTGTATGTCACTTTGAGGAAAGTAGCAAGCAGCTTTTCAAAACATACCATTGCCCCTGTGTCCCATGGTGGTCTCTGATGGAGCTGCCCACAGGATCAGCATGTGCATGCAAGGCTACAAACACATAAACAAACACATCACTCTTCAGTCCTAAACACATTCTTCAAACGATGCACATGCTTTAGAGCAACTATCAGTTGCAGCTCAATTATTGCTCAACAGGGATGGTTTGACTTATCTCCTTAAACATTTGAACTGGGGCCTTAGGAAGCAGCTTGGAGATTCAAAATTTGTGTCAGCTCAGGTGGGAGGGTGTATCAGGGTATATTAGCTCTGCAGAGCATCAATGGATATGATTCTGTAAGCAACTTGTCAACATACAGGCTTCTGGTGAGTGAGAGAGGAGGAACGATGAGATAAACACCACCAAGGAAAAAACAAAAATGAAAAACTAACATATAAGGAGGAAAAAAAAAGTTGATAATGGAAAAAGAATGAAAATGGAAAAGGGGAAGTAGGAAGGAAAAGAGGAATGATAAATACTGGGGCATAAAGCAGAGGGGTCTGGGATATTGCACCATCCTTCAGTCTCTCACAGGGGAGGGAGAGGAGTGCAAACCAAAATAATCTTGGGAACTCTTGACATATACAGCTTGATTCTCATATCCACTAATGTCACTTCCCATTGCAGGGGCAATGTAAAAGTGTCTTAGGCTGCATATAAATACAATCAACTCCTACCTTCAGGCTCCATTTGCCAGGACAGTATAAAATGGCCTGAGTGTATGCAAGAATTGGGCTCATAGATTTCTGGTGATTTAACTCAACACATCCCTACTGCACATCTGTCAGTTACATTTATATGTGTATTCTTCTTCTTTGTTCCTTCCACTTCCTGTTAAATAATGTATATTTGCTCTTTTTCTCAGGTAACAAAAAATTTCCAATTTAATCTAAAATCTTTCTTTTAATATACTTGCCATCTGAGATAATGTAATAAAAAGGGAGGTGCTCACAGTGTAGATGCCTGTACATGGCTTTCAGATGTACTGTATTATTGTTTTCCAAGTAATCTCTTTTTGTGATTCAGTAGGAATTTGTCAGCAGATAAGGTTTCCATCTTTGAAGCACTCTGTTTTCCTTGAGGAGCTCTTGTTTAATCGATGAGAACCAGATACGGTAACACTTCCTGGGATGGCTCAATTCTCTGTTCAAAGGCAAGTCTCTAGCAGCTCCTTGCTTTTTTATACAGTAATATTTCATTTGTTTCAGATATTTAGGGAGCAGTATTAATTAATTTGTGCAAGGTTGTTTTTAATTATGTTCTCCTCTGGTAAGCTTTGGGAATGTTTTATTATAGAGTGAGGCTGGGGACAGGTACAAGATCGAAAACTCACACTTTAACACTTCTATATTTGTATGTACTTGTCCATCTATGCTACACAGCCTGTAAAAACAACTGGCATTTACAGGGATTAAAGAGTTATATAACTAAATCCATACGTATCCTCATGAAGAACAAATTGTAGCAGGAGATCCACATGGACGTAAGCATGAAAATAAAGGTGTGCGCCATTGTAAGGTAGCAGAAACTGCTGCATACTGAAATTCCTTGTGCTGCAATTATGCCTGAGGGGAGAAAACAACAGACATGTAAGCAGCCACATGATTCCTTCAGGTGAATGTGTGACAGAGGGAAAAGAAAAGTTGTTTATTCATAAGTGGATGTGTACACACTATTATCCTGTCTGACAAATTACCAGTTCATTTTCATCAAGGCACTTTTTAATATATGTAACGACAGCAATGTACTCTGGGAATGGATACCTAATAATGGGAAGAAGAAGAATGAAGAAACCTTGCTGTTGCTTGTGTAAGTACCACTACTTGCATTTATCCCCTGAGTAAAACAATTGATTACCAATGATTTTGTACTAAAGAGGAGCCCAACAAATCATCTTCAGACACTTGACTGAATTAAAATTAATTTATATTATTCCCTATTAACCCCTGAATTAGAAATTGGAACTACAATGGGGGGAGTGGGGGCACGGGGACTGCTGTATACTATCCACCTTCCTTTGTTTTCAACATCATTTTAAAACCCCTTTTGGGTCAAATCTTGCACTTTGTGCAAGGTTTGAGTAACAGGAAATTGTACAGACCTTCCCAGGGCTGTGTAGAAGCTTTCTACTCATGCCATAGACTGCAGGGCTTTTCTGTGGTGGTTAATACTCTAATTGTTGTCAAACCATCAGCAGCCCCTATCTCTGCCTCTGTGGGAGGTTTCAGTACATGGCTTGCTTGCTGCACACGTGTTGCTTCCTGGTCTCTCCTTGGAAAGTGCCATGGAGAGTTATGAGAGAGCCCTGCTCTACAGCACACAAGAGCAGAGCTTTGTTGGCTTCAGAGCTAGTTGTCCTAGCAGCAGAATGGCAGTGATTCTGCTTTTTGTGATCTATGAGGCTACTGGATTTGACACTTACTGTATTAGTGCACAGATAGAGCATGCTAACCGATTTTCACCTTGGTCTTAAATGAGGTTTTTTTTTCTATATCTACAGTTTACTCCTGCAAGTAATAGTAGGCACAACTCCAGTCATTTTTAGATGTCTACGTCATTTTAGACCAGTGGAGCCCAATCATTTTGGCAGGCATGCCAAAAGTTACCACCCACCCTACTCAAGTGCTACTCTTATCCACTTCCCCTGCCCAAGCTGCTGCTCTCCTTTCTGCTCCCAGGCCTGTGCTCTCAGCATGATCTGCTGCTCTGCTTTCTGCTTCTCTGCCACTGTGATGCCTATCACCTCCCCTATCTGTAGGCTTTGTATTGTTTTGGACCTCTCTTACTGGTTGAGATTAAAATAATATTTACACAAAAACTGAATAGTAGCTACTACCTTGCTGCCTTGCATGTCAATGCCCAAAGTGCTGTTCTAATTCTCCAGAGACTAGATTTTCCTAACAATAAATACAGAATATTGAGAGCCTGAAAACTGCAGTTATCCAAAACATGAGTTCCTTAACAGAAAAGTGATCAAAGTCAGACAGTCACATTCTTTATGCAGATAAGTAAAGTATTTTTGCTTTTCTTTTTTCTTTAAATTAATACAGATTTTGATACCTGGAAAAAAAATCATGCATTTTCTTTTTCAGAAATAGAGACTGGCAGGCATTTTCCTTAGATGTATACCTAGAGCTGTTAGATAGTTAGATCTGAAATCCGTGTGGATCTATTCTACACTCTTTTTATATGTATGCCAACAATAAGTATTTAGGAAGATAAATATACTGTTAATTACTCAAATTTCCTTTTACTTACAATTAATACCTTTTTAGGTTTTCTAATGCTATACTCCACTGTAATTAATACTATTCAAGAACGTTCCTTGCCTCAATTTATAGAACTTGAACAAAATTGTAAACATGGACATTATTCAGATTTTACCACCACAAAAATGCACAGTTGCCTCCCAACAGTTATTTTGTAGCTTTTCAGTTAAGTGACTGTATCCTGGCTATCAGTAGATAAGCCTTAAGTTTCCTGGAAAATGGTAGGGCATAGAAAATGCTAGTTGCAGAGCCAGTCCCTTTGATACTGACTGGATGATCTTGAGAATTTTTAAAATAATGATAAGCTGAGTCTAATTTCAGCAAAGAAGAGTTCATTCATGATAAAGGTTTTTTTTTTAACAAAAACAATTCATTGTGTCTATAGAAAAACCTAAAATTTCTAATCTTTAACGAAGAATGAGAACAGACTTTTCTGAGTTTGCAATAAATCCCAGAGCTGATAGTGAATGCTGAACACACTGAATATGAAAGAAAGGATCTCTTCAGAACTTGCTGCCAATAAAATATTCTCTAAGTCAAAGAGTAATCTTTTCCCTAAGCTTCTTAATAATGAAAACAGTGGTCAGAGAAGCATAGCAGTGAATGTCCTTGGAGCTCTAAAAAGGCTAAAATGATTTAAATTAATTTTCTAAATCTATCATCAAGTGATTATTATCTCTGACTACAGCCCTATTTTAGGACATCAGAAACCAAACTAAGTATAAATGTTAACAGTATTAATGAAAATGAAGGGTAAAACTTCTTACAGAAATATTAGGTAAAGGAAGGAACAAATACAAGCTACCAGAAGCAGCTATATTTTAGGGCAGCACAAGGAAACCAAAATAAGGGGACTTATTTTGGAATTAAAGACTGGTCTATATTGAAAACCACAATGATATGCCATCCCCTTTTCCTTCCCCCCATGCAAAATTCAGGACTAAGTCATCTGACTCCAAATCCAGATTGGAACTGCACATTTAGCTGGAATGTGTTTTTCTTCTGTTTCTACCAAAAGGCTCAACAATTCTTCTGGGTCTTTTGACGAGCAACAGGGATAAGAAGTGAGATTTCTAAGAGGCTTTTTTTAAAGTGCCTTAGAGGGTTTGAGGATGACTATTGCTTTTTAGAACATGACATCGTAATTCTGTAGCACATTTTAGTAGATGAGTCTAGAGGATGGAAGAGACCCATAAAATTAGAGTCTAAATAAATAAATACATCAAATAAAATTTAGGATAAGTAGATTTGGGCAAACCTTTGAAATTTTTTTGTGGATGCTGGATTCAAAGTTTTCCAGTCCCATCTCTGTATTAGAGCCTGATCCTACATGTTGCTTAGCACCTTACACAATCAGACCCTTAAATGTTGGATTGAGGCCCAACAGTACACCAGGTACATCTTTTATTTGAACAGAGAGCTCTTATGGCAGCACTGCCTTTGAGTAAAAATTTAAATCAGGGTCCTACCTGATATTTGTACAGTACATAAAACGAGAGTTTACCATTCACAAGCACATCTGCTGGGTGCTAGTATACTATAATGGCACTTTGTTTGGATAAATGACAGAGGGGACCAGGAATTGAGTTATTTTTTGTTAGGGGTTTTTATGCATAGAAATAAGGGGCCAAGTCATCAGCTGATGTATATCAGTTGGTACAAATCACTTTGGTTCACTTGAAATTTTATACCAGTTGAAGAACTGGGCCAATATATCTAGCCTTGTGAAGGTTATAATCTTTAAATTGTCAAGGCCAGTGCTAATAATGAATGACGTGCTAATACACTGCATGAAAACTTAGTTTGCAAGCAACACTGATCGAGAAAGAGATGGGTTGATAAATCTTTGGCTATCTTATGGGAAAAGAGCACATATAATGTAAATGTAGTCTCTTAAAATTTCTCAAGGAGTTGCACGGGTAATTAGACACACAATGATTTCTTGATCTAAGACAATTTGACTTTAATGGGAAATGTGTGGCTAAATACCCATGCGATTCTTTGAAAATGTAGTAGCTGGATTGCAACAGGTCATAGTGACCCTGGTGAGCACAGCAATTCAATTAAAAAACAGTATTATATATAAAACTACTGTTACAGGAAGCCCATTTGACTGACCAGAAATTAAGTAGTCAGAAAGCTACAGTCAAGTTATTTTTCACTCTCTGAGGCACTGCAAAAGGAGACTTTTTTGGAATAAAATGTATAGGGTGAGATAATTTTGGAATATATCTCCTGTTGTTTTAAGAGAACTTTTGATTCTGGTTTGCTTTTGGGGCTAACAGAACCCATGGTATGATCATGCAGACAACCTGGTAAGCCTTCTACCATCCTCCCAACCCTTCCTCCAGAATGGCCACAGTGACACAGATTGTGAGTGGGCCTGAACTAGAGCAGTTCTCTCTGGGCTTACTGCCTGCAGTTGAAGTGAGTGTGTCTGAAGTGTACTCTTAAGACTTAAGATAAATGTAAGAAATAATGGGCCAACTCTTGACATATTACCTTGGTTACCCAGGCAAAACTAGTACTGACCTGTCTCTGTAAGTGCTACATAAATGCAGTCATAACTTCAGGAACTGCTAACAAGACCAATAACACTGAGCTACGGTGATGCCTGGGGACTGAACATTTGTAGGCTAATTTTCTTATTTGGAGAAAATGTAAAAGTGAGATCAAAAGTCTCGGGGTGATAACTCTTATGTCCTGACCAAATTCTAGCTGAAGTAGTTCCATTCTGCCTGCCTACAATTGCCCCTTTTTCCATTAGATAAGGTATTCTGCACTTCTTATCACAACACTGTTGTACAGAATTACTGTCCACTATTAAGCAGCCATGGTGTTTCTTCCTAGAGGAGATTACTATGCCACATAATAATTCTTAGTTCTTATATATTGCTTTTTATGCAAGGATCTCAAGATGGTTGACAAAGGAACATAAATATATTGACTTTTTTCAGATAGGAAATCTGGAACAAATAAGTTTAGCCATGTGCCCTAGGTAACACAACAGTTCAGTAGACCTGGAAACAAAACTGAAGTCTTCTCAATAGGGTTCAGGAAAGGTCTAAAGCTAGGCTTAGACCCCTATCTAGACCATGCTAGCTTCCAGCCTACATATAGTAGTTTGTAAAGGGGGATGAGGTTCTTCCAGCTGAAAGTCATGAAGTGTGGGCATGTCTTCACTGCAGCAGCAGCAGTCCCAGAAACAGCAGCTGCCATAAAACATGCTGGAGAGTAAAGTCTTGAGAGCAGTCCCACAGGGACATCTTGGAATGTATTTCTAGGTTTGCAGCATACATGCAGAAATGGATGGGAAGGGTGTGTTCAGGAGCAGACAGTCTGAGGCATGCTGCCACAGGGGCAGTGTAGATGTCCATGGCATGTCTACACTGGATGCTATGGCATATTGTAGAGATATATGAGCTAATTCTAAACAATCTGGTTTGGGGACGGGAATAATACAGGCAAGTTAATTCATCCTGCTTCTGCCTGCCTGCTACTACAGCTAGAATGCTTCTGATATCTGCTCTAACTCTAAACTGTAGTGTTACTATACTACACTGTAGGGTATAATACTCTAGGTTACTATAATTTGGTTTCTTGGAATAATAGTTATGCAAGCCCCAAACCCAACTAAGCCTTAGCAGATGTTACAACAGTTCTTACAAATATTTCTGTTTTTGGAGAGGAGTTATACTGGATCTTAGCTTTGCAGAGATTTGGGGTTTCAAATTGGTTTCCAATTCACAGGAATATAGACCATAGATATGGAAGGGATGCCCTGGGTCATCAAGGCAAGTTGCTTGCTACTGCAAATACCATGTCATATAATGTTTTTTATAAGCTCATTGAGCTCTGTCTTCAAATCAGTTATCTCCACTACTTCCATTGGAAGACTATCCTGGAACCTAACTGAACTCATGGCCAGAAGCCTTTTTTTAATTTCCAGCCTAAATTTATTCAGGGTCAATTTAGATCAGTTTGGACTTATGCTAATATTTTATTTTAGCTTAAATAGTTTTTCTTCCTCTCTGGCATTTACCCCCAGTGTATTTATAGAATGCAATCATATCTTCTCTCAGCCTTTACAATAGTAGGCCAAACAAACCAAGCTCTTTTAGTCTCCATTAATGTGACAAATCCATTTCCCTGATCATCATAGTGCTCTTTTACCTATTACTCCCTGAATTCATCTTGAACATGGATACCTAGAATAGTACATAATGCTCCGGATGAGGATTCCCCAGTACCCTTTCCAATGTCATTACTTCCCTCTCGACTAAAAATATCTTGCTTCATACATTCTAGGACCACATTTGCCTTTTTCATCACAATATCACATTGATGGCTCAGTGTCACCTTGTATTTGAGCAGTACACTAACCTAAGGTTCAATGTATGTTCAATTGTGATTATAAACTACATTCAATATCAAAAAAAAATCAGAGGTGAAAGACAAATTTCAGACATATTCATATTTGGGCCTGAAGCAAATGTTAATACATGCAGTTTTTACCAGCAACAGTACAGATGGAATAAACCTCAGTGGAAATTACTGTATTTTGATTACATCTTCCATAGCTCTCAGAAATATGTTACTTTGACTCTAATACTATTTTTGGCCAAATACGGCTTAGATACATTACTGTCAATCCTGAGCGTTTCTGTTGTAGATGATCAGCTGTGTCACTGAGAAGGACTTCACACAGGTAAACCTGAGAGCAGCAACACTTCTGCTTTCTATCAGTTATATGAGAGATTGATTTTACAAAGTGTGCTGTCCTGGCTGTCTGCCACAGGAAATTTCAGACAAAATCCTCTACATTAACTTTTTAACTAGTAGTGTTTTCCATATGGTTTTGAAGAACCTGGGAAATAAACCCCCCCCCTCTGTCTGCGTGGGTACAGAATGCTTGGCAAGCAGTATTGCTGTTTCAAGAAAATACATCTACTGCTCCCTCTTCTGGTATTATAGGGGAAACTTTTAAAGTTGTCAAAAGGGGGCATCCTTGCTTTTTCAGAGAAAGGAAAATTAGGCCATAAAATAAGCTACTAGTGCAAGCTTTCTCATACACATACCCCAGTAGAAATCACATTGGTTGACAAAGTCTTTAGGCAATGCAAACAGAACAGATGGAATACTAACTATCAAAACTGGCTCACAGACTGAGCTTATCCCCCCTTTTGTGGGCAAAGTATTGCATCTATCTGACCTGACATAAGGCTTACTAAGAGTGCATCAATTAATTAAAATGTTTATTAATTTGTTTATAAATTTTAAATGATCATGCTGCATTGATGGCTTCAGTGTAATATGTGAAGCCCCAACTGTTAATTAAAATCCAGAGTTTTGGGGATTTTGCCAGCTGTCTAAATCAGTGGTGTTCAACCTCCAGCCCATGAGCTGAATCTGGCCCATGGAGCTTTTTCATCCAGCCTTTGGGATTCCCCTTGGGCCCTGAAATTTAGTGATGGGGGAGCTGTGGTAGCATTAACTGTCATGGCTTCAGAGCCTGGGCAATAAGCACTGCAACTGCTTCCCCCCACCAAATGTCCTTACTTGTGAGGAGTTCCATGGGCCAGACGCTGTAGCCCCGCCCACTGGATCATACTGGTGTGCAGGGTTGCTTCACAGATGGACCTGGTATGTAGAGTCGGTACATGGGGTCTGGCCAGTGCACAGGGTCGTACTGTGGCTGAATCCAGCATACAGAGCTGCATCAGCTGCTGGATCACACTCAGAGACCAGTTTGGAGCTGCTCTGTCTTGGCTCAATGTGCTGTGGACGAGCTGGCTGGAACACAAGGGTGCTACAGTGCAGGGCTAGCTAGCAGGCAGCCCTACATTGTAGCACCCTCCTGCCCCAGCCAGCCCCAGTCACTGTCTACATGTATGTTGTGGTGGAGTAAGTAGCTCCACCATAGAATAGTACTTGTTTGGGGCAGTACCATCCTATGGCAGAGTTGACTAGTTTACTCCAGCCTACTAGCACTGCTTGTGTAAACAGTGATGCTTTACTGCAGAGCTAATTAGGCAACTCCACAGTAAGTGTCTCGTGTAGATGCAACCACTGAGTGGGAATACAATGGGCATATATTGCCAGCCTTCTAATTTGGCAGTTGTTTGCACCCACTTTCTATTGGTACAGGGAAGTACATGTGGTCCAAGGCAGTGGAGAACAATTTTTAATCTTTTCTTCAACACCTGAAATGATTTTTGTCTCAGTTCCACAACTCCAAGGATCTGGCCTTTCCTCTGTTGTACTGGTTCCCTTAAAGGTGAAGCTTCCAGCTTCTCTTGCCCTTATCAACTGTGACACTATTGCAGAGGACCTTATGTTGCAATGTGAATAACAGAATCTCAGTGCAAAAAACAACTATGTTCAGAACATGACAGCTCATATTTTACAACTTAGCGTATGTAAATCAAGTCATGATTTTAACCTGCCTAACCTAAATCAGGTAAACACTAGGGAGAGAAAAATGAAGAGGTACATAGAAGACAACACCATATGATTTTAGGTAAGATTTTAAAAGAGAATGAGAGATCATACACTCATATCTCACTGTACTATACCCACAGCGCTAATGACAGTACAAATTAAACATATTGCATGTGCACGCTTACCAGAACAATATCCGCCCAGTATTTTCTTCACAGCCTAAAATAAGAAAGTATCACAGGCTAAAAACAGACATCTGTCTTGGTTTGCACTTGAGTGTCTTGTCTCACAGCAAATCCCAGACCTTACAGACTGATAAGCCCATTGTCCCACATTTTGCATTTCTTTATGTCCCACATTAAGTACTTGTGGCTTATCTGAATTAACACTTTGCCTTGAAACAATCTCAGCTACTTCAATTTAATTGCCATTTAAGCCTAGTGTGTAAATGGTTGTGCCCTGTCTGTTTTGATGTGAGTCATATCCTGGCCTAATCAGCTTAATTAAACAAGTTGCTTGTTTTTAGCCACAATATTTTGATCCTGTTCTGCCATTGGTTTAATTAAGGTGTGGCTCCACTGAAATTAATGTATTTACAAAAGTGTAAATCTAGTCAGAGAGTAAATTAGACTCCCTATATGCATACACTTCAGTGGGCAACTGGAGGTGATGACAGTTTAGGCCAGGGATTCTCAAACCCCTACCAGCAGCCATATCCAGTTGCTGCTCCCCTGGTGTCCCCTTCCGGACCCATGAGGACCCTGCGGGCCAGATAGTGTGGCCCTGCACACTAGATTGGGTGCACCAGGCAGGGGACTAGTGCAGGGCCTGATCTAGGTGTACAGAAGCTGACTGAGGCCATGCAAAACCTGATCCTGGCATTCAGGGCGTAATGTGGTCTACATACCACTGCCATACCACTTACCTGGCCCACAGCCCAAAATGAGCACAGCTCATTTAAACCAGTAGTGCTCAGATTTTTGGCCCCATAGGCTGGATGATTAGTACAGGGCTGATTAGCAGGCTGGATCATGAGGGTAGATTCTGTTGATGGGCCAGATCCAGAGTGGTATTGGCACGCAGGGTTGGTTTACAGGGCTATGGGTGTGATCCATATGCTCAGTAGCTTCCCTGTTATGTTTTCAGCTATTCATTTAATAAGTATTTGCTCCTAAGTCTGTTCATGGTAATTCAAATAAACTTAAAATAAAACAGGGACAGATCAGAAGAATTCAAATTAAGTCATCACGTGAAACAACTGGAAAAAAAAGGAATGGAGTGGATTAAAAATATATTGTGGGCAGAAAGTGCTGAGGTGAGACAGGCAGGGGTTTTCCATGGCGTGGTGTGTGAGCATATACCTGTCAGGGTGCTTTTGCCCTCAAAGACCTCCTTTCCTCCAGCTAATGTGATCATTTTCAGGATTACTGACTGTTGCATAAAAAAAAAAGTCCTCCTCCATTTCATGGCTATTTTGTACTTCTTTGCACCAGATGGTGCTCCTTAGGGTTGACTGCAGCAGGATATAAATATAAAAATTGCCATTTTGTTTTGGGTCAGATGATGCCCAGGTGTGTGGTTTGAGTGCAATTTTACTCCACTGCAAATCAGTGGGTGTCCTAAGACACATGATAATTTATTGCAATGAGATTTTTTTTAAAGAGAGGAGTCTATCTTTGGTAGCAATTGGCTAAAATAATACCAGAAATATTTTCATATTTAGAATATATTTACTGACATACTGTGTTGTGACATGGAAATCATGAAATGGAATACTCCTTGATTCCCCAGAAGAGTTGTTGCACAGAACTGGATCAGATGAAAAAGCTGTACTAGTTTGGTTACATGTTTCTATGACACAGCTACTTTGTTTACCTCTGGTCCCTTTGAGCTAGTTCCCTAACTCAGGCAGTATTTCTATGGTTGACACATTCAGCTGGGGATTGATCCTGCAAGCTGCTAGGCTTTCTGGCCTCAGTCCAGATAAAAACCCAAACCCTTAAACAGACAAGGTTTTCTGGGTAAATCCCATATCTTATATTAGACCAACTCAAATAGTTGGAAAAATTCTTCTTAGGAAGCTTTCAGGCACAAACACCCTTCCTCAGCCTGAAGAAGGGTGTTTGTGGCTGAAATCTTGCTAAGAATAATTTTTCCAACTATTTGAGTTGGTCTAATAAAAGATATCAGATTTACCCAAAGAACCTTGTCTGTCTATGTTCTTATACCAACATGGCTACAACCCTAGGAACGCTTAAACATGTATTTAATGCTAAACAGGTAAGTAGATTCAGAAGGACAGCCTCTGGATGAAAGTTTAGCTCCTACTTACATGCTTAGCTGAATCAGGATCCAAAGAAAAATGATCATAGAAAAAGGAAGGGGGAGAGAGCTGTATTAATGTGAAGTCAGTCAGAAGGCAGGGTATGAACCTTTAGGCTAGTTACAGGCTTTCAAAAAGCCTGAGGTGGAATTGACCTAAATTGTGCGGTTTTCTGTAAGCAGTATAGTTTAGATTGGTAGCAAACACAGCACATATTCACCTTTGGTGGGGGGGAGGAGAGCAAAACTTAGACCTGGTTCTGCCATTTTTAAACAAGTCGGTGTGTGCCAAACTTCTGTTCTTTTACAACTACAGACCAGTTTCTGATCACTTATACTGGTAAAAGTGATGTCTGTACCTGGCCCTGAAGACTAATAAACAAGATGCATATAGACCACAAGCTTTTGTGAACCCAAGTTCACATCATCAGATACCGTGAAAGGCCATGCAGAAAGCAATGTATAAGAAAGAGAGAGAAGTTAGAAGACAAGGGATGGGGGAGAGAGGAGATGAAGGGGGAAGGGGCCAGTGATAGACAAAGGAGCAATAGACCATAGGCAGAGCTGACCCTAGAGGTGTGAGGGGCCCGGGGCATATCAGCCTGTGCGGGGTGGGGGTGGGGAGGGCGTTGGAGGGGGGTGGCAAGGCCCTGCGGCACACAGTGGCCATACAGAGTGGTGGGGCCTGTACGGCACTGTCTGTGAGGCCTCCCAAACCGCAGGACTCAGGGTGGTTGCCCTGATTCACCCCCCAAAGGGACAGCTCTGACCATAGGAAAAGTGGGTCACAAAAGCTAATCAAGGTAATGCAACAAGAATCTATAGTTCCTGTTTAAACCATATTTAACTCAGTCCAGTTTTTGGATGATTTCTCCTTCCACAACTTCCCATTCAAACTCTTTTAAAAATGTTTTGCCTGAGAACAGCAATCCTGATATCAGCAATGGAGTGTCCAGGGAGGCTGAAGTCTTCTGCCACAGACTTTCATGTCCCAAATGCCTGCTATGTCCCTGCATCAATACGGACCGCATCATCACAGGACCTAATAACAAGGAGTACAACATCCAAGGTTCATTCACCTGCCACTCTACCAACATCACAGATGCTGTTACCTACTTACAGTGCCCTTTGCTGTCTACATTGGACAGACAGGGCAATCTGTACATGTAAGAATGAATGAACACCAATCTGACATCAGCTGAAGAAAGACACAAAAGCCTGTGGCAGAACACTTCAACCTCCCTGGACCCTCCATCACTGATCTCAGGATTGCTGTACGCAGGCAAACACATTTGAAAACCAGTTTGAACAGGAATTTGTGGAATAAGAAATCATCCACAAACTGGACTAAGTTAACTATGATTTAAACAAGGACGATGGATTCTTGTATCATTACCTTGATTAGCTTTTGTGACCTGCTTTGTTTCTGTGGGTTTACTGATTCTTTGCTTGTCTCTCCTAGGACTGCCCCCTCCCCCAGGGCTGGATTAACCCTTTAGTGAGCTCTAGGCAAACAAACACATGGGCCCTGGGCCAGTTGAGGTGTCCCCTCCCCACCTGGGTGCTGCCGCCTGTGCGGAGCGGGGCTCAAAGTGGTGTTGCCAAGTCTCACAGCACTGCCTTTAAAAACAAGCCCAACACATTTCAAAGAGAGGGGAGTGGGGATGGGAGGTGTATGGAGAGGGGGGATTGTGAGGGAGTGTGGCGGCAATAGGTTATATTGGGGTGTATATGTGAGAGGGGGGTTGTGGAGGCAGGGTGTGGGTGTGTGGTGTGCAGGAGGGTGGGAAGACCCCCCTACACATTCCCCTCCATGGTGAGCAGCTCCTGCCGCCAGCAGCGGCTGCCCTTGGGGCTCATGCAGGCAGTGCCCTGCGACATGCAGCTCCAGCCAGGATTGCACAGCGGTGGTGAAGAGCTTAGCCCCACCAGACGCCTCTCTCACACTGGGCTCTGTGAAGCCTATGTGCAGCTCTGCGCTACTGAGGGTAGCAGTGCAGGCCACAGCTGCCTGCCTTCCCTGCTCCCTGCTTCCCACAACCTGTGCGGTCGGGGATGGGGAAGGCAGTCAGCTCCAGGATTTCCCCCATAGTACAGAACTGCACGTGCGCCATGCAGAGCCCAGCATGAGAGAGATGGCTGGCAGGGCTCTGCTCTTCACTCCTACCGTGCTGCTCTGGCCAGAGCCACACATCCTGGCTTGCATGGGCCACAAGTGCCCCAAGGGCTGCAGCTGCTGACAGTGAGGGCTGTGCACCATGAGGGGAGTGTGTAAGGAGACCCCACACTCCCCACCCTCCCTCACACCCACACCCTGCCCATCTGAGCTCCGTGCAACCACCCAGCTGCAACCCCCACTCCACCCCTGGCACCTCTCCTCTCCCTACCTGGTTCCTGGAGCAAGCTGGAGGCTGGGGAAGGCACGCTGGTCCCTGGGACAGCAGCAGCAGCAGCCCTGCCTGGAACACAAGGGAGGCAGACAGGGCCATTTGTGCCACCACCACAGAGGGAAGGACCAGGCCCCCCTGCAACTCAGGACCCTAGGCATGTGCCTAGTTTGCCTATGCATTAATCAGGCCCTCCCCTCCTCCCCCCGCTTGTCTTCTGTATTCTAATTTCTTTCTCCGCATAGTCTACTTTCTGCATATCCTTTCACAGCATCTGATGAAGTGAACTTGGGTTCATGAAAGCTTGTGCTCTCTCTATATATCTTGTTTACTTAGTCTATAAAGGTGCCTTTCTACCCTGTCTTTTATACAAAGGGGAAGACAGGAGGAGTCCAGCTCTAAGCATAAGTTTGGCTGAAAAAATTCTTACCTGTTCCTGAAATTTACTTAGGATTCCTTATTTATGGCATCATATTGCATCACAGTTTTGAAAGTCTTCATTTGTTCTTTCTAAAGAATCACTTTCATCTTTCTGCGGTATACCCTGGTTGTAATAGACTTTTGTATGACATCATGAACCCACAGAGATTGTTGGTACTCTTATCAGTTTTCTAAGTGCAGAAGTTCACAATGTGATTCTGCCATGCAAGAGATAGTGAGTTTGAAACAGTACAGCTGTCTCTTTGTAATTTGTTTTATTGAGCTGTAGCTGGCATTACTGAGATGGCTTGGATTTACCATTGACTCTAAAATTCCTAAATATATTGCTCTCTCAACAGTGTACTGAAGCATAGATAGCTGTTGCTTTTAGTTATTTCCAGTTCAGATTTTGTAATGTTTGATAATTCATGTACCACGTTTACCAAAATAAGTTTTGAATTTGCCATTTCTCTCTGTTTAGGTTTTATTATCCCAAGCCCATTGATATTGTAACAGGAGGGACGGCAGGGTCGCCGTGCTAGCCCTTTGCCGCCTCCTCTACTGTGCCAAGCTTCAGATTTGCACCCTTCTATTCTCTCCTGCCACGACTTTGATGATATGTTTCTTTTGTAGGGAGGCTACCTCTCCTCCACTTGGCCACAGTTCTCCTGCTCTGGGTGTCCGGCGTGTCTAGGCCTTGCAGGCTCTTCCCTCTGCAGTGCTGCCCCTCTCACCGGGGCTCTTCTGTGGAGCTGGGGTCTGTACCCCCAAACTCCATGCCCTCACTGGGGCTGGGGTCCTCACTCTATTACAAGTCCCCTATGAGGCCTCCTCCATCCCCTTATAGCCTCACCCAAACCACCAGTGTTAAACAAACTGCAAACATAAACACAAGCCCCTGGGCTATAACGCAAACATAAGCCTCCAGCTATAACTAGGCTCAGGCCTACCAGGTTTTCTCTCCTACCACAGTGACCAATGCTGCTCTGGCATTCAGGTTCTCTCTCTTCTGGCCAGGAGTTTCCTCATCCTTCCCTGTTGGTAGGGAACTCCTACTGTCTTAGATGCCAATCAGCAACTGCCTCTGATCTCAGCTCCCCTCCTCCTCATACGAGCCAGGTCTTGCCTCTTATAGCCAGCTGACCACTGGCAGGTGTGGGTTGTTTGCTGGCTCCCGTTGCCTTGGGAACCAGCACCTGAGGAGTCTTCTGCGCTCTCTCAGTAGCAGGCACCTTAGTGTCCTGCTACAGATATCAAAGCATCGGGCCCTATAGGAGGAAGAGAAGGGCCCTCCTACTCTTTTCACATCATTTGGTACTTAGCTCTAATTGCATCATCAGCTTGCACAAATGCAAGTGGTCAGGACCCACAATTATGCAGGAGCCTTAAAACCATACAAAAATGTAGAGGCTGGCTAGAGAACTTGTCACTGATAGCTTTACATTACCAGCTCTAGCCCCTGTGTCATTTGGAGTTAAGTTATGTATCTAGGTAACAGTTTTTGATGGAAGAAACTCCATGAGTAGTTTAGGCCTAATCCTGAGAGATGTCAATGGCTGCCTGCAAAGTGCTGAGTTCCCTCAATTCCTATTGATGTAATTTTTGGAGCAGGAGTACTTGCAGGCCTACAAACCATACATATGCAGATCAGATACATGGGCACCTATCTACTCCGTGCACATTTGCAGTGCTGTCTCTAACCATTTGTAGAAATACAAGCAATATAATTGCCATTGACTTTGAGGATTAATTATTTATCATCCTAAAATCTAACCTGGAAATAACTGAAAGCCTTGGTTGTCTGTGCCTTAGCACATCAGTGAATGAGCAGTACCTTCTGGAACTCTACCCAATGGTAAATCTAAGCAATCTAAGCCATCTTTCTTGGTAACGTCAGCTACAGCTCAATCAAATATTATAATTACCCAGAGAAAGAGCTCTTTTGTTTCAATCTTACTCCTGCTTCCAGAGCAGAATCATAAACTTAAGTGATAAGAAAACTAATAAAGAGCTAGTTAAACTTCCATTGGTTCACAGCACGCTAGACTCCACTGTTACAAGAGCATAACATAGACAGATAACAGTGACTCTTGAAGAAGAATTAACTTAGACTTGTGAAACTGAAGAAAGATAAGGTGCCATAAATGCTCTGAGGCCCTGTGATCATGCCAGCCTGACCCAGTGAGAAGCCAAGTGCCTCTGGTTAGGTGCAAAACATCCTCAACTCCAATGTACTTTGATGGAAGTTAAGGGAGCCCAGTGCCTCACAGTACTGGCCCATTGAGATCATTATATAGCTGGCCTTCAGGGCAAGATTTGATATTTTCAAGTTTGTACAGGTCTCATCACAGTCCTGTGGGGGCCCTAAAGTACAGTCACCAGACAACTAATAATTATTGCAATAATAATGACAACAGCATATCTTAAGTTTGAACAGTACAGTAGAGCTGTGCAGCAGAATCAGCACCTAACTCTTCACTTAAATTTCAGCCAGTGCTGAAACTGGACTTTTCTACAATAATGTTGAGGTCTCAAAAGGTGATTCCAAAGGCTGGATTCTCCTTTATGCTAATGCCTGCCTGGAGAGTAAACAATGTAGCTACCCCTGTGGTGTAAAGGGGCATTGATGTAAATGGTCACGAGAGAGTTTTGTTAGTCTATCTGAATCACTTTGTAGTCTCTATGTAGTACTTCAGAGCAGAGCTACACTTTGGTTTAGCTGAGATTTTCAGCAAAGTCAGTCTGGACAATCTCCTGTGAAATTCTAAACCTTGGGCTTTCAAGGACATTCAGAGAGATGAGAGGGCAGCATGTTTCAGTCTTTAAATTGATAAATTACACTAGCAGTGAATTTAGCACAAAATATTGGCCATTGGAAAAAACAAGAAAAGTTAGTATCCCAGGTCAGATATACATTAAAATCTAAATTAAACCCACTAATCTGACTCTTTTGGAAGATTAGAGGTGGGTCAGCATCTCCTGACTAATCCCTCTCTCCCCATGTCTATTGCTTGCCAAAATCCTGAATTGGAATGTCCCTGATTTCAGAGAAAACTTAGATCTAGAGATGAGCTTTTCGGCTCAGACTCATCTCTACTTTCTATCAACATTATGTAACATATTGATCCTAAGCAACTAAGAAAAAATAAGGAAAGTTGTAAGAGAAGCAGTGGAGCCTTCGGTGTAGGGGAGAGGTGGGTGGCAAGGAAGGGGAGAGCAGAGTGGAATGATAAATAATGTGTTACCTCTCCTTTTGGAGCCTCTCTTTTTTATTCCTGACACTTACACTGTCAAAAAGATGTCTTACTGATTTGACTTTCTGTGCAGAAGAACACGCAACAGTTACTTAGTAAGTGGTTTTATAGGGAATCTCACCCACACGTTATAATAAACTGAGCTCAGAGATAACATATCTTTTGTGCTTTTACAGTGCTTGGATGATAACTGTGAAAAATTATCTAGTGAAGGTTAGCAAACTGTACCTGTGGCCATTTTCTCATGACCTCTGAGTGATAAAGTTTACTATCTTGGATCATGATGCATTGTCAAATAACAGGTTTGCTTGTCTGGCCAACAAGAAGTAATTGAGGAGTGTTATAGTTTTACAATCCATGTTTCAATGAATCTGTAGCTTTTGAGCTGTTAGACCTGAACAAAATAGGTCAGCAGTGAAAGAATAAAGTTTTCTCTCATTTTTCTTTATTCCTGAGTCCTTCTATATGGGTGAATCTGTTTAAAAGCAATTTATGAGAAGCATATCATGCCTAGAAGGGCACACCAGGTATAATTCCACTAAAGTATCCATAATCAATATTTATTCCTTGCAGTACAGTGCAATTTTTACAGTTGTTTTAAAATTATTTTAATTTCCAGATCTCCGTGAATTTAAATAAGTGATCTGACAGCTTCTCATACACGGGAATCAGGAAATCCTCAGCAGCTGTAATTGCCTAATAATGGAAGTGGTGCTGACCTTAGGTCAGGTGTCCACAAGCTGTATATTTTTGTAGGTACAAGGCCAAAATATGGAGCAAGAAAATTACTGTTACGAGCCATCAGCTCCTGCTCCCTGCCCTTCAACAATGGATCCAATCAGCCAGACCCACATCCTGTTCTGAAACACACGAGTAATTGCTAAACCAGTTGGTTCATTTGTGTTTAAAAGCTAACCACATTTTTTCTTTTAGGACCCAGGGCAGCAATATCTGTGCAGTCACTTCCCCACAGCTGAGTTCCCTGATGTTGATCAATACTCACTGACTCCATGATTAACTCAGTAGTTCTCAGTTACTTAAATAACTCAAATAACTTCATCCTCAGGAAGAGTTTTATCTTGCCACTTTAAACTTCTATCTCTCTATCAAAATAATCCTAAAGAAAATGTTGTGGTGAGGCAAAAACTGTAAGACAAGATATATTGCATCCATTACTTCTCAGACCGTTTTTCTAGAAAGAAGAGGCAGAATAAAAAAGCTATTTTGGCTACATAAAAAGACTTATTTAGGTTCCTGCAGAGAAAAAGAGACTAATAACGTGTCAGTGAGCCTAAAAGATAAGTGTATTATGTGGAAAAAGCTGTGGGTATGGTACTGAGCTAGCTAGTACAGTCCTCAAAATACTCTATCATGAATTAAACCAAGATTTTTAGGTTCTGGGTCTTGCTTTGAGATTTTTGACTTGGTGAAAGGGAGGCAGACTAGCAGGTGGTAATACAGCATGCAACTGAACTATGTTGGCTTTAGGACATTTAAAGGGTTGGAGAGGTTTATTGAAAGGGATAACCTGGAACTCAGGAATGAGAGAATGACAAGAGTTGACATGGGGCTCAGGTGAAGTGTCTGACGGGGTGTCAAAAGAAAAGAGGAAAAACAAAGTCTCTAAAAATGGTGTGGTAGAAAAGGGAGAATGGATTTTTTGTATGTCAGAGCTTCAGTCAGCTTAATCCTATTTTGAACATCCTGAAGCCACACACATCACAGTCATACCATGGAACCCAAAGTTCTGAGAACCTGATATTCATAAAGGGAAACCTGAGGCCTATGCTAGCCCACGGGCACCTACTGTTTTATGTGCACTCATTACAAGTTACATGCACACCTGCACACCTAAGGCATCTATTTGCATAAGTGGGTTTCTATAGTTGTTTGCCTATGCAAATACCGAATTTAAATACAAACTGTGGTAACTGTGTGCAGTTACCTGGACCTTAGACCTTGGTTTATTATGTTAGTTTCCCAACTATAGTCTGTTTCCAAATGCTAACTCTATGTCAAAGGCAGCTAGAAACAAATTTAATACTTTCCTAACCTTACTTACTCCCACAAAACAATCACAGCTTCAAGTGAGAGGGTAGGTGGCTTGTGGTATTGCACATTGGCAATCTCTCTAGTAAGAAATGGCCCACCCTTTAAGAACCCATTCTTTGTGGCGGCCAGGCTTCTTTAATCTATTTAACTGAAAGGCAGTTACTAATGCTGGATTAGCAAGGGTGTGGATGTACCAACAATGCTGTTAAAGCTTGGTTGGCTGCTAAGGCTTGGTTGATTTCAAAAGTCATGTGCTGAGGCAGGGCATTTCAGGGATTGAACAAGTATTCAGTCCCCATGGAGAGGTGGTTAGAACACAAGAGCACAACTCACTACACTTGTTCCTGGCTTTACAGGGAACAGTGGATGCAGACAGAAGTGCAGATGCTAAGAAGTCCTGAGTCCAAAGCATAGCAAGCCCAGAGTCCTCTAGCTTCCTTGCCATTTGTCTATGGGACTAAAAGGCAGAGCCTGTAGCCAAAGCAGAGTTGAGTCCTTTTTATAGCACTTTCCTAAAGAGGCCTAGCTTTAAGTATCTTATTTTATACACTCCCTCTGACTCCATCTAGGCATTTTTCTCCTCTTTCAAGGTGCTCAGTAACTCTTTCAGACTCTTGGTATGGGTTACATGCAGCACCTGGCAAGGAGAACATTTGTTGATAACACCTTAATGGTAGAAAGAATGCTAGGCATTTCAGTTCTACCGCTGGACCGCTATCAGAATCTTTGGATTCCTTGTGCTTGAAATTGTTGTTAGGTCATGTTCTAGACATGCATGGTTCTTGCTGGACAAAAAAGAAAGCCTTACATTGATCAAATCTATCAACAGAGAAGATGTGAAGGCAGTCAGCACTGGAAATATGTGTGTGCAGGAGTGTTATACAGCAAACAGCTTGCAGCAGCTATCTCTTCTAGACAAAAGCAAAACAAAATAGTAAAAAAGGTAGATTTTGTCAAAATGCTGGGAAACAATAGAGCACTTGTGAAAATACAGGTCTCTGGAAATCATGTATTTCTAAAAACTGGAGGGGGCAATGAGGTCAACACTTGGAGTGTAACAGTAGGATGCTTCATTTTAATATGCAAAGGAAAAAATCCTCTTTGATTGGAGGGGTTGAACAAATTAAGAGTCTTCAAGATAAAAATATGTTTTTCAAGTTAGATGTAGTGTAACTGTGGTGGTGGAGTTGAGATGAGATTTGTGTTCAATATGCATAAAACAGGAGAAAAGGAGTTAAATGAGCTGGAAAAATTAGGAATGATGGAAGTAGTATGGGAATCGAATGCTTCTCCTTCACATAAAGTGCCTGAACTCCATGGTATGGGCTCTGTGTAAATATGTTAAGGGCAAACGAAGCAATTATAATATTGGAGAAATTATGAACCAAAAATCCAAAATAAATGAAGTGTTTAAATATATGGGAGGAGTGAAAATATTTTTAACTGCACACTGATCTTTAGCAAAGCGCACACTGGAGCAAAGCAGCTTTGCAAAAAAAAAAAAAATCATTATAATTTGCTGAAGCAAATGTAGGGCAGGAGAATTTTAACTTATAACAGATTTTGTATCTGAAAATGTTGCTCACTGGAACTGAGTATTAGAGCCAGAGTGTGATTTCTATTTGCTTTAGCATGTTATTATGACGGTCTCTTTTGGAAGACTTTTATGTGCCATTTTCAGCCCTAGGCCACCCTGACTTTAGGTAGCACAAACTAAAGCTGCATGTGCATGGTGGTTGAGAGATTGCCCATACAGGGCATGCAACAATGCCAGATGGCTACAAGTTTGGCTTCATAGGAGGACCCAGATATGGTAGCACTTGACTTTAATTCAGACTTGCCCAGAGTAAAGGATGGTTGATGTGTGTCTGAGATGAGTTTTTTTATGCATAATCATTGTCAGGTTTAGCTGTCTGTTCTCCTTTTGAGTCTTCTCTCCATGCCAGCAGCACATTCTCCTTTTAGACGTCTTGATACGAAGCAGGAGTAATTAACAGCCGTGCAGCAGTGTTCCTATTAATACAGGATCTGGCTCCCCTCCACAACCTTACCTGTTCATTATCTTTTCCTATGTATTTAAACATGCAACTCTTCACACCTGAACTGGGCAGTATCAAATCCTACATGTATTTTACTACCATGTTGTTGAAATGAAGAACCAGAGATGTTGTTTCATGAACTACTCTGCCAAATAGCCTGAGAGACGCTCAGCCTCCCATAAGACTTTCTACATTTGAATTCTTATCTGTCAAAGGAAGGCTTGATATTTTCCAGGATGCTACAATCCATGGAAATGAATGAGCTTAATTAAGCTCACGGGAAGCTCTCAGGAATGACTAGAGATAAATATCAAATAGGGTCAACATACTGTCATGAAACTTTTGGCTTGTTACTGGATGCTCCCACCCCTTTGGGATGGCCTAGAGGGCAAAGACTTGTTAGATTGGGATTGAGATTGGCTATAATTAAAACTCTATTTAAAAACTTTCCTAACTGCACATATTTCAGGCATATTGGAGCTGTTTGAAATAGTTTTAACAGAAGAGTTTTCTGTTTTGATTTTGTTGAAATGAAAAATGAATTCTCTTGATATTCTTGTTTCTTTTTGGTAATGTTAGTAATAGTTGCTAATATTGCAGTGTGTCATTTTGATAATATCAAATGTTTCATTTCATTAGGGTATAAATAGGTCACTTTGGCTTTATTATTTGACTTTAATTTAATATAATGTTGTTCTTATATATTGTATTAAAATATTCATAGCATAGTATATTATATGCAATTGAATGGTATACCATGTATATTTTGTATTACATTATGACATTTTTATATTGTTTTAAAACTTTGTTTTAATACAGTTTTCAGGTGTTTTGATGTTACTGAAAAGAAACATTCTGATAGCCCATATCTCACTTTTTCAGAATTTCTGCTTCCAGGATATTTTTTCTTTTCATTTCAATTTGTAACAAAAGCATTTTGCCATGTTGGAATTTCTTTGTAGAATGGAGATCCTGACTGGCTCTAGGGTACGTGTAAATCTTGAAGAGTGAAAAATAAAGCCTGAAATTAGTCAAATCTATCATCAGATAATTTGATAGTCAGTTCCTTTAAACCACAAATGGCTAGGGAGGGACCCAGTTGAGCAACTGGCCAAAAAGAGGCAAAGTGATACCCCAAAATGAATAGGAAAAGTATACAGTGAAGGCACTGTATGAGGAGAGGACTGGAAACAGCAACCTTCACAGCTCAGTTTCATACAAAAGCCGGCTGCAAGGCCTGACAAATACTTGCAAATTAAGTCTGCAGGGACTGGGGCCAGGAGGCATACCACTTACAGCAGTGGTCACCAACCAGTGGATCTCAATCCACCGGTAGATCTTGGAGCCTCTTGGAGTTGATCCAAGGCTGGGATGGAGGGCTGAGTGCCCATGTTCATGCACGTGCATGTCCCAGCCCAACAGGTCAGTCTGTGGGGGAGAGAAGGGACAGGGGCTAGAGTGAGGCCCCCATGGTGAGACACAGTGCTGCAGGGGCAGGGGCAGGTGCAGGGGCAGGTGTAAGTTGAGTGGAGCCCTGGCCAGGTGTGACTTATCTCCTGGGGAGTCGTGCCTTCAAATATTTTTTTTCTCCCTCTTCCTCAATCTGCCCCCACCCTTTCCCTCCCCACAGATTTACCTGCTGGGCGGGGGGGAGGAGGGGTGGCAGTGGCGCACAGTAGATCTTGGGTTGCTTTTAAATGCCAAAGGTGATTTCTTATTTAAAAAGGTTGGAGACCACTGACTTACAAGATTGGAAGAGGTGAGACTATGAGATATCATAATGTTCAGGAGAAGAAAGGAACCCAGTGGAATCATTTGTTCAGTCATGGGATGGGGCAGGCCCTAGTAATCCACCACAGAGGCCCTCTCACTTACACCCAATCTTGGGAGAAGGCAGGTGAGCTCCTGTGAAGTGGACATGCTTCCATGGGCCAGATGGTCAAAAACCACGGAAGAGTTTGACAATAGCTAAGGGAAAAGAGCTAATAATATATTGAATGCTAGAACTAAGGGACAACAATAACCTTATTCAGGGACCACTTATTGTTCTGGTCCAGGGAATTAAGTAAAGAATTACTGGGTGTGTCTACACAAGACATTTACTGCACAGTTAATTAATGAACTGCAGTAAATGTCTCGGTGTCTATATTCGTACCCCTATTAGAGTGCACAAAACAAACAAAATCTGCAGCAGGGTAGCAGAAAGTACTACCATGCTGCAGAATTTTTTCATCTGCATCAGTGCATGTGTAGACACTGAGCTGGCTGGCTGGGGCGTGAGGCTTCAGTATAGGGGCTGCCTGCCAGTTAGCCCTGCACTGAAGTACTCTCATGCCCCAGCTAGCCCCTCTGCAGCATGTTGAGCTGGGTCAGAGCAGCTCTGGGTCAGGATTGTTTTGTGGGAGTAAGTAAGGTTAGGAAAGTATGAAATTTGTTTCTAGCTGCCTTTAACATGGAGTTGCTCTGACCAGTTGCTGGGTCGGAGCCCCTCTGCCAGCTGGTGCTGCTGTGACCCATCTAAGTGTGATGAGGTCTGAGTACATGGTTCATCTGGGGGTAATAAACTGTGGAGCAATAAGCTCCAAAATTTATTGCTGCATGTTAATGGCATGTGTAGATGTGCCCACTGTGACTAAGGGCTGATCTTGCTTCCATTAAAGTTAATAGAAAGCTTGTGTTGTCTTCAGTGGGAGTAAGACTGGATCTTAAGAATTTGGCTTAAATACATTGCCGGTAGTAAGTGATGTAACTCAGTCAAAATCAACAGAGGTGCAGTATCTTATATCACTGGCAAATTTGTCTATGTGCATTTCTATTATGTCCAACTTTGCTGCCAGTCTCCATAAAGCCCCTTCTTGTAGTATTATTAGATATTTGCATATTTATTGGGGACATACCAATGGTTGAAGCTTTGAAGATCCAGGGTCTGGAGTGCCGTCTGTGTTGGCCTGTTAGCTTGTGGGGCACATTTCTACCATATGCAAAATGGATGAGAGAAAAAGATTGTACCACGAGGAGAGGCTGAGGGACCTGAACCTGTTCAGCCTCCACAAGGGAAGGCTGAGAGGGGATCTAGTGGCTGTTTACAAACTAGTCAGAGGGGACCAGCAGGCATTGGGGGAGTCCCTGTTCCCCCGAGCACTACCAGGAGTGACTAGAAATACCAGTCACAAGCTGGCAGAGGGTAGATTCAGACTAGACATCAGGAGGCATTACTTCACTGTCAGGGCGGCTAGGACCTGGAACTAACTTCCAAGGGAAGTGGTGCTGGCTCCTACCCTGGGGGTCTTTAAGGAGGAGGCTGGATGAACACCTTGCTGGGGTCGTTTGACCCCAGTGCTCTTTCCTGCCATGGCAGGGGGTCAGACTTGATGATCTGTCAAGGTCCCTTCCAACCCTACCAACTATGAAACTATTTCACTTGTGGTGACCCCCGCCCCCCATAAAGGGGCTTGTTACAACACGTGCAGCAGCTGTTTCAAGAACCTGGTTCTTAGAAGATCTAAAGTTTGGTCAGGGAACTGCAAATTGGGTCTTGCACTTGAAAGCATTGCTATTTTTGTAGTCTGATAACAGCAAAGTCTGCTCTAAGTCTACAACAAAATATATGGGCACCCATTTGTTGGGGAAATTTTCTGATGATAGCAGTTTTCAACAGGATGCTGCAAGAACAAAACTTTAGTAATTATCAGGTACATAAGGTTCACTGGTGATTTTTTGCCTTGAACTTATCCAGTGTGTAGTTCAACTTGAAAGATGTTAAAGGTATAGAGGTAAATAATCCTCTCTGTTTTCATGTGTATTTCCCATTAGCATTTATTCCTTGCCATGAAGATGAGAATATGGCTCTTAGCATAATCACTGCAAAGAAGAACAGGCTTTTCTAATAAATAAAGAAATAGAATGACAGAAGCAGGAGGACATGCTCCTAGGTACTACCATAACACAAATAATAAATAATAATAATAATAGTTGATGGCTACTGGTTTGGCATAATGAAGGCTGAGACAAAGAGAAAGAGGGCTAATAAAATAGCTAGCAGTCTCTGAGAAAGTCAAATAGTGCATTATCAGACTGAACTATTGCAGCATTGCAGCAGTGTCAGCATAACTAAATTACAACAGACCACTGAGAAAAGTTGCTTGTATGCACTCATATGCCTGGGTTCCCAAGGCAGCTGTTTGCTTTTCTGTGGAGGTTATGTCCCAAAGGCTCTGTTGGAGCCATTAGGCTTCATGCCGGAATGTCTTCTAGAAATATGTAGTGGAGTGAGAAGAATTAACTCAGTTTTTCAAGATTGTTTTTATGCTTACATTTAAGACAAAGTCTCAACTTTCAGAAAAATATATTAGGTGTGTCAGATTCTTCTCACTCTTGAAGTGTTTTTTGTTAAGGATAATATAATTCAGCATGTTTCATTAGAAGATCTCCAAGTGCTTTACAAAGGAGGTTAGTTGGGTTATTTCCCAACATTTATGGGGAAGGAAACTGAGGCACTGAGCAGGGAATGATGTGTTCAAGGTCACCCAGAAAGTCAGCAGCAGTCAGAAACAAAGCCCAGGTCTCCTGAGTCTCAGGAGAGTTCTTCAGCCACTAGATCATGCTCCCTAGTAGCAGTCATAAGAGTAATAGTAATGGGAATGAACAATGGTATTGAAATAAAATATACTTGTATGACAGGGATATTTTTCCTACTACATTTTGCAATTTTTTGCCTCATGGGATGATGTCTTTTTAGCTGTTGTTCTCATGGATGCGTGCTGGAGATGCCAGTCACTAAAGCGCATTCTTATAGCAACAGTCCCTGACAAGTAAATCATTACATACCTCCTGGCCTCCCTGCCAGGTCAAGCTTCTCAGGTCTGTGGGAGACCCTCTTTCCAATATTTCCTTTTCCTGGCTTGGAAATGACTGGTTCTTTGCGTGCCTTGCTGACAAGTAGAAATGTACTTTGGACCCACAAGTTAAAATTCTGAGTGTGCACTGCCTAGGGATGAATAATGTTTCTCGCATCAAATAGGCAGACAGTGATTGTTCTTTTCTACATTTTTCACATGAAAAATACATAGGAAAATTATAAAATACAATATAATATACGTTACTGCAGCCTATCTTGTGGGATGAATATGTCATGCCATATACTGTAGCTAAACATAAATGAACTGTTATTAATGATTGCCATAATGTTTTCTAGCAGTTAGCTGGCTGTGATTCTAGGATTTTTTTCCACTGTGTTTTGGAGGGTTAGGTTATTTAAACTTACCATCAAATAGAATCAAATCAAAGTGAGCTAATTTTTCTTAAACACTAATCATTTTAAGGCTATTGAACTAAATATAGCGGCAGTTCATTAAATCATTAAAACAGCCTGCAATAATGCTCACAAAGTCATTATAGTGCTATTCCCTAGCCAGAGAGGTAGTGTTGCCTTAAGCACAGTTTAATCAAATTAGATGGTGGGCTATGTCATGGGGTTTCTCCTATTGATATTCATTAAAAATACATGATTTATCACTAATCTCTGTAAGGTATATCCTGCTCTTCCAGATGAATTTTGTAAATGTCAAGGGGAAGAAAACAGAATAGTTTATTGTTATAAGAATTTAAGTGTGATATGATCACATTTACATTTATATACTACATAATTTAGCAACAGATAATAGTTTTAATGTGTCTTTAAAATTTTTGTCCTTACTTAAAATGGTAACAAAAATGGAAAACCCTTAGGAATAATCACTTTATATTTTACTACTGTATAGGCATATGAATTAGCTTTAGAATTAATTATTTTATAGTTCATCGTACAGCTTGCTTAGAGAGTTTATCCATAAAAATTCATCATAAAGTTTCATATATCCATTTTCAAACCATCTTTCCTTTTTGGTGACTTTACTTGAAACACTATAGAATTTATTTTGTTCCTTAATATACTTTTGACTGTTTCTTTCTGTATAGCTGGGGCAAGATGGCAGGAATCACTAATGAAAGGACCACACAGATCAACGTTACCTTACTGCTGTCACTACTCCTTTCTTTAATGGTAATGTCTTCATTCATATAGTGCTTTTTAATCCCAAATCACTTTACAAACTGGATAGAACAATTATGTCACCTAACACCTGGTTGAAAGAAAGCAACTGATTAATGGTGCATAGAAATGCTATAGAACAATTTAAGCAAGGGTAAGAAATATTTGTGACTCCAAGGAGAATTTGGAAATGGTCAAGTATAAGTACCCAAGTTGGAATTTGAAAAATATTGTGTAAACTGTAGTTTATATAATCTAGGTATGATTAGTTAATCAGCTCAAGTGGTATATCTCAGTTGAAGATTTCACTAGGAAGATGAACCATCATCATCATCAGAATCTTTGTAAAATTCAGGCTGGGGCATTTTTTTCCACAGAAGAGTGCCACCTACTAAAACAACACTGACACTACCCTCAGTCTCACACAGAGGCCTGAATTCATTGAAGTCAATGGAAAGTTACCTCTTGACTTATGCAGGCTTTGGATCAGGCCTGAGTGTTCCTCAGAGGTCTTCCATCAATATAAAATGCTGACTCAACCCTGATTCATTTATGGCATTTGATGTGATTAGAGAATGAAAGTGCTAAGGAACAGGTTTTATTCGCTTGCTTTAAAATTAAATACACTCATACAGAGCAGCCAATTTGTTGAAACTGGCTTGGCCACAAAAGTTAGCAATACATGTTTGCCATAATTACTAATATTTTCATATAGAAACCATTGGATTGAAACCTTCTCTTTGATATTTATACTAGCTGGGCCAAATGTTACTCTTGGTTATGCCAGTAAAAATTGGAATTCTTGGACTTCTTTGAAGGTAGCCAGTGACTGGCAGTACTGTATATGAAAGCAGAATTTGGTCCAGTGTGCTTCAGAAATATTTTAAAACATTTTAAAAAGTCAAAACATGTGGTAGTCTGGAAATCTGGTATATGAGATGCATCAGTCCAGTTAGGCTACAATTTTATGTATGCACTATGGCCACATTTTCAACTCACGATTTTATTTCAAGTTTTGTGATCATAGGTCTTACTTGAAGCCTCAGCTCCTGGAATTATGGGGTTTTGTGAGAATCTCAGCTTTTGTTTTAAAAATCTTTACATTTCTAGCTCTCCTGTGCTTGTGGAGAATAGCTTGAAAATGTAACCCAAGTGCATGAGGGAAGCAAAGTCCTGGCCCTGCTGAAGTCAATTAAACTTTGACTTGGCACCAGGATTTCACCCTATGGTTCAAAAAACAAGAGCTAAATTTAAAGAACCTACCATTTATTTAATTATTAATGTAATGATTTTTAAATCAATCTCATTATTTTTGGGACCAGATTTATGATTTTGAAATGCCTGGGGTCAGCTGGAATGGGGATAGCAGTAAAGAATTGAGAGTTTAGCAAAAAACGTTTTTTTAAAGCTAAGGTACCATTCCATTAGGATGGAGCGTGTGGATGACCTGCCAGATATTTCTGGATAGGGTGACCAGAAGGAAATCTGGGACATCGAGGACATCCAGCATACTGCCTCCCCTCTCTTCCCCCCATGTCAGTGGCACTGCTGCAGGCAGTGGCAAAGGCTGGCAGGCAGAGGGTTGCAGGTGCATTCCAGAGGGGAGGTGGAGCTGCCTGGTGTACCGTGCTGCTCTGCCTCCCTGCTGGATCGTGCCTTGTGCCCGAGATTCCGGGACTTATGTTTAACTTTTGACCAACTGGGCAGGACTGGCCTATGAAATCTGGGCTTGTCCTGGCCAAACTGGGACATAAGGTCACCCTATTTATGGAACCCCAGTGACTTTGGGGATGCTTGGTTTGGGCCTAGCAATCAAGCCATGAGATATGCACTGCTCCAGTCCTGGAAAAATACACATGGTTCATTTTTCACACCCAGTCAGTCCAAGTAAAGTCAAACCACATTCCTTTGTGAATTCAGATGGAATAATTTCCATTTTTCAATTACTTTTGTCATAGCTACTCACCTGAGTAAAATGAAGGAGGGTTGCAAACATCTGCAGGATCAGGGCCTTGGACTTCATGTCTTGGATCTGTTATCAAACTGCAAGAGTGAAAACAGCAGATTATTAAATACATATGTTTCTTCTGTCATTTCCCCATAATAAAGTGCTCAAATTTACTGAAAGACATCATCTAACTTTACTGCTGGCTCACTTGATTGCTCTCAAAACTTTTTCAAAAGCCAAGTTCAAGGTATACTAGGGTGGCTGGCTATTAGCCATAGAATCCTCAGCTCCAAAGCCAATAAAATAAGTGAGACATGAACAGGACTGTGCTTAATTATTGGCAGTAACTAGCGTTGCTTTTCAAAATAATAAATGGGGGTCCTTGCAAAGTCTCTTCTTAAGTAGCTAAATGTATAATCCACCTGGGATATTGTTTTAAAATTCATTTCATCTTCAGTAATTTGATGAGAGAAAGAGTTGTATTGGTCATTTCTCTTGTGTAAGAACTGTGTCGTACCTAAGGGCAAGGAACATTTATTTTCATGATTAATACCTGTGAGTTTCATGGCCTAATGAGAAAGCCCTAGATGTATTTGAAATGAAATTGCCATTTTTCCCCTTCACTCAAGTCACGTAAACACTTTGATTACTTGCCTTCCTCGTTTGTGCTCAACAGATCTTATATTACCCACTGACACTCTGGCAACATTATTCTTCTATATTTGTGGTTGCAACATTGCGGTATATGAGTTGCAAAATGACTAATTTTAGGTGGACAACTGTGTGCATTTGTGTAACTTATCACACTTCTTGAAGATTAATAGCATAGAAATTGTGGAAATAAAAATTAATGAAATATTCCCTCTACTTCCCCCTGACACCCTTATAACCTGACGAGGAATTCTGGTGACAGGTTTTGTGCCACTATAGCAAGTGGCCGTCAGTCTTTTCATTACAATCCTCTTATTTGTAGGAGTTTACATTTATGACTTGAAATGTTACAAGTAAATAAATAAATAACACACCCTGAGGCAGCTGAAACTAGTCAGGTAGTATCTTATATAGGATCTTAGCCTCAGCCATTTTAAAGGCTTTCAAACCTCTCCCAACCCCCAAAACGGAGTCACAAGAGGAATATGCAGCATGAACATATCTCATGGTCTTTCATTGCCCCATCCCTTGTCCTCCTCATATACTGTCTCCTGGCTCAGAGGCGGTAGCATGTCAAATAAAATTGAAAATCTTTGAGGTCAGGGATATGTCTTTTTTTACTTTTCTATCAACCACTTACAGCTGCTTATAAATAATAAAACATGCAAGTTGCTTTGTCCATACATTTTGTATGCTACAATTAAAAATTGGCTTATTTTTTTTTCAAATTAAATTCCCTGGCTCATTAGTTTATACATTATAAAATAGGCAAGAGGAATGTATTTGAAAATGGGGAAAAGGAGATTAAAAAGGGGGAGGAATGTGATATTTAGATCAGAAAGAGGGCTAGTGGACAGGCACAGCTTTTATTAAAACTATTCTTATGAATTATTTATGTCATAGCCCCCTGAAGTCCCAGCCATGCACCAGGACCCCATTGTGTTAGATAATGTATAGGCAGAGCAACAAGATATTCTCTGTTTCAAAGAGCTGACCATCTACATCTAAAATGATTTTTCATACAGGCTTAATACACAGGCAGAGCAGCCCTGGTGGCTGCCATCTTATGTTCCACAATCAAAACTTAACTTTTGCAGAGTTTCACATAGCGTAAATCTCTAAATGTCATGGGGGTGGACAGAATCCTCCAAAAGGTGAACTGATTGCAAACAGTCATGGTGGTGGCAACACAGATTCTGTCAAGAATGCTTGAGAGAGGCATTGTGAACTGCCCTATTCATCTCATCTGGGTGCTAATGCTAAAACCTATATGTGAAAATAAGAATAAGAAGTTTGTTAGCTGTTTCACTACAGAGCATGGAAGAAGGAGGAAGATTATATTCTGAAAAAGATGTTCAAGAAGCAAGGGCTTGGGAGCAGCTGGGCACCACAGTAAAGATGTTTGGCTCCTGAGAGAGGCAACATGACTGACTTTACCGTAAGACACTGAACTAATCTAGTTTAAGAAAATGTACTATGGGGTAGTTACACTGGTCAAAACTCTAACACAGATGCATTACAATTGGGTGAAATTTCTCTACTGAGGTTTACTCTGTGAACTTACTTAGGCAAGGTATGCTGGCACAAACTGCACCTTATACTGCTAGAGCACATCTGCTATAGGGGTTTAGACTATAGCATCTGTATCTGCTTAGTGATACAAGTACAAGTACAACACCCCCCCCCCCCTTCTCCAGTTAGGACAAGACCTCTGTTTGGAGATGTTATTGCTTGTTTGATGGTTTTACTTCCTGAAGAAGAGGGAACATTTTAGACTGTGGTTGTCCCCAGCCCACTTCACTTTCACTGTGTTGTGGAGAAGGAGTGGGGAAGAGAGAAGCAGAAGCTCTGTTTTACCAGAGAAGAGGAAGTAGTTTTGGGAAGGTATTTGGGGCTTGTTGCTGGGATGTTAGGACCTGAGACTGGAAGTACAGAGTAGGCTGGAGTTCCCCTCTAATTTCAGCACGTAAGAACTGCTGAAGTCTACCTCGTGACATATCACGTCAGCAGCTCAGGAGTTGTGTATGTGCAAAGGTTCAGCTCTATGGTTATGCTGTTGCCCTGAGGGGTCAGGTCAATGCTCAGGATCTCAATATTGCACTGTTAGACAGGAGGGCATAACACAATTGCACATATACAAACACACAAATCAATTAAGTGCATACACATGCACACTACCAGCTCAGGCACATACACACCTATTACCAATTCAAGCACATACACTATACACCCTGAAAATTAGACACGGATCACTAATTTGTATATCATGCACACAATGCCATATATATATGTATACACACACACACACACACACACAGAGTCACTAGCAACTCAGATACACACACGTTCAAAATAACTAGTCTAGGTTCATGCACACCTATCACCAGTTTAAGCCCATACATGCTACACACGCCAAATTTAGACAGAATCAGTTACCAGTTACCAACACCTGCACATCCAATACACATATGTGGATTACTAATTCATATACCACACACACACACACAATGATATCTATATATGTATATATATGTGTATTCACTAATTTACACACATACCACCCACCTACACATACACACACATGAGTTCCTAAGTTGGGTGTTGTGATGTGTATGTATCCATGTGCTTGGTGTACTTGGGATACCTGGGGAAAGGTTAAGGTAAGAAAGTAGAAATGTAGGGAGTTAAAGTTACTGGAAATTAAAGTCACTGAGACCGGGATTAGAACCGATAGACTAGAGGGGCCTGGGCTGAAGAACTGAGGCTTGGGGGTAACTTTAGGTTAATTGATCTTCATTGATTAAAAGACGCCCAAAGCCTGCAGAACAGGGAAGCATGTGGGACTGGAGCCAGAGCTACCCAGGAGCTGAAAAGGTAGGTGGGGAGAGGGGAAAATGGGACTAAGGGAAAGTGTGGGTGTTAAAGAGGGGCTCTGGGTGTGGGGAGCCAGAGGATGGCTCTGGGGCAGCTAGAGAAGTTGCAGGGAGCAGCAGTAGGTGCTGGAAGCTGAAGAAAGGCTCCAGCTGCTGGAGAAAACTGCAGGACAGCTAAGAGGAGCTGGGAAGATGTGGGGGGAGGATTACAGAAGGTGCGGGGGAAACCTGAAAACAGAGAGATGGACAGCAGAAAATCACAGGAAAAGCAGCAGGCAGCAAGGCAGCAGGAAAGCAGAGAAAGGCAGCAGAAAGTCACAGGGGAAAGGCAGTAGGAGCAGGGGAGGCTGAGAGGCAGCAGGGACAGCAGGAAAGCAAGGAGAGGCTGAGGGGTGGCAGAAAAAGGGAGATGGAATTGGGAGGAGATCAGGAAACTAGCCGAGAGGGTGGGGACTGGAGCTGAGAGAGAGAGAATGAGGCTGGAATTTAAGATTGGGAAGGGACTGGGATTCAGTAAAACATGACCCAACTCAGAGGAGATGTGTCAGGGGAGATGGTGACACAATGTCTAATTGGTTCCCTTGCGTGCATGCACACACGCATGCACGCACGCACGCACGCACACACACAAAATGGCAGCAGGGGTTAGAGAGGCTTGGTGCAGGGGCTGAAGTCCACTGAAGTCCAGGAGGAAAGAGAGAGACAGAGAGAGAGGGAGAGTCCAAATTGTAGGAGGAGGTATGCAGGTAATATCTATCTATCCAGGCTGGAAAGGGGTCCTTGTCCAGTAGGTGTTGTCCAGAGGGGGGTTGCTGGCAGGGCCTCTGGGTGGATAGGTGGTGTGGCATGGTGCTGGTCCAGATGGAGAGGGCATCCCACTGGGTCTGTCTTCACTGCCCCTTTTTATAGGGGCAGACCTTGTGTGACCCTAGTGAGAGAAGGCATGCCCAGGCAAGGGTCAGCTTCTGGCGTACTGAACACGTGTGCTCCATGCAGGGATATGCAGTTTTGGGTGTCTGTAATGGTGGGGTCCAATGGTAGAGTTGCTGGTTCTGCAGGGTCTTTTGTCTTTCAAATGCTGGTCTGGTCTCTGTTCCTGGGTGAGGTCCGTGGTTCCTGGGTGAATCAATGCAAGGTGATGGCCCAGTCGTTACAGGCCATTCAGTAGAGGCCTGCTACCATTGTATTTCAATCATTCCCAATCACACTCATTTATCCGGGAACCAATTTACATGGGAGGGATATGTGACTCATACAGTTGTGACACAGGGGATGCCCAGGCAGAGGACAGAAGATGGAGGCTTGACCTATAAAATGGAAACTTAACATGACTTTGGTTCACTTACAAACACAGACCTAAACTGTACAATATCCATATGAAACAATAAAAATCAATACGAAAATGATAATAATATAATATACAACAGTAAAAATCAATACAAACCTAATAATAATACAATATAAAACAGTGGATATCCAAAACCAAAAACTTGTTACCAAAATAAAAATGTTTAAAGCTTATCCTAAGTCTGAGCTCACTTATACTTATCTATAGGGAATAGAGAGGGAGAGAAAAAAGTCAGAAATGGTTGGGGAAGGGGTGGGAATGCATTTTAAAATAAATAAAAAAAACCAAACTGGGGGTTTTGCTACAATGCAACTGGCTTACCAAAGGACAACCCTTACCAGAAAATGTCTCCTATGTTCTGCAAATTAAACAATCCGTGTGTTTTTTGTGATATGAAAAGGTAAATGTCTATTGAATATATAGTTATTTGGTATGTCATGTTACAGCTGAATTTTTGGAGAAAAAACATAAGGAGTGACCCACTAATAAAAGTTTTTTACTGTTCAATTTTAAGGGAGCTGCACCAATCTTAGGAAAAAGACAATAATTAATTTAATATGTATTCTTTTGCTTTTCTAATTTCCGTATTCGTTGCAGGTTTTATCCCTGAATCCCTTATGTTTTATGGGAGCAATTGTATCTGGGCATAACATGTCAGGCTCTGTTCTAACACTTCAGCATCCAGAAGAACACTGTGGCTTATGACTACCAATGTCATCTTGGGGGTTCCATTAGATGTTTTCATTTGAAGATGCCTGGGCTTTTTTTCCTCATGGATTGCCAGAGAATTACTCACTAAAACTGTTGTTAGAATGGGTTGTTTTGTGGTTCTTGCTTGAAATTGTCAAATTTTCTTTTGGAAATAAATTATTTTCAACATATACATCAAACCACAGTGAAGGTCATGAGCTCATGAGAGACTTTGGTGCCAGAAAAACATTGAAAATAGCCCATCTACTTCTCCTCGTGACAAAGGAGGCTGAAGCCATCATTCCACTGCCCCAGAACCTGATTAGTCATAAACACTGGGCCAGGTAGAGACATAACACTTGTACCAGTCAGTATAAGTGATCAGCACACAAAACCATTCTATACCCGTAACAGAACAGAGCAGCACACATAAACTGGTTTAAAAATGGCAGATCCTGGTCTATGATTTGTTCCCCAACACCCAAGGGTGAACATGTGTTTTATTCACTACACATACAAACTCCGCCACTTATAGAAAATCACATAACATAGATCAATTCTGCCTCAGGCTTTTTGAATGTTTGTATCTAGCCAAGATGTGTTAAACTCAACCCAGACAGGGAGAGGGAATCATTCTGAATTTCTGTCTGAAGACTTAACTTCCTGTTTAACTGAGGGTATCTCACCCACTGATTGTGAAGGTGGTACATAAACTTCTTGTCCTACTGTAAGGTGGATAGAAAGCTGATCGTAATGTCAGGCTCAATGGGTAATAATCAATGGCTCAATGTGTAGCTGGCAGCCAGTATCAAGTGGAGTGTCCCAGGAGTTGGTCCTGGGGCTGGTTTTGTACAATATCTTCCTTAATGATCTGGAAGATGGGATAGAGTGCACACTCAGCAAATTCATGGATGACACAAAACTGGGGGGTGTAGTAACTGGATTGGAGGGTAGAGCTAGGATTCAGAGTGACCTAGACAAATTGGAGGATTGGGCCAAAAGAAATCTCATGAGGTTCAACAAAGACAAGTGCAAAGTTCTCCACTTAGGACGGAAGAATCCCATGCACCAGTACAGCCTGGGAACTGACTGGCTGGGCAGTAGCTCTGCAGAAAAGGATTGGGGGTTACAGCAGACAATAAGCTGAATATAAGTCAGCAGTGTGCCCTTGTTGCCAAGAAGGCTAACAGCATCCTGGGCTGCATTAGTAGGAGCTAATGCATCTACTAACACATTAGTAGGAGCATTGCCATCAGATCGAGGGAAGTGATTATTCCCCTCTATTTTGCCCTGGTGAGGCCACATCTGGAGTATTGTATACAGTTTTGCTCCCCCCCAAAAGGATGTGGACAAGTTGGAAAGAGTCCAGCAGAGAGCAACGAAAATGGTTTGGGGGATGGGGCACATGACTTATGAGGAGAGGTTGAGGGAACTGCAGGGGTGATGCGTGGGGAGTGCACAGGGGTGCATGTGTACCCCCTGCGAGTACTGGTGCACCCCCTGTCAGGCCATGCTCCCTGTGTAGCTGGCAGGCATGGGGGCAGGTGGGAGTACCAATGCCCCGCCTGTGAGCACCAGCCGGGGAGCGGGCCCACCAGCAAAAGTGGCCATGCCACTTACAGAAGTGGCTGCCAGAGTTCTGGAAGTGGCGCATCTGCTTTTACTGTGAGTGAAATCGGTCCCCCCTGGCCAGCGGGATTGGCCACCGGGGACCCTCCCCCCCAGGTTGCTGACTGGTGTCGGGGGGGCACATGCCCCCTCTGACTCAAGAGGTACCAGACACCCATGGGGAACTGAGTTTATTTAGTCTAGAGAAGATGAGACTGAGATGGGATTTAATAGCAGCCTTCAAGTACCTGAAAGGGGGTTTGAAAGAGGATGGATCTAAACTGTTCTCAGTGGTGGTAGATGACAGCACAAGGAACAATGGTCGCATGTTGCAGCAAGGGAGGCTTAGGTTGGATATTAGGAAGAACTTTCTCACTAGAAGGGTAGATAAAGCACTGGAACAGGTTACTTAGAGAGGTGGTGGTGGTTCTGCTTTCAGCAGGGGGTTTGACTAGATGACCTCCTGTGGTGGAATCTTCATCCTTGGAGTTTTTTAAGACCTGGCTTGACAAAGCTCTAGCTGGAATCATCTAGTTAGGGATGGCCCTGCTTTGAGCAGAGAGATTGGACTAGATGACCACCTGAGGACTCTTCCAGCCCTAATTTTCTCTGATTCTATGATACTGGATTTCTAGACACTCTACCAGTTACAGCAGCCAGAAATGTTTCCCTTACCGTTGTCTGTTCAAGAAGCTGCACCACTTTTTGTTGTAACAGTGATTTCATATAATCAAAACCCCTAGGATTAAGTACTGTAATCAGGTACAGGTGGAAGAGAAGAAAAGCTTCATCTAGCAAAACATGCAGCTGGTTGCCTTTTAGGGATGAGACACTGTTGAGAACATCCCCTTTACTGCTGTATGTACTATATTGACTTCTTAGAGAGCACTGGATCTATGTCTTAGTTTTGTGCTACAGAAGCACTCACTGGCCTGGCTCTTGACTCCTGGGAGCTGTCTGCTAGGGATGTGTGAAATGGCTATGTTTTATTTCGGTTTCGGATTTGGCTGTTTCAGAGGACAGTGATTCGTTTTGGTGTTTTGGATCACTGTTCCATTTCAATTTGGCCAAATTGTTTCGGAGTTTCAAGGCTGTTTCAGCACTGATTCAGAGATTTGGATTGGCCAGGGAAAGGCAGACACAGCTGGGTGGCTGCAGGTTCTCCTGTGGCTCCTCCGGCTGTGCCTGCCTCTGCCCCAGCGATGGGGAATTCAGGGAGAAACCCCCATGGCTGTCCTGCCCGGCCCTATCCCTCGCCTGGCTCCAGCCTCCCAGCACTTTAAAAGGAGGGCTGTGGAGCTGTGCCGGACTATTCCCGGGGGCTCCTCCAAAACATTTCTGAAACATGTTGGATGGTTTTGTTCCAGATATATTTTGGAACCTTTTGTTTCATTTCAGATTCGGTGTTTCAGGCCCTGAAATGGGCCGAAACACCTCTGAAATGAAATGGCTGCTGAAATTTTGCACAGCCCTACTGTCTGCTCTTCTACAATTCATCAAGGCAGCTACACTCAAAAATATGGAGGATGACAGAGTTTAAAGACACAGTAAAAAGGGGTGCTGGGCAGTGGAACCTGTGGGAATGCTGCATATTTCCATAGCATCCTTTTGCTAGTTGGTCTTCTCTTCCTCATGCTTATTGTAACTGTTCACCAGATATCTGTTATCCTTTGTCATATTTGGCCAGTAGATTGGCATTTGTGGCTTTCTAAATACAGGCTTCTATTTCAGAATGGCTTCACTGTATTTGTGAGAGAGACTGTTCTTGATGATCTTGGTGTTATGATTTGATTGCTCTTATATATGCCTTTTATTCTGATCTCATCTCAATAGTTCTTATATTCTTGAGAGGCAGGTGGAGCTTCCTCCTTCTGGGTTTGGCCATCATGACACAATGATGGATGTGAGAACTTTTAAATCTTTGCCTTAAACAGTTTGTTCTCAGTTTCTCTCCAGCTCCTTACTTGAAAATGGAATGTATTGGCTTGGTTCATGATTTCTATGTCTTTCTGTGTTTTCTGTATTTCTCTCAGATAGAGCATTTCATGTTATTGTTCAGTTGCCATATTTTCATGCTACCAAATAGCTATGTCCTTTTCTTGTATTGTATGTTTAAATTCTAGCATTACACTTCGGTAGCATGTGCTGAAGCCATTTTTGGGGCACTAACAATGACTTTTAAAAATGAAATCTAGCAGTTTATGACCACTTTGTACTTGAATGGCTTGCCAAATATATGGGTTGGACTTTTCATATGCAAACTCCATCGTAACACCTTCCTTTTCACTTTGTGTATTTCTTTGTTCTGCTAGCAATAGTGACCTTGATACAAAAAACTACAAGCTGTCCCTTTTGCAGAAGTGATGCCCTAAGCCCTGCTTCACTGGAATAACATTGTGTGCTTGTTCATTCACATCATGGTATTTCAGGATAGGAGAGTTGGTCACTAGCTCCTTGATGCCAGTGATGGCTGCATCATATTGAGGTAATCGTATCAATGTGTCATCTCTTTTCATTAGCCACCTCACGGGTACACACACACACATATGGGACACTTGGAAGAAATTTCATCAGATAATTTACAAATCCTAATAGTTTCTGAAGTGATGCAGTTTATTTAATGGTGGGCATTAGGGGTATGCGAAGCGGGCTGTATTTGATTTGGATTCAGCCCAATTCAGGGGACAGTGATTCAATTAATTGATTTAGATCACTGTCCCAATTCGACTCAGCCAAATCCAAATCTGAAGATTTGATGCTGATTCAGATAATCAGCAATTTGTACATAGACACAGCTTTAAGTGTTTTTTTCTGCATACCTCAAGGGACCAGGCAGCTTATGAACGCTGAGATGGTGGGGTGAATGGAGCGTCCCACAGGAGCATGGGGGGCCTGCTGCAGAGTGCACGGGGGACCCCCCCCTGCACTCACCAGCATGGTGATCACCCACGGGTGGACCCCAGGTGCCCCCCCCCTCCCGACCCAGGAGGCATCAGTTGCTGAGCTGGGGGGGGGGGGGGTGAGGGCACTCCACAGTAGATCTGGAAGTGGACCGGAAGTGCTTCTGATCCACTTCTGGCTTTGCCACCGAGCACACTGGGGACACCCCCATACTCCTGTAGGATGCTCCATCCCCCCCAGCATCTCAGCATTCATGAGCCGCCTGGTACCTTGAGGTATGTAGAAAAACTATTTAAAGCTGTGTCTATGTCCGAATCATTGAATGACTCCGAATCTCTCTGAATCGTTTTGGAGGGTTCCAATTCAATTTGGAGAGATGAAAGGGTCTCCTGATTCGATTTGGATTCAGGGATTCGGCCGTCGAATTGGGCTGAATCTCCACTGAATCAAATAGGCGACTGAAGTTTCACACAGCCTTAGTGGGCATCTTGTTTTTGTCTTTTTGTTCTCCTTGCCCATTCTGCTGTTCTTTTTTTTTCTGCTTTCTGCCCTGTACGCACCACCCAGGTGTATAACCTTTTTGATCCTTGCCCTGTGCTCCCTATCCATTCTGCTTGCTCTAATTTCTGCGCCCTATCTGTTCTGCTGCTCAGTTTTCTGCTCCTTGACCTATGTGCCTACCCTCTCTCTGATTTTTTATGTGACACAGAGGCTGCCTGTGCCACTAGTGGCACATGTGCTGCAGGTAATCCACTCCTGCCTTATGCTGCAATATCATGCTGCAGTCAATCTCTGTTTCCTTTTGTTTTTATCTATGTTAGGTTTAATTCTCTGGTTCTTTCTAATAGACAGGTAAGGTTGTGACCATGACCTGCCAAAGTTTCTACCATCCTGTCTCTACGCCTGCACTCCAGAATGTCATCACCTATGATGCTGATCCCCCTGTGAGTCCTGTTAGTTCATTTTACTCATGGCATTTATATTCCTCCACTGCAGGTTTGATCCCAAATGGCATTTTCAGCCATCTGCATCTACCTGCTGGTTTCCAAAATGTGGCAAGGTCTTTTCTTATCCAGTAGCACTTGCCAATATCTATCTTTGGAATGAAATACTGAAAATATTTTTGTCTTTGCCAAGTCAGGTAATATTTCTTCAGTGTAGACATTTAGAAGCAAGCTCTTTCTACTGTTTTTTTCTCCCAGATTGCTTAGGTGTATGCAAATATACAACTTGCCTGTCTTCTCAATGGCTACCATGCTGCTCTCCAGATTGTGGGCTCTTGACTTTTGAAATGATGCCTTCTTTATCATTTGCTTTATTACTCCCATTATTGTTCTCGAATGCAATGGGTGCTCAGCAAGGCAGATGCTATACTGGCTGGATTATTTTATTTGTTTCCAGGTGTAGCATACCTGGAAGACATCCCAGCCTTTCAAAATCATCTTGGTAATCTTATAGTGGCTTTGCTGCAGGGATTCCACAGTGCAGTCTTTGCTCTGGTTATGTTTTTTTGGTCTTCCTTTTGGCTTTAGATCCACAAAGGAACTGAAATCCACCATTTAGACACCACTGATATTCTCAAACCACCACTTAGGCTGCTGGCACATAGGATGTGGGGTTCTCATCACTGACCAGTAGAATTGCCTCACCTCTGACCCTTGAGTTAAGGTAGTAAGTGATAGCTATAGTAGAATCCTATCTGCTATGTAGACTAGTGCTATAAGCAAGTGGGACACTTCTTGTGGGTTTCACAGATACTTGCTGACAGCAGAGGAAGCGGGAAGCAGAATCTTGGGTTCCATTACAGGCTCCAGTGGAAGTATGCTCTGTTGAGCACAGACTTTCCTGCCCATTCCCTCCTAGCATGACCCCTTTTTTCCCTTCTTCATCCAACCTGTCCCTGTCCTGACTCCTTCTGCTAGTCTCATTTGCCTCACCTAGCAAGTCATTCTCTATAGGTTTCCCTTCCCAGTCTCCTTGTGAAGCAAGTCCTAGTCTTATCCAGCTAGACTTTCTGTCCTAGTCTTTCCAAAACTCTTGGTCCAATTTCCTTACACAGGCAGAACCAGTTCTTTAGTCTTATGTCCTTTCAAATTAGTCTCTTCCTTGCACCCTGGCCTCTACTCACAGCTCCACACTCCTTGCATCTCGTTGTGACATTCCCCCAAATCCTTGCCCCAGTCTCTTTTCCTGGTCAGTCCTCACCTTGGTTCCTCATCAAGTGAATCTCTTTTCCTTTCTCAGTTCCTTTTTCTCCACTAATTCTCAGTCTCACAGTTCTTATCTAGCTATCCTCTTGGCTCCTTGTCTGACTCCAGGCTTCCCATCCACTATTTGCTTCTCATTCCCTACATCAGTGTTTCCTTCCCTTCCAAAGCTGAGAATGCAAAGAAAGATATGCCCAGATTGCAGCATGCCCAGTACAGGTAGAATTTGGGGAAATTTAAGCTGATAAAATATAAAAATTATACTACTAAGCCTGTGCAAACTGCAACTAACCAGTGTAGGTCTGAAAGCAAAAGCCACATCCATTGGCAATGCGTAGGGGGTGCATATGGGTGCACGTGCAGCCCCTAAGCTTGGTGGTACACCACCTGCAGGCAGTCACTGCTCACCATCCCCTCCCCCTTGCTGCTTACACTGCCGGTGGTGTCTGCAGGTGGGCTCCGATCACCACTGGCCACTGCCGGTGCTGTCTCTGGGCAGTCGCCTACCTCTCCACCACTGCCAAGAGCACTGTGGCCACCTGTGGGAGCTCACCGCTTGCCACCGCTATGCTCCCGCTGCCGACAGTGCTGCTGCTGCCCGCGGGAGCTTGCCATGCCCCCCCAGCCTTTGGGGGCATGCAGCGTTCATGGCCACATCCCTGACAGAAAAGCCAGTCCCCTGCCCAATAAAAAGCCAGTCCCCTGTCCAATATACTGTATTATTGGTGAACTACCTCTGTGTCTGCTTCATTTATTAAGATTTGATAATTGCTTGAGTCAGCCATTTTGTGTAGCTTGGCATACTGATGTATTGTTTCTCTATACTCTTGATTGTACTTGATGAAAAGATACCTTTTTTAACATGATCTATTTTTATGGGTTAAAAATGCCTCTGGAGACCTTGTAGGATTGTTATGGGTCTCCGACTGACATGACTACTGGAACGCTTGGCAGTCTTGGGTCCATCATGGTGAGTAGTCAGTACACAGTATATTTGGCAGGGGATTGGCTTTTTTTGTTAGGAATGTGCCTTCTGCTTACCCACATACATGTGGTCAAACTGCAGTTTGCACAGACCCGGCAGAAATTTTTTAGATTTTTGTTTTCCTTTTAATCCAGACCTCCTGTAATCCCATTGTTTTTCCTTTGTGATTTAAATCAGGTCCAAATGCTAAGTGCCTTTCCTTTTGCATCTGTCTCCTTGAGGACAGGAATCTGATATGCTGCCATGATTACTGTTTGGTTTTGTGTACCTCCAGGAGAGGAGTTGCCAGTGACACCATGTATTCTCCCATTGGGGGAATATGAGAAATCACGAGGAGAGAACCACGTTCAGGTTTTAATTCCTTCCTCCACATTTACAGTTCTTGAGCACTTCCTAGAAGTGGTCCTATACATAATGTCCTGTGCATTTATCAGGATACAGTTGTTTGCCTTAAGAAGAAACAAGAGATTGACGCCTCTCCTTTCCCATTATGAGCTGCTGAAAAGCAAATCATACCAAAGTTGTAACAGGAAGTAACATAGCTAAGGTAGGGCAAGCAGGGCACCTACCATGGGTGCCAACTATGAGGGGAGGCCAGAATGCCAACTATGAGGGGAAGCTCCATAGGAGCCGGGCAGCACAACATCCCACCAATCAGTCTATCTAATGCAGAGGTGGGCAATTATTTTGGGTAGAGGGCCACTTACTGAGTTTTGGCAAGCCATCTAGGGCCACATGACAGGCAGCCAGGGGCAGATAAATATTAATTTTCTAAATTTTTTAGCGGCCCCACAGGCCAGATAGAATGGTGTGGTGGGCCGCATCTGGCCCCCGGGCCGCATTTTGCCCGCCCCGATCTAATGGGACAGTGGGTAGGTGGGGTAAGTAGAATGGTGCTTCCCCACACCCTCCCCACAAGGATCCTTTACCAGAGCAGGCATAGCCTTACTCCCAATATGTATGTCTTGGGGTGGGGGGCAGACCTGGAAGTACAGGTAGGACAAAGCTTCTCCAGTCAGTCAGGCAAGGTTCTTTGGGTAGATGTGGTATCTTTTATTAAACCAACTGAGTAGTTGGAAAAAAGTTTTTTCGGGTGCAATCACCCTTTTTCAGGCATAGGTAGTCTTTGATGTTCTGAGATGCCAAGGAATGAAAGACGTGAAAAGTGTGACAGGATGTCAGTGAGACTTGGAAGTATAGTTTAAGAGAATGTTGGGTTTTGTAGACCTCTGTAGCAAGGCATGCTTGAAAAAGAGGCAGGATGTATGCATCTTGTCCTATTGGAACACGGGGCTTGCGCTGGAAGCTGGAGTTGGCAGCCTTTCCAAGAACTAGAAAGATCTTTACCTGAGTTTTTGACTGCCAAATACCTAGTGAGAATCTGGCTCCTTGGTGGGAACTCTAGCAACCCTGGCAGAAGGCCCATTAAAAATAAACAAACAGCCTCTACCCCCTATTCCTTATAAAGGGTGTAGCCCTCTGTAGACTTCAATCTGCAGTGTGGACCTTTCAAACTGATGGTAAACAATATTGGCAAGGAGGGTCTGCCATCTGTCCTGTTATGTTCATGATTTGAATTAAGTTGCTTTTCTTTTTATCCAAGCACGTGAGTCTCCATCTTCACTGCTGTGTGCCATGACGGCAAGACAAAAAAGGAGAAAGGAATTATCATGGGCTCGGAAACTATTGTTGGGGGTGGGGAGATTTCTAGATGCAGGTTAACATACTTCGACAACTGTTTGCCAAAGCCCATTCATTACACCTGCCTCTGCATTAAAAAGGCCACAATATTTCATTTTCCATTACCTTTCACAAATAGGAAATTAATTGCATACACTTGCAGAAAGTGCAGATATAACTCGTTATGTATTGTTAAGGCTGTCTGTGATAAATTTATCAAGCTCAGACAAAAACTACACTGAAATCACAATGGATCCATCTTAATTAAAGTTATTTAAGTGACAACTACACCTGTCTTGAAATGAGGTAAAAATAGTGTATACTTTCCAAAACAGCAGTAACAAAGATATTTTAGTATAGACAATGCAAATGTTGAAGTTGGAGAATTGGAGCATATAGACTACATACTGATGAAGGCTTTGTTATGAATCACTAACTTTGAAAAAACAAATATAAAGTCTTATTTGAAAGGAGAATTATTAGGGAGACTATTCTGAAAATACTGGAATTGTATTTCCACAAGACAACAGTTAGCTCATTAGTGACAAGTGAAATAACCACAAGAAGTTAATGGGTTTACTTTCATCCCATTTAGATAAAGTCCAGCTCTTCTGGACTTCTGAAACACTCTGTTTATACAACTCGCCATCTATAAAACTGTCATATAATTGTTATCTACCCATTGTTGCAGTCACGGCTTATCTCTGCTGGTGCCATGCTGTGCTGTGGGTTGGGCTTGTGGAGGCAGTCCTTTGTGACATTAAGTAGGAAAAGGTGGAGGAAAATATAGGAAGAGAACATGGGGGAATAAAACAGTAAGGCTGAGGGGGTCAATATGGTCTAAGAAGTTGCTCAACCAGTGTATTGAGTTAGCTTTACAAGAAATATGAAGCAATCCAGAAGGATTATGGAAGAAAACAGATGGCAAAACTGCACCCTGTATGAATAAAGCCCAGATAAATGGGAGTTGCAGCAGGTCTTGTTGGAAGTTCCTTGGGCTTTCTAAAGGCCTGAATTCTCCTCTGGCTTTTACTGCCTGCAGGATGGATTCTGTGTTCTGCACACACAAATCTGGGGGGGACAGGGAGCAGGTTGAACTGACTACCAGGGACTACTCCAGATACTGAGGTGGAAGTGGGCTGTTGGGTAAAAAAACAGGTACATGGTTTGTGAACATATTGTGCAGTGGCCTCCAGGGGTCCATCTTAGTCAAACTAACTGAAAGCAGCCCTCACACAGAACCAGACACATGTACATTTTTAAGGTCCAAAGTTGTTAGAATTCCAGGAGTTTTAATCCCTATATTGTGGGCTGTCAAACAAGAACTGGAAAATGTTCTTGTTTACCTGTCTGTATTTACTCTGTATGACCCTAGGTTATGAAGCACTCTTTTAAACCTTTGCTTTTTTATGTTATTTCAAACACCACTTACCTGTTATGCTTGTCTGGACTGCTAATAGCTATGCATCAGACCTGTAGCTTGTTGCTGGCTCTGCAGTCCCAGTTGTCACTATTTCATCTGGTTCAGCTTTTTCTAGACTGCCTATGAACACTGACAGATGTGTAGCCCCTTCCGCCCCCCCACACCCTAACTCATGGTGCTTTACATAAAGTGACATGAGTTAGGGTGCTCCCCCAACCCAAAAGATGTTTGCCTGTAGAAGCCGGCAGCAGATGAGTTGCCCCTCTGTCCCAGCCCCATTCCCCACAGTCCCAGCTCTGGGGCTATCTGCAGGAAGGAAGGGGGGAAAAGAGAGGGGAGAGGGGGAATGAACTACCAGCTGGGGTTTGCCTGACCTGAGCTGGAGGGGTGGTTGTGAGGGGGCACAAGGTTGCGGGAACTCCAGTCTAGCTGCACCCTCTCCAGCTCAGGCTGGACAAACCCCAGCTGGAAGCTTGTTTCCCCCCCACCTTCTTTCCTGCAGACAGCCCCGGGGGTAGGGCTGGGCTGCATCTGACTAGCTTTAATTGCACCACCAAATTAATCCTTGGAAACACAAGTTCCCAAAGGAACTCCAAAGTGGACCACCTTCATCTGATCCCTCATTTGATGAGGGTTAATTTGTTGCACTATAAGCCACTTTAAAAGCACTTTGCAGATATGCACATATGTCATGGAACAGGTGTAAAGCGCTTTCAGAGGACCAATCGCACAACAAATGTAACTTCTGTCTGCACCCTATGGCCATGTCCAGACAAGCTCGGCTGTGCAGTATGTGGCATTGCAAATACGTCTGCAGCACTACATACTGCACATTCAGATGTTCTCTGCACTACAAGGGAGTGCTGCCTGTGCATGAACTGGTCCACCTTTTTTGGGTCAAAAAACCCGCGGAAAAAAAAATTGAGCAGCACACACTGCTCAAAAGTGGAACCAGTCTGCCCACTGCTGCAGCTCCAGGAGGCCCCGAGGACTCCAGATAAGGCTGTTGGGGCCAGCCCAGTGCAGGCTCCAGCCTCCCCTACCCCACCTGAGGTAACTTGTTGTGCGTCAACATGCAGGGCACAGGTGTTCCCCAGGGACAATAAGCGGCAGCACAAGGTGCGTCACTGCTACTTGTCCCCAGGGAACCAAACACCCACATTCATGTGGATGTGGCCTATATGTGTCCAAATTAGTACTGTTCCACTGTGAAAAGTAACAGCAGCAGAGGAATGTGAATAGAGAGATCTGAGTTCTGTTCCCAGGTATACTGCCCATTCGCTTTGTGATGCAGAGCTCATTATTCTGTGCATAGTTTCCTCTCTGTTACCTGGGGATAAAGTCATCAGACTTAGTTTGTTAATGTTTAAAACATTATTTATAATTCTAAGATAAGGGTGGTTTTAAAATAGAAAGCATCAATATGTCTACTATCTTCTACCTATAGTAAAGCAGATGTTATTAATAGGGAGAATTTAGGGTTATGTGAAAAATCTGTTTCCAGCCCTAAGAGTAAAATACTAAATCCCTCTTAAACCCACTTTCCACACACATTTCTTGATAAATTCTCCAAGAGACTCAATCAATTATTAGTAGAAAGACAATCTAGAGTAGTCAGCATCAACACCATAATCATCTGTTCCCCCTGCGCAGTCCATGGAGCTTCCAAAATTCTTTCTCCTAAGCAATTCACATGTGAAACAATCCTTTTTTTTTAATCTGAGCACATGTGGGCCTCTAAATGGTGGAGAATAATGTAGTGTGTGTGATGCAAGTGATGAAGCATATTAACTCATTCCAGTCATAAATGATATCATTAAAAAAACCAACCAAAAACGCCAACAACTAAACCCCAAATAGCTTATATTTATAATGTAAATTTCGAATTTCACCTGAAATTGCTTTTTAAAAAAATGTTGCTTGATTTTTAGCTTTACTGACAAAAGTAACAAAACCTAATAAATACATTCAGGTATAAGATGACACTAAAATAACTTAATGGAAAGAAAGCTATACTAGCAATTCTTTACTTGATCTCAGATTGAACCCTGAAATCATATTTGGTACTAGGAGCTCAAAGGAAAGTTGGTGGGTTCCCAATAAATACACACATGTAATAAATAATAGTATTTATTCTTAAAATAGTCATAAAAATATATTATGTTAATATTCTTAAAAATATATTAACTACCTGTTTTAGAAGGTGTAGAGAATGGTATAGAAGAAGTCCATGCTTCAACCCACTAGTCCAACAGGGAAGTACAAGCCAATCACAGTCCATTTCTGGTATGATTTGTGGACCAGTATATAATCCTAAAACTCTATACTCCCTTCAGTCCAAAGACAATCTGCTACTGATGCCAGTGAGAGGAGTTCACAAAGACTAGCACTGGCTTGCTGCCTTTATGCAGTCACATAATTTTAGTTATTTTGTGTACTATTTGTGCAATGCCTTCCTACAGGTTTCAGCCTCATTTTGTAGGAAAATATGCTTGCTTTTAGGACCACTGAATGTTTTCCCTTTATCTTCCTTCCCATCCTACTTTTTCTGCTTCTTTTCCTTTTCCCTGTCTTCATAAAAAAAAGAGAAATCTCTTTTTTTCCTTACCTCAATTTAATTCCCTGCAACAACTCCCAAATCCCACACCTCTGTATAGTTCACTTTTTTTTTCCCATGCCATCTGCTCAAATGAAATAGTCCATGCTGGCATTTAAGTGTCATTGTTAGGCTCTTGTGTCAGCCTTTCAAAGTAGGTGGGGGGTTTACACCTCAGTCATGGTAATAAACTGTCTGCAACTATTTTACACTCTGTATTTTCAAGCTTTTCTTTGCCGTCATGAGAGCTAGGAACATGCTTTTTAAAAAAAAAAAAAGTAAAAGGAAAAAAGTAAATACATACAACAGATACTGAAGAAGCAGGTACACTGTTACACAAGTGCCTTATACCAATATAGCTTAGTCCACTTCTCTACAGGATGTGTAGCAGGGATTGTACCAGTTCAGTTATGCAGATGTAGTTAAATCAGTACTTTTGTGTGCAGGCAAGACTTAATACAGGGAAATCAATATGTGACAGATATAGAGGTATGTCTGCTGATAGAAGTATATTTCTATATTAGACAAATGTATTATTATTTTAAATTAACAAATGTAAACTAAATTCCACTTGCTTATATTAACTGTAATTTTTTTTTGGGGGGGGGGGGGAGGGGGAGTTCTGTCTGTACCAGAACCAAAGCTAATTTCTGGCTCGTGCTGTTTTTCAGCATGCTGTCTGAAAGTCCCCATGTAAATTCCTTTCCCTTCAACTTTACAAACAGCATTATTCTATGTTGTTGTCACATCAAAAGTATTAGTGCTCAGTAATTTCTTTTTGACATCTCATTACATTCTAAATCTACATGTTGTACAATGCACGGGAAGTAGTGGCAGCCACCAGGCTCTATGGGGAGTGGTGGCTGTTCCCTCCTTTCAAAGATAGCATGATTTTGCAACAAACTTCTAGTTCTGGAGACTATTGGCTTTGGAGATAGCCAGATTGTAGGGAGAGACTGCTGATGACTCGTCTCCCGTAGGAGACACCAAGATCCTTCTGGTTTCAGAAACACTCCTAATCCATCCAATCATATTTGTTTTCTTGTGTTGCCTAACAAGGACTTTTTGTAAAAAAACCCTAAACCTTATTTTGAACTGAATGCAAAGAAAATGCAAAACAGCAGCATTTGATAGGATTTATAATCAGAAAATGGATCTGTTCTCTGTTCCAGGATTAAAGATCTGAATAATATTTGAAAGTTACTTTTATTTCATTTTAGGGGCACTGCCTCTATTCCCATGTGGGAAGTAAAAGAATGTAACCCAGAAAGGAGTACTTGGAACATAACACTGTATTAATGACTCTTTTGTGAAGCACACAAAAATACAGTTGAACAAAGAAATTTTCTGTCACACATGATACCTACATAAAACGTCTAGTACAAACAATGTCAGATATTTGTATAAACTAGAAACTAGTATGTTACTTCAGGATTTGTATCAGTGCTCAAAACGATGCTTCTCTCCATTGGCAATACATAGGGGGCGCATGTGCTCCCCCTGAGATTATGGTGCACCCCCTGAGATTGGTCGTTGCTGTTGCTGCTGGCGGTGTGTGGGCAGTTGCTGCTTGTCACCCCTGCCTTGCCTCTGACACCACTGGCGACGTCTGCGGGCAGTCACCAATTGCTGCTGGCTGCCACTGCTGGCGGTGTCTGTGGGTGGTTGCTGATCACTGGTCAGCGCTTGCCACACACCCCTCAGCGCCATCACCGCTGTGGCTGCCTGTGGGAGCTCCCCGCTCGCTGCCACCATGCCCCCGCTGCTGCCACCGCCGCCTGCGGGCAGTAGCTGTGCCCTTGCCAGCCTTGGGAGGCACGCAATGTTCATGCTTCTCTCTATAATATGCAAGTGTAAAAGTGTTTTGGGGGTGTTGGTTGTAGCTGTGTTGGTCTAAGGACATATGCAGACAGGGTCACCCCAGCAAGGTGACCATCCATTCTTCTCTTGAAGATTTCCAGGGTAGGTGATTGCACCACCTCTGGAAGGAACCTATTCCACAGTCTGGACACCCTAGTTGTGAAGCAGTTTTTCCTAATGTTGTGTCTGAATCGGTCTTCCAGGAGTCTGTGACCATTACTCCTAGTTCTCCCCAAGGGTGCTCTGGTGAACAGTTGTTCACCGAGCCCTTGGTGTATGCTCTGATGTAGCAGTAAGCTGCTGCCAAGTCCCCTCTCAGTCTTCTTTTTTTCAGCCTGAAGAGACCCAGATTCCTCAGCCTTGCTTCATATGGCTTGCCGCACGAGCCTCTGATTATATGGGTGGCCTTTCTCTGGACTTTCTCAAGCTTTACTACGTCCTTGTTAAAGTGCAGCACCCAGAACCGGATATTTTGTAGACTGTTGAAGACTTCTTTTTGAAGACTGTTATCAAATTCCCCTTCAATCTTCTCTGTTCCAGATTAAATAACCTTAGTTCTTTCAACCTTTCCTCATAGATAAGTCAGACCAACTCTTTCCAATCTGTCCACATCCTTCTTGAAGTGTGGGGCCCATGACTGGATATAGTACTCCAAGTGAAGTCTCACCAGTGCTGCACATCTTTAACCCTTTTCTCCTATATGCTGGGGTAAGATCCTGTTTCTCATTTCTAGGTTCAAAAGAGATGGGTAATTTCCCCAGACATGGCAACTTTCTGCCTCCAGTTAAACAGCAACAACAGATGAGGTAAGACATGATAGCAGCAGTCTAGACTGAAAATATATGTTAATATAATTTTTTAAATGTACATATATTACTTATGAATATCAGTCATACCCTGTCCATTCCTGCTGATGTACAAAGCGAGGCCTTATTAGAAGCACAAGTGTTTCCTCTCAGTCTTTCAGCTCCTTCCAAAATGGCTACTGCATGTCAGTCTCTGATGGTCCTTCTCTTGCTGTTGGGCTAGCTACTCACCACAAAGCTCTATACAAATCTCAAGGAAAACCCATATGAGAGATTGTCTTGAAAGAGAAAACACTTTTGAAGGTTACAGGGGTGTAGGTTGTAGCCGTGTTGGTCTAAGGACATAGGCAAACAAGGTTCTTTGGGTGAATCTGATATCTTTTATTAGACCAACTTAAATAGTTGGAAAACAATTATTAAGCAAGCTTTCGGGTTCAAAAACCCTTCGCCAACAACTGCGCACCAGAATGAACGCACACTGGAAATCTATCAAAGACAGAAATACCCAATTACCTGAGGGGGCACATTTCTCACAAGAAAACCACTCTCTCTCCAATCTCTCAGTCCTGCTCCTCAAAGGCAACTTACGAAACACTTCCCCGAGACGAGCCTATGAACTCCACTTCATCAACCTCCTGGATACTAAAAATCATGAACTAAATAAAAGATATCAAATTCACCCAAGGAACCTTGTCTGCCTATGAACTAAATATAGACATTGGATTTATGACACATTATAACCTGCCTGACATCTGACTCCCCAGGTATCTCTCCACTATACATCCCCCTTCTCTCTCCCCACCTCCCCAAGCCTGTCTTTCACCCGTTGACTCCTCAATCTACATTTTCACTGACTACCTGTCTTGTATGCATACCAGACAGCCTCTGGCTTCTTTACTTTTCATTCCATCCAGGAAGAGTACACACCAACTACTGAAACTTCCTTAGCCTGACAAAGGGTTTTTGAACCTGAAAGCTTGCTTAATAATTGTTTTCCAACTATTTAAATTGGTCTAATAAAAGATTGGTCACTTCCTACCTCAATTTCGGGGTTTCCAATTTGAGACATTTTCTGCTTCATTTTCGCAGCATGTTTAAGACTGCTGACAATGTGAGGATCCTCCCTACCAATGAAACGTAACTCTAATAAGCCACTTTTTCAGGTCTTGACTATCCACAATTGGGAGTCATATTTTCAAAAGGTCTCAGCTCTCACTTAAGGCACCTAAGTGAAATGGTCAGATTTTTCAATATTGTCTAGCAGGTAGTGGCTCCTTTTAAAGACAGTGGGAACTACTGGTTGCTGAGCACTTTTGAAAAGCTGGCGATTTGGAAGTACTTCAGTGAGAGCTACGGAGTGCTACTGGGACTTAGATTCCTAAAGGACTTTGTATTAGTATCTGTTTGAGAGCTTAGAAAATGTGCAGAATCAAATGTTCTGAGCCAAGTTCTATTACACATTTTCAAAATTATGTACAGGACATGAGATTTATTTTTTAGTTCATCCACTCCAATCCAGGATGGAAGCAGTAGGTATGCTGTATAACACCATATGGCATCAGTACAGGAGTTGAAGCAATATGGGTAAAGCTGGATCCTCCTGGGTAAAGTTTGTGGGGGCCATCTTGGGAAGAGAATAGCAGCCATACCAAATGCTGGTGCAGATATATGGTTGTAACACATGCCTGGTCTGGGGAAATTCAGCCTGTTATCCTGAGAAGGGTAGCAGTAACACTGGACCCTAGAGTAACAATTGGCAGCTGCAGGCTTGAGAGATGAATTTCCATTTGTCATCATCATTTATAAGGAGTTGACCAAGAGATTTGCACCTGTCTGGTTTCAGAGAGGCATCCAGGCCACAGCAGCAGTGCATACTTGTCTTACTGGTTTACACCAGTAAAACTGCTGTGTTCCTCCAGCAGGGTCAGTGTCCTTGTGGTGATAGATGCTTGCCTGAAGGCCTCTTCTGCATAAGTGTAGTCACAGAGGGACCCCATGGAACACCTTTGTGAGCTAGAATAAGTATTAAGTGGTTCCTTGGATGGCCTGGATGCTGACTGTGGGCCTTTTTCTCCACTTTCTTTTTCTCTGGTTGTCACTAACATTGGTGCAAGGTGACTGTAAAATGCTACCAAATTGAAATGGTTTTGCACCCATTGTGCTCAGATGTAAATGATTACATGAAGTGCAAGAAAGTAATTAACTGACTGAGCCCTGTATCCTCCACAGATTCTCAGCTGGAGAAAATCAGCGTTGTTTCTCTGAATACACTTCTCAACAGCTGAAAATCTGGCTCATCCTCTTACTACACATCTGCTATAAGGACTCAATATGGGTAAGGGCTTTGGCTCTGTAAACTGATGTAGGTAGTTTTTGGTCATGTGACCAGAGGTCTGTGCTCTCCCTTTGTTCTGCTAATTTATTTAGAGCTTTCTACAAATAGTAGCTAAAGATCTCCAGGTCCCTCTGCCTCCATTGAGGATAGGGTGGAAAGAGGGCGAGGGTGTCTAACAAATACATAATTTTCTTCTCACTTCATTGTTTCCTCTCCATCTGAAATGGCAGGTGTGCTGAGCAGGAATGGTGTGTGAATCGATTTGGAGGCAATCAGTGACACGGTAGCTGGCCAGAGCTGAACACCAAGTCATCGATCGGCTCCAAATCAATTTGCACACCGCTCCTGCTCAGGTTACCTGCCATTTCAGACAAAGGAGGAACAGTGAAGTGAGAAGAAAATTGCACGAAAGTACACTGGGCCCTCTCTAAATAATCTGAGAGGTCACTAACTATCAACCCTTCTTGTATGTGTGTCTACACTAGAGATGAAAGTATGTGTTTGGGCTGTGTTGCTATGCCTTGTTCCATGACTTAGATGTTGTTGAAAGAGAACATAGCAGAGCCCTGGGAGAATCACTGAGGACTGATGAAGAACCATCAAGAAACTGGATTTTCCACTGGTTTGCATCTTGTGTATTAACTCTTTGCACTAGTGCATAGTCATGTAAGAATGCAGCACAGGTTTAAATAACTATGCGGAGTAGCAACAGTGGAGAATCAGGCCCTTTATTTTATGATCATGCTTAAAGATGAACTTGTTTTTCTCTTGTTTTAATAATGAAGATATTAGGCATGTGTAAAATGCCTTCCATCTGATGATCTGTGTGTGCTTTTCAGACATAGGTGGATTAAGCTTCCCAGCACTCCTGCCAGGTGGAGAAGCATTATTATCTCCTTAAACAGCAATGGGAATAATTAACAATTGTGTGTATGATCACAACTTAATTTAGTAGACTCTTGAAGTAGAGTCTTCTGGGCAGGGACCTTGTCTCCAATTCATCCTTATGCAGAAGCAGAGCCCAGTGCAGAAACCAAGGGAGACAGCTGGTGCTTCTGTTATCCTGAGCCCAGTCTCCATCAGGTCAGGTCTGGACTCTTCTGTGGGATGCCCCATGGGCTGTGTATCCTCCTGCAATTGCTTGAAGCCATGCCTTTTCCCATCATTAGTATGCCTCAGGATTATCCCCTTCAGGAGGGGCTTTTGCATGGAGATGTAAATACACTCTGCAATATTTCTTTAGGGAAAGCTTTAACCTGTGTAAATGATCATAGGCCCCTCAACCTTATATATGTCTGTAAAGTTAGAAAGCAGTGATAGCTCTGGAATGCAGAGAAATCAGAGCTGCACGTCAGATGCCCTTCTCCCCTCACTAAATAAAAGTGATGGAGTTATGGAGGAAGCTGCCTGGCCAAGTTCCATAACAGGATGCTGCAAATGATTACATACCCCTTAATAAAACAGGGATCCAGGAAGAATGAATGAGAGACGCAATGTAGTTTGCTCTTTCTTCTGGGGATAACGCACTTTCACTTTGCCTCATGATGCAACCCAGTACTTACAACCTAGTCTACATACTTTTCTATGCATCTGGTCTCATTCCAAGCACAGAGCAGGTTTTAGATTGTAAACTAGGCATGCACTTAAGCCATGCAACTCTAAACTGGAGAGCTATACCAGGATCTGGCATTTTTCCATCCACTCCTTTCCATTTTAAAGGGTTAAAAACACTTATCAGGCATTTGAAGTTTGTGGATATCAAAAATATTTGCAAGAGTGAGCATCGAGTCATCATGGGAGTATCAAAAGTGCCTGAGCCAGGGGGATAAAGTTGAGAAACAGAGCAGGCTGATATACTGCTGATGCTTTTCATTTAGGACAGCCACCCCTAAATTCCAGGCTGGCTGATCAGGAAGAATCCAGCCTGGATAGGCAAAGTTTGATCAAAGGGACAGGCTGTTGAGTTTACAGAGGGGATGTGTAACAGAATCCTGCCTACTGGGATTGCATCACTCTGCACAGGGCTGTGCTGGAGAACCAGGAGGTTAGCAAGATGATTCTTTGGGTTACACCACAAAGTGAACAAGTTCACAAGTTCACCAGAGACTGAACATACTTACCAGAATATGATTGTGTACATGTCTTTAAATTACACACCGAGTCCCTGGAGCAGTTGGATAGTCTTCTGCTGTGGAACTGGAATCCAGTTCTTGTGCCAGAGCACTGCACAGTTGAAAACACTGTAAAAAGGATGAAAGGCATAGTTATTCAAAATAGCTGAGACCCTGAAGGACACTATAGCTATAGAAAAGCAGGAGTATTGGTATGAATAAGGGGACTATCCTGGGAGAGCCCAAGCAGACAAGCAGGCATTTAGCTTGGAAAGCAGTATGGGTGGATCCAGATTTTGTAAAGTAGGGAGTGCGAGCTGCAACTGGAGCTGCAGTAGCACTCCTGCTCCCAGTTTTTCTCCCCCACAACTAGGGCAGGCAGACTGCATTGAGGGAGCAGCAGCCAGAGATGGGTTTTGAAGTCCCCAAATCAGGTAAGAATCCCCAGCCCTGCACTTGGCTCCCACTCCCTTTCCTTCCATGCTCAGTAATACCTCCCGTCTCCTCCTACTCCTCTTCTTCCTGGCCCACCACTGCCCTGTCCCCACTGTCCCTGACTGACTGAGGAAGTCCAGGGAGCTCCAGAGCTGCTCCTGCCCTGCTCCAGCTGGGTTACATGGTGACAGCAGCAGTGATAGAGGCAGGCAGGGTCTCCCTCACTAAGCCTGCTTCTAGACTGGCAGGAAACATGTCGGGGGATTGGGCAGGGAGGAGGATCCTACCTCTGACACCATTGCTCCTGTCCCCAGATAAGCCTGGCTCCCCACGTAGTGTGGCTGGAGCAAAGGGATCAAGGTCAGCTGGGGGCAGTGATAGGTGGAGAAGGGGGGATTCTTACTTGCTTCAGGGACTTAAAAATGTGCCAGGCTGCTGTTCCTTTGGCATGGCTCAAAAGCGGGGTGCAACTGCAACACTGCATCCCCTCTGGATCCACCCCTGAGGGGTGATAGTAGTGCTAGTAGTAATGAGCAGTCTTGTATCAATTACCAGTGAGTTCCACAGTGTTCCTCTGTCTCCAAGGTGATAATCTTCATTGTTTTGAGAAACTCACTGAGGGAGCTGATGTTAAATTTGGGATGTAGGAGTCCCTTGTCTATAGTTCAGCACTTTGTCTACAAGAGCAATACCATTAAATTCAATGTGACCTGCCCTTCTGGTGACTCAGATCACGCCTGCTGCTGATCACTAGAACAGACCTGGCTAGTTGTAAAGGAGCTTATTTAACCGTGAAGCTGTCAGCAGTAGTCCCAGCAGCTGCAAATTGCTGCAGAATTGAAGGATCTTGTCAGATTGTTACAGACCCCAAAAGCCAGGTATAGTGTTGGTTTTTGGGGGCAACAAATTATGATCTTTAGGAAAACCAGCACATGATTGGTAATACCAGCATATGTTCTAATAGCTGGCTTTGTGAGAAAAAAGGTGAGAGGTTCTACAAAGTTGAAAACATTGAACATTGAAAACATTCAACTACATTTCTAGGTCCCTTGTGAATTAAGGGACATCTGCAGTTGTGGTGTTGGCTGGACTCAGTGGCTGGGTCTGGGAGATTTCCATCCCCAGATGGTTTGAATTTGGCACAAGATAAGAATTAACTGTTACTGTTTTCTGATGACTGTAGTGTCTTGGCTAAAAAAAACCACACCTACATTTGACTCTTACTTGGCATGTATAGGAGAGATGATGAGGTTTTAATAAGAGATGAGTTGCTCCTTCACCTTTTAGGGTTCTCCCTATGCTGCTCTACTAGTATGGCCCAACTCTGACTCAGGCGGAAGCTGAAACTGCTGCCGTCTCTTTTGTAACTATCCCATGGATAAGGAGAGGATTTAATATTGTAGGCCTTTAGTGAACACTTAAAAGGAAAAGAAACTGGAATGAATGAAAAAAAAATGTATAGTAAACTTACAATGCTCAAATTCTAACTTTGGCCTCTAATTTCTCCAATTGGGAGCTGGTCCTTGAACCCCACTGGGGACCTATGTAGTTCCTGGACTCTGTCATTCTCCCCCCCAGGGCCTCACAGCTTAAATTGCCACATTTCATTCTTCTCGATCAATTTGAGCACTGACACAAAATGGAAATGCAATGCCACCTGACCCAGACGACCGATAATGGCTTGGAAAATTGTACATTCATGCCCATAACCAGACTTACGAGATGCAAGGAAATAAAACTTAACCTGCCACAATCCCAATTATTTTTCACTCTAGTAATCTTGTAACCTGGCATGGGAGACTGTACTGATAACTTTAATAATCTTGCACAATACACACAAAACCTCCTGTGCCTTGAGAAGGGAGAAATCTGTTATGACAAACTCAGATGGATTATGAAGTGTGCTGAATAGACTTTATGTAGGGTCCCATACAAATGTTACAAATGCTTCCAGATACAGCCTGTATGGTAGGCTGGAACTCAGAGACATTGTGTTTCATAGGAGAGAAAGTCCACTGGGATGGTGATGGGAATTTGGACTTTGCATGCTTTTCCCCATGGGCTTGGTGTTTCCTAAGGCAACTGCTAGGCCCTCAGCAACTCTGCTTGCCTTATTAAGGACTTGTCTACACCAGGAAATAGAGCAAAGCAGTGACGGCATCTTTATGGTTCCAGAGGTCTAAGTTCAAGCCCTGCTCTGGACTCATATCAAAGGCTGTCCTTTTTGACCCAGCTCTAAGCCAGCTCCTGGTTGTTTGTGCTAGGGAGTCAAAAGTGGCTAGGTGTGAATGTTACCCATATCACTCTTTTGTGTGCTACAGAAGCCAGTGAACTTTAACTGCTAGAGCCCAGAGGGCCTTCTAGGTGCCAGGCAGACTGTATCTGCTTCCATGAGGAAAGGAATTGTGTGAGCTTGACCCCAGAATTTGGGTTGATATCCCAAAGACCAACATGAGCTGGTGTTGCACCTAGTTGGGGGACATAGCCTGATGGGCAGATGAGGGCTGTTGACAAAGCAAGGTGAGCACGACAACGGAGAATCCAGTCAGCATGGCATTGTGGACACACTACTCCAACATCATTCGGCAGGTCTAACAATAGCAGAAAACCCTTCCCCTTGAAGGCAGACCATCAAGCCACCTCTGCTTGGGAGTGGTCTGAAGTCCGTCCCTGCTCTCTGCCATATATCGCTCCACCTGCAGATCTTGCTGGGAGAGACAGATGGCAGCACTCTGTGCACATAGCCACAGTCCCCAGCCCTCTTGCCCCCATCTGCCAAGGACCTGAGACCCCTGAGGGAGCACCTCTAGAAATGATGGGAGCAGACCTGATTCCCAGACCTGGGCTGGGCTGAAATCCTGGGGCTGGATGTACCTACTGCTTTCCCAGCTTGTAGGAGCTGCCATAGACTGGGTCACACCATAGATCCATTTTGCCTAGCCTCCTGCATGTGGAGCAGCAAGGAGGCACGATGTGGGCAGCCTGCAGGCTCTGGGTGGCGCTGGCACTTGGGCTGCTTCTGGCTGGGGGCCATGCCCTGCGTGAGAGCAAGCGCAAGCTGCGTGTTACATTCTTGGGGAGGTTTTATCAGGGCTTAAAGGCCCATAATATTTTCACACCCGCCAGTGTAGAAAAAACCTCTTGTAAAGAGGCAAAAAGCAGAGAATCGGTTATGTTATTACATTGGGGCCACCAGCAATGCAGCCACAAAAATCATTAACGAGGTGTCGAGACCCCTTAGTCATCATCACATTTTTGTAGAAAAAATCTCTGAGAAACTGAAGAAAAAAAGACAGCCAGATCAGCAAGCTGAAATATGACAAACAGATTGACCTGAGCACTACGGACCTGAAGACATGGAGAGTGAAGGAGCTGAAGAAGAGCCTAAATGACTGGGGTGCAACATGGAAGAGAGATCAGGTAACACACACGAAATCAATGAACCAACGCCTAAATGTGCACCAAAGGCAGGCAGTTCCCTGGAGGATCTCTGACTCCTCCGGCCCTCTCCTGCATAACAGCACCTCACACACAGAGCCGGACACAGGCATGGACGAGCCAGAGCCCGGACAGACAAGGGGCCCCAAAATGGACCGATTATTGTTATCATGATCTCTGGCGCAGGGGGGCCGGATGCGAAAAGTTTGCCTCGGGCCGCCAGGAGTCTAGGAACGGTGCTGCTCACACAAATGACATTAACCGTTGCTGTTTCTTAAGCTTTTTTTGTAACTGTCTGATGGGGCAGTTTGTGCAGCGCTGGTTTCCCAGCCCTCGTTTGGTCTCTAGTTCGCTTTCTCTGGTCTCTGCTTTGCTCTAGGACCTCCCGCCATGTGTGTGCCGGATTGTGGATTAAAGTCACAAGAAACCCAGCGTGGCAGCGTGGCGGGGAGCAAGTGCCTCCAGGGGCAGTGACCAGGGCTCTTCCCACACGCAGCCTGCAGCATCCCGGCGCAGGGGAGCGAGTCCCTGGCCCCGGCCCGGCTTGGGGGCTGCGCATGCCGAGCTCCCCGGCGCCGCAGCTCCGTCGGCAACAGGTTGGCGCTGCAGTGCGGCGCCGCGGCCTCGCGATGGCGCCCGCTGCCCGCGCACGCTGAGCCTAGCCGCTGCCCGCGGCGCCCGAACAAAGGCTGCGGCGCCTGCCCTGCTCCGCTCGGCTTTGTGCGGCTCGGGCTGCGCTCCCCCCGCCGCCGCATCCGGCTGGACGGGGAGGAACGGAACGGCCCAGCCCGGCCCCGGGCTCCGCCGCCTCCACCCTGCGCTGGGCTGCTGCGGGCCGGGAGCCTGCCCCTGCCTCGCACACCCTCCACACCCCCCTCGCTCACACACAGCCTTGCACACACCGTTTCACAGCCCGGCACATGCATCCCCATCATCCCTCCACACACCATCTCACCCCCCCCCCCCCGCATATACAGACCCGTGTCACATGCACATACAAACACATCACACATACACCCCCCTCACATACCCCCACATACCCCATTACATACCCACACACCCCTCATACACATCCTACACACCATCACCCCCCCACACCCCATTACATACCCACAGCCTCCTCATACACATCCCACACCCCCCTCACACACTCTATCACACAAATACATTCCCCTCACACACATTGCACCATCACCCCCCCCATACATACCCCCACACACCCTGTCACATACCTGCACCCCCTCACACATCCCACACCATCACCCGCACCCCTCTCATCTCACACAAATACCTCCACACCCTGTCACACACATATACACCCCCCACACCCCATCACACACATGATCTCCTCACTCCCCCGATGCCCCTTCCTAATAACACCCTTGCTTGGCTGTAAGGGTAGAAGTGCCCAGGGGCAGCAGCCCCAGCTTTTCATTCATCACTCTAAGGGCATTTAGTGTACAGTTAACCACACCTGAAAGGCCAGGGAGGGATGAGGATGGCAGCCCGGGGAAAGGACTGGGTTTTTTTGCAGAATTCAGACCCCCCCCCAACACACACACACACACACACACACACACACACACACACACACACACACACACACACACACACTAGAGGGGTTGCCTGCACATGGGTAGCTGTGTTCCCCCTAGAAAGACTGTTCTGTCTTCAGATGCACGTAGATCTGGGAGAGGAGGGGGACTGACACAAAGGATTCTGTCTGACCCAAATCTACTCCTCTGCATGCGCCCGCTCCATTCTGTCTTCCTACTCCCAAGTTCTTCAAATGAGGTTTGGAAAGAATTCCCCCCTCCCTCCCTTCTCTGTGTGTGTGCATGTGTGTGTTTTCTGTTTAAACTTAATAGAGCAGTGCTTTTCAACCTGTGGTCCACAGACAGCTGTGTCTAAGGGGTCTGCAAAAGATGACTGTGATCAATTAAATGTATATGAATACCCACACTCACAATTCAAAGGGGCCCACACCTCCATTCACAAATTTTTAGGGGCCCACAAATGAAAAAAAAGGTTGCAAACCACTGTCAGAGAGAATTTAGAAGTGGGACCTTCACCATACTGAAAATCACTTCTGGAACAACCCTGCCAGAGAGAAGGGACAGGCAGGCAAATCGGTCTGCAATCCAACTGATGCAATTGGGTTGGTATATGCCTCTTCTTTCCCATGTAAACTCAGAAATGCTCATCACAACAAAGGACAAGGGGAAAATAGTTAAGCACACCTAGAGCTGCTTCCAAACAAAAGAAGAAAGAGACTAAACAAACCCAAGGTTTTCTATTTCTCCCTGAGCCAAGTAATCCCTTTGATTACATCTAATACCTGCCAAAACCCAGATGGTATGCCCACCCATCTCACAGTGTGATAATGCCACATTGTGAAATCTACCCATTAATATTAATTGTCAGCTAGAGAATCTGTCTGAACTACTAAAGCTTGAGATTGCCTTGAGAAAGCAGGGCATGATTTAGCAGGGATTTTAAGATAATTCTCAATCTTTCATTCTGTATCTCACATATGTAGAATGTTAAATAATAGCCCTAGAATGCTTTTCTAATTTCTGCAGATGTCTGCCTTTTGCAATCCTGGTTTTAAACCACTGTACATTTGGGGTCTGCACCTGCTGACCAAAATATTACCCTAAATTGCTGTGGGTTTGCAGCCTACATGTATGCACATTCTGTGCCATAGAGCAAATCCTAACTTGATGCTTGAATTGGATGTGCTTGCAATGTATGACACTTTTACTTTTTACTTCCATCACCTCCCAAATACCCTCTCAATAATTGACTTGATAAACCTGGAAACATATTAGAGAAACTTGTTTTATTTCCAATGTGTTATACATGCCTTCAAACTCAGTTTGTGATGTGGGGGTAAGGAAAAGGGGGAGTATGGTAGTTGGAGACTCTTGGAAACTATAGCTGTGGGCCAAGACAAAAAGTCCCTATATTTGCTGGAAAGGAGAAAGAAAAAGAGAGAGAGAGAGAGAGAGAGAGAGAGAAAGATAGGGAGGCGAAAGGTTATAGCAGTGATTCTCAACTGGGGTTTTGTGAGATCCTTTGAAGGGTTCCAAGAGCAAGCACAACTGTTTTTCCTGCCCCACGGTTCGTTCTTGTTTCATACTTTGCTTTCAAAATATATATTACTACTATTACTACTGCTACACTGCCACCTAGTTTTTATACTTTTCATCAGTAGATCTCAAATAGCATCACTTAATAACATTAGATTGCTTCTATCACAATTAACACACACACTATTTTTTGGGCCCCATCTTGTGGTCCAAGCGCAAGTGAAACACCAACAGAGTGGTTCGGATTTCAGCTACTGTGGTATAACTGCTGAAGTGACATTACTCTGTGTTTCCACTGCTTTAACTTCAGAATCGAGTGTCCCATTATATCCAATCGGAGTTTCACTTCAGTTAGGGAGCCTTTCTTATGGGATATTAAGGCACTGCCTGAACTTGACATTCTGCCATTGGTTTCAATACAAATCTCAGGGGGTAGACACAATTTATATCAGTTACTAGGATGTGCCCTGGCACAACTGAATAGTAAAAAACACGTAGCTGCGTAGATAAGGCCTAAACAACCCAACCAGAGCTGGGTAAAATCAGACCTAAGTTTGCCATTCCATACTTAAGTCATTCCATTTTACTTTGTGAATCTTGTGACTTTTGAGAAATTATGAAGATCCATTCTCAGTCCTTCACAGCTTAAGTTGTTAGATTGTGAGGTTATCTGAAGATCCTACAGATTGACATGAAAATATAGATGTAGATTTTTTTTTAATTTATAGAGATATGCACAAGGTGTATATTTCCATTGTGATTACTCCCATTCTGAAAGCCCTTGATTTATTCTTTTTTTGTGGAGCTCAATATGGTTCCATCTGGAACCCATCATCTGAGTCATTCAGACCAGTGTTTTTTCCCCCTCTTCCCCTCACTCCTCCCCCCAGCAGGGAATGGACATGCTGCTCTTGGCCCTATCTAGCCCAGAAAACTCAGTAGTGACCACTGAATACAGTTGCACCAGTATGAAACAGGTGTGAGATATGAATTAGGCAGATGGAGGCTATTCCTACTGCCACTGAAGTCAATGGCAAAAGTCCCGCTGACTTCAATAAGATCAAGACAGACTTACACGTAAAGTTTCTGAGGGCATGCCTACAGAGCAGCTGCTGCTGCTAACTGCAGCTCAGGTAGATTTACTCTGACTTGCAGCGTTTCCCATAAGTGTGTGTGTTGGGGGAAATGTGGATTTTTGGCAATTGGAAGGTTTAATCAAAAGACCACTTATCCTGGCTGTTATTTTTGGTCCCAGGCTCCCAGGGGTCAGCCAGATGACATTTCATGCTGCTTCTAATCAATTTTATACCAGGAAACAGTGTGAGACCTGACTAGCAGTGAGCTGAAGTGGCCTAAAGCTCAGCACTGGGAACAGAACTGGAAATATATGTTGGGGATTTTGGGGAATAAACAAATGTTTCCTAATCTGGACTGCAACTTTGTCAGGCATGTATGGACAAGTGCATGTTGAATGGTGCTGGAAACCAGCAGGCCCGACTGCAGTGTAACCTGTATATCTACATCTAAACAAGTGCATTGTGGTACAGAAAGCTCCAGTCCCTGGGGAAAAAGTTACCACAGCAATATGGAGATTGGATCACAGAATCAGATACTTTGATTATCCTTCCCCTTATGTCAGAAAGCAATTAAATGGTCATTTGTGCTAATTATATCCCATACTACTGTTTAAATCAAATCTTATCTTTTGGAGCTGGCTGGATTAGAATAGTTAGGGGGCAGAGAGCATTTTTCTCTTGAGGAAAACTGTCCTGCCACTCCTTTTACTCAGCATCCCATGGGAAAAGGCTCTCTTCAATGGTTGGGTCTGTATATGACTGCACAGGATGGGGAATCACACATACAGCACTATTCCCACTTCCCCAAACCTCCACGAAAAACCCTTTGTGGAATTCACACCTGGCGAAAGAGAGGATTGAGAGGAATGGGTTGGTATTCCTCAAAACTCTGCAAGGAATCTTCCAGGAACCTAATACAGCCCAGTGCTAATTTTTCAGGAGAGTGCTCTCTGGGTTGTGAAACTCAATTCTTATGGGAGTTTCCAGAGCATCCACAGGCTGGAAGTCCAAACAGAACAATTCCAAGAGCTGCATTGTGAGGGCAAGCAGCAGGGAAGTCCTGAATCTCAGTCAGATCCTTAATGTCTATCAGGGGATCTTTGTAGAGCTTGCACCTCTCAGTGCCTGTATCAGGGTTTTTCCCAGGAGAGAGGGATAAAACTAGGGGTAGAAGGGGGCAATTTTGGCCAAGCAGGCCAGTCTAAATATGGCTCCAGTGATGGTGACCTGTAGTTATCATCTTATGTTTGCTGGTCAGTGAAGCTGTGTGTGGGGAACTCAGTCCAGGTCCTAGAGAACAGGTTTTGCCATAACAAGTGGAACTACTGTAATTGGTGCTCCTGTTGATTGTATCAGTACTGAATAGACTGCTGGAGTACATTTTACCCTTAGAGGTGGTCTCTCTGGGTCAGGATGAAAGCATATGGGGGTTAGCGTGAGGAAGCTTGCACTGGTGCTACCCTGTTATATGTTTCTGAGAATAAATGGAGGAGACTGTGACTGTTTGGCTGGCACAGAAGAACAAAATTAACGTAAAATGTATGCTCTGTCAGGTACAGATCTGTCCCCTCTTACTCTTGCATCTGAGTACCTCGCAATCGTTAATCAATTTATCTTCACAGCATATGAGCAAGGCACACTAGTGCTGTTGTCTCTGCTATGCAGACAGGGAGCACTGGTACAGCAAGAATAAGTGCCTTGTCCAAGGTTACAAGGGAAGTCTGTGGCAAAGTAAGAAAATGACTTGCCAAACTTGGAGGCTAGAACAAAAATAATTGGACCCTCCTACCTTTTCTTGCAATTAAGTAGAAAAGCTTATTTTGATTCACAAAAAGTAGGTCTATACCACATGTTCCTAGGGAGAGATGTTTTCAAGCACATTTTACCCTTGAGATCTCTGTCTTTGGTGTGCTTGAGAGTAACCATGGAAATGGCAAGAAGGAATGGGTGGACAGCTCATACTCAAGTGTGTCCCTGCCTGGGAGCTCTGGTGACATGGGACAGACACACCCAAGCAGCAAAAAATTAACTCAGATTTCTTGATGTTCCTTTATTTTATATTAAAAAGTGGCTCTAAAATAGGTGAAATGAATAGATTTGAAAATTTACTTTAAACAGAGATGTTACTAGACTAAGATACTGCATTCCAAATCTTCTCTTGGGACATTCTTGTGGTTTATTAATAAACCTGCAAAACATGGGGCAAGATCCCTAGATGATGGATGTCTCTTCACTGAGCTTCCTGTGAGCTTCTCCGCTGATACGATAAATCAAGCTGCTGATTTAAAATGAACTAAGCTGACTCACACTATTTGAGAATCTGACCCCCTAGATTTTAAAACAGAAGGAATAGTGTTAGAGTTACTTGTAGTATTGTTTGCATTATCTTTTGCCTTTCTATTTAAAAAAAAACCCTCCAAAGCCTTGAAATAAATGAAAGTATCACAAAAGAAATTATGTGTTTTAAACCTTCAGACTTTTGTTAACAAAATACAGTTCTGTTTCTAAACTGCATAGGTGATAGATGTCTTGGTCGGTTACAGAAGCTTGGCATTATATAGTAGATACTCCACTACGTGCTCTTTGTTGAAGCGGGCTTTTTCCTATTCAGTTTTTCTCTTTTGCTCAAGTAAAAGAAAACCTTAGTTTTACAGATATGTTTTTCAAGTGTCCTTCATAAAAATGTGACAGGATGACCACAAAGGTCACAAGTCTAGGCATAAATACTTCCTATTTAACTTCAGTACTCAGTGAACTAGATACCCTCAAGGTAAGAAGGCTGATAAAAAGAGGGCAGCAATGTATTAAAGATGCATTATTTGGGGGTCTATGGATATAATTTAGGCCTCACAGCAAGGTCAGACTGATTTAATTCTCCCCACAAAGGTCAATCTAAGGCCTGGCTGTACTAACCTCTGTGCTCTCCATCTGTCTGCACTTGAAGCCAGACACTCTCAATAGGTAATTGTGTGTTCATGACTGGCTACAAACAAATTGAAATTATCTCCAGGTCTAGGCCTTCTAAAGTGTTTACTTACAGTCACTCCTGCCTCTGGAGTAATTGTTACCTATGGAACTCTGCACTATCAAAACTAGTGACTTGAAGTGCTAGTAAAAGCACAGGTTCCTTAGTGTTACAAGCATTGATGAGTATTTAACTTAGTAAACTCATCATTATAAAGTCATGAACTCTTACACAGGATGTATTCTACTACCTTTGAAATGAGATTTTTTTTCACCCAAACACCAAATAGGATTTAGTTAAGTAAAGGAAAAACCGTTAAAGTACTCACTTTCTCCAAAATGAGGAAAAATGACAAGCTGAGGTTTATAGACTACTACATTTGTTGATGGTTCAGGGCTTTTAAAAATCTCTTTCTATAGGCAGAGAATTCTTTAAAAATAATTGACAGGGCAAAATAAATATGCAGTTTCTGGGTGTCAGTTACTCATTTTCTTGCTTTTTTGCCTCATGCAAAATATTTATGAATCTTCTTTTTATTTTAAGTAGGAATCTGGTTTATTAAACTGAATACAAGAAAATGAGGCCAGTGGGTGCGTCTACACAAGATGCTTTACTGTGCAGTAGAGCAAATTACTGAGTAGTAAGCATCACCGTCTACATGTCCAAACACTGCGTAGTAATTTGCTGCACTCGATAGTTAATTTTCTACCTGCAAATGCAAGTAGAAAATTAACCACCAAGTAATTATCGTTCAGTAAGGCACACATAAATGGCTGACCAGGAGCAAATTTGCTCCTGGTCAGCTGGGCAGCAGGGGATGGGAGATTGCTCCCTGCCTCTGGGAGCTGCCTGCTGCCAGGATGGACTCCACCATTGAAGCCTGAGTGGAGACTATGTCCCCCTGCCCTGGCAGAAGGGAGCAATCACCCAGCCACAATCTGTGATTGTGGAGTGGGGGTAGGGAGCTCCCTGCACAGTGACAGTTCCCCACCCAGCCTGGAGCCACTGGCATAGGGGGTGCACTCAGGTGCATGTGCACCCCCTGAGATTGGCTGCGCACCCTCTGAGATTGGCCGCTGCTGCTGCTGCCGGCAGCATCTGTGGGCGGTTGCCACTTGCCACCCCCTCCCCTGCCATCTCTGCTGCTGGTGGTGTCTGTGGGCAGATGCTGAATGCCACTCGGTGCTCCCCAGCCCTGGTCTTGCTGCCGACATCACTGCGGCCACCCGTGGGTTGTCCCTGCTCGCCGCTGCCATGCTGCTGCAGCTGCCAGTGCCACGGCCACCTGTGGGCGGTCACCATGTCCCTCTAGCCTTGGGAGGTAAGAGGCGTTCATGCCTAGAGCTGGCTGGGACCTGCCTCAGATAAGGAAAGTGCAGACAGGGCTGGCTGGAAACTGTCCTGGTCAAGGGCAGGTCCCAGCCCCACAGCCTTTTCTCAGCTCTGTGCCCCAATCAGTTGATCAAGGCAAGGGCTTAGAAAGAGCTGGGGGGGAGGGACAGGTCTTAGCCTCCTGCCCTGATCTGCAGGTGGGACAGCTAGCAGCAAGCTCTTGGATGGGAGGGAAATCCCTGCCCAGCTGGGGGCTCACTGCTAGCTGCCCCACTGGCAGATTGGGGCAGGGGGCTGGGACTTATCCCTCCTCCACAAATCTTTCCAAGCTTGCGCCCCCAGTCAGGGAGCTGAGGCTGGAAGCTCCCTGCTGCAGGGGATGTTGTCCCTTCCTGGGCTCCACCACTGGAGCAACAGGGAGAAATCTCTCAGCCCTGAGCTCCCTGCTAGCCCCTGGGCTAGCACCTAAGGGGGAGCCTAGAGCTCCCCATGGCTGCTGCAGGGGGCTGGTGCAGGGCTGGAAGGGGTAGAGGCAGACCACTGCCAGGAGCAGCAAAGCGTGCTGCTCCCAAATGGGCACACATGTAGACACCTGCCCAGAGTGGGTGTACTCCAGGGTAAATTACTCTGGAGTAAACCCATCCAGCATTATTTGTATGTTTAGGCGCACCCAGTGAGTGACTAGAACTTCCAAGAAATCTGGCTGGTGGGTCTGAATAGTGCTTGCTTTCATGGTTAAAAAAATCCTGTAAGTTTAGTGGAAGGTACACTGTTTGGTTCAACTAGAAAAACTGTTTTGATTTTAGTTTCAGATACCAGGTATAATAGCAATAAAGCATGAAATAATTGAAAGTATGGTGCTAAGAAAAAGAAACCAATGTATTTCCCTTCCTAGGTACTATAAGTCTGCCTTAGAGGCAGAACTTATAAAGTACTTTCCAGTAATAATATTATAGTTACACATGAGAGTACATTGAAATCAGAATTTAAATTGAACGTCTACATACTGTAACTCATCCCATGTAGCCTTGTTGCTGTGGTTTACCTGGTATGTGCAGTTCCTTGAACAGTAAAGGCTGAAAGTGAAGCCTGCCTTAAATAGTAATACAGAGACAGTGGGCGCGTCTACACATTCATTACTGTGCAATGCTTGCTGCACATTAAATTTAGTACTTGCAAAAGGAAGTACTAAATAAATGCTTAGTAGGCTGCTTAGTAGGCTGCACATTAGTGTGATTGCATACTTTTTTGTGATGCTTAATGCTCAGTAGACTAATACTGCACATTAACATAATAGCATGTTTTTTGCCGTGACACTGTAATGCGCAATCAGTCTACTGCGCCTTAAGCATCTTGTGTAGACATGCCCACAGTGGAATAATTTATGGATAGAGTTTCAGATTTTTTTTCTCTTGGCTTTTTCTCTTTGCGGCCTGTATTTCAAATAATATAGGCCTGTTTTTCTTGGTATCTTCTGAAATCAGTGATTGCTCGTGTGTGATATGTACTCATTAGTATTTGGCTTATGGTGCTGTTTCAGTAACACTATTTTTTAGTCAGTTTAAAGAAAAAATCTCTCTAAGCAGTACAAAAGAGCCATTTGATATTATGTCTGATTTACTTATTCGTTTTTGTATGCAAACTTGCAACTTTTGCAAAGTACAAGTTACATCCACCACTCTTCCACAAGTCTACGGTCCTGGCCAAAATGAATGATGCACATGCATGCCCTGTGTGTGCACAAATCCTTGATCCATACCGTCAAAAAACATTTAATTTTTAGAATAGCAGCTATTTAGACTTTTGGTTGCTTTGTCCTTCAAGGTGCCTTCCTCTCCCTTCCTTCTAAAAGACTGTGCATGTGGCTAAGTTCTCTTTCCATTATAATGTGACGATGACATCTCTTTCTCTGAAACCCATTATTGTTTCCTCTGGGTCAGTCAGATGGAACCACTGGAGAGTGACACAAGAAGTCCAACCCTGTAGGATAAACATGTAACCTTTGCTGAGGTTGGGCTCTTGCTAAGGGAGCTGCATTATAAACACAGTATCCTTGCATATTGTTCAGAGCAATTATCATCAGTTGTATTGCTTTCAGGTTACAGAAATTTTAAAGTATGTGTTACAGTGACTGTTTATAATATTATGCACATGAGTTTTTATTGCTCATCAATGGTGCCACATTTATATGGGAATGTATGAAAAACAAAGTCTAGAACCAGGACAGCACAAGAAAAAGAAAATCAAATCTCTTCATCCTGTTGTGCATCCGGCTTGACTTGGAGGGACCAATTCCAGCATGAGAGGATGTTTTAGTCTGAGTCTTCATGGTGAGACTGGCATCAAGATCATCAGTTGCGAGGGTGGAATTGTTGGTGTGCCTGTTGTAAACTAAACAGACATCATAAGGTCCTTTCAACGTGGACCACTTGAGATCATGATTTTTTACAACATGTGGTTTCCTCTAAGGTGGTAACCACTGGTTTTGGAGCTTTTGTGATGCTATTGCTTGAATCTATACTTAACACAGTAGGGACTGCTTAAAATAAAGGTAACTTACACCATCCAAGCAAGTAGCTGTTATGGTCCATCATCATGTCAAGACATGCAGGCACACCAAAACATCCATTCCACATGCTTCCATAACATCAGTTCCTTTGCTTGCTTACACATTCACAGTGGCTCCATGGTTTTCTGGCTTATTCATATGTATCCTGGCCACTTTTTAACGGAGAGTGACTCTGATAGACATTATCGATGCTAATGGCTTCCCTGTGGCAACTATGAACTTGCTTACATGAAAGAAATAGTATCAGCTAAAGAAAGCAGAAAACAAACAAACAAACAAAAAGTGTTGTATTCTGGTGCCAGATTCAGAATATCTTCTCTGGAAAGCTTCAGAATATTAGCCAGAGCCCCACCTACCAGCAAGCATCATTGCTTGAAGACCGAGAGATGTTTTACTGCTGGGTCGGAAGACATCAAGGAAGTGGTTCCCAGACCACAACTGGAGCATTTCTAAACTGATGCTGAACCATGTTTTGATCCAGGTTGTACATATATGTTATTAAAAAAAAAAAGTTACTGTGAATCTCTGATAGCTTCACTTGTCTTAAATAAATGTCAGGTATTTCAATTCTTTCTTTCCACTATCTCTGAAGTTACAAAGTGTGTATTGTGGACTTAAAAAATCAGTTTTGAAAACAAAATAAGTTACAGGAGCACTAAACAAACATCTAAAGACAACATACCTGGTACTTCCTTTTGATTTTACATTCATATAATTTTTTAAAGCATGATTTCCCAGCTCTATATTAAATAAAATGACCCTCCCCCACTCCAAGTCAGCCTGGAGTTATTTTAATAGCCAAGATGTAAGCCTCTTAAGTTAGAGGCTTTAGAATGGAAATACTGACAAACCCTTATTACGACTATACTAGCCAGTGCTGCTATGATACTGTTGTACAGTAGCAGTTTCTTAATTAGGAAAAGACTGTTGAAAATAACTGTGCTATGTCTGATAGCTCATATTTTGCTTTCATGTTTCAGAATTCTAGAAGTAAAACAAAAATATTTGGCACTTACAAAAAAGTGACCTTCTTCAGTGTAGTTGGAAGTTCCTCCGTGCAGGTGCTTGCTTTAGACTGCACTTTTACAGGCCTTAAGGACTAGCTTACAGGTTCCAGCTTACTTCATCCTGAAGTATGCATTATGCCCTTTGAAACAGAACAATCTTTTGCCACAAAAATGTACAGCTACTTTTTGATCATTCAGTCATATCATTCTTTTCATATGTAAGACATGACATATGCTGTCAAGCTGCTGTATTCAAAATTCCACTAATGCATTTCATTTTTATTAGCTTTGGAGGACAGGTGATTTAAATCTTAATACTATGGCATGATATGTTTGTGAGGTGTAATATGCATAGGTATGTGCTATGATACAGCCAGTGCAATTAATTCACAAACTCTGCGTATAAATCTCAAGGCATTTGTTGTTTCCGTTCAGTCAAGATAGAGGCTTTGTTTGACCTAAAAACCTAAAGGGATTGACGGAAGGAGCCTGCTCTTATGGCATTGTGCACTTGCAAATTGTTTTATTATAGATCCCCTCTTTACATATGTCATATATATTTAAGGATTCCCCACCAAGTTACAAGAGAACAAGCAAATTAGGGGCTCTCCCCCATCTTTTATTTGAAATGGTGTATTTGGGAGGTAAATGTTAAAGCAGAGTGGAAGACATCTGGAGGCAACCTCAGGCAGATGTTGTGTAAATGATAGTATGAAGTGAGATCTGGAACCACTCTCCAGGAATGTCACTGCACATGTAACTGGCTTGTGAAAGTGAATCAGCACAAGACATAACTACCCTTTCTCTAATGCTTCTCTCTCCTTCACATTTCTGCCCTGCTGGTGTGCTTTTGCTTTCTGCAAATGGAATTGCTTTCTAGCCAAGTCCAGATCTCCTGGTGTGTGTCCTCAGCACTCCTGAGCTTGTTTATTTTCCTTGAGTACCTGCAAACAATGTTTTTTGTCTTTTCATCCTCCCCTGTAATTGGCAGGAGCAAATTGTTTGGGGTATATTAGCAGAGCTGTTGGTGCACAGGAAATGAAGGGGTTCAAAAGCTCTGGGCTACAAGGTGGGTGAGACTGGGGACAGTGAAAAATAAATACAGCTAAGTAGAAGGAAAATATATTTATTTTGCTTCTTTCAGCTTAATACTAGAGGGGCAAGCCCAAGGGCAGTTTCCTGGACAGAGGATATTGCTGAGTATTTTACTCTAAGTTACTGGCCTAGATTTCTCACAGGCTACTCTTAAAGAATAGACCATGACAAAAAGTGAAGCACCTACCAGTAAATGTTTTAAAACATGTCTTCTAGAAAAACCACAGGTCTCCTAGTCTTGGTCCTAGCTTTCTTAAGCCATGCAAACACTTTTGGGGACCAGTGGAAGCTTACAGGCTGGCAAGGAGGCTGAAAGTCATACAAGCAGAATGGTCTAGTGAAGTGGGGACCAACCTTTTTTGGCAGCTGTTCTACAAATTTAGCTCTGCACCCTCCTCTAGTACCAGTCCATTCTTCTTTCTGGCCCAATCTGCTGTTTTGCTTTCTGCTTCCTGCTCGGTGCTCCCTGCCTGATCCACTGTTCTGCTTCCTGCCCCCCATGCAGAGGCTGCCCATGCCATTTAGTAGGCGTGCCATACAGGGCTGGATTAACCCTTTCATGGTCCCTAGGCAAACAAACTCGTGGGCCCCTACTTAATACTCTATATTTATATTATTTGTCTATTCAATAATAATAATATGTAAAAAACAATCACAACTGGGTCCCTTCTTCACTTAGGGCCCTAGGCATGTGCCTAGTTTGCCTATGCATTAATCTGGCCTTGGTGCTATAAATTAACCATCCTGGTGCTATAAGTTATCCAGCCCCAGTGCTATTAGCAGATGAAGTACTAGTTTGGGCTTTGTTTCCAATTCTGCCACTGGTCTGCTGGGTGGCCTTGGGCAAGTCACTTCATCCATACCTATACAAATGGTGACAATTGAGATTTATCTTTTGAACTGCTGAAAAGTGCTGTGTAAGAGCTAGGTATCATTATTCACCCTGTGCAGAGAGACAGCAACAAAGACTGTGCACCACTTCAATCCCACTTTAGCCTCATATTGAGTTCTTAGGTGGATCTTAAGTGTTCCCTAGGCCTTGACTGGCCTCCTACACAGGGGAGAATTGAATTTCAACTGGAAAGCAGGATGAAACCCTTAATCCCTGAAATTATAAAAGGACATGCTATTTAATGGAAAGGAGCTTTATAATAGGACATATATAAGTAATAATGAAAAATAATTACCTGGTTAAGAATGTAGACAAAGCAGTGACCTAAGACTTGATGAACTATACAAATGTATTTAATATAGCTAAAAGTTTATAACATTCTGGAATGTTGTTTATGTTACTATAAAAAAAAGGTGAGAAAATATATTCTGTTACTTTCTGTTTTCTTTCATTTGAGCAGATGGCAATTCATAGCTCAAATTGTTTTTTAAGCTATTTCACATGTTATTAATCAGTACAATATGCTGTTAAACAGCAAACCATGGTTAGGAATTTCTGTAGAGGTAACTTGATTTTTCAGGCATATCAGAAAGAGGGGAGCTTATACATTCTGTCACGTTGTTAGGACAAATATTTTTTTCTGGTTACATCTCATAAGTAATTGAGAATATTTGCTAAAAATTATCATACTTATTTCAGAATATTTCTAATTTTGGTGGTCACAAATTGTACAATATACTAACCATAAGTATTTGGATTTAAGACTGTATTTCAGCTGGTTGTTTCTTGGAAGTGCTTTTGTAAGAGATGAATATTCTTTGTATGTTTAAGTGTATAATAATAAGTGTAGGTTGGCATTGGGGGAAGCAAAGAAATATTCAGCTGTTCTATTTTGGGAAGCTTTGGTGCTTTACAGTGCAAACTGTTAGTATTGCATATATTGAAAATTTCTCACAACTGCTTCAGTGGTTTTCTCAAAACCTGTTAAATTACATGAGCGCAGAACTAAAGAAGGGTGGGTTTTTTATTATTAATTGACACTCATTTTTAGCTGGCATGTGCCGGCAGGTCTTCCAAACAAACCTCGGACTGCCCAAGACACAGCTTAGAACTGAAAGTTTTGGAAATGCTCTAAATCTTTATAACATCACAGAAAGAAAGTGTAATATTAAACTGATAAAAATATATATATTCAATGTAATTCACAGTTCTTCCTTTTTCTATCTGGAGACCTACATCAAAACAAATTCTTCCAAACAGAAGCATTTTCAGAAACCTTTTCCCATTAAATACGTCGGTTTTACATGCTTATGTATTTTCATCTCTCTAACCGTTCCATTTCTGTACTGTGTGCACATCCGGTATCACAGAACTGATCCTTACCTGTGTGCCTTAATATATGCACAAGACTGTATCTAATCTAATTGTTATAATTATATATAAGTAGGGACATATTTCTTCATTATTACACATACTAGTTATGTTAGAGCTGAAGCAGGATGAGAAAGATGATTCTTTTGGAATTTTGGGGAGGAAAAATAAAAGTGGCTGCCTGTGAATGAAGTGAACATAGTCCTGGCAATTAAAGAACAGAGGTAATGCAAGCACAGTGCAGCTAAAGCACAGAATCTCTTCTGAGTATTGCTGAAAATATAGTTTATGTTCCAGCAATGGTGGACAAACACAAATCGCTTCCCATTATCACTTCTGTCACAGGTTTGCCTTTGATCCTGATTAAACGTGATTTTTTTTAAAGGAGGGCACATTTTTCAGGGAGACTCTACGCCCGGTGTCTATAGAGCCACAAAGTAACCTCTGCCTGGGTGCGAGGGATTCGGGGAGCCCTCTCGACCCTGTTTCCTTTTCCAGCCAATAGTCTACTCTTGCAAAATGCCAGGTATCAGCTGAGAAGATCTCCCGGCAGGGTGCACGCGGCCAGCCCGGGGAGAGGAAGGACCACACCCTCGCGGGCTGGGTGCCAACTCGGGTGCTGCCCGCATCGGGGGAGACAGCTGCTTTTGTGCGGGAGTCATCTTCCCTGCAGCTGATGAGCCCATTTGAGCCCCGGGGTTAAAAAAAAGAAAGAAAGAAAAAAAAAAGGCGAAAGTCTTCCTGCACCTGCTGCCACCAGAGCTGAATTTGGCTCACGTGTGTGTGTGTGCGTGTGTGTGTGCGCGCGCGCGCGTCTCGCAGCGCCACGGCGCAGAAAGGGTGAGCTCCCCCAAGCTGTCATCTTGCATAAACAGATCCCCCCTTTAATAAAATTAATTAGGTGCCGAGCTGGAGAGGGTGATGACCACTGACCCTCTGCAGGCGGCTCGTGCGCAGGGCTGGGAGCAAAGGGAAAGGAGCAAGGAAGAGAAACCAAGTTGGGAGAGGAAAGCAGCTCCCATCACATGCAATGCAGGGGGAGGGCTGCTGTTTCCCAGGAAAGCCGGGGCTGGAGCCGCAGGTGCGGGGAGGGAAGTTGCACGGAGGGGTTGCTGGCGTTGCCTGCCGCCTTGCTGCCTCTGGGGCACTCCCGTGCCTGCACCGGGGACCTCCTGGAGAGCAAGCCCAAGGGGCCAGGCGGGTCCTCCTCAGCCCCAAAGAGCCTGCAGCGGTGCGAGGCAGTGCCTTAAGTAAGAGGGAGCCCAGGTACGTGTGTGTGTTTGGGGCTGCACGTAGTGCAAGCACTGGCGCTTTCGCATCCAAGTTGCCTTCCAGATTCAAGTTCGCAGGGGAAACTCTTTCCTCTGCCTCTGCAGGAAGGGAGGGGGCATTTTCTAGCGACATGCCAACACCGCCGGGTCATTCCTCCTGCAAGGGCGACATGCCACATAAAGCCAACCCCCACCGCCGCCACAACAAAACCCCCTCCCCTGTAACGCTCTGTGCTCTAATAAAGGGGAAGGGGCGGGGGTCTACATTGACAGGCTGTTTCCATTTAAAGGGATGGGGGGCAGGGAGGGGGACAAACCCAGGGCTGGGAGGTTGGGGTGTGGGGATGTGAAATGCAAAGAATCCAGCTTCTGTGTGCAGAAGAAAATAAGAAAATGAAGCAGAACTAGAAAAATGACAAAGTGTTGAGTGTTGATTTATTGCTGAAGCCTCTGGTCATTTCCATATATTGAAATGCGCCCAAGCGGCCAGTCAGTCAATTTCCTTTGAGCTGCTGCTGCTGCTACCACTGCTGTCCATGGGCTGCCCACGTGATGTCCCCCCAGCCCTCCCCTTCCAGACTTACACCTCCCAGCCTTGATCAAGACAAGGGGGGAGGGGGAAGGACGATCAATGTAATATGTGATTTAGAAAATAAAATAGCCGTGATCTCTGGGAGGGAGAGAGGTGGGGAATAAAGAGAGGGAGCTTTAAAAGGAGATCAATTGAAAGTATCACACCCAGTTGCCTGTCTGTCTTTTCAGCAACTCTAAAGAGGACGCAAAATTGTCTTAAACTGTGTGCAGAGACACAGAGCCCCACACAGAGTATTCTGATTCGATTCGATGCCTGCGTGTGTATGTGTTTGATGTAAGTGCAATGAGCCTCAGACGGAAGCTGGTTTGCTAAATCTTCTCTTGCACATTCGAAATAATGATGATGACGATAATAATATTTTAGATTAAAACCAAGCCAAAAGCACAACAACCCAGTGAGGTGCAGAAACGTAAAAGAAAAGAAAAAAAAATCAAATCGTATGAAATCAAATTGTGGAGCGTTTTTTTTTTTTTGCGTAAGCAGCAAGCTTTATAATTTCCAGGTGTTGGGGAAAGCCGTTGTTTTATAGCTTATAAATCCCTGCTGGGGGAATGGGGGAGGTGGAATCTTTAGAGGTGAATGAAATATCAAATCACAAGCCTCTATGTAGATTTATGATTGCATAAGAGGCTTGATCATTTCCATATATTGAAATGTGCTGTCCTTCCCGACACTGCCCAGCCCTTGGAGGGAGACGAGACGCTCGATTCTGCCTTGATCAATGTTGACTATGAAGCAAGAAGGAGAAGAGGGAAAAAAAAACAGGCTGGCACCAGATGGAGCAGGGTCTAGGGAAAGGTCAAGGTTAGCTCAGGCTGCTATTGAATCGGTTGCAGCCTCACAGATAGATCTCTGCCTCGGAGGCACCCACTGGGGCTTCTCAAAATCAAATCTAATAGAAAAGGCAGTCACAGAATGAAATCGCTTCATCTGAATGCTAAAATTGTTATTAGGCTACATTAGAGAGATATCAGGCACGTGATTACCAAAAAAGGAAGCATGCCTAGCAGTTTGTGACTGAAATAAAAGCTGTGAATATGTTGATACCATCAGCAACGTGCAAGTATAATAGATGGGGGGGAGAGAGAGAGAGGAGGAGGAAAAGATGTGTATGTGTGTGCGTGTGACGATCAGATTAACATGTTCAGTTAAAGTGTGTGTGTGTGCGTGTGTGTATAAAGGGAACTTCACTGCTAGTGAGCCACGCAGTAGACTGAGGAGTTCTCATATCTGTGAAAATTGTTAATTCTGATCTGAGCGGCTGCTATTGATCAAGAAGTTTGAGTTATCGAGAAAGATGGTGTTTGGTTATAGTCTGGCTGTGCCTTCAGTTATTTGCTTTGTACACAGCACTGTTGTCTGGTTACCTCGCTTGCTTTTTAAATCATTCTTTTGGGACAAATGCAGCCAAAACATTGTATGCAGCCTTTCTCTCTCTCAAATTTTCTTTGATGAAACTGTCTCTTAGGCACACAGACCATGTGTAAGTTGAAGCAAACATGCATGTGTCAGTTTGAAATTGCAGGACATCAGTAGTTTTAAAGATCAAAGCAAGTTCTTTCTAATTATAATAATGTACACATTAATGATTCTTTAACCTACAGCACAGCCATATCTTAAAGAAGGATTTCGTCTTGTAAAATAAATGCTGGCTACACTAGATTAAGCATGATGACTGCACTCCAAGGGTTAATAAATTTAGAATTAACGGATCCTCCCAGCTTGATACAGCTACTATAGATGATTTAATATGCAGCCTAAGCAGGTTGACAGTCAGCTCACAGATGCAGATAAGATCAAACAGTCTCTTGATTCAATAGATTGAATGGTTGTACTGAGTGTCTGGAAGGTGAGTGACAGTATGTATATGGCAGGGGTTCTGGTAAAGAGGGGCTTCGATTCCCAACTGCTGTGTAGTGCACTGGTTTTCGTTTTCTGAAAGTCAATCTTTTCCAGAAATCAAACCAAGTGTTAGCATGAAAAATAATCTCTCTCAAATATAGTTCAGGAGACTTTATCTGAAGTTTTTTGTAATGAAATGGTCTATATTTTAATAGTAATAATTATTCCTATTAGTTGTCTTATCTGTAGTTCAGAATCAGTCTGTGGATAAGGCTCTTACCACCCACACCGTCACATATGAAATCTGTCTATCTGAAAGTAGACATTTGAATGTCAGGCTTAAATTACAGCAAGGAAATTCAGAGGTAAGGCTGGAATTCCAAGGTGTCACTCTTAACTCTCTCTATTGCGTAGCTATTTCAGTATGATAGTGAATAGCATCACACACAGTTCTGAGACTTTAGCTAGACAAAATCACAAATGAAAGCGAAGTTAAGGATAGAATTCCAGCTTCTACTTTCTGTTTTCCTGTTTTTGCAGCACAGAAGTTCAGATCGGTATTAAATATGCTTTTGTAGTTAGATTTATTTTCTTGCTTTACTGTACCATTTAAATAAAAAACATAAAACAATTCCTGTAGAACTTGATGAGCAATGACATGATAGACTGGTCTATAACGTTTTTTTATTATTTGATAAAGAGGAAGAGCTCCTCCTGAACCATTAGATTTTGTCATGTGAATACATTTCCAGACAGTTTTTAAAATGCATATTACATATTCAGCAGACCGTCACAGGTCTGAATTGTAACATGTTATTCTGGTATATGGGGCTACTACAATGGTAATATGAATATTTGTAATAAGGTTACTGCGTATCTAGTGTAGCCAATTCTTAACACTTATAACTTAGCATTATTTATTTTAACGTGTACTTAATTATTTTTTTAAATACCAGAATGTCTAGTCCACATTGTTGACTAATGGCTTTCGAAATTCCACTTCGATAAACAAACCAATTTTTAGTAATGTTCATCGAAAAAAGAAGCTGAAAGGGATAAGATTTAAAATGCTAGTTTAAAAAATGCTTTAAAATGAATAAATGTACATCTGTAATTTTTTAAAACTGAATTTTACTTGATTTACATTAATCTTTACTATGGGAGCAAATGACTAAAATTAATCAGTCAAACATTGAGTTAAAAAGATAGGGCCTTATAATTTGCTTATTTGGTAATGAACTTACAGATTCATAGATAAATATTGCCAGATTTTATGAGTAGATACATAAAATAGAAAAGAAACAATACCGTCTGTACACGAATCTAAGTCTATGAGAACCTCTTGGTGAGCAGGTCAAGATGTGAAAATATTGGAGAGATATGTAATTAGGAAGAGTTGATATCAAGCTGTCAGTAGTTCTTGGATATGTGACATAAAGGATGAATATTAACTGTGTTGGAAAACTAAAAATGTGTATAAAAAGTATATGAACAGTTAAGAAAAAGTATATACAGATATTTTTTAGGAAATTAGTAAATAATAATAATAATAATAAAGAATCCTTCTAAAAATCCTTCTGCTGAAACCTTATCTGCCAAGGTTTAGCCAAAAGCAAATCCTCATGACTCAGCTCTGAACCTCTGAAGAAGAGAGCTTATAATGGAAATGCTGGGAGCACCATAGCAAGACCAATGCTAGTGGGCAATGCTGTATTATATTTATATTTATCAATGTTAGAATGCTTCAAGATTTTGCTGTCCTTTTCCTGGACAACTTGTGAGTGCAGCAGGGGGCACCACAAACATAGGAATTACTTGGAACAATCCGGCACTCTCACGTTTCCTACTACTTGAAGGCGTAACCACTGAAACCAGTTATCTCTCAGTAATTTGCATATTTATGGTGCCTCCTGCAGTTTTCTGTGATTGCTTTACAGTCAGGAAAGGTAACAGAAAAATATATATCCTCCTTTAAAAAATGAAAAAGGATCATACATGAACAGTGGCTCTGATACAAGACTAATCTTGTAAAGCCCATGGCATGAAATTTGTTTACCAAACATTTTTTTTTTGTCTTAGGATTTGAAGGCAGTATTTTGAAAGTTACAAAGCTGAAGATGCGAGGTCCCCCATTCTCTGAAAGCTGCTATAGAAAAGCACTGATCATTTGAAGGAAAAATAATTAGCCTAGTCATATTCACTGAATGTATACATCTAAGGAGGAGGCAATCCTTGGAGAATAGAAAAAGCATTCAATAGACACTTTAAAAGTATAGTGTCATGGTACATATATTTTTTAGTCCCACTCATAAGCAAGTACAAATGTGCAGTACAGCTTTGAATATAAAAGCTAATTAGGTCTCAATAGAGAATAGTTTCATTTTTATTGGCTCTGAGTAGTAAGGCTGCCTCGGATACACCTCGTCTCTGAGACACTTTTGGCCTTCTTTGTAGAAACTATCCATTGCTTCATACATTCAAACATCTCTAGTTCTAGATGATACATTAATTATACTGCCAATAGGTCTCTAACATCCCTTCCCCTCTTCATGCTAAGTTATAGTTTATATTGCCTTTTCAAAGGGGTTTTAGAATAGTGGGTTATTTTGTTAAGCCATATGATGCCATCCATTTTTAGACTGAACTGGTCATTGATTTCAGTGGGGAATTATGTTTAAAGACGGATGGTATGAAATAGCCTATTCACTATATTTATCTTTGTTTTTTCTACAGCACCTATCACTGCAATATTATGTATAAGCTGCAATAGCTAAATATAAGAGTGCTAGTGAATTTACTTGTTTCAGTAGGACAAAATCAATATTTTAATTTTATATTTCACCTAGTTTTTTATTTAATATTCTTTGCTTTTTTAAATGCTAGGTAATAGTTGCAGAATAGCAATAACACATAACACACATTTACCAATATTTATACGTCAGTTTCCTGTTTAATAAGATGCAATATATTTATGTATTATTTAAATAGAATAAAACCTTATAACACTAATAGTGGCAGTATCTTTTTCACTGCAGTCAGATTTCATGCTGTATTGTAAAAATTATAGGCACTGTCAATAAAACGGTGTGACATATCTGTCCAGCTGCTCAAAGGGGAATGTTCTTACCACACTTTTTTCACCATGTTATACCTTGGCTCTCCATCACTCTGTGCAACATCAGGCTATATATTCACATATTATTCAAACTATACAGAAAATCACATTAAAATTATTATTGCAAACATCCTATTAATTCAAATGCAATTTTGCTCAGAAAAACAGTTGGTTGCTAAGAAAATATGCTATACAGCAAAACATACATACTTTCAGCTACTTTTCAAACATCCATAATTCAGAAAAAGGTCTTGGCCATATATCAACAACTAATTCTCTTTTTCCGCCTACATCTTGGCACAAAGTATTTTAAATTCTGAGAAATGAGGGTGTTTCTGAATTGCCAGTCTATAAAAGTGGCCTTAAAAAGTAACAGTTGAAAGATCATATGCAAGTTGGCAATTTGTTTGGAAAGTTTCAACTCAATATTATTTTTAGTTTTTGAAACAGGTACAGATACCATAACATGCATATTGCTGAGGCCTCACTCCAACAGTGTACTTAAGCACAGGATTAAGTGTAAATAGGCAAGCACTATTTAAGGGCCTAAAGCTAAGTACTGGTGACTTAAGCATTATGCTGGATCAAGACCAAAGTTCTTGTTGCACTGTCCAAAGCCCAAGTATAGGGGGTGAACCCATGCATATTAGAGGGAGGAGGAATTGTTATCTACTGCACTCTCGCCCTGGCCTGGCACTCAAACCTCGCTATGCAGGGAACCCTCAGGAGCTCCCTCCTCACCAGGTATAGATCTCTTTATTGTATCCCCAAATCTTATCCTGATTTTTTACAGCACGCACACGTGTGTGTGTGTGTGTGTGTGTGTGTGTGTGTAGAAACTTGCATTTGGAAATGTAGATAATCAAGTTATTTTTGTTATGTTACAAAATTACTTTAAAAAGCTGCTTAAGATTTAGATCATTCAGAATAGGATACAGATGCATTTATATCTTAAAACAAAACAGTTGAATAATCTATTTTTCCTTACCTGATCTGCCACCTCCTCAGTGCAGGGTTCTGTTTCCCTGTAGGAGTTGACAAGATGTCAAGCCCCCACAGGCCTAAGCCTGTGTTGTCATGTGGAGAGCTACTTTGTGCATCCCTGAGAACACCTCATTCATGCAGAACTTTTGGCAAGCAGTTCATTTATCCAGTGGTTCAGTAGTTGCCCCACATGATACTGGATAGCTCAGGCCTCGGTCAGAGCTTACTCTGCTCTCCTGCCTCCTACTTTCTAAATAACAGGTGGGAGGGACATATTGGAGATGTAGAGGGGGTGTGCTAAAGAGGCTAAGGGCAATTGTTCCACAAGTTATTCCATTGGAGCTGAAATTTTCAACCTTTGGATTTGCTTCTGTTCTCTAGCAGGCATAAATGCACACATGGAGCAGGAGGTAGAAGAATGACTGCTGGAGTAGATGGACAGTGATTCCTGCCACGTGGCAGTGGGGAGGTCCTTTGTTACACTGAACTAGATCGTGGGACCCAGAACCATCAATTTAAGTCCAGTTTCTTTCCAGCATGTGCGCGCCAAATGTTAGGTTTACTGTGCAGGATGTCTTTAGGGCTAGAGCTCCTTCACTGCCATCAGATTAGCGATCTACTACAGCTCTAGAAACAAGCTGACCTACTGTTTGTTCTCAATTTTGATCCCACCACAACTTTGCTGCTGCGAAAGGCATGAATTAGCCCAGCCATTTTGTTGGTGCCATACACCGCATCCATTATGTTTTTGTTTTTTTCTGTTCTAATAGGTAGTATTTCTTTATAGCGGTTGGTAATAATTCTTTACCAAGCACTAGCTCAGACACTCCCCAAACTAAACAACTAAAATCAAAGACCTCATGAAGAAAGACATTTGTATACGTGGAATCCTAGAAAAGTAGACCTGGAAGAGACCTCCAGATGTCATCTAGTCCAACCCACCTGCCTGTGGCAGGATCATCCCTATCCAAATCCTATACACATCCATTGTCTAACTTATTAGAAAAACTACACAGGGCCAAGCCCTATAGGGGTTATGCTGCTATCTGATTTCTCAAGGCAAAAGATACAGCTGATGGCTGTTCAGTGTTCTTCATTTTTGGGGGTGGGGAGATAAAATTGAGTGGAGTTTCAGGGGCTGCACAATAACAGTTACCTGTATGTGATTTTTATCACACACCTGTTACATAAGAAAATGAGGAGCTAGATTTTCGTAACATTTAGTTTTAGTAATACGTGTACATTTTAAACCTGCACTACAGCCTGGGCTACTGAAATCAAAAGAAATGGTTTTCCTCAGCCAGACTGCAGAGTGATGCCCATACTTCAGGTTTGTGTAAGGAATCTCTGGCTGGCGGATCTATGCATGGAAGCCTTGCAGGGCCTGGCCCTGGAATGGGATTTTGTTCTTAAACTTTTCAGCTCATCCATCTTTCTAAAATAATTAAGGATCAGGGTCACCACACCAACCTTGCATAACTACACTGGAGTCAACTGGATTTACCAAAGGGTTTAAGGAAAACCAAAACAAAACAGACAGGGCAACAAACCACATTTAAATTATCCATCTCTGTGCTTAAACTTAATATGATTTGAAATGGCCAAAATAAAACCCCCTACAGGAAACAGTTTATAAAGGTAAAATAAAAAATTTACTCAGAGTAATTCACAATAGAATTCCTGGTGACAGAAAGTTCAAAGGCAAATAGCCGACCCATTTCAAAATGCAAAGAGTGGAGTCCTCTGCACATTATGGTTGTCCTAATACCAAGCTGTATGAGAGACTTACTTCCTTATGTTTGGGAAATGCAAGAAGATCAAAAGATTGTGGGAAATTGTTAAAGTAGATAAACAAAGTAACCAGCACTGTGTGGGGTATATCTTCAGCCTCAGCAATCCGTGCCATATTGTATAGAGGATCAAGTTGACCTACTCACAATGCTGTATCATGCCAGAAATATATTTCAGATTGCTGGCTCAGTGAGCACCTGCCCTTGTTGACATGGTGGTATAAATTGGTCAGAGAGATGCTATCTTTGGAATATATGGCAATGTAATTGATGTACAAAGTGGATAAGTTTTATGAGATAGAGTCTTGCTTATTCAAGACACTTACATTCTTTATCTTGTGGCTTTAGAAGCCTCTCTTCTATGATTGATATAACTAACATTTTTTTTCATGTTCTCTTTTTCTGTAGATATGTACATATAAATGTTTAAGAGTATAGATGTAGGCACAATAACCCCTTTTTGGTTGTTGCATATTTAGGTTACACTTTGAAATCAATGCAAATTTTTACTATTCCAAAAAGTACCACTGAAAAAAAAGGGATTAATTGCTTGTGAAGTTCCTTTAAGAAAACAAATTCATATTCTAGCCATCAGTAAAATGGTGGAGGAGGGGGTGTTGGGGGGGAAGCATCTGAAACCATTAAGAATCATTTTGTGATGGTCTGTAAACCAAATAGCTGGTTAGCCAAATTATTCATAAAACAATTTCACATATGGATGGTCAATTTGTATCCCAGGTTTCAACTCAATACAATTTAAACTGCCCCAAGTTACAACCTCTTAAACATGGGGGTTATAAGAAAAAAGCTGATCAACATTAACTATTATGCCCATTTTAATAATGAAACCTCAACTATTTCATTATAACTGGGGCTGGTAGTCTGTGATAATTAAGAGTCTCTCAGCATTTCCATTATGAACCCAAATTTTAAGTGGTTTTAAAACCACATTGTTTTAACTCATGTTGACTTGAAGCTTGATATTCAAAATGTCAGGAAAATATATTTATTTTTTTAATTAAAAAATTGCAAATAGATTAACCTCTCTTTCAGTACTGGTGTAATACAGAGTAGAATCAGGCTGTGGGTTAAAAATAATATTTTACTTGTATTTCTTTTGCTTTATTTTAACCAGCACCCTTCCTTCATGTACAAAAGTGTACACCCAATCCACCCACTCACCTATATTTTAGTTTTAAAGCTGAGGTATGTCAATTTGAAAGACTGATTTGCTGGTGCTAGTAAACATTTATTTTACCACTGTAGCCAGAGGCTTCAGGCAGGACCCAGTTGTGCCAGATGCTGCACAAACAAATACAGATACATGGGTTGAAATCTTTACTTGGTTGAAATCATTCTCAAAAATGACTTCATTGTAACAAGGGTCCTGCCTTAAGGAACTTAAATCTTTATAGCCTTGCAATGGGAGCATGAGGTGGTGATCCTGGAAGTGCTAACTACTGTGAGTAGAGGCAATGCCTGGTTTGCTAACTTGGTGCCCTAATGAAAAATGCATATCAGTCTTCCTTATTGCAGAATGCTCATCTGAATAATATTCTTAGAAAATACAATTCTATTGACTTTATTGAATGTTAGTGTAGTATTTTAAGAGCACCACTTAGATTGCATCTGACCTGAATGACCTACAGTTCATCATGGGCTAGGGAAATATCTTTCACAATAACTTATTGTATGATGTATCTATTGAAGAATACTCCCTGCTGAATGCAAAGAGGGTTGGTGTCATTCTGCAATTGCTCCTTTGATATTGTGTTTGGTCCTAATGAGCTACTCTGATGTCAGCAGAAGAGTCTCCTGCCATGCATGATTTACAGTAATTCAGGTGAGGCCAAAAACCAGTATGTTTGCACACCATCCTTTGGGCCTATTGCTGCCCTCCCTTTGCACCTATACCCTCCTAGTGACTTAATGGCTAGGCAAGGAAAGCACACCTACTGTTTTTAAACTATGCTGTAATCCTTAGCGCTTTTTGGCTCTGATCCTGAAATGAGTTGCACATGCTGTGTCCAAAAGAAGTCTCTTGTGCCTGGATGCAATAAGGTACAGGATCAGGGACATCCCAGGTATTTATGAGGTCCCCCTGACCATAACATCTGGTTATCTCACAGTCTTTATGGAGTCTTCCCCCTTACTTTACAGCTGGACAATTGCAGCACCCAGAGGCTGACTCGGCCAGTCACAAAGACAGTCTGTGGCAGGGCAGAGAAGTGAACACTGATTTCTAGTTTCCCAGCTGGTGCCCTAACTGCCAAGCCAGCCTCAAGAGGTGGTATTACCATTTGGGGAATGGGGAGGGGGGGTGTTGTTTATCTCTCTATCGGCCTTTCCAATGCAACAATCTGGCCACTAACCTATCTACGATTTTTAACAGTTGTAAAGTACCATGTTCACTTGCTTCTTGTATAGAATCGCATCACTATTCACTCACCACAGTAATACTACACGGTGCTTTACAATAGGTGCAGAAAAGGCTAAGATTCTCTTTAGTGTCCGGAGAGATACTGTAGTACTAGGCACTTTAGAAATGCTGATTAGATTAGTTTACATAATAACAGCATTAAAATTAACAGTGTATGGGGTACGAAGGAGCTATCGACAGGTGTCGATGTCCTTGCTTCCAGATCTTTTCTAATGTATGTCAGAAAACCCCTGCTGGTAATTAAACCCCTTCTACCATTAATTAAAATTGGGCAAGAGTCTAAGGAGAGCTTTAGCATGATTTCAGTGCAAGCCCTGAAGTCAGCCCCCCTAAATAGGCAGAGACGAAGACGACATCGGGCTATGGGCTTGATCCTGCAAGATGGCCTGATCCTGCAAAACACTGAAGCACGTGCTTATTTTAAACGCAGGCAGGAGCTGTCCCATCTTAGTCATCTTACCCCCTCCAGGACGACGGGGAATGGCACTGCTTCCCTGCTTGAAGTGAATGGCTTTGAAGACCTGGAGCCGCGGCACGCACTGCCGAGCTCAGGCCTGCTGTCTTGCCTGCCCACACCAGGCTGTTGTGCTTTGGCGGCGGGGGAAGGCGTAGGGGGCGAGGGGAAGTGCACGCCGATGATCCCGCTAGCACTGCTCCACCAAGCACTGGCACGACGGGCTGAGGTCAGGGAGAGATCTCTACTGTGGTCCTTGGCATGAGAAACGGCACTGCCTTGCCAAAGTGTTGGGGCAGGGTGGGCTGCATCCAGAGGTTGGACTGAATGGAGAGCCCCAGGTGCTGAGACAGGACAGCCGGGGGAGGTGGAGGGCTTGTTTGCTGAGTGTTTGTTTCCCAGGGTCCCGGGACAAGCGGCCGCTCGCAGGATCCCAGCGAGGGGGCGGCCGAGCATCCCTGGGAGGCGATGGCAGCTGCCACACAAGCCTGGGCTCCAGCTTCCCTGGGCAGGGAGAGATGCCCTGCGTGCCAGGCTATGCGTGGTGCAGTCCCAGAAGGGTGGGCTCCAAAGGCTGCCAGTGCCCATCGCCTCCTCATCCCAGCATCTCCAGCCAAACCCGCGTTTAACCCTTCCCCGGCAGGCAGGTCCCCAGCACAGGGGCTGGGGCTTTCCAGCAAGCTCTCTGGCAGGAGCTGTTTGTTGACCACATTCACGTTCAGAGCCCTGGAGCTAAAAGCACTTTACACCATAAAATAAAAGCACTGTCTTTTTTTCTAAAAGGTTACGTCTGGAGGCCACGCTGCTCATACTTCATACAGAAAACTACTGAAAGGGCTATGAAATCCTCTATGATTTACACTCTCTCTCAGTGCATTAGGATATAGATCTACTCGACTCTAAAAATACTGTGGAGTTTCTAACCGACGTGAATATATGTGCATTATTTCAGAAAGTCTGTTAGAAAACTTGTCAACACATTATAAAGCATAAACCAGGACTTGGCCATTAAACACAGAGATCAGAGCCGGAATATATACTGCAGGAAGTGCTCAGAAAAGCCCCTTCATTCAAAAGAGGACTATTAGCTTGGAGTTTACACACAAGATGCACCAAAGGGGTTAGAGGCAGCCCAGGGACCGTAATTACAAGGCAGGAATGGAATCAGCAGCCCCCAAAGCAGTTAACTGGACTGCCAGAAAAATCACTTGAATCACTTCCTACCCGCCCAAAGCCACATCAAGGGCTGGAAGTTGAGTTACTTTGTGTCCACGTATCCTCCAAAAAGAACCGCTCTCCCTTTTCCTAAAAATGCAATAAAGCCCCCACCTGCCTCCTTCATCGGGGGTGATCTCCTATTAAAGATGCCTCCTGACTCCCTTGATTATTTTTTTTTCCTCGAGGTTAGTTATCTTCCTGCAATCACATGACAATGCAAAGTGCTGGGGAAGAGAGAGGGAGCGCGCGCGAGAGGCAGCGCTATTGTGATCAAATGCCAATATTCATAATTACCCAGACAAGATGAAATATTGTTTTAAGGGAAAGGCTTTCCATTTCATTCGAGGCTTTTTATGATGCTGGAATCAAGGATATGCTAATGGCAGAAAGTCCCACTGCCACTCACGAGAGCATCAGTCAAAATGGGCTTTTTAATGTCTGTTTTAAGATGCGGTTTAGGAAGTCACCCCTGGAATCGCAGAGACACTGCAATAAGAAAGCAGACCTCGTTGTAACTAAGTGCTTAATTTCCCATGATTTTTTTAAAAGAAAATCAATAGGAAGCTGCCTGTTATTTATTGGGAATAACCACAGATAGGTATGCTGATGGGGGCCGGCTGGAGAGCGCACTAACTGCGTAATGAATTGTAATTCAGGAGATTGTTAAATGTGAACCACAGAACCTTTCAGGGGTAATAAAGTCATTACTTTTTACACTGCAGCCACCTAGAAAAGCTTTA